>NC_133232.1:27777314-28467314 GCF_040436345.1 Pagrus major | reverse complement strand
ATCCCTTCCTCCTCAGCTCATGTTTAAATCATTTCCCCCTCTAGCTGGCAGGAGTAGGGGTGGCAGCCTTCTCCGCAGTGTTATCAGGTCCCTTCTCTGCGTCTGCAGGAGACTCTTCGGTGGCGTTGGGGTCAACCTGCCCAAACTTAAGCAAGATGAGGACCTTGGCTTTGACTTCTTCAAAGGTTTCCTTCACATCCTTCTCCAGGATATAACCCTCACTGTCACCCTCTGGGTCCTCCAGAGCCATGGCTCCTTCCACGGCCGTCTGCAAGAACCGAAGGCTCAGAAGCACAGAGAGCTGGACAGAAAGAAACATAAAGACACTGTAAAAACTGCGTCTAAAATCTAAAATCTAATTTCTGCCCACAAGCATTTTCATAAAGTTATTAAGTGTCGTAAACCTGATAACTAAGCGATGAATGATGCTCATATTTGCACATACTTACATTAACTCTGTATGTTTTAGGGATGCATGATATTGGATTTTTGCCGATATACACTGATGTACGCACATATATTTTCCACCTGATTGCAGAGAACATCAAGCTTCCTCTATACTGCATTTAACATATAATTATGTCTACTCTTATTGTGATGCAAGATGAGTCAAAGGTAACACACACCTCAAGTCAAAAGGCCCTTTATGAATATTGCTTGTTTTCCTTTTATGTAATTATTTGTTTACATGATGCTTAGTGTTTGTGCATACTCCATAAATGAATAAATGTGTGAATGTGACCTTGTTTGATTCTTTACACTTGTGTAACTGACGACTGTGAATTGTTGTCAGGTAATGTCTCCGTCTTTTATATATTACAGTCATTATTTCTTGTAATCACTGCCTGCAGAATGCCATTTTTCAAGCCCCTGGAGGGTTTTTAGGCAATTCTCCTTCATATTCTTTCTTATTATACATTTTATTTTAAAACGTGGAAATAAAGAAACAAGAAGAAGAGTCCCTCACACACTTTTCACCTCTGCATTGATAGATTTATTGGTCACAAAGGCCTTTCTTGAAAGAGATCATCGTTGACCCTTTTTTTGATTAATCTTTCAGTACAGAGGTGAAAAGTGCGTGCAGGAATTAAATCCTTCTTTTTTCTTTTGATACCAATAATTAATTTTTCATTGTTATCAGTCGATACCAAAAAGAAAAATGAATTAGTTGTGACACACTCAGTGCTGTCCAACATAGTTTTGTTTGATTTCATGCTTCCCTCTTGACCACATGATTCAAAGTACTTTTTGGCCTTTCCATGCAAATCAGGCATGATCTACAGCTCAGCATGCGCGCCAGGTAAAACTTGTATACTTAATTGTATTTGAAATATAATTTAGGTATGCAAAAGTTCTTACAAGTATGCTTTAACTTTTGTGCTTAATTTAAAATATATTCAAAATGTACTTCTAAAAAGTACACTTGGAAAATGGAATGAATAATGAATGAATTAATGTTCTGAAAATATACTTATTTCCTTCAGTGTACTTCTATAAAGTATACTTTTTTGTAAGTGTATTGTAAACAGGACTCAAGTGTACTATATTATATTATAAAACTATACTAAATCACAAATACTCATTTAGTGTGCTTTCAAAATTCACTTTGTCATAAGTGTTTTAAAATATACTTAAAGACAGTGCGCATGTTTGCTCCTTTTGTTAACTGCACTTCAGTATACTTTTAAAAAGCATACTTATTTTCATGTCCTTTGAAATATAGTAGGCTTTCTTAAAAGTGTCCTTTAAATTCACTTCATTATAAGTCTGTTTAAGTACACTTACAAACAGGACACTTTAATGTTCATTAATTTTAAGCCATATTTCATTGCACTTTTAAACAGTCATATTAAATTGCAAAGAGTTAGGAAGGTGCCTTGTTAACTTCACATGGCAGCCATATGTCCTCCTCGTGATGGACTACAACAAACACAACATCCAGAGCTGCTGCATTTAAAAGTATAGAGTTATTGATTAGCTTTAGGCGATGTGCATTGACACATTGTTAAACATGTGCATGAGCTTCTTGTTCCAGCCTGAGGTCTTGTTTGTTATGTGAAGAGAATGTGCTGTCAATGCTGTTATTTGGCAAAGAATTTAAAGTGCATGTTTGACTGAAAGAAAGAAATCGATGTGTGTCAGTGAGGTTTTCTTTTTCTGTCGGTTGCCATGGCAGTGTGTGCGTCAGTACACAGCCATTGTCTAAAATTCTGGATTTTTTTATTTGTGTAGTCTCGGGACAAATGTGAGAATTAAACACAAAATCACATTAATGAACACGCTGTGCTTTTCTAAATTACTGTGTTTCCTCTGTTTTACCACAATCACTAAATAACTGATGTGCTCATCATGTATCCCACCTGTATTAGGATGACTGACAGCACACCGGGACCAGTCGAATTCATCAAGTCCATGTAGTAGTCGATGAGAGCCTGCCTGCAGCCGCGGCTGTGCAGGTTGAGTTCCTCTGATTGGTAGTCGTAGCTGTAGTGGGCCCTGTTATCTGTCAGGTGGTACTGCAGGCAGGGGCGAGGGGAGGCGGGGTTACAGCAGCTGAAAGGAACGCCATCCAACAGGAAACGGCTGTCCACGTTACTCCGGACACGACTGCAGAAAAGCAGATGATGGAAACAGAGTAGAATGATATTTTCAGGTTAAAGGCCTTACTTCTAGCTCAATAAACACAACGTTAGTGAGAAATGAGTGGGGTCATGTCAAAACCTTTCTGTTTACTCATCCCTCTTATTTCATCACTGACCAACCTCTCTACATGTTTCAACCTTTCCATCTATCTCTGTCATGCTCTTCAAAAGTAAAGGCCACATGTATTTTTAATGCACTCCTCCTCCACCTCCACATCATCCTTTTTCTCCATCTTTCCTCTAACATATTGTTTGACCTTTTTAGAAGTGAAGTCTACCTATCTATATCTCTATTTTCTGTATTCTCATCTTCGTCATATCCGCTCCCTCCATCTCATAACCTGCTCATTGTGATTCACTCACTCCTTGACATCCTTGGAGGTGTAGTCCAGGTATCTGTTGCTGACCCACTGCACTTCAAACCAATCCTTGAAGTTGTTGTTTCCACAGCAGCGAAACTCCATCTGCAGACGATCGATTGTCTCCTTCTGAAAACAGCGGCCCGGCACGTCTGTGTCCTTGTAGAACCGAATACCATTCCTCAGGCCCACCTGCCAGCGGAAAGAGAAAGAAGTGGAGTGTATGTCAAAAATGCAGCTGTTTTCAACCTTGATTGAAACCTTATTTTAAATAAATGATGTCTGGTTTCAGTGCAACATTTGAACAAAGGTGAGAGCTCTAATCCATCACTATATTGTTGGTTAAATGTTTTTAGAAATACATTTAAAATGACAAGTTGTCAAGACTAAAGAGGTCAAAACTCAAGCAACTCTTTGGATCAATCCACAACTTTTTTGTGAGACCAAAGCTTTTTAGTTTGTGGCTTCATCATCATTCATCATCCAAGTGAAGACAAGAGAAACACAATAACGTTTTCTGTTTTCTTAAATACTGATAGATTAAATTCTCTTCTGCACCTGCTGCTCAATTTTGTCTATGTAGTATGACCCTTTTCTCTCTGGCTCAAACCCCCCAAACTCTTTCATTCTACACAGCTGGGTGGGAGCAGCCTTTGCCTTGAGTTCTGCTCAAGGATCTGAGAACATCATCCTGTCATGGCACCTTTCGCCTTTCAATCGTTACCCAGCCTTGTGACCCCACCTTCAGGGACTCCTCCAGGCGTCCTTGCAGGGCATAGCTGAGCACCACAACAGCGACGAGCAGATAACAGATCAGTGCGGCTACAGCGAACCAAGCCAGCAGCAGAACTTTCCAGCGGGGGAAGCGGCTGGGGTCCAGGGAGTCCTGACACACACGACTGGCCATCCAGTTAGTGCCAATGGAGGCCAGGCCCACCAACATCAGGATGTTGGGCACCATGTGGATCTCCGTGTTGTCCATCACCTCAAGAAAGGAAGAGCACAGTCAAAGATAACAGCAGCAGCCAACTCTAGGTCATTTTCCACCCATTTAAGCAGGTAATAATCCTGCATTCAATTAGCCTTATCTGTTCTAAAAATGACCTTGGCAGCCGAGTGATTCAATTAGCTGCTGATATACTGGATGTAATGGCTACTGTGGAAATATGATGACAAATTTGATTAATCGCCCTGGTTACAGCCAAAGTCAATTAAGGCCTGAGTTTATTATTGGCTGAGTTAAGTAGTAGAAGTATGTCAGCCGTAGGTGCCCCTTTGCCCTGTTGTTGTTTTAAAATTACCATTAAAAAGCTCAGCCCAGATCTGCCATCTTCTAACATAATCATCCAGTGATAAATATCCAGCCAAATGTGGTGCAGGACAAACAATCTCAACCTCTGGATGCTCTAATTCCCGTTCCATGGGGTACAATCAGTCTTGTCAATGATCTGTACAAGTTAAGAGAGTGAAGTGCAAAACAAACTGTCTAAATTAAAGGAAGATTAAACTCTGTCATTCTGTGAGATTCTTCCTGGCGCTCATCTCCACACTAACTCAATAACACTTTGCTGCACAATCAAGAGAATCTGCTTCTCTCACCGGACATCAATAGATATCTGAATGCATGCGTTCATGGCCTGCAGCTTTCCTGTGCATTCCTCTGGATATCAATGCATCCAAATCAATCGGCGATCAATCCAGCCCAATCACTGGTTGGCTTCAACAAATGCACCACTCCTCTAGAGGTCATGACCTTCACCTACTGGTCACGTTACCTAACTCCACTACAAACTGAACCACAACGACTTTGGGAAAAGATGGCGATTTTTCAATACAAGCGTTTTAACAACCTATTTTCTCGTGACTTAACATGCATGTCACCTTGTGTGTGTGTGTGTTTACACTTTGTATTTTGTGTGCTGCCTGTTTGTACTGGTGGATTAAGCTGTAGAGCAAAGCTTGAATGAATGTCACTGATAAGCGGCAGCACAGCAGACTCAGTAAACAACCACGAGCAAAGGGAAAAGTCTGATAATTAGACCCACGTTTGAGTAATTAATGTCAGTGTTTTTAGAATTAGCTCTTTAGTCTTTAAGCTAACATTGCATTTATTTTTTGTGAATATATTTCATTCTCACTACCTCGGCCCTCCGGACCAGCTCTGTCTTAAGGTAGACACCCAGACAAAAGACGAAGGTCCCGCACATCACTGCCACCCAGGACAGCAGCCACAGGCCCTGGGCGAGACGCACCCGCCGCTGCTGGGTGAACTTCATCTTCAGCAGCACCATGGCTCACTACAGTGCACCGATCGACACAAAGATGGCAGAGAAACGTAAGAAAAAGGGAGCAGGAGAAGAAAGAGGAGTTCAGTAAATTCTGCTCAAAGATGCATGTGAAGAGACAACCCCTACAGAGGTCACAAGAGGGTGGTTGCAGAAACACAGTGGTCAGTGCAGGCCTCGGTCTCGTTGTTTGGTGAGTTATTAGCAGGTTGAGCTCATCTAAGTTGTTCCAGGTGGAGGGGATAAGCAGGTAGATCCCTTAGATGGTAAAGGACACAGTCGACCTCAGAGGATAATCCAAAAAGCTTTCACTTAGATGCTGAAATTGTCCCAAAAAGATTTGTTATAATCCAAATCAATGCAGCAAAACCATGGGAAAAAGTCTAATAATGAAGTTTGGAAGAAAATGATATTCCTTTTTCCAGAGATGGCAATTTTTCCTCTCAAGTTGATTGGTCACAGTGCTGTAGCCCCCCCTTCAAGTTGAAACCAGCGATTTCTTCCTCTTGACGTGATGTTGTCTTTTGATGGCGCCCCTCTGGGTCTGTGGATGTGCGGCGGCCCCCTAAACCGCTGCACCCATGGTTGGAGGACACAGAGACTGGCCAAAGTCGAGAGTTTGGAGCCGTAATCCCCCAACAGAGTCCCTGGGATCCTATTAAAGTCCAGGGCCCAATGGAAAAACAGGCCAGTGTCTGATCAGCAAACTTGTTCTGATAGACATGAAGTATGGGAGGGACTATTGGACTGTTATGACAGGTGGACTTACCTGAAACACATCAGCACAGGCTGGGCTACATGGATGCCTCAGAGAAAAAAATATAACAAACACCGTTAGCTGAGGCTAAATGTTAGCAAACTTGAGATGTGGGAGTGTGGGGAAATGAGCAAGCAAATCTAATTTACTGTCTGTAATACTTGAGATTTGTATTAAATAATAAGGTTAAGAAAAATTGTAAGAGGTGAGAGGGGTAAATTGAAACAGCAACAACGCAAAAATATTCCAAGTTAAAGTCCTGCAATCAAAATCCTACAGTCCTGCAACATGTAGCCTACTATAATCATTTTTTTTATAATACCAATGTATGAAATGACAATTATCACTCAAGGTTTCTGAGATAATTAATGTGAAAGGAATGAAGGGACTAAAGACAATCTTGCGATGGGATCACACCAGCTGGGACGCCGCTGTCAAAATGTTCCCATAACGACCCATGACTACTCAGTAGTCAATACTACATTATCACATACATGTTAATACTCAGCAGTGTTGTAAAAGGTACCCAAAAGTCATACTTGACTAAAAGTAAAGATATTGTGTGAAAATTTTACTCTGGTAGAAGTGAAAGTCACCCATACGTACCTGAATAAAAGTCCTAAAGTATCTGAAATTGAATGTACTTTCTGTAAGAATCAAAAGTAATTTTCTGGCAATAAATGTACTTCATTATCATAAGTACATGTTGATGAAGGTTCTCAATCATCCAATCATCCGTCTCAACTACACACCTGTATAGTTTTGTGACCGAATCTTAGTGATTTTATCGCACTGATGAAATCTGTTCACAGACAGACATACACCTGTCAAAGTACTCAAACCGCTTCTGTGGCAGGTCCCGCTAGAAAAGGTGTCTCCAAGGCCACATTTTACCATGATGTCACACACACACATATGTACACACACACACACACACACACACACACAGACTCACTAGGTGAAACATTACCAGTCCAGGCAGCACTGTCAGGGCTGGTAAAACAGGTCCTGAACAGGTGTGCATCTGTTTTAGCAAGCGAGGGGTCCAGACTGGATATCCAATTATTGCTATCAAATAAATGTAGTGGAGTTAAAACACATTATACAGCCTCTGAAATGTAGTTGACATTTAAATGGAAATACTTATACACTAAGTACAGTACATACATTGCTACTTTCCACTACTACAAATATTATCTTTAATTAACTTGAACACCGTGCTGCTCTCAACCCAATTCTATCCAAACTAAATGAGTGTTTATTCCAAGTTAACAAAGATGAAAACCTTCTCTTGAACTTTTAATGTGGTGTCATTACAGTGAACAACAGCCATGACTGTATGAATAAAAGACTGCCTTACATGAGTAAAACACATGTGATGGTTATTTTAAGGCAGCCCACATATCCACTGATGTATTTTTGACTGAAATGAAGTGAATATTGTCGCTGAAATGATCTCTTGTGGAGGATGGTTAGACACAGGCTACATCATGCAAGTGAAAGTAAGACAAGGGAGAGGAGAGATAATGCTCGCATGGGATTATGAGTACAGTGCAATAGGGAGGGCTGTTGGTGGGGCTGCATCAATAGGATTAAACTGTCATTATAAGTATTTATAACAGCTTGGGTTGGAGCTATTGTTAGGTTGGAGCCAGTCTTGTGTTACCAGCTCTTACAACACACATAAGAGAAAAATAAATCGAACTAAATCATAAAGAATTGTTTTTTCGCCGTTTTTCATCGTTAATCACATTTCCAGTGATGTCTTTCATAAATAGGGAGATTGAGGGAGAGATTTGCTCATACTGACATAATGAGCAAACTTGTCCAGGTCTCACTTCAAACTAAATATAATATATTCAAGGCCATCGGGGAATAATTATAATTTTGGAGATCCAAAATAAACATTTCTTTCTTGCTTCAAATTAAAGAGAAATACATTTTAAGTACAGCTGAGAATAGCAAAGTTGCTGACAAGACGAGAGAGAGAGAGAGAGAGCACAAAATCACAAGTAAAGAACACACGTCTATAATCTGAGATCTTGCTTTAATTTAAGATGATTATATTTCTATGGTACAAGAGCTGAAATGTCACGGTTACAGAAAGTGTACAGTGATGAGAGATGAGGGCGATAGAGATTAAAATAACATTAATGTCTCACTGCTGTGCTCTAATCTACATTTTCACAACACCTTCATAACTACGTCAGGGCTGTTAGCTGTACATTTTTGGTACTGCCGACAATGCCAGTTTAAGACATCTACCGCAATTATACTTCAGAAAGCAATGTATCATATTTACATATACACACAGAGCCTAAAACAGTCACAGTCTGTTCATCCTGCTGCCGTCGGCCAAAAGATACAGAAGTATCTGTCGCCAAACCACCAGACGACGGATCAGCTTCTTCTCTCAATCCTTAACTCGTTCTCAACACAAATAGTTTTTCTTGTGAAGCATAAAGAGACTACAACTCGCATTTTATTGTACATCCCTGTGTTGTAGAATGACAAAAATAAAAGAACCTTCATACACAGAGTCAATAAATATCTACACGAAGCAATACATTTAACATTTTCTACTACATTAATATCATAAGGTTTTTTAAAAATAGTCTTCACCAGTTAACATCAGTTAAAAGCCATTTCTTTTCTTTCTTCCTACAGCTCTGTTGTAAAGCCCCAAACAATAAAGATGAGCAATGTCAGGAAACAGAAATGAGATCATGTCTATGTAAAGTCTTCAAGAGCTATTTCTGCCTGGTGGAATTATTATGAACAAAAGTAAGAAATAAAAATCTTATTCATTGGTGCTGACATGGTACAACAGGCTGCTGCTGAAAGATGACTACTGTGAACTCACTGATGTGTGTGAGAGCAGATGCACTGCTTCAAGAGGTAAGTGAGACCCACTTACCTCAGCACTGTGCCGCATCTGAAAAGGTCTTTAGCATCATTCTTCAAGTAGCTACACCTGTGTCTGTCATTTAACAACCATCTATTGAGTCTTACCTACTGAGAGCTCAGCCATGTCTCATAAAATCAGATTTGAAAAGCAGCTGATAAGAGGCTACAGTTATTGAATGATACTAATTCAAATCAGACCTGTTACTCCCCTGTCTCCAACTTTTAAAAAACCCAGTTTTTCATTATATGAACAGGTCTAAAAGTTCATCTGTTGAGCTCACTACTGAATGAAGAGCTGCTCCTATCTGAAAATGAAGCATTCATCTTAAAATTGGCTTTTTGGAAAGGTGATTATTCTCATCAACTTGATGTCTATTATCACTCCGGCACTTATCGAAGCACAGAGGTTATTTTGATTCTCACTCAGCAGTCACAATGGCTTTGTGAGGCTTTGTGTGCAGATGACATTTGATGTGATCCACATGCTCTCTGCTAATTTGTGAGGAAATGATGGTAACAGGAAAAAGGGAATAGACACATTATTAAAATAAACACTAAAATGGAAATATATTCATAAAGCATACATGGAAAACCACCATTAGCAAATATAGCAAATATAATTTGATGTACTTAAATTCATATTTTCTATTACTGCATTTAAAATATATATATTTTTTGGTATTCAAAGTGGCTTTTTTATGTAAATTACATTCCCCGTATACAGTTCTTTTATGTTTGTGAGGAAATCTTGTTCATCCAATTTTTACTGTATCTTTCAGCACCAATCATATAATTTTCTTCTTTTTCCTCTATTATTAATTCTGGTTTATAAAAATCCATCAAGCACCTCAAACAGGGGTATCTAAACCTTTTCCCTGGGAGGGCCAACACTGAAACTTAAAGGACAAGTTCAACCAAAAATGAAAATTCAGTCATTATCTACTGACTAAACCGCTAAAGTAGATGGGGACTACAACATAAAATGGCTCCATACAGCTCAGAGTAACCCAAGTAAACAATTAATTATTAGGCATCCTACATATTTAAACTGCATTTTACATCACAAAAAAAGATTCAGCATAAACATTATTATAATTGTTTTGTGTTGAACTTTATAGTGGCCCTACTTTGAGCAACCCTGACCGAAAAGTAAATTATATATGAGCAAAAAAAAAACCTTGTTTTCTCAGCTTCAGCAGGCTGGTATTTTGAGCATACATCTGATTGCAGTGACATACTGTATATGAATAGAGACATAATTAAATGCAAGATGGCAAGACGGGAACATTCATTTATCCTGCCATGTTCTCGGATGACATTTTCAATCTGCCACTTTGCCTGTGTGTTCTGCTCCACCCGCCCACTCCCGCCCGCCCTGCTGCTCCTTCCCTCCACCCGCCTCCTTATGGGGCTGCAGCTGCTGTATGAACTCATCCAGGATCTGCTGGGCTGACGACGACGTCACGTCCACAATTTCCTGCTCCAAAAGAGTTACCTTTACTCCTCCCTTCCCACCCCAGCTGTCACCACCCACATGGGCCTGATGGAGGTTTTGGTTGGTTTGGTTGTCAACGTAGTTGGTGCCCGGGGGAGGCTGCTGCTGGCTTTGGGGATAGAGAGGTTGAGGTCTGGCAGCAAAACTGGCAGCCATTTTCTTGCAGATAGCTGAGCTGATGTCAGATACAGAGAAAGGTGGGCTGTAGCTGGACTCGTGACTGCCTTCAGTTCCTGCTGCTGGCACCCCCTGTTTAAATGGTATGAAGGCTGTGACCCTCTGCAGACCTGCCTCTGACTTTGTCAACCAATCAAGTGACGGATCCTCCATTTTAGGTGCCTGGGATTGGCCGCCGGCTTGTGGAGAGGTGGTGGAATGGCTGATTGTAGCAGGGCTTTTCAGAAACTTTTGTATGGCCTCGGCTGAGTCGAAGTGTTTCTCTAATAGCTCCTTTATCAAGCATGGCACCTGAGGGTGAGACAGCAAACAAGAACATTAACTCTGAATTCAATCCAGGCAAAAGAAGAAGAAACACACCCCTGTCCTGTATCGCTCCAGGTTGTTCTGCATCTTTCTGGCAACATTTTGCAGGTTAATCATAATGTGCTGCTTTTGGTTGAAAACAATAAATAAAAACTAAGAATTTAATTATTTGCAAATCCTTTAAGACCTTTATTCAGTCAAAAACAGTAAAAAGACAAGATATTTACTGTTCAAACTGATAAACTTTATTGTTTTTTGTAAATATCTGGTATCAGGGGTTTTTTTCTTTTTTTTTTTAATATTATTTTTCACTCCACTACATTCCGCTGACAGAGGACATTTTTTAAATTAAGTTTTTACATTAAAAAACCCACATGATAAGATTGTAAAATACAACACATGTACAGGATTAAACCAGTGGTTTTCAAACTTTTTCACTTGTGCAGTGTCGGGTTGTGGCCCTGTCACAGCTTTCTTTTTGAGTTGTTATTAGCTCTCCTAAAGAGAAATTTCCCTGCTAAACTTTTCATAGTTGTGATGGAATATTTTTACACAGGTACTTTTACTCAGTAAAGGAACTGAGCACTGACCACTGCAAACTAGGGTATTTTGGGTATTTTCCAAGATATTATTACAAAAACTAATGACTAGAATGGCTTCTAGCATAACACTAATAAAGAACTACAACTAATACAAAGAAATCAGAAGTAACTTCAGCCGTTACTCAAGTTTAGGAATAGAAGCAACAATTAAGGAAGACTAATCCATCACAATAATGTATTTAGTAAAATGTGTGCCGTCTGTTAATGTCTGCTGTGTATGGAAGTGTGTGAGGATGTCCAGTAGATGGCAGTATGCTCACATTGATGTTCTCCAGGGCTGCTATGGTCCTGTGGGCGTCCTCCAACTCTGAGCTTAGCTGTGACACACGGTTTAGTAGGTACTTCCTCTCGCTGCTCAGGCTCTCTGACTGCACACACATACACACAGCGACACGTACAACAGGGTGACATTAACATGACAGTAGCTCATGGTTTGTGAATGCAGCGAAACAAGATTCCTTCTTTGATCATTGTGCCTGTGACTTCATAAAAAGTTTTCTCACCGCTATATGCAGGTGTTCCCCGAGCAGGTTATTGGCCTGTTTGGTCCCAGTGTGAGTCTCTAGAAGGCTACAGAAGAAAGACGAAGAAACAACAAACACATTAATGTATTAGTGTTGTTCCAACACACACCACTCTACCATGTCATTATCTTTTTTCAAGGGTTAGAAACAGCTGTTTTTCAGGCCAAATGGCAGCCTCAAACCCTTCTAATGAATATGCAACAACTGACACCAAACTGGAGCCCAGTGTGAGGCAACCATTCACTCCAGTTGCTCCAGTTTGTTGAAGAAGGTGTGGTATGTGCCTTGGGGGCTGCAGCTGCTGTTTGGTAACAAATACAAGCTCGACAGGGTTCGAGTAACAACAAGACTCTCACTCGCGGGTGTGAAGGGACAAGACAGATGCCTTGAGTTTCTGCTGCTCAGGGAAAATGGGTCACTGAAGAACCAAAACACCCACGGAAACATACAGGGGCTTTATCCAAAGTGTTCCACGGATCGATCAATCTATAGGAATTGTTATGTAAAGCTATAGGTTGGCTTGTTTTTTATTGATTGGTTGTTGCTCTGGAGTCGATACTTTACTCTATAGAAACATGTTGTTCAGTATGTACTGCATCATCACTCTACACGTGGGAGAGATGTTTTCCAGTCCTGTGTGCTCGTCAGTCTTTCTTTGTGAAAACAAGTCGACATTGTCGCAAAAATTCCTCAAAAGTCATAACTGAGTAATGAAGAAATTGTGTTAAAATAAAACTTTGGTGACAGTGAAAGTCATCCATCCATAAAGAACTTGAAGTCTTAAAGTATCTAATATTAAATGCATCAGAAGTAATTTTCTCGCAATAAATGTAAACCTGCCTGGCTGATTATTAGATACAGTATTCAGTATTTTTCTGATTATCAGAATCAGTGTTTTTTTTATATGATTGGCAATAAAATAAATACATTTGTTTTAAAAATCTGCTACTTTGGCTCTGTTGCAGCATGCAATCTGCAGAGTAACTAACTAAAGTTATCAAATAAATGTAGTGGAGTAAAAAGTACAATATTTCCCCTCAAAATTGTCGTGGAGTGGAAGTAAAGTAAGAGAAAATGGAAATACTTGAGTAAAGTACAAGTACCTCAAAATTGTGCTTAAGTACAGTAATTGATTAAATGTATTTAGTTACATTCCATCACTGCAAGTGAGGAGTGTATAAGCAACATTTATCAGTCATGCATGTTGGGTTTTGTTCTGTTTATAATAACAAACCTTTTATATTTCTCCTTGACATGGCTGAGCTCGTCCCTAGTCCTCTGCAGTTCTGCCTCCAGGCTCTCGATGCAAACCACAGTTTGCAACAAGTTCTGGTGAAGATCAGCATTCTCCTCCTGCAGTGCCCTGAACACAGAGGAGTTTTATTATCGAATACATTTATTTCACTGTGAAATAACTATTAACTAAAGTCTAATTAACTATACATTTACCATTTATGAATATTTTTATTATAAATTGTTCCTGCATCTACTCAGTATGCATGGTCAAACATTTTTTAACCAAAAAAATCCATTCTTGGTAGCACATTTCATGTCATGTTGATATCAAACTTAATTAGTAATACATATTAAAGGATAAGTTCACCCAAGAATGAAAATTCAGTCATTATCTACTAACCTCTATGCCGATGGAAAGTCAGGTGAAGTTTTGTGGTCCACAAAACATTTCTGGAGCTTCACAGCAAAACACCTTTGCAGCATTATACTAAGCAACTGCAGGAGATGGGGACTTGTTTTAAATCGTTAAAAAAACAACAGTAAGAAAAAAGTTAAATGGTTCCATACAGCTCGTCCGGCATAATCCAAGAGTCCAGAATCTCAGAGATCCCAAATTGATTTGAAAAGATGTTTTTTACAACCTCAAAGAGTGGTTGAGCTCAAGCACCCACTTCAGACGAGGTGTGCACATACCCTTTTAGCATAGCAGATACAGTGAACATTTTGTTTTACAAAAAGTTGTATATAACATCTTTTTTTAAATCAATTATTATTATTATTATTATTATTAATTATGTCGGATGATCTGCATGGAGCCAATTTATGTGTTAAGTCCCCATCTACTTCAGTTGTTTAGGAAAATACTACAACACTGTTTTGTTGTGAAGCTCCAGAAATGTTTTGTGGACAACGAAACTTCACTCAAAGGGTAAGTAGAAGATGACTGAATTTTCATTTTTGGGTGACTTAAATAAGTCAAAAATGGTAAATATATATATATATATATATATGTATATATGTATATGTATGTATATATATATATAAAAAGCTTTAGCTTTCAAACAAATACTACAAAGATGGCTGCTACATAGGTTGCATATAAGTTAGCATTATTTTAGCTACAGAGATACAGAGGTCTGACAATCAGCATTTTTAAGTCAAATCATCTGTGCCAATTTTAAAGAAAACTATAACACAATATTAGAGGAATAGTCTGAAATGACTCCATCAATGGACATGAGCATTATGTATGACTTACACAAGTGTTTTCATCTGGTGCTTATGTTATTAGTTTTCTGTCACATATACTTATTTCTAATGACACAGAGATGGTTATATAAATGTTTCATAACTGCATCTCTTTCTGTTCAGGAGAGGAAGCAGAGAGGATGCTCATTAGTGTGATCAATAACCACTGACCCATCATGAGAGAGAACTGAATGAGTCAGAGAGGAACGTGTGAGAAGCATTACTGAAAATGTGACATGAGCGGACAGAAAGTCTATTACACTTACTGGAGAAGGTCGGCATCGCACAGTGTGTCCTAAAACAGGATAAAAGAGGGATGGAGAAGAGATACAAAAGGCATTAGGTAATTTAGGATTGTTATGGCATGAAACAATGACATTCAGCTTTAATTGGAGGGTGTTTACATCCACCGTCCATGACTTGTATTAAACTTGTGGCCCTCTTTCTACACAGGTGACAGCTTCTTATCACCACATAGGAATGTGAACACTCCCTATACACCCTTGCTGAGTGTCAGAACTTCAACTGCATTGTTTCATTTGAATTCCAGCATACTGGAGTAGAGCCAAAACAATGAAAAACACATCACTGTTCAAACACAACATGCACTGCAGATATTCACTGTAAGCATGTGAACGGGAACTTTCGAACAAAGCTGTTCAAAGCTGCTGATTCGAGTCTGTAAATCTGCAGCGACATTAGCAGCTCAGGGCTGATTCCTGGTTTGGTGCTAAAGGCGGAAAAGCACAGATCGGTACAGAACAATAAATAAATAATGAGGACGTCACACCCATCTTACCATCCAGTTATTTTTATACACACTCACAGGGACACAGTCACAGTTTGGGGTGCTGAGGGGTCAGGCTATAAAATGACGTCATAGTAAATGCTAAAACACACTCTCAACACTCTCAACAATAATTTATAACCTGTGTACTACAGCAGACAGCAGACTTGAACACCAACATATTATGTGTCAAAGCAGCCACATCAACTACAGTGAACAACAGCAAGGAGATGAAGAGGGAGAGAATGTCCCCATGACTCTTAAAAATCACTCAATTTTGGGCCTTCTTGTAAATTCGGCATATGTTATAGCCTCATTTTAGGAGGTGCCTCCTCAGCACCCCTAGTTCCCACATCTATGCAGACATATTACTATTCATGGGTACAGCAGCTAGAGCCTGGCCCTGCCCGCATTGTGTAAAAGGCAGAATACACACAGGCTGGGTCATCCACCCATTACAGAGTACATGACAGATTGAATAAACTATTGAGTTATGGCAGACCTGCTCCCGGAAATGGATTCATCGATTGGTTCTGCGGGCTAAACTGGGATTTTCCCTTTTGCATGTTTGTGTAATGTAGGTTTGTGTGTATGTGTGAATTCACTGACCCTTTACTTGATAAAATAAACTCAAACCTTAACAGTGAATACATGGAAACAGTCAGTGTTATGTAATATTATCTGTGTTTATTAGTACATGAGAGTATAAGCCTGATTCTTACATAACAGCAACGTGATACGTGCTCTTATTCAACCAACTCGCTCTCACATTTTGCATGATGCTGGCTGTTACTGAGAGCTAGTGAGAGATTTGTCTTGCATGTGTGGTATGTGTTGTTACTTTCTGTGGCGATTTCTTAGAACAGACTGTATATCAGGGCCTTGAAATCCTTGATAATAATGATACCGTTTAAATTGACAAGTCAGGTAGTTTCAAAGGGAGTTTCCTTTAAAAGCACAGGACTATCATCTGCTGCAGTGCTGAAGAATGACTCAGCTTGCAATGCGTAGTGTTTGACACAACCCACACAGTGACTCAGCTACACTGCTGCTGCAAGACACGAGCAATACTCTGTCTATTTGATATGTGCATCCTGATATTTCGACAGAGATGTCTGCCCTTCAGTGTAGTGCTATACAATGTATGTACATGTCTTGAAGCAATAAATTCTGTATAATAAAACAAAACAAAACTTGATTCATCTTTTCCTCATTTGGTGTAAAATGCTATAAAGTCTCTCCATCCCTTTCACATTCATTGATTTTATTTGATGAACATTTTACAATTACCACATATCATTTATAAATAAAGATAAATTATATTAGCTGAGTAGGGTGTATGACTCAGGGATAACACATAACTTTTTTCTGGCAGCTGTTTTGACTAATTACCTCCAACAAGGAGGTTATGTTTTCACCCCTGTCCTTTTGAAGGTTTGGGAGCAGGATTACAACTGAAAAAAAACAACAACTACTGAAGGAATTTCCACAAAACTTGGATGGGGGATGGGCCTTGGCCCAGAATAGACCCCATTAAATGTTGGTGTGGATACAGATAAATGGACAGATCCAGGAATTTTTTTTCTCACTTTCTTAAACATTGGGAGATTTCTTTCAACATTTTCATTAATTTCTCAGGAAATAATCCATGGATCTTGATGGAAAAAATCAGGCATATTTAGGTGGCTGGTATCTATGAGTGAGTACAATTTGATCCTACATCCGGTGATCTTAAATTAGGGTCAAGCAGTTATGGGTAGTTTGAGATTTAGAGTGATACAAGGCAAAAATGCCCTCTTGGATGCCCCTATGGTTGATATAACATGATAAAGTGCCATCCAGGGTGACCTTCCAGCGAACAAAACGTGCCTCTTCACTATAAATATATCGTGACTTTCATACAGCTGGTGCCCTTTTTATTTTTTTCGCCCCTGCCCCTCATACGTCCTGAGTCCGCCAATGTTCATGGGAGTATTACCTAGTGTGCAAGCTCTGTTTTTGTACTGTTGCACAAATGACACTACCAGATTCATGATCTGAGGACTAAGATCTCTCCACTTCCTGTCTCATATTATTGTACTTCATCAAAAAAAAAATAGCAAAAATACTATGAGAGTAAACTCACCCTGCGTTGTTGCCCCACATGCTCTGAATGGTGTCGACCGCTCTGCTCCGAGCTGTGACTCGTCGCTATGGAGGCTGTGTCTCTGTGCCTGGATGAATCCGATTTTGTGGATGAAGTTTCAGACCCGAGGCCGGTCCCCACAGAGGGGCTGGGATGCACTTGTTGAGGCTGGTACTGAGGGAGGTGCTGGGTGTATTGACTGGGGGAGGCAGCAGACTGCTGTTTGCGGTGGTGGCGTTGTTTGGGCTGGCTGGGTTCAGGACTGGTGCTGGTGCCATCTGTGAGGGGAGGGCCACATCTGGCACTTCTGTCCCCTGACACGGAGCCCCCAGTGGGAGACGGCCTCCTGTCTTTACGGCTGCTGCCGTGGTGAGTGTTGTGGCTGGGAGAGTGAGGGTAGTGATGAGGCGGGGGGCTTCCGTGGTGGTTCTTGGCTGTGTATGAGATCAGTTTGTCAGGGTTGGAGCAGTCCGAGTGTTTACGAGAGCTGCTGCGAGCTGCTCTCTCCTGTCTGCTGTGCTGTTTTGGATGCTGCTCCCTCTCCTCTCCTGAGCTCTCTCTGCCCTTCTTGGGTGGGAGCTGAGGCTTGACTGGACCAGGTGTCTGGGCTGGGACAGGTGTCTTCCCAGTTGCTTTATTCTTGTTCACACCCAAGATGGTGAGATCTGAAGGACTTATAACCTGTTTCGTAATCTCATCTAGAAAGGCTGAGAATTGCATCTTCCCCTGCACAAAGTTTGCCTTGGCTCGCTCTATCTCTGCCTGAGTCACCCCTTTCCCCCTCTGCCCACTGGGATCTTGCTCTTTGGAAACTCTTGGCGACAGCACCTCCATCGACTTAGCCTTGCGAATGTCAGTATGAGGCTCCTTGTTTTTGAGAATGCCTTTGCTGGGTAGCTGGATGGAAGACACTGCTCTCTTTGGGCCCCTGGAGACCCCTAGCACAATGTCCTCCTCACTGAAAGCCAGGCTTCGATTCAAACTAGATGTCTTATACAGAGATCCATAGTCCATGTGCTGTGCTCTGGATCGCTCCCCTTTAACATCACTTTTATTACGCTGCAGTAGGCCTTCAACACTTCTGCTGTGACCTCGGTCGAGAGTGGAAAAAACATGTTTTTCTTTTTTTTGCGAGCTCCCATGTAACTCACTACAAACACTTCCGTTTTTTCCATGTTTAACGGTGGCAATGACTACGGGCTCGCTGCCGTCGTCTTCCCTGAAACCTCTGCGAATATCTGCGATATTGGAGCAGGACAGGGAATGCTGTGGGTGCTGAGCATGATGGATGGAGACAGGATTATTCATACTCGTCTCTGTGTACCAGGAGGAGAAAGAGGAGGAAGAGGAAGTGGAGGAAGAGAGGGAGGAGGAAGAGGCCCTGGAGAGAGTGACAGGTGTCTCGTGGTTGTAGAGTATCTCATCCTCTTCGCTGTGGTGAAATTGTTGTGTCTGATGGCGATGGCGGGCATCGTGATGAGGGATGTCATGTAGATAGTGGCGATGATGATGATGGCGGTGGTGTCCATGGCTTTCATCTGTATTTCTGTCTGTATCATCGAACATTGTGTACCTACAACACATGAACACAGAAGTAATAAATAAATGTAATGATGTATCAACAGTCATACTTGAGTAAAAGTAAAGATATGGTGTTAAAATATTACTTTAGTATAAGTGAAAGTCGCCCATATGAATAGCACTTCTTAAAGTATCTGATATAAAATGTACTTAAGTATCAAAAGTACAAGTAAAAGTAAATGATACATGTATATACTGTATACTATACGTCGACAGATTAGCCTCCTAGACAAATATCTAATCCAATATTCAGCATTTTTCTAATAATCAGAATGTGCTTTTTTCTTCTTTTTTTAAAAATCTAATCTAAAAAAAAAGAATTTATGTTACCTGAAAAGTAACTAGTAACTTAAGTTATCAAATAAATGTAGTGAGTAAATAGTTAAATATTTGCCCCCAAACTGTGGTATAATGTAGTAGAAAAAGTACTGAAGTAAAGTATAAGTAGCCTCCCTCAGAACTTTACTTAAATACAGTACTTGAGTAAATTTACTTAGTTACATTCCATTATTGATTGTATTATATAGTACTAGTACTCAGGGCTCCAGACTAACTTGTAACACTGGTTGCTCAGGTGCACCAGCACATAATTTAGGTGCAACCAATAATTTGCCTATTTCCTGACACATTATATAAATAAAACAAACAATGGAAACAATCTTCAATTCATTAGCAGCACACACAACAACAAATCACAAGTGCTGATGTTATAAGTGCTTGACAAACTCAAATACTGGGGTATTAAGAAAACCCTTAATTTATTAAATAAAGTTAAAAACTTATTGTTAAGACTATAGTGTTTTTATGATGCTGGCTATATGAACATTATTGTTGAAGTTTTTGTGGATTTGCTTTTTATTTTTATTTTTTCTCTGTTAAAAAATATTTTATACATTTTTAAAATCTGACCTGCTGAATATCAGGCACACCGGTGCAACCAATGAAAATGTTAAGTCGCATTGGAAAGATTTTTAAACAGGCAAATTTTAGAATTACTTATATTTCTTAAAGGTGCACTACGAAAGAGAAAGATCTTCACTGACTGATTTCTTCAGCCCGAACTAAATCAACAATTTCTCTTCATTTTCATGAATGAATAAACTGAATAAACAAACTGACCTTAAAGGTCAACACAATTTCAGTCTTACTTTGTTTATATGTGGCGGGCCCTGCCACCTTTCTAGCTTTAAACAGTGTTCTGAGGACCTTATTTTCCTCTGAGAACAGCTTGTTTATTCAGTTATGGGAAAAATAAATATTTCTGGTTTGTATTATTACATCACCAATACTGTAAATAGTGAAAAGTCTGAGTTTAAACTTATTTTTCATAACTACATAGTTTAATTCCTTTTCGATTAGACATGAATATAAACATGGAATGAACCATCCTACCTGTGTGAGTGAGAGTCATGGTGATGGTGAGGGTGACGATGGTGGTGCTTCCGCGGCTTGATCTCGTCCGGGTCACAGGGGCTGTGAACAGGCTTAAAAAACTTCTCCATCACCTGTCTCCTCCCTGGTGGTAGGCTGTGGATGCCGTCCTGGTCGGGGAACTGATGGTGATCCGTGGTGGCACTCAGTTGTTTCAGCTAATATGCAACTATAGTTTTTTTTTTTCTTCTAATCTTTTTTTTTTTTCGAAAGGCTCCAAGCAGAGAATTGTCACTTCATACCAACAATAATCTTCTGCTGTTTGTGATCGCAAAAATAAGTACAAAAATGTGGGAAAGTATTTTGAAAAGTAAATTATACTCTCAACTATCAAATAAGGAGTCCAGCCTCAGAAGTCTCTGCAGAAATGAAATCTGCACATATCCAGTTGCTAGTTAAGTTTATGTCCCTCGGCGGCTGGCTGAAACATAATGTACTCTCGGCTCGTGAGCAGGGATGTATGAATTCCTGGATGGTGGCTTGATTCTGTATCAGTCCTGATGTAACAGCTGGATGCTAATTGAACCAGCTGAAAGAGCAGGGCCGTTGTCCTCACACAATCGAACTGAGCCCTGTGGGACAAGATCTATAACAAAGTTAATTTAACCCCCTGATATAACTCACAGTGGAGTGTGCCCGCTCTTTGACTTCATGTCTTCATCCTATAATCTGGTGTGACATTTTTTGTTTGCTTTGTTTTTACAGCTATCGTTATTAATACACGAAAAGCAGGTATGAGTATCAACCAGAGCTATTAAACTGCCCTCAGCTGCACCATTGATTTTGAGAGGTTTCCTGTTATCATCTGGCTGAGGCCTACTTTATTACATTTGGAAGAGGTGGGTGATATGACAATATATGCCATGGAACAATCTACATTTATCCTTTACCATAAAGGATTTTTACCATGGCAGCTACACCTTTTCCGATTGTATGAAATTATTGTTAGCAATGATGCAAATCAATAATAGAGACTGCTTGTGACATCACATTGTTTTATAAGATGTGATGAAGTGTTTTGATTTGTCAGGTGTTTAATTTGCTGGATTAGCCAAAAAAATAAAAATCTTCTGTGTCAAGTTATTTAGGCTATTTAAAGGGGCATTATGTAGTTTTGTCAGGTTGAACGTTTGGTTTCAGGCATCCTTCATACTAGGGCTGTCAGGATATAAGATTTTCATTACATCATTATCATGGCCAAATGAATGCACAATCATGATATTATCGTGATATCTATAGAAAATTTGAATTTTTTCTACTTTACTTTGGTTTACTGTTGTTTTTTTCTCCTTTTTTAGCAAATGGATCACACTTAAAGTATGAGAGTAGCGAGCTGGAGAGAGTTTGCAACGAACAGTTACACATAACGAATAGTGAAAAAGCAACCAGATGAGCAAAAGATCCACAGGTCATAAGATCTGCGCTGGATTATTTCACACGGTAACATCATAAGTGTATTATTAACACAGGTCAGTATTTAATTTTTTTATATCACATTATCGTCAGTATCGGTATATCGCAGCACCCTACTTCAAATATATTTCCATATACTGATGGGGCACTATGTAGTTTTGGATAAGAAATTAAAATTCAGAATAGTAATAATTACAGTATTAATGAGGTAATAATACAAACTCAGTTAATAAGTGAACAAACAAGCTGTTCTTGGAGGAAAATAAGGTTCAAATAAGATTGTTTGAGAAAGGTGGCAGGGTCCGCCGAATGTAAACAAACTGAAACAGTATAAAATTGCGGTTGTCCTTTAAGGTCAGTTTGTTTATTCAGTATTATGTCATGAAAACAAAGACAGTTTGCTTATTTAGTTTGTTTAGGCATAAAGAAATCAGTCAGTGAAGATATTTCTCTTCTGATTAAAATGCATTTCCCAAAACTAGGCTATGTAGTGCACCTTTTAATGGCATTGATTAGCAAGTATCAGACAAAGGCCTTGATGAGCCTATCACATGAAAGGTTTTGGCGTAGCATTATCACATGAAAGAAGATTCCCTCTTTCTCAAATGTGTGAGCGCCACTGACTATATCCTCTCCAACAACCATGACAAAGATCAATTCGCTGAGGCCGGGTGGGGCAGAAACCCATCCAGAGGACAACTCTCCACACTCTGCTGGTGTTGATCAATGAGCTATCATGAGAATGGTTGCATAAGGGAGGTTGCCCAGACTTGTCCAGGGTACTGTAATCAATGTTGAAAACCAGCTGAACAGATGAAAACACAAGGGAGGAGGAACAGGGAGTTTTTATGCACTGGGACATACGTGACAAACATCACGTCTAACTGCACCCTCTGCTGGTGAATCAGTCCCATTTTCGGCCTTCAGTACTGGTAATTTTCCACCCTGCCACAGCAACACACAGTCTGGCAGTGGCTGTTTCTGGATATTTCTAGTTTTGTCACGTACACTGCTCAGCCAACACCACCAGACATTATGTTTCACTCAACTTCATGTTGAATTGGACGTTAAAGCAGAGACTCATATGATGAAGGCCTGTAAAAAACAACAACACGTGTCTATGAATAGGGCCACATGTAACGTGATACCACACACACTTGATAAAAAAACGTACCGCACGCACCAGCAGCTTTTACAGCAACTACTACAATCTGCCGAAAGGATAAACGCGTTATTGAACACGGGCCGTCCAAGTTAAGAGAGATGAGTTGGCTGTTTTTGTGTTTTCTATTGTTCTTCAATCACAGACGGCGTATCATTGCGGTAAAGGGGAAGTAGATCCGGCGATTCAACCATATTCTAGTTTGATCCGGTTTTTGTTGGACCGTGTAACACACAAGTAAAGATCAATCCGCGCAGCCCCCTTAGCGTGACGTCAGCTGTTTTGGCTGATGGTGGGTAATATGTTGAAAATGTGCCTTTTTCTTGTGATTAACCTCACTGGTTTGCGTTTTATATATTTCCAAGTAGTGAATCCGATCAACACAATCACCGTCACTCACTCACTCGTCTTATTCAGCCAGTTTGAAAAGGAGCACCGCTTCATGAAATGGTATTGTTTCTAAGAGTCCCCTATTAATCATTTTATCCCCACGTCGATTCATTTATTCACGTGTTCTGTTTTGACGTCGACTATAAAGCCCCAATCAACATTTGTAAGCGATTTGTTTCAGTTGAAAGTGGGACTACTTTTTTTATCGGATGAATAACTCCTCTCGCTGCAGCCGAATCACCCAAACAGTATAAAAGCGGTTGACGCCATTTCAACTCTCACTGCATTCATACGAATTCGTCGCGGTGCGGGGCGTCGCAGGTTAAACCGATCTTATTTTTCTTTCTTTTTTAAACTAATAGGCTCGCTCGTTAATGATGAAGATATGTAGATCCGCACAACCTAGCTTTATGTATGTGAATTGTTTTAATATAGTGTTTTGATCGTCGTTAATGGCCATCGGGCCCTGTCTCTAACGCGAGCAGCTTCAATATCAAGATACGCATTTCACTTGCTCGTCTTTTATCAGCAAGACTTCTTGTTACCGTGCTTTTTGTTTTAAAGTAATGAGCGTCAGCGGGCAAATCTCCAATCGGGCGATCTCTGAACATCAGCCTCGATCCGATTCCTAAACCAAAGCTTCGTTATTTTTGACGACACTAGTTAGCTATCTAGCTAAAGGCAGGCTAAGCGAGCCAAATTTAGACTTGTGTTTATGCCAACTTGTTTTTTTTCAACCATAACGTACTCGCCGTGTTAGCCCAACGGTTAAAATAAGCTACCGTATCAACAAAGCTCGTTTCTAATGTATTTTTTAAAGAAACTAATCCAGGTCGATGTTTTCCATGACCATAACAGTTGTTGGCCCATGAGTGGAGCCGTGACGTAGCAGCCAGCAAATGTCGGCTATTGGTTGATTTTGAATAACGCGTGACGTCACTACTCAGAGACGGAAAGGGAGCGGTCCGGATTGGACCAGCCGCGAGGCTAACGCTATTAGCATTATCCACAGAGCAGCGTCGAGTGAAAGCAAGTATCGAGCTTTTTTCTAAAAAAAAAAAAGTCTATTAGCCTTTAAAAAACTGATAGCGTAAGAAAGAGCAATTAACAAAATGGTAGTTAACTTGTCTACTGCTGTAAGCAACAGGATTGTTATTTTGAAATTAACAAAGCAGTGCGGTGAGACGCTGATGAGGCTAAAGATAAGAGTTGGCTGACGTGGTCTTAAAACAATATGTACGAGCAACTTTAGAAGTCACGTTACTGAAGTTAATCAGGGCGGAACCGAAGCAGACTTCATTATCAAGATGTTGGTTATAAGATGTATATCGAGAGCGCTGTTGAGCAATGAAAAACAATAATGCGAGAAATGTCCCAGTTGTAGTATCTTAAAATGGGCCGTGTTATACTTACAGGCATATATGCCACTTTAAAGGGCAGACATATCAGGTTGCGATCTGGGAAAAAAAACTAAAAAGCCTGAAACTTAAACAAAAAAAAAAAAACAGGTCTGAGGCTAAAAAAAAAAAAACAGGCCAAGACTAACAAAAAACAAAAAAAAAGGCCAAGACTTAAAAAAAAAAAAAGAAAAAAGGCCGAGACTTAAAAGAAAAAAGGCCGAGACTTAAAAGAAAAAAGGCCGAGACTTAAAAGAAAAAAGGCCAAGACTTAAAAAAAGAAAAAAGGCCAAGACTTAAAAAAAAAAAAAAGCCAAGACTTAAAAAAGAAAAAAAAAAGGCCAAGAAAAAAAAAAAAGACCAAGACTTAAAAAAAAAAAAAAAGGCCTGAGACTTGAGAATAAAAACTTTTGTTTGCATTGTAAACCAAAGAAGCAATCAAGACAATCAATGTTTTTTGAAGTTGTGAAAACCAGCAGATGAGGCTAGTCAATGTCATGGTTTGAGAAAGCAGCTTAAATTGCAGTTAATCGTTATTTTGTTTGTTTTTTTATTCAAGTTGCACCCTAGTGGTTCAGTCATTTTCCATTTTTTTGTAATGTTTTAAATGAAAGTGATTCCATTGATCGAAGAAAGAGGAAAGCTGCAGTAGCTTGGAAGGAAACAAAGTATCTAGTCTTATCAAAGGCTCAGATGATTCTATATGGATTTTTTTGTTTTTTTTTAAGTTGCCAATTTTTTGTATTGCTTAGAGAAGACAGAAGATTTTTTTTTCCCCCAGGGGAAGATGGACTGAGTTATCCAGGGCAGGAGTGGACTTAGGTATTGTGAGGAGGAATGGACTTAGTTATTAGAGGAAGATCGCAGGACCAGCGCGAGGAGCGAGGCCGAGGGACACGGGGAGGACCAGAGTGGAGCCAGGCAGGACAGGACCACAGGGCATGGGAGGACCAGAGAGGAGCCAGGCAGGACAGGACCAGAGGGCATGGAGGGGGAAGCAGAGAGAGCCCAAGAGTGCAGGAAACGGCAGCAGCTGTGGGCGAGTGTACACCAGAGGGAGCCAGAGGCGCAGGGCAGAGTAGCAGCACACAGTCACCATCGCTGAAGCAGTTGGCAGCAGTCCCAGAGCGAGCAAGCCAGCCAGCCAGCCAGCCAGCCAGTGATGAGGGTGGGAAAGGGCGCACAAGTGTCTTCTAGCTTCACAAGTTTTAAAGCAAGGCGTTGGTTTGTATATTGGGTAGAGGTATCTGTAACATTCTCAGGAATTTAGTTTATATACCACTTTCTAGAAACAACTGTTGTAGAACACAATTTCTCGCACAGCTCTCTCTTCCTCTTTTCAGGCAAGCCGTGTAAAGCGTTTTGTACCGTGGTCACCCCTCCTGTTGTGCGCTGACATGAGTGTGGTGGTGTCTGCTGTGGTGAATGCCTTGGTAGTGTGATGGAGAGAGGAACGCCTTATCGGACTTCTCTACCCGCTGCGATCAGAAGTAGTTCCCCCAGCCGGAGGGAGAGGCAGTCCCTTGTTGTTCATAGGTCTTCCCCCAAAGGAGTTTTCGGCATTGGAGTGTGAGAGTGGATGGTCTCCTGTGCGGCCGCTTGATGTGTGTATACAGCAACCCTTCAGTGCTTCAGCTGCGCCTCAATGGTACAGATCAGCTACATCGACCTCTTAAACCAGAGCAGTGAGTTAGTGCATGAAATGTATGTGGGTGTAACTATCCTGTGCATTAACTCATTATATATACTATCTGGTATTCTGTAAAATTTGCAATCAAAAGAAAATTGTATTGAGCTAATAGTTGATCCTGGATAGCAAAGTTATTTTTTTAATGGGAGGGGGAGGGGGGCATTTAAAACGTGTTTCGAGTTCTTCTTTTCACAGGCCTGGCCCCCTAAAGCTGATCATCGAATGAATCCCCCTGTGCTAGCCACTCCATACAAGTTGAGCTCATCTTATTTACTATAGTGCTATGGATCTGGATCATGTGCATCCACTGCGGTTTAAAGAGATGTAGGAAGGTATTTGGCATTGTTCAGTAATCCACTAGATTATTTATTCATTCTACACTATTTGGAACGTGTTGTATTATGGGGGTTTCATGCAAATCTTTTTGGGTAATGGGAGGGTGGGTTGTGGGGCGTTAATCAGTCTTTTCCTAGACTCCACAG
This sequence comes from Pagrus major, assembly GCF_040436345.1. NCBI lineage: Eukaryota > Metazoa > Chordata > Actinopteri > Spariformes > Sparidae > Pagrus > Pagrus major. The sequence goes on along the minus strand of NC_133232.1, from coordinate 28,440,318 downwards.
CTCGTGTTACCCAACGCAAAATGGCTTGAATAGGCAGCATCCAAGTGCACCAACAAGCTTCAAGTGGACACTTTTCCTCGCAGGATAGGAACTTCCAAACTAGTCCCCCGATGTAGCAAGAAGCTCTGTTTTCCCAGGGAGTGTGGTAACAAGTCTCTTTACTAGAAGTTATTGTAATTCTGTAAAGGCTTCCAAAAGTTGCTTTGTGGGGTTGGGAGTGGGCTGTGTATTTGTCACTCTTGCAGATTAAGTTGTATGGCCCATGGTTCAAAAATCTACATTCAAGCCCACGTCTACTGTTCATACGGATGGAATCCCCCGCGGTCAGGTTTCCGGTATTTAAATGCTTCTTCTGGAAAATGGCTTCAATACTTTAATGAATTGTATTAATAGTCATACAGTTGTATCCTAAGGCAGTATGTAATGCCATTATTATCTTGTAGTTCTGTGTATTGCAATATTGGAGGGGTATTGTGGGGAGAGAGGCTTTTCCTTTGCATTTTTTCAGTGTGCTGTGTCCTGTGCGCTTTCCAATACCCGAGACCATCAGGAACTCTTCTAACTCATTGTATGTACAAGTTTCCTTGCGCATCGAGCATCACGTAAGGTCACTAAATGTCACATTTCTCTTTAACATTCATTGTCTGGCTAAATGCCTCCCATTGCAATTCCTTTGCAATTAGTTACCATGCCTTGTATTGACAATACAATGAGTGAACTATCTGTAAAGGATTTTCTTATTGCATAATAAATGCATAGCTTGTTGTGATTGAATACAGTTTTGGTATGCATTTGTTCTTTTTGGGGGCTTGTGTGGGGGAGCTTTTCTTGTGCTTTTTCAGGTATGACTAAAGCTTGGAGCTTTGTAGAGCACGGATGTGACCTTCGCTCGAATGACATCCTTTTCAAAGCGGAAATTTGAAGGCAGATAAGTTGAATCCATCAAATATTGATGTTGGAAAGTAGAAATTTCTCCACCCTAGAGGGGTCACTTATCTTGAATGGGCTTACCTGCCCTCATTGTTCTTGAAATGAAAGCAACTTGCTATACTTGACTGTAGAAATAGCACTGCTGTGCTTTCTTAACAAGAGTCTTGTGATAACGGGAAGATTTGATGGACCTTCATTGATTCTGACGTTATCTGCAGTAAAGCATTTGGGTAAGGATAACAATAGTCAGTTCTATGATACTGTGAGGGGGCATAGGGGTGTTTCTTTTCTGCCTCTTTGATCTTTCAGAACAGTCCAAAGGAAGAACGCAGTCTACCTAGGACAACACGGGAATCATCCTCCCCTTTGAAATCAACACGCAGTTTGAACAAGTGGAGTCAGGTCGTTTTTGATGTGTATAGATTACAACAATTAGCCCTCAGCTGCTAGCCCTTGTGCAACTGTGCAGGTGGCAGGTTTGTCACATAAAATTTCTCCATCGTGCAACTGTGCGAAGTTTCCAAATTTTGAGTAGCTGAGGAAAGCTGTGCATGGTGCGGCTTTAATTTGGTCTTCAATGCAGCGCAAATGTGTTGCTTTAGCTTCTATTGTGTTTTGGTTGGGTGTATCCCTATACTTCTCTTCACAGACATCAGAGTGCAAGACTGGTTCAAGCACGAGTGAAGTCTTCTAACCTGGAGCATGTAGTAAGATGTTGGCTTAACTTGTCAAAATGAACTTCTGCAATGTTGTAGTTGACAAAATGACATCTTGGAACTGGCTTTATGTTAACCTCAAATCATCAGTAACAACAATGCTTTACTAGCATATTCCTCTTTGGCCATGGGGCCCTATTGCTTTGCATCTTAAACCATAAGATGAGTAGAACTCGAATCTTTTGAGTATTGTGTGGTGGGTGTGTTGTGTAGATCACTCTTTGTTTCAGATCATTCTCGTCTGTCCGCTCCCGATCTCGCCTGCCTCTGAATGCAAAGCCATCTGTGGAGGCTGTCAGCGAATATGAGTGTGGCCCCTGAATGAAGTACCAACCCCCTGTGCGCTTGAGCTTAAATCTGAACCCCCGACGTCCTTCGCAGAAGCCCCGCTCTCTGTGTTTGTGTGTGTGCCTTTTTTCTTTTTCCCTTTTGGTTTCTCAGGTCAAATTACCTAAAAATTGTCTTAATTTGTCATCTGGGATGGCCTAACCTGTGATGGAACACTGAGAATCCAGTCACATTAAGATCAAGAGCTGCAAGCTTGTCTCGCTAATACTGCATCACTTCAGTCTCATGGGTGCTAAGTTAAGTAATTTCGGTTCCCTTGATTTTTCTTTAACATACCATGGCTTTAATGTGTAACTCAAACATGTTGCATGCACATCAGCTCTGCATAACATTTATTTGTAATACACGACATAATGTTCATGAAGTCGTTGTCAAACATTGCAGTAGTATTTGGTCAGGGGATTATTGGGGTGGGGCAACGCTCTTCTTTCTTCCTTTCAGATTTCTCGTTCAGCTTAACTTGAAACTGAGCCAGGGGACTTAAACCTCTGCAGGAAGTCATGGGATCACTTGGTACAGCCAACCTCTAGGGTACAGTCTTAATTTCTTTGAAGAATTGAGCATCGCTCCTGAAGAATAGCCTTGGTAAACGCTGCTACGCCAGTCGCGGTAAACGATAACCATATTGACATCATTTGTCATTGGATGAGTATTGGTTTGTTGGGTTTATGTGGGAGGGGGGTGGGGAGGCTTACATTGTCTGTCTTTCTTCCGTTACAGCTTTAAATTTGGCGACAAAGCCTTGACTGTCCATTTTGCCGTGCAAGTCCTGCCGAATTGCAAAGGGGAAACGGCTTTGAGTATCACCAGGGATGCTGGTATCGTGGTCTTGTTAATATGGATCAAAAGGATTTCGTGGAATCAGTCATATTTGCCAATACAGTGTCGTGGGGAAATGCTGGGGAATGGGGAAACGGTTGTCTCTTTCTTCTAGTTTCAGCCTCGTGACCAAGAGAAATCCCCATGTGGTGACAGGATAATATAGCAGCCAGGTGTTTAGGGGTTTTCTTTTCCTGGAGGAACAAATTTTTGTTCCTCCATGTTTTGCTTTTGCCCTTTATTACAGCAACAACAAAAAAGCAAAAGACTCCGGTGGTGGCACTCCTGACTTTGTCGGGACAGGGTTCAATCCCCTGCGGTGTCTTGCTTTTTTTAGTATGCTGCGTGGGGAAAACTTATGTCATTAAAGAACCATTCCAGGTTGTAATATTAGATAAAATATGGCTTTTACGACCCATTTATGTATTTAAAAATGATTCTCTAGCTACAGGGCTAAAGTCGTCATACATTAAAATTGGATAAATTGAGCCTAAAGTTCATAGTGGGAATGTTGAGCTAGCATGTGCATAATTGCAATGCATTTTAAGACATTAGGTAACTGCTAGAGCCTCGAGGTCCATTATCTACAACAGTGACAATTCATTTGACAAGAGATAAAACGGTTACAAGCAATGGTCTTTTTTTGAAATGTATTAACGTTTTCTTGTGTGAATTGTTTTTGAAAAGCGATTTAAAGCAAATCATGTTTACATCTGTGAATGTTTAAATGATCAATAAAACTGTTTCTGCCATTCTGTTACCCTGACTTGAAATGTGACAATTCATTCTCCCATAATACTGCTTATTTTTTCCAGTTGAAACATGAGTCCTGAATAAAATGTGGTCTAAATATCAATAAATCCATATACTAATAGTAATTATAGGCCTTTTGGTATCAATAATTTGGTGAGTATCAATGTGATAAAGGTAATAACGTTATCTCGTGGTATCAAAGATCTTAAACTATAAGGTACAGTATCAACCATGCAATGTAAAAATTAAGAATGAATTGTCAATGTTTGCAAACGTAACATCTGATTCATCTAACTGGAGTGTTGATCTAAGCATCAAGTAAAGACAGGCTATTTGTTAAAACTGTCACATGTGTCCTTTAACTTTGTTCTGGTTGTCATGTTATAATCTCCAGTACACCTATCCCATGGAGGACATATCTGTGACATCATTTGGACATTTTCATGACGATATCTGACATATCTGAATGATGAATGAAAGATAAACGGGACAAATACCAGGATGGGTCGCTGAGCCAAAATCTACGGAAGCCCTAAAGGGCCATGCATTCATAGATTGTATATCCTGTTTCATTTGTTTTCTCGAGATCTCAAGTTATTATCTCGAAATAATAACTGCCGTTTTCCCGAGATAACAGGATACTTTTCTCAAGATCTCGAGATAACGAAACTTTGTTTTCCCGAGATAACAATATAATTCATTCAAGCTCTTGAGAAAACAAAACTATAGCGTAGTCTATTAAATCATTGCAGGAAACATCATTCAGTGTAGCAATGTCAGAGGAGCAGGAGCATATCGATCACCGCGTCACATATCTTTTCAATCAAGGCCTGACACAGGCTGAAATAGCATTATGCCTTATGGAGACATCCTCCTGACAAACATCCTCTCGTAAAGAAACAAAGAGTTCACTTTATTGACACTTGTGATTTGGGTACAGCAGGAGAACTATGGGGGAGGACAAGCCTGTCCTGGGCATCTAAGTCCAGTACACCTGGATTAACCCATATTTGACTCCCCGTTTGTGACAATTTGGTGAAACACAAATTTACCATTTATAATTATGGCCTGGTTTCTGTACAATACAGCTGCACAAGACAGATATGCATGACCTGCCCAGAAGCCCTGATCATTTGAGATATGCTGGTCTGGTGGTGCATATCCCCAGATAAAATTAAAATCCTATTTCTAAAGGAAATACTTCTGCTTTGCTTCTCAAGATTATGTTGTGACTCACAAAAAGAGGCTTGGACAGAATTTTTAAGTATAACATCTCCTAGACTGCCTTTACATGAAGAGGAACTTAAGTAAGATAAATATAATCTAGAATAAATTTGATATGGGTAAGAGCTGGACTGAAAATGAAGCTATCGCGGCTACATGAAACATAGTTTAATATTTTGAAACTCCCAGGTCTCTCCTTTGTTAAAAAACTTTAAGTTACATACTCATACTTCTCCCATTGTTTTGGTCTTGTCATATAATCTAATCTTTCAGGGATGGTTTTTAACTTAATTTCCATCAGAATATTAATGTTCATCCATCCTGTTTTCTTCTTGATGTTAACCAGGGGACATTACACCTAAATATAAGTTTAAACTTTTGGGGAAACGTTTGTCACCTGCAAGAAAATATATATTATCTTGAAGGATTGAGTCTGAGCCCCCTTCAGGATATATGTGGTACAATTAAATACTTATAATTCTTCCCTCAGAAAGGCCAATGAAGTTAATGAATATCGGTATAAAATACACACTATAAACATGCTGTGATCAGCAATAATACTAATTAATTATGAAAGGGGGCATCTACCTTAGCATTCTCTTTTTTGTTTTCCTGAGCTTTGTTTTAGCATCAGGGTGATCTTTTATCTTGTTTATGATTTTGTTACAGAACATTGACTGAACCTGCTGTTTGTTTGTGTTTATCTGTAGTGTTGTGATTGTTGTCTGGGTTGATTGGATTGGGATGAATTTGGTGGTGTTACTGTCAATTTATGTTATCTTTTTGTCTTATACGTCGGGTTCACTATGAAACAATAAAATATTATCTGAAACAATAAAAAATAAAAACTATGGCGGAACGAATGTGCAGAAACAAAGTTTTACACGGAGCCGTTTTACATCCGTGCCATATGCTAGCTAGTTAGCTCCTTGTAGCAGTCTGTGCACTTCTGCAGTCGCTGCTGTGTGTGTGTTTGATGAGGTGTGGAGGAAAGAGGAGATGTGGTCCTTTTTTGCCAGGGATCCTGTCAAAGACTTTGCTTATGAACTTCTTCCAGACACCCAAGAAAAGTCTGGAATATGGACTCTACATCGAGGGAAGCGGAAGGTAAAAGCGGCAGACCGCTGCCGATCCCCCGCTAACAGTTCACGTTAGCCCGCTTCGTTATGGAGGCCTGTCAGTTAGCCGGCTAGCTAGCTAGCTAGTTACTGTCTGCTCGCGACTTTGTTTTAGCCTATAAACACGACGTCCGGTGTTTTTAATGGCGTGGTTTCATATCCAATCTATCAGTGTAATCCACGTCTTTCTCGCTGATTCAATGTCAGCGCTCATTACTTTTATTCTAGGTGCTTTACGTCTCGTTAGGTTTTGCTAACAAGGTGAGCTCAGGCTTTGTTTACTCCGAGACACGTATTTCTCGCCACGTCACCTCATTTTAGCTTCGTTAACAACTGTTTTCATAATCGTTGTCAGGCTAATGCTTCACGACATTAATACAGGTCCAGTTCTTTAACACTTACAGCTCCTCACATAACTAACTGTCCTGATTATTATCGCTGAGCAGCTCAATCTGAACTGTCATCATCATCATCATCATCACTGCAGGGCCGGATAATAACAACCAAGCCTCCTCCTTCATCATGTTTATTGTCATTTCTTTACATATGACGCCGTGGTTGCGATTGTTATTTATTTGATGTGATTTCACAGCATAAATGTTTCACATGGTAATGGTTGAAGATTCGTTTCACCCCAACCTGTCTCCTCAGACCAACGGAGAGCCGGTGTCGGTGTTTGTGTACGAGGTAGCACAGGGGACGGAGCAGCAGACCCAGCTGGCCAAGGCTGCCTTCAAGCGGATGAAGACCCTGCGTCACCCTAACATCCTGGCTTATGTTGATGGATTGGAGGTATGTGTTAGTATGAGTGCACCCATCTGTAGCTCCACACACAGTGCCATTGTTGGTAATGTTGAGAGGAAAATGTCACTCGGCTTGCTCGATGACATGTTGTAGATTAGTGAGAGTTTTCTTCTGTGACTAACATGTAATTAGTGTCTCATCACCACCATCTGCTTTTCTCTGCATGTTTGCGTTCAGATAGAGGTGAGTGTGAATATGTCACAGTAGATCTGTAATACTTGTGCAAAATATGTGGTGAGTAGTGTGCTATGTAATGTAAGCAGATCCTCACAATGCTTTCTCAGTTTAGTCAGGCTCAACAAGATCAGAAAGTATCCCAACTATTAGTTCAGTTAGTTGGACTTTAAATGATAGTACAGCTTGATACAGGGTTTTTGTGGCCGATGTCGATACCGATAATAGGAAGTAAACAGAATTCCAGTATCGATTTATCAGCTATCAGAATATAAACAGAAACACACATGCTTCTGCAATGATCTCTCAATTTTGGTTGTCAAACACTTTATTGTCCCAGATGACATCAGTACACTGAAACAAAAACCCTCGCTGGGAATTTAATAGTTATAATTTAACCCAAGGATCTTTTTTTGCAAATATGTTCTGTTAAAAAGAGAAAAAAGTTTTCATATGGGCACATATCTGTCAACATATCAGTGTTGTGAAAGTCACCAATACAAATAGTACTTGAGTTAAAGTCATTAAGTATCTGATATGACATGTACTTAAGTATTAAAAGTAATTTTCTGGCAATAAATGCACTTAAATATCAAAAGTACAAGTAAAAGTACATTAAAAATACATGTGTAAACTGTATACTTAGTGTTGGCGTTATCAACCCGGCCAATTATGGGATCTGATAAACAGCATTTATTTGGTCACAGAATCAGTATTTTTTCATCCAATTGTGGATAAAACACATCAATTAAAAAATGCATTGCTTTGGCTCTGATGCAGCCTGCAATCTACAAAGAAACTAGTAACTAAAGTTATCAAATACATTTAGTGGAGTAAAAAGTACAACAGTGGTGGTCTACTATTGTTACTGTTTCAATTCTAAGTGATGCATCTATTACATTTTTTGCCAAAAGAATGAACTGAGAATCAAAAACATCAAGAGAAATTTGACAGTTGATTACTGGCCAGGGAGACTATGTCTTCCTCCTTGTCCGTGTTTGTTAGTTGCATATTTATAATCTGAAGACGCTTACCACTCATAATACTGCCCGAGATTGAGCAGCAGCTGGGAAGTTTCAAATCTCATTATCTTAGTATAATACCCACCATGAATCCCTTTTAGATGTTACTGTGTGTACAAGGCTGTGCTGTGTTTCACTTGCTCTAGTTTAGCAGCTCTGGGTTATAATCCAACATTTACATGTTTTGCCTTTTAATAGAATAGATAGTTGTTAGAATAATAAACAACTGAGTACTAGTAACTAGTACTAGTACTGTTATTGTGATATTTGTTTAACCCTTTTCATTCAGCCAGAGAGATTGTTCAATGAAACATACACAATGGTTCCATACACATAAAGTAATAATTGCTTTTAAATGTGGTTGTTTTCGCAGACAGAGAAGAGCCTGTACCTGGTTACTGAGCAGGTGACACCTCTGGCAGTCCACCTGAAGGCCCAGGCAGAGAAGGGTGGATCAGGGGAGCTGGAGGTCTCCTGGGGACTGCACCAGATCGTGGTAAGGATAGGAGCCATCTGATACTAAGAGGAGAGCCATTGTTCTGTCACCTGTCCTCTGTGAGCGCTTACTCCACTCCTGATGTTCGCCTCCTCCCACAGAAAGCTCTGAGTTTCCTGGTCAACGACTGCCACCTGCTCCATAACAACTTGGGCATGTGGTCTGTTTTTGTGGATCGTGCTGGGGAGTGGAAGCTCGGCGGCCTCGACCATGTGGTCCCAGAGCAGGGTGACCCAAGCGGGGTCTCGCTCCCTGCTCCGAAGGCTGTTTACCCAGACATGGAGAAATATGACCCACCAGAGATGTCCAATAGCAGTGGAGAGAAATGGTAAGAGAGGGATGCAAAAAAACATAAACTGAGAGAAGCAAGTCATAATTATAACAATATGTTATACAGGAAGAAAAGGGGAGCAGCAGTAAGAATATGTGCAGAAGTGGCAGAATGAAGGGGTTCATAATAGGAATTAAGACACCTGAGTAAAGTGTTGATGTAATGTTTAAGCTGGTCTTGGTTACTGCAAGTTTAGGAACTTTTGTGTTGAAGTCTGTGTATGTTTGTTGCAGGGCCGGGGAGGTGTGGCGGCTAGGCTGCCTGATCTGGGAGGTGTTCAACGGGCCGCTACCTCGCACGTCCTCCCTTCGCTCACTGGGAAAGGTACAACACCTGGACAGATCCTTTGTCGATTCTATTTCAATATTCTAAAGATATTTCAGATTGTCGTTTTAGTTATTGAAGTGTTGTGATGATCTCAGATAAAATAGAAATATTGAGATTATTCTGTTTTTTTGTATTTTATGTATGGCATTTGGGTCATGTAAAGAAAAAGCTAGTTGTCAAATTGAATGAGAGCGGGACGGGACGTTCACAGAGTTGTGTTCTCTCACGTGTGTCCTCTTTGTGCCCACAGATTCCCAAGGGCCTGGTTCCGCATTACTGTGAGCTGGTGGGGGCTAATCCCCGAGCTCGGCCCAACCCGGCCCGCTTTCTCCAGAACTGTAGAGCCCCCGGGGGATTCCTCAGCAACAGCTTTGTGGAGAGCAACCTTTTCCTGGAGGAGATACAGGTCAGCATAAAGACACACCTGTATCATCACATCAGTTGTGGTTTTATTAGTGGTAAAGTCAAACTTGACCAGTAAAGCCACAACCAAGAGTATCAAGATAGAAATAGATCAAGTTCTAATGGAACTATCCTGTCCCACTGGAAACTGTATAACAGTATAACAATTAAGGATAGTTTGATAGATTTTAATTACAGTAATAATAATTCTAACTTTCTCTCCAGATCAAAGAGCCAGCTGAGAAGCAGCAGTTCTTCCAGGATCTGAGTGACAATCTGGACTCTTTCCCAGAAGACTTCTGTAAACACAAAGTCCTGCCTCAGCTGCTCACCGCCTTCGAGTTTGGTAATGCAGGTGCCGTAGTCCTCACACCGCTGTTCAAGGTGAGTCCAAACCTCCCAGCACAACTTTAAAACCTTATTAAACATCAGACGGTAGACTGCAACATCTCCAAGCATCCCTGATCACTTTTAAAGCAAATCATAACCCTTTTTCAAAACAAATTAAAAGTAGGACATGGTTATACTGGTATCAATATCTTAGTACAAAAGTGCTTAATACAAAAAATTTCCCTGATCTCATCTCCCTCTGTCTGTCTGCCAGGTGGGGAAGTTCCTGTCAGCAGAAGAGTACCAACAGAAGATCATCCCTGTTATCGTCAAGATGTTTTCCTCCACAGACAGAGCCATGAGGATACGACTGCTGCAGCAGGTATGTGAGGCTTTTTTTGTGTATGTATTTAATTTTCTCATTTACCACCCAGCAAGAAAGGAACAAAGTTAAAACTTGGATGATTTCAAAGAATAATTAGCAGGAAATGATATCTCTACTTGTCGTTTTTAGATCTGTGTCGATGTATAGAAGCATTTGTTTGTTGTAACATTGTTTCTTCTCTCGTTCCATGTCTCTCTCTCACTCTCTCACTCTCTCTCTCTCTCTCTCTCTCTCTCTCTCTCTCTCTCTCAGATGGAGCAGTTCATTCAGTATCTGAATGAGGCAGCAGTCAACTCCCAGATTTTCCCTCACGTCGTTCACGGCTTCACAGACACCAACCCCGCCATCAGAGAACAGACTGTTAAGGTAGTTCACTTATTTAAACGCAACCACAAACCAGCAGATGTATTATATACATTTTTACTTGCGCACAGGATGTTGTCGGCCCGCTGTAGCTGTAACTCTTCTCTGTTTCTCCCCCTCCAGTCTATGTTGCTGCTGGCTCCCAAGCTGAACGAGACCAACCTGAACCAGGAGCTGATGCGTCACTTCGCCCGGCTGCAGGCCAGAGACGAACAAGGCCCTATCCGGTGCAACACCACCGTCTGCCTGGGCAAGATCGCCTCCTACCTCAACGCCGGGGTAAAATACACTCACAACATTCATTTAATGCAGAAAACACTGAAAACAAAGTTCGGAGAAGATGTTGGTTATCCTTTTCTTCACAGACTCGACAACGTGTTCTGATTTCTGCCTTCTCACGAGCCACAAAAGACCCCTTCCCAGCTTCACGCTCCGCTGGTGTTCTGGGCTTCGCCGCCACACACAACTACTACAGCATTACAGAGATCGCCGCCCGCATCCTGCCCACGCTCTGTGCCATTACAGTTGACCCCGATAAGAGCGTCCGAGACCAGGTACACGTGACTTGTCACTACATGATGGCGAAATTATAACTGAAGATAAAACTGATTTCCTCTGCCTTGCTCAATGTTTAATGTATAATCAAGAGTATTTAGATTGTTTTTATCAGTAGCAACAAGCCTCATTCATTTTTAATTACTGTGTTCCTATAGTAAAGGTAATAGAAAAAAAAGACAGGGCTGGATTCTAGCTAATTACAAGAGCCGAAGAACACACAAGAGTAACATAGTAGTAGATACAGTAGTGTAATGTTACCCCCAACAGTAATCATCCCTCTCTAGCTTATGAATTCAACCTTCCTCACTGATGTTTAACCTCTTGTCGTCGCTGGAATATGCTGATGTATTTCTGCTCGGGATGTTCTCTCCCACCTTTCTCTCTGCGTGTCAGGCATTCAAAGCCATCAAGAGTTTCCTTTCCAAGCTGGAGACTGTGTCAGAAGATCCCACCAAGCTGGCTGATGTCGGTATGTGACGCTGCACTGAGCTGCAAAGTCTGCTCTCTACTTTTATGTCTCACTCGGCAAGAAAACCTGTGATTTCTGGGGAAAAGAAAACAAATACTTTTGTGATTTACTCCTTTATCTGGAGCAGACTAAATAGAAACAGTTCTTAAAATTATATTTCTGATTTTCTCCAACTAAAAACTTGAAATTTGCTCTCCTGTCCCTCCTGCAGAAAAGGACGTAGGGTCATGTGCTCAGCCTGCAGGTGCCTCTTCCAGCTGGGCAGGCTGGGCCGTGACTGGCATGTCCTCGCTAACATCTAAGCTGATCCGCAACGCTCCAGGGACAGAAGGCGGAGCAGCAGCGGAAGACAGCGGGCCCGCCAACGACACCAGCCCTACCAGTGCCACTGACGAAGCACCTGCACCTGGTAGGGTTATATCACACTCGATTTGTCCTGTAACACTGCTGCACTGAGCAGTTTCTTAAGAGGATAGAAATTAATACAGCAGGAGAACCAGACATGTCGTCTTTTTTTTATTCCAAATGTTCTTCTTCCTTGTCAAAACCTGGAGCCTACATTACCCAAAATGCAACTTTGCTGATCTGAGTTTGATATGAGAATTGGGGCTGTGTATGTTAGTAGCGACTAATGTAGCATCTAGCTGCTTTCCTCGAGCAGAGAAGAGGAGCTCACTTCTTTCTCACTCCACATTGCCAGATTTTATTTGATTACCAAACTTCTTCAGACCCAAACATTGTTGATTCAAGTGATAACCCTCGAGGCAATTTATCAGCACCCTCAAAGACGTAAAGCACACTTCAATCGGTGGAATTCCGCTTTAAGAAATCTTAAATATGCCACCTGAAACCTTTTCTTTGTTTTTTATTTTCTGTTACAGGTTCTGAAGATAAAACTCCACAAGCCTCATTGACTCACCATGCTGCCTCTAGTCGTGCCAACCAATCACACACTCTCGAAGTTAAGGACAATGATGAAGAGGCGATGGGAGACCGCTGGGACGAGGAGGAGGACTGGGGAAGTTTGGAGGTAGGGTTTCAACTGTTGACTAACAAGAAAAACTGAGTAATCATTATTGTGATACATGCGTGAGATTATGTCACATCATTGTATTTTAAAATGTCATAAATTACAAACTGTTTCTCATATAGGAGCCAGATAAAACTCAAACTGAGCCAGATGACTGGAGCACTGACTGGTCAGGAATGGCACCATCCAAAAAGAAGGCCAGTGACAAAGGAGTATGAGCCCTTTCATTTGGATCCAATATACAATATTACCTTATGTAAATGTAAATATTACCCCTGACAGCACCTTATACTACTAGTTTATTGTACAGGCTTGATACCTTTCCATACATACCTAAACCTGTGTATAGTATTGAAAGCAAATGAAAGCAAGCAAATTTTCGGCACCATTTAAATTTACGATGACATTTGTTTTCTGTGTGGAGAAAAAAGAACCTAAACAGTCAAAGTCAAAGTTCTTTATTTGATCTTTTTGTATTATTTCACTTAGTGCCTTTGTTAATCGGTTATCATCTCTCCGATATCTAGATGGGGCGGTCGACAGCTGTGAAAAAGCAGAGCTCTGACTGGAGCAGCTCAGGCTGGGACGCCGACGACAGCTGGTCCAACGAGAAGGAAGGGCAGGGTCAGAGCTCTGCAGGCGAGGAGGGCTGGGGCAATGACTGGGGGGAGGAGGAAAACGACATAACACTGACCAATACGACGGTCCAGCTGCCCGATGGGGTGCGGCTAGCCAGCGATTACAACTGGGACAGCAGCAGCGCAGCCAAGGGGGCTGGTCAGAATGATCTGTTTGCGAGCGTCTCCCAGAGAAACACAAGCGGTACTGCTGCAACCACGGTGAGGACGGAGCGAGGCGAAAAAGACAGATTAGTCTCAATTAGGTTTGAAATATTTGACGATGTGAACCCTGAATGCAAAACGCTAATGATAGAAAACATTCTGCATCATTATTAATTGTTTTTCCAGGTTTTAAGTGTTGCAAGTCTGCATTTATGTAACTAACTTCATGTAATCGTTAGATTTGCAAATGGAGGTAGAGAGATAAAGGAGGTGGGAGACATTGGTGTTGACAGATCTTTTCATTGAGGCTTTCTTTTTTTTTTTCAAGTAGTTTGCCTGTGAAAACAACGCAAGACGATATTAAACAGAATCTGTTAGATGACGATAAAGGTTAAGGGACACTGAGCATAAAGAATGAACCACCTGTTAAAAATGAATAGTTTGACTTCTTGGAAGTAAGTTTTCTTGCTCATAGTTAGACAAGATCAACACCACTCTCATGTTTTGTATGGTAAATGTGAAGCTAGAACCAGCAGGAAGTTAGCTTAGCTTAGCATAAAAGCTGGAAATGGGCAAACAGCTACCCTGGCTTTGTTTACCAGCATCTTGAAGCTTATGCATATACAGATTATATCTTACAGAATAAACTTATTTAACAAAATGTAAAATACAATTCCTTTAAATTGAATTAAAAGTGGTGCATGTTGTGTTTTCTCCTCGTCAGGCTGGAGATGGTTGGAGTGCAGAGGCAACAGGAGACTGGGGAGCTGAGGAGAGCTGGGAGTCAGTGGATGGAAACCAGGGTAAGTCTCAGTTGGTCCTCTTATCACAAATATGAACCTTTATTTGCTCAGAATGAGCTGCAGACAGATGGTGCATCTCACATTTACTCTAATACGATATTTACATCAACATTTGGCGTATATGCAGGGGTTTTTTGTGGATACACCTGCTAAAAATATCTTTTTTACTTTTCCATTGCCAGTTTTTATGTTTTCCAGTTGTCCATCCCTCCGTATGTCCCATTCTTGTAAATGCGATATCTCAAGAACCTAGATTTTGGTGGCCAGAGGTCAAGGTCACTGTGGCCTCACAAAACACAGTTTTGGCTACAACTCAAGAATTCATACAATAATTCCAATCAGATTTAACACACAAATGCCTAATATGATAAAACGATGAAATTATGGCATTATATCCATAAGATCAGAGGTTAAATGCTCTTTGACATCAACATTTTCTGCAAAAAAATTTCTGGTCATTATTCAGCACCACAGCTCTGGAACAGTAATCCTGGCTGGTGCCGGAGACATTCAACTGGTGCGGTTGTTTTTGTTTGTTTGTTTGTGTGTTTTTTCTGTTGTGTCACATTAGATGTCATAAGCACACAGGAAAACAGGGAATCATAAAGAGCAGCATGGAGGCCAGTGACAATGTTACCGATGTCATTTAAAAATGTTTTACTTCAGTCGCTCACGAACTCGACAACTACTGACCGGCATTCGTGCACTGCTTGAACAGAGACGGATGTAAAAGTACTTATATACCAATGACGGGAACTTAAATGCACGTAGTGGCATTGTGCTTCCAGCACGTGTTTCCATTTACAGAGTCATTTGACACAAGATTGAATGCTGATTGTATCCTTTCCCACTGACAACAGCCAGAGGGTAGTGGGTGTTAGTGGGTGTTGTGTCCAGTGTGAAAAGGATTTTACTCTGGCATAAAATAAAGACCAATCTTCTGTGTACGATCTTCCGCCTGAACTGTATTTACACTAATGCGCAAGTATTCTTGTTAGACAACCATTAACTATCTGACTGAACTGCCTGTATTGTCATTCAGGTCTCAGCAAGGCCGAGCTGTCCAAGAAGAAACGGGACGAGAGGAGGAAAGAGCTGGAGGCGAAACGGGCAGAGCGCAAAGCTGCTAAAGGTCCTCTCAAACTGGGTGCACGCAAGCTGGACTGACGGGGCACGCAAAGAGTGATTTGAGGGTGGAAATGGAGAGGGAGGAACATGGACCACAGTAACTGGACCCAGAGCAGCGGATGGAGGCTCGACATTCCACAAAGTAACAGAAAGACATGTTGGCAGTGGACAAGATACTGTAAACGGTCGCTGGTAAAGAGGCGGCTTGTTGTTTGAGCAGAGGAAAACGTTACCGTTGGTCAGTGGGTGACTCTGCTTCTGACAACAATCCAGTGCTTTACGAATGCATTATTGTGGACGGCAGAGCTGAAACAAATGCAGAATCCTGAGAGACATGAAGCTGAACTCCTTGAAGCAGAGTTGATCACAAAATCCCCCCCTCTGTTGTTGTTTTTTTTTTTTTATTTTAAATACATAACTCAGTTGTAAAGTAAATGTATATAAATGGTGCATCTGGTCTTAAAATGACACTTTTTTTTAAACATTAAGAAATATATATAACAGAATTGAAACATGTATTATTACACACACACTCTGGATATGAATGTTTTAGTTCAGCTGTCACTATCTTACAGATTTAAGACATAAAAGCGATCAATGCATGCACTTGTGTATTTGTGTGGCCTAACAACAACAAAAGGTTTCATGACAAAGAACGTCGATTGTGTTAAGTTCACTTTGCACATACAACACTGTATTTTACTGTACTGAACTGGCCTGACGGGTGACACATTCGACTGGTTTCAGATCTGTAAATGTGTAACAGGCACTGCAGACACATGATGAGCACAGGAGGGAAATAAGTAGTTAAATTGAGGCTGGAGAACTGGTTTCAAATGTGTTTACATGCCTTTTCCTGTGATCTATGTGGGATAGTGCTGTGGTGGAGGGGTTATGAAATCAAAGTTCAGTTCAGATCAGTTTTATTTTGATATCTTTGAAGGTCCCATCGTGCATTTGTACCTGTATAATCCCACAGATAAAACCTTCACTAAAACCATTGACCCAAGTAAGAATTACCCATCAGTCATTTTTGACAGTCTTGGGTGTGGTCAGGGTAAAGGAGTGCCCTTAAAGTTTCTTTTACTCTTTTATTTGTGCCTTTTATTTAATTGCAGATCTGCTCTGTAGGATCACATCCAAGACGTCTAACAGAACATTTTAAAAAGTGGAAATGTCTGCCGATGCTGAGGTTTCATCAAAGCTTTCAGTGTAGCCCCAGATCCCCTGTCTGTGTTGGATGTGGTCCTGTAAGGTTTGATGTAAGATGCTGTATTAATAGGCCGGCTGACACAATCAACAGCTGTCTCCACTGGAGCTAATGTCCTGGTATGAGGTGTTCAGGTCAGGTAAAGAACTATGCTGTGTTGGTGGACTGAGGAAGACTGGATGCAACGTTTTACAGAGAAATCAAATCATGTAGCATGTGAGCTATTCTATAAATAAATATAATTAAATTACACATGTTTCTTTCTTTAAATTTAAAGGCTGTAATCATATACATCTTCAGCAAATTTATCAGCCAAGAATTCTTGGACATCTGTGGACTTCTTCAGTTAAAAATATAACAGGAAAGTGTTTTTCCAGGTGATATGAAGAGGTTCAGATGTGTCCTGTTATTTGTAAGGACCTGTAGTGGCCTGGAAAAAGCCAAAAGATTCAGAAAAACAAGTTCAAAGTACTCGGGTATGAAATTAGGTGGCTTGTCTCTACAACTCAACAATACTAATATAATAATACAGCATGTTGCTTCTAATTGAAATGCTTGATCCTTATCATAAAAGCAGGTCAGTATTTGAATCTGTTGTAACTGATATGATAACTATTACCGTGACTAATTCCTCAAATATGATTAATTTATTTAATTTTCTGGTTTGACTTAGTTCTGATTCTTTATTAATTCGTAAGTGAAACACAGAATCCATGTCTCCATTTTGATAAATGGCTGATGGACTCTGAAAACACCAGTGAAAATTATGGAAATGAATCTTTCCTGATGATGTCTTTTATGTTTTAAGTAAGAGATAATGCCTGACGAGGTGTCCAATATCAGGAATTTGGTTCCTTCTGTGGAGTCCATTAATTCCTGTTTCCGGACACATTGAAGAGCATTATCCCAGTTATACCATGGTCACTTGCCAGGAAGAAATAAAGATCATTAATGTAAAAAAAATGTTTAAGTTTTCCCCAAGCAGTAACATAAGATTCTTATGAAATAGAAACGTTGTTCACTACCCCAGTAAATACAAATACGCATAAATTAATGACTTTTTATCCTTTTTCCGTCTACCAAAAGCTTCATATGAAATCTGGAGATAAATGTGAAAATCGGTGTCATCGGTGTGATTTTTATTTCAAAACTATAGACTTTTGTCACACGGGAACACCAGTGATGCAACTCCAGGGGCGATTACTTTTATTTAGTTTTAGGTCATTTCTATCATATATTTGATAGTTATGTATACATTATTGCATTTTAATAGGTAGAAAACATGGTTGTGAACTCTGAATACAGCACTTTCATTATATCCATGACTAGACAAGTAGTTCTGTGGTGCTTTGCAATGTGAAATAATTGATTAAAAAAAACAAATACTCCCAAATTGATGGACCAAGAGAGAGTAATTGTTCAAATAACCTGTTGTTTTATTATAAAATCTGAAAAAAAATGCAAGTTTCAAGTGTTTTTCAGGTGTAATTTTTCTGTAAAGGCGAGGGAAAGAAAAATTGCCATAGAAAAAAACAATTCTAATTCAACAGCATGTTAAACAACGAGACAAGCTTACCAGTCATGTCACTGTCCACAAATCAATACAAGTACTGAGTTGAACAATGAATGTGATGTAGGAGGACTGCTTGATATGGTCAGTTCAGAGGGACAGTGTAGCTTGAGTGTTAAAGGCACCACCCTGTGGTGCTCAGAGGATGATGCACTGACGGCTTACACTAAAGTATTCATATTTTTATTTTTTTTATTTTTTCCAACATGGAGGTGTCTGCAGTCAGATGATGCCAGTTTGATTCAGGCTTTGGTGCATTAATTTAGATCTTTAAAATATGTCACACATCTCTTTTCCAGTACACCATGTTTGTTCACCCAACTTTGACTAAAAAGAAGAGTTTTGTCTCATATTTTAATTGTATTTATATCCTTAATTTGCAGTCTTATCTTTGACTAACTGTTGGATTTCTGTCTTTTATTGCTTTATTTATTTATTTATTGTCCTGTGTACAGAAGGTGCCCATACCAAAGAGAGGAAACTGCTCGCTGTGTTAGTGTTATTCAAGTTAGAAAGTTAGGGGGGGAAAAGCCTAAATTAAACTTAACCTTAATAAATGAAACAAAGCTGGCTGTGCTTCATAATGGACAAACTACCAACTTTTTAAAGGCAACTTGCTCAAAAGATTTTGGGTGCAGTGACCTCAGTAATGTCTGACCAATTGAACTTACTGAAAAACCTTCAGATTTATGCAAAAATCTTTTTTTCCTTTATTGTGTTTCTTGTGTGTGTGTTCTTTTACTATTCTATTACCATTAAATGAACTAAACTTAATTCATCTCATACTCACACAAACTCCACCACAGGCCCAAAAAGGTTTCTTTAATGTAAAAGACGAACATGGGTCCACTGACCTGCCAGGACTCAGCTTTTCCGTATCGCAGCTTCTTTGCAAAGTGCTCACAGTTCTGTGTCATGATGTCGTACGGCTGCTCGGTGCCCACCAACTCAAGCGCCTCCTTCACAATGGTATCAGTTGTGTGGGGCTCGTACTTCTCATCCAGGTCTTTGTTGACTTTCCACTTGTCGGTTCCCACCACATCACTTAGTGTCTGTCCCTTCACCATGGCCCTCTGAGCTGCGACCGACATCACACTTTTGGCCCCAGCACCAGCGACGTCAGCGATGAATTAAAAAGATGACAGAAGAAAGACAAAGAAGGGACATAATTTGCACATTGTACACTAATTATGGCGACATATTTGTGGTTTATTAATTATGAATCGGTTTATCCAAACAAGCAATCCAAGTTGTGTCGAGAGACTCACAGGGTGGTGCCAAGTGAACAACCCAGCCATCACCAATGTCCACAGCCCAGTGCTCATAGAGGCCCCTGAAGATCTCAATCAAGTCCCCAGGCTTTGGTTTCTCATCAGACTTTGATTTGAACATACAGGAAAAAGGTTTGACTTTGCAACAGACTGTTTGGAAACAACTGAAGTACATTTGAGAACTCTCTGACATAACCTGGGTTAAGTATCCAACTTTAAGTTGGTTTGTAGACTGCCAATGAACCACAGATAAAGACAAAGATGAATGAGGGAAGAATGAAAAAGACGAGAAGAAGACGACGCAGATGACAAAGAAAATGATGAAGAAGAAGAAAAAGACGGAGAAGAAGACAAAAGACCACAACGAAGAAGATGAAGAAGACGAAGAACAAGACTACAAAGACGATAAAGATAAAGAAGACGATGAAGAAGAAGAAGACGACAAAGCAGATGAGGAAGAAGATGACAAAGAAGACAAAGACGGAGAAGGAGACAGAGAAGAAGCAGGCGAAGAATAAACAGATGAAGACGAAAACTAAGAAGAAGAAACAGACAAAGAAGAAGAAGAAGTGGAAGAAGACGATTAAGTGTTCCTACTCAGTGATAATTTCCTAACCTGTGACTGGTTCATTTCAGCATTTGTTTCGTCTGTAAACCTTTAACTGGTTCCACCTTCCAGATGACTCTCAGCACTTGCAGGAACAAAGAGAAAGAGAAAAGTAAATGTAATGTTGATGCATCATTGATGTGGGAATTGTGTTAGAAAAGAGTAGTAGTAGCCTTTATTTAAAGCTTTTATTAGTTAGGGCAGTGGTTTTCAAACTTTTTGTGTCCAAGGCACACCTGTATTCATATCTGTGCAAAATAGCTTCATGTTATCTAATCACTCTATTTTTAGCTCCCTGGAGGGTTTTTAAAGGACTTTTTTAGGGTACAGATTTTGCAAATGTATACAACAAAGGATATAGTAAATTCAAAACTCATTCATCACTTGTTGTTTCCTTATATATTACAATAATAATCTAATTCCCAAGGCACACCAGTGTACCTCGCCACACCATTCGGGAACCACTGAGTTAGAGCATATATATATATATATATATATATATATATATATATAAAACAAAAAAACAAAAGGAAAAACACTGACTGGTTTACTCAGGTACAAGGTTAATTAATTTATTTTACAACTTTTAGTTGTAGTTCCTTTGTGACACTCACAAAATTATATGAATGGGTGAATAAAAATAAGTGTAATAACTATAATCAGACATATTTTCTATTATCTATTATAACCAGATGTTGCGTGACATCATAACAGCTCTTCTAGTTAATTCAGTTTACAAGTTTACAGTAGTTTGAGTGTGTCTTTGTAAGGGCTACATATAAAGTGTCAGTGTCAAAGACAACTTTGATTTCTTTGTGTCAACATGAAATTAAAACTGAAAAAGTTTTAGCTTCATCATCTGTTGTTTCAGTTTAGTTTTAGTTTTTCTTAAAGGGTATTTTATTTGGTTCCTGTTTTAAACACGTTTCCACTACTTCGATTTAGTTTCTGTTTAAATTTCCGGTAAGTAACCTTGTGACCAAATGAAAGAAACACTGGAAGGTACAAAAAATTCACCTTTAAAATGATGTTTTCAATGTTTAGTTTTACATTTTTCTGACAAGGTGTCGTTTTTATTTATCTTTAGTTTACGAAAATTGTTACTGCTCATTTTGTCAGGTCAGCTCATCTTGGTTTCAGTTTGATTTAGGGTAACACATCTTGAACAAAATAACGGAAACACCCCTGATTCCACCCCCGATTCCACCAGATACGTGTCTGCTGCATTACGGCCCTGCCACGGCAGCGGAGCTGATCGGTTTCACCAGTGGCGGCTGGTGAAAAATCTTCTAGGTGGGGCTGTATGTGCCAGAAGCTTTCGGTAACTATCCCAATAAAAGAACCCAAACCAAAAGATACCACTGTTTTAGGGATAAACAATAATTATTTAATTGCTCTTTAGAACTCAACAGTCTGACAGATAATGACAATGATATGAGATGTATATTAGTGAATACTCTTAATACAAAATTAAAGTTATTGAGAGACATTTACAGGTGGATGATGATTAAAAATAACTATATACAAAGAAAAACTGTCATAGGAACATAAAATGTAGCAATTGGATTAAATATATTAGTGAATAGTCTTAACACAAATTTACAATATTGTTGTATATTATTGTAATATTTACAGGTGATTGATGATTAAAGCTCACTATATACAGAAAAACTGGCATAGGAACATAAAATGTACCAATTGGAGTGTGCAAATACTGAGTTGTATATGTATGTGTTTTTTTGTGTGATAAAGTGAGTGAATGAGTGAGTGAGTGACAAACATGACATTATTAAAAAAAATACTTTTTAAGGCAAATTTTTTATTTGATCTAATTTTCATGCTCTCCTCGGACGGCTGGGTGTGTACGCGCATTTGTTCTTGTATATTTGTGAGGAGCAGGGTCAGTTTTACACGTCTGAACTAATTCAACTTTTTTTTTTTAATTGAAGAATTATTTCTTCAATTAAAGTTGGTTAACCGGAGCACCAGGAGAAAACCAGTGTGACAGTGGGCCTTGCAGATCCAGATCAGGAACAGGTACCCAGCCCAAGCTCTCTAAGAAGACAATGAACAATTCAACATGAACCTCAGAACAACCTTGAAAGGAGACAGGAAGAAACCTCGGGAAAGGCAATTCAGAGAGAGATCCCCTCTCCTCGGACAGCTGGGTGTGTACGTGCACTTGTTCTTGTATATTTGTGAGGAGCAGGGTCAGTTTTACACGCCTGAACTATTTCAAGTTTTTTTTTTTTAATTGAAGAATTATTTCTTCAATTAAAGTTGGTTAACCGGAGCACCGGGAGAAAACCAGTGTGACAGTGGGCCTTGCAGATCCAGATCAGGAACAGGTACCCAGCCCAAGCTCTCTAAGAAGACAATGAACAATTCAACATGAACCTCAGAACAACCTTGAAAGGAGACAGGAAGAAACCTCGGGAAAGGCAATTCAGAGAGAGATCCCCTCTCCTCGGACAGCTGGGTGTGTACGTGCACTTGTTCTTGTATATTTGTGAGGAGCAGGGTCAGTTTTACACACCTGAACTATTTCAAGTTTTTTTTTTTAATTGAAGAATTATTTCTTCAATTAAAGTTGGTTAACCGGAGCACCGGGAGAAAACCAGTGTGACAGTGGGCCTTGCAGATCCAGATCAGGAACAGGTACCCAGCCCAAGCTCTCTAAGAAGACAATGAACAATTCAACATGAACCTCAGAACAACCTTGAAAGGAGACAGGAAGAAACCTCGGGAAAGGCAATTCAGAGAGAGATCCCCTCTCCTCGGACAGCTGGGTGTGTACGTGCACTTGTTCTTGTATATTTGTGAGGAGCAGGGTCAGTTTTACACACCTGAACTATTTCAAGTTTTTTTTTTTTAATTGAAGAATTATTTCTTCAATTAAAGTTGGTTAACCGGAGCACCGGGAGAAAACCAGTGTGACAGTGGGCCTTGCAGATCCAGATCAGGAACAGGTACCCAGCCCAAGCTCTCTAAGAAGACAATGAACAATTCAACATGAACCTCAGAACAACCTTGAAAGGACACAGGAAGAAACCTCGGGAAAGGCAATTCAGAGAGAGATCCCCTCTCCTCGGACAGCTGGGTGTGTACGTGCACTTGTTCTTGTATATTTGTGAGGAGCAGGGTCAGTTTTACACACCTGAACTATTTCAAGTTTTTTTTTTTTAATTGAAGAATTATTTCTTCAATTAAAGTTGGTTAACCGGAGCACCAGGAGAAAACCAGTGTGACAGTGGGCCTTGCAGATCCAGATCAGGAACAGGTACCCAGCCCAAGCTCTCTAAGAAGACAATGAACAATTCAACATGAACCTCAGAACAACCTTGAAAGGAGACAGGAAGAAACCTCGGGAAAGGCAATTCAGAGAGAGATCCCCTCTCCTCGGACAGCTGGGTGTGTACGTGCACTTGTTCTTGTATATTTGTGAGGAGCAGGGTCAGTTTTACACACCTGAACTATTTCAAGTTTTTTTTTTTTAATTGAAGAATTATTTCTTCAATTAAAGTTGGTTAACCGGAGCACCGGGAGAAAACCAGTGTGACAGTGGGCCTTGCAGATCCAGATCAGGAACAGGTACCCAGCCCAAGCTCTCTAAGAAGACAATGAACAATTCAACATGAACCTCAGAACAACCTTGAAAGGAGACAGGAAGAAACCTCGGGAAAGGCAATTCAGAGAGAGATCCCCTCTCCTCGGACAGCTGGGTGTGTACGTGCACTTGTTCTTGTATATTTGTGAGGAGCAGGGTCAGTTTTACACACCTGAACTATTTCAAGTTTTTTTTTTTTAATTGAAGAATTATTTCTTCAATTAAAGTTGGTTAACCGGAGCACCAGGAGAAAACCAGTGTGACAGTGGGCCTTGCAGATCCAGATCAGGAACAGGTACCCAGCCCAAGCTCTCTAAGAAGACAATGAACAATTCAACATGAACCTCAGAACAACCTTGAAAGGACACAGGAAGAAACCTCGGGAAAGGCAATTCAGAGAGAGATCCCCTCTCCTCGGACAGCTGGGTGTGTACGTGCACTTGTTCTTGTATATTTGTGAGGAGCAGGGTCAGTTTTACAAGCCTGAACTATTTCAAGTTTTTTTTTTAATTGAAGAATTATTTCTTCAATTAAAGTTGGTTAACCGGAGCACCCGGAGAAAAACAGTTGTAGCTCAGGGAGAACAAGTGCATGTGTTTCAGTCGATCTTGGTTACTGAGCATGGATCTACTCATGGGAAGAAGATCCTGTACCATTTGTTCTTGCTTTTTTTCTCTTCCAGTTGGGACTTCATGGAGCGTTCTTTCTCTTCCCACTCCTGCTCCTTTTCCTGCAGAGTCTTCTTGGAACGTTCTCTGTCCTGAATGTAGCATGTCTTCTCCTCCTGCCACTGCATGAGAAGGATGTCCAACTTCTGCTTGACTTCATCCACAGCAGCCATAATTGGATCAGAGGTGATCTTCCTGGTCTCCGCTCTGTGCTCCTCAAGCTGGGATTGATGGGAAGCCTGGGATCTTTCCAAAGCCTCCTTTGCTTCCTGCTGCACATCCTGCACAGTCTTCTTGAAGCCTCCTGTGGCCTGAATGAGGGATGGCTTTTCCTCCTGCCACTCCACCTGATGACTCTCCAGCTTCTGCTCAACATTCCTCAGAGCAGCCACGAGGGTGCTGTTCTCGTGTTTCTGCTCATCTACTTGATGCTCATAGAGAGCTCTGGATTTCTCTTGCTGCCAGCAGAGGTACCCAGTCTCCAGCAGATCCTCTGCCTTTTTCAGGGCATCTGCCTTTTCCAGCAGGGAGGTTTTCTCTTGCTGCCAGCAGAGCTGCTCAGTCTCCAGCAGATCTTCTGCCTTTTTCAGGGCAGATGTGATCTTCCTAGTCTCCTCTCTGTGCTCCTCAAGCTGGGCTTGATGGGAAGCCTGGGATCTTTCCAAAGCCTCCTTTGCTTCCTGTTGCATATCCTGCACAGTCTTCTTGAAGCCTTCTGTGACCTGAATGAGGGATGTCTTTTCCTCCTGCCACTCCACCTGATGACTTTCCAGCTTCTGTTCAACATTCCTCAGAGCAGCCACGAGGGTGCAGTTCTCGTGTTTCTGCTCATCCAGCTGATCCTCATAGTGAGCTCTGGATTTCTCCATCTCCTCCAGCAGGGAGGTTTTTTCTTGCTGCCAGCAGAGGTGCTCAGTCTCCAGCAGATCCTCTGCCTTTTTCAGGGCAGATGTGATCTTTCTGATCTCCTCTCTGTGCTCCTCAAGCTGGGCTTGATGGGAAGCCTGAGATCTTTCAAAAGCCTCCTTTGCTTCCTGCTGCATATCATGCATAGTCTTCTTGAAGCCTTCTGTGGCCTGAATGAGAGATGTCTTTTCCTCCTGCCACTCCACCTGATGACTCTCCAGCTTCTGCTCAACATTCCTCAGAGCAGCCACGAGGGTGCTGTTTTCGTGTCTTTGCTCATCCAGTTGATCCTCATAGAGAAACCTGGATATTTCCGTCTCCTCCAGCAGGGAGGTTTTTTCTTGCTGCCAGCAGAGGTGCCGAATCTCCAGCAGATCCTCTGCCTTTTTCAGGGCATCTGCCTTTTCCAGCAGGGAGGTTTTCTCTTGCTGCCAGCAGAGCTGCTCAGTCTCCAGCAGATCCTCTGCCTTTTTCAGGGCAGATGTGATCTTTCTGGTCTCCTCTCTGTGCTCCTCAAGCTGGGCTTGATGGGAAACCTGGGATCTTTCCAAAGCCTCCTTTGCTTCCTGTTGCATATCCTGCACAGTCTTCTTGAAGCCTTCTGTGACCTGAATGAGGGTCTCTCTGTGCTCCTCAAGCTGGGCTTGATGGGAAGCCTGAGATCTTTCCAAAGCCCCCTTTGCTTCCTGCTGCATATCATGCATAGTCTTCTTGAAGCCTTCTGTGGCCTGAATGAGGGATGTCTTTTGCTCCTGCCACTCCACCTGATGACTCTCCAGCTTCTGTTCAACATTCCTCAGTGCAGCCACGAGGGTGCAGTTCTCGTGTTTCTGCTCATCCAGCTGATCCTCATAGTGAGCTCCGGATTTCTCCATCTCCTCCAGCAGGGAGGTTTTTTCTTTCTGCCAGCAGAGGTGCTCAGTCTCCAGCAGATCCTCTGCCTTTTTCAGGGCAGATGTGATCTTCCTGGTCTCCTCTCTGTGCTCCTCAAGCTGGGCTTGATGGGAAGCCTGAGATCTTTCCAAAGCCTCCTTTGCTTCCCGTTGCATATCCTGCACAGTCTTCTTGAAGCCTTCTGTGGCCTGAATGAGGGATGTCTTTTCCTCCTGCCACTCCACCTGATGACTCTCCAGCTTCTGTTCAACATTCCTCAGAGCAGCCACGAGGGTGCAGTTCTCCTGTTTATGCTCATCCAGCTGATCCTCATAGTGAGCTTTGGATTTCTCCATCTCCTCCAGCAGGGAGGTTTTTTCTTGCTGCCAGCAGAGGTGCCGAATCTCTAGCAGATCATCTGCCTTTTTCAGGGCATCTGCCTTTTCCAGCAGGGAGGTTTTTTCTTGCTGCCAGCAGAGCTGCTCAGTCTCCAGCAGATCCTCTGCCTTTTTCAGGGCAGATGTGATCTTTCTGATCTCCTCTCTGTGCTCCTCAAGCTGGGCTTGATGGGAATCCTGAGATCTTTCCAAAGCCTCCTTTGCTTCCTGTTGCATATCCTGCACAGTCTTCTTGAAGCCTTCTGTGGCCTGAATGAGGGATGTCTTTTGCTCCTGCCACTCCACCTGATGACTCTCCAGCTTCTGCTCAACATTCCTCAGAGCAGCCACGAGGGTGCAGTTCTCGTGTTTCTGCTCATCCAGCTGATCCTCATAGAGAGCTCTGGATTTCTCCATCTCCTCCAGCAGGGAGGTTTTTTCTTGCTGCCAGCAGAGGTGCCGAATCTCCAGCAGATCCTCTGTCTTTTTCAGGGCATCTGCCTTTTCCAGCATGGAGGTTTTCTCTTGCTGCCAGCAGAGCTGCTCAGTCTCCAGCAGATCCTCTGCCTTTTTCAGGGCAGATGTGATCTCTCTGGTCTCCTCTCTGTGCTTCTCAAGCTGGGCTTGATGGGAAGCCTGAGATCTTTCCAAAGCCTCCTTTGCTTCCTGTTGCATATCCTGCACAGTTTTCTTGAAGCCTTCTGTGGCCTGAATGAGGGATGTCTTTTCCTCCTGCCACTCCACCTGATGACTCTCCAGCTTCTGTTCAACATTCCTCAGTGCAGCCACAAGGGTGCTGTTCTCGTGTTTCTGCTCATCCAGCTGATCCTCATAGTGAGCTCTGGATTTCTCCTTCTCCTCCAGCAGGGAGGTTTTCTCTTGCTGCCAGCAGAGGTGCTCAGTCTCCAGCAGATCTTCTGCCTCTTTCAGGGCAGATGTGATCTTTCTGGTCTCCTCTCTGTGCTCCTCAAGCTGGGCTTGATGGGAAGCCTGAGATCTTTCCAAAGCCTCATCCAGCTGATCCTCATAGTGAGCTCTGGATTTCTCCATCTCCTCCAGCAGGGAGGTTTTTTCTTGCTGCCAGCAGAGGTGCTCAGTCTCCAGCAGATCCTCTGCCTTTTTCAGGGCATCTGCCTTTTCCAGCATGGAGGTTTTCTCTTGCTGCCAGCAGAGCTGCTCAGTCTCCAGCAGATCCTCTGCCTTTTTCAGGGCAGATGTGATCTTTCTGGTCTCCTCTCTGTGCTCCTCAAGCTGGGCTTGATGGGAAGCCTGAGATCTTTCCAAAGCCTCCTTTGCTTCCTGCTGCACATCCTGCACAGTCTTCTTGAAGCCTTCTGTGGCCTGAATGAGGGATGTCTTTTGCTCCTGCCACTCCACCTGATGACTCTCCAGCTTCTGTTCAACATTCCTCAGAGCAGCCACGAGGGTGCTGTTCTCATGTTTCTGCTCATCCAGCTGATCCTCATAGTGAGCTCTGGATTTCTCCATCTCCTCCAGCAGGGAGGTTTTTTCTTGCTGCCAGCAGAGGTGCTCAGTCTCCAGCAGATCCTCTGCCTTTTTCAGGGCAGATGTGATCTTTCTGGTCTCCTCTCTGTGCTCCTCAAGCTGGGCTTGATGGGAAGCCTGAGATCTTTCCAAAGCCTCCTTTGCTTCCTGTTGCATATCCTGCACAGTTTTCTTGAAGCCTTCTGTGGCCTGAATGAGGGATGTCTTTTCCTCCTGCCACTCCACCTGATGACTCTCCAGCTTCTGTTCAACATTCCTCAGTGCAGCCACAAGGGTGCTGTTCTCGTGTTTCTGCTCATCCAGCTGATCCTCATAGTGAGCTCTGGATTTCTCCGTCTCCTCCAGCAGGGAGGTTTTCTCTTGCTGCCAGCAAAGGTGCTCAGTCTCCAGCAGATCCTCTGCCTTTTTCAGGGCAGATGTGATCTTTCTGGTCTCCTCTCTGTACTCCTCAAGCTGGGCTTGATGGGAAGCCTGAGATCTTTCCAAAGCCTCATCCAGCTGATCCTCATAGTGAGCTCTGGATTTCTCCATCTCCTCCAGCAGGGAGTTTTTTTCTTGCTGCCAGCAGAGGTGCTCAGTCTCCAGCAGATCCTCTGCCTTTTTCAGGGCATCTGCCTTTTCCAGCAGGGAGGTTTTCTCTTGCTGCCAGCAGAGGTGCTCAGTCTCCAGCAGATCCTCTGCCTTTTTCAGGGCAGATGTGATCTTTCTGGTCTCCTCTCTGTGCTCCTCAAGTTGGGCTTGATGGGAAGCCTGAGATCTTTCCAAAGCCTCCTTTGCTTCCTGCTGCACATCCTGCACAGTCTTCTTGAAGCCTTCTGTGGCCTGAATGAGGGATGTCTTTTCCTCCTGCCACTCCACCTGATGACTTTCCAGCTTCTGCTCAACATTCCTCAGAGCATCCTCGAGGGTGCAGTTCTCATGTTTCTGCTCATCCAGCTGATCCTCATAGAGAGCTCTGGATTTCTCCATCTCCTCCAGCAGGGAGGTTTTTTCTTGCTGCCAGCAGAGGTTCTCAGTCTCCAGCAGATCCTCTGCCTTTTTCAGGGCATCTGCCTTTTCCAGCAGGGAGGTTTTCTCTTGCTGCCAGCAGAGCTGCTCAGTCTCCAGCAGATCCTCTGCCTTTTTCAGGGCAGATGTGATCTTTCTGGTCTCCTCTCTGTGCTCCTCAAGTTGGGCTTGATGGGAAGCCTGAGATCTTTCCAAAGCCTCCTTTGCTTCCTGTTGCACATCCTGCACAGTCTTCTTGAAGCCTTCTGTGGCCTGAATGAGGGATGTCTTTCCCCCCTGCCACTGCATAAGATAGATTTGCAACTGTTGCTTGACTTCATTCAAACCAGCCATAATGAGATCAGATGTGATCTTCCTGGTCTCCTCTCTGTGCTCCTCAAGCTGGGCTTTTAGGGAAGCCTGGGATATTTCTACAATCTTCCAAGCTGTTTCCTCTGTCTTGGCCAGCATCTGAACTTGAGCCCTCTCAAATACAAGATCGGCCTCCAGTTGTTTGGCTTTTGTACAAGTCTCAAGCTCTTCTCTTTCAGCATGGACTTCTAATTTAATGTCCTCTTCCTTTTTATCGCCTGCATTCTCGGCCTTCACTTTCTCCAATCCAAACTGAATGTCCTTGCTGTTGGAAATCTGCCGCGCAAGGTCAGTCTGAGTGTTGTGCAGCGTCTCAAGGACTGCTTGGAGCTGTGGTTTCAGATCCTCGATCTCCTCTAACTTCAGATTCTTCAACTCATTCATCTCCTGCGATGTGTCTTGAGAGGACTTGCTGGGAGAAGTCCGCACTTCAGCCTCCTCTTCAGGTTCATCACAGAGCAAGTGTCCATAATGGGAAAACAAAGCTGCTGTAGCTCCAGTTATTCCTACTTTCTTCTCCTGTGAACTATCTTCCTTATTTCTTTTTCTTCCTCTCCTACCTTGCTTTCTGTTATTCTGTGTACGTTCCATTGCGACAAAGAGATGTGTCTGAACTAAACTGTGGTCTGAGCACAAATGGCAAATATAAAGTCATCTCTTCTATTTATAACATTTCAACATTCTAGACTGTCATCACTGTGTCTTTGATACATTCACCTTTGATCTTCCTTTGATCTTCCTTCGATCTTCCTTTGATCTTCACCAAGCATTCTTATTGCAGAATGCTTGTTGTTATTGTTGCTATAGAAAAAATGCAAACCAACTGAAAGTCAGCCGGAAGAGACCAGAGTGACGTCATGTCATCGGGTCTTTTGGATACCAGTTGTTTGAATATATGAATGAAATGATTCTGAAAATAAATGAACTCAAGTATCAGAAGTCATTTTCTGGCTATAAATGCATTGTATACTATATACTATGGGTCGAAAGAAGAAATTCAAACTCAGAATTTTTATATTTACAATATTAATGAGGTAATAATACAAATTCTATATTAACTCTATATCTAAATATGTATTTTTTCCATAAGTGAATAAACAAGCTGCTCTCAGAGGAAAATAAGGTCCCAGAACACTGTTTGAAGCTAGAAAGGTGGCAGGGTCCACCACATATAAACAAAGTAAAACAGTATAAATTGTGTTGTCCTTTAAGATCAGTTTGTTTATTCAGTTTATTCAGTCATGAAAACAAAGAGAGTTTGTTTGTTTAGACATTAAACAATCAGTCAATAAACATATTTCTCTTCTCATTAACATTTCGTCCCCAAAACTACAGAGTGCAGCTTTAAAGACTCATTAAAGACTTCATCAGCTCATCACTACTCGGATCATTGGATCCCCTTCAGTTCGCCTATCGTCCCATAGGACAATGTTGTGTTTATAACACATACATATAACTGCGGTCGTGCGGGATTATGTAATTATCGCGGGAATTCCTCGGTGTCGTAACTCCAGCTGTTCGGCGGAGCTGAGTCAAAACGCAGCGGACATGCATCCAGTGTAAAAGTTCACTCTACAGCTCTCTAAACCAGCTTGAGGTGTTAGGACCAGGGGTGAGAAAAAATAATGAGAGGAAGTGAATAAAGTCGAAAAGTCCAGAATAAACTTGACATTTCAAGATTGAAGTCGACCCTGATAGACCCCGTTTTAAGATTTTAACAAATAAACAAAATAATACAAATTCCGCAGGTTCTTCTAACTAAAAATCATACCAGCCCTCTGTTACACTACAGTTTGTGTTGATGTTTGGACAATGTATTTTCTCACCTTTAACAATAATGTCGACATCTGACACCTCCAAGAAGCCCAACACCAAACTTCAATTATGTGGCAGTGAGCTGATTGTTTGTTCTTCAGGAACAGGAGACCTTCAGAATAAAAGCATCACCCAAAGGCCACAATGTCCATTGCTAGATCTAACACAGACTAATAACACAAATGTAGCTTGAATAAATAGATGAATAAATACATTTTAGGTAGAACATATTACATTATACAGAGAGGAGCTTCTGTTGCTTCTGCCCTCAGTGAAGTAATAACTTAAAAAACTTACTAGTACACTACCAAACATTTTAACAGAAAACTGCAGGCTCCAAAATGAGAGTTTAATTAACATCTCTCTAAAAAGAAGATTATAACAAAAACAATTCTGACCGTCATGAGGATTTATAGGAGGACTCTTATATCAGAACTAAGTGTTGTAGTGTTATTATGTGTTATTATGTGTTATTATGCACACATTTTTTGATTTACCACAGCCCTGTCTTCTTGTTGAAGCTTGTTCTCAGAGGATGATGCACTGATGGCCTACACTAAAGATATTCATATTTTGATTTTGATTGTTTTTCCAACATGGAGGTGTTTGCAGTCAGCTGATGCCAGTTTCATTCAGGCTTTGGTGCATTAATTTAGAACTTTAAAATATGTCACACATCTCTTTTCCAGTACAATATTAGAAGAGTTTTGTCTCATATCTTAATTGTATTTTTATACACATTAAGTGAACAACTAAGCCATCACCAATGTACACAGCCCAGTGCTCATAGTGGCCCCTGAAGATCTCAATCAAGTCCCCGGGCTCCAGTTTCTCATCAGACTTTGATTAGGACATACAGAAAAAATTAGGTTTGACTTTGCAAAAGATAGCGTTTGGCAATAACTGCAGTACTTTGAGCTAGGCAGACTCTCTGACATAAACTGGGTTATACAAAGTTAATGCAAGACTTTTAAACTGTTTTCAAACTAATTACATTATATTCTATATACAATAACACATTGGAGACATGCTATAAATGTTGCATAATTAAACATAATTGCTGTAATAGAAGAAATCATGCTACTTATCAGTAGCTGATTGATTAGGGAGCTGTGAAATGATAACTATTTGTCAGATTCCCTGCATACGACTTCATCCTTTTGATAACATTATTTGGGCTTCCCACACTGAGCATGACATCAGACGAAAATGGCCGCCATGTGAAATGTTGCAGAAAGAAAGACTACCATCCAGAATCATCCAAATTATTCTTTATTCAAAACAATGACAAACAATTTAATGTCAGAGGAAGACAGAACTTTATGAACTCCGGCTAAATTGTCAAACAATCAGCAGGGACATGTCATAAGTCAAGCACAGAAGTGATGAATTGGTTTAGTTATCATGACCCTGAGTTCATGGAGGTGCTCGTACAATAAAGAGGAAGTGTAGTGTAGTGTATGGGACATTACAAGGCTGTCTGTGATATATAATTAGCTCATTTTGATTGTCTAAGACATTTTTGTCTTATCATGTATTGGCAACAATAAACATTTTGGACTTCAGAGACATTCAGATTTGATTCAAGGAGCTTTTCACCCTTTTAGATCTCTTATCAATCCTTTTTTTAAAAACTAAAAATCTTTAAAACAATTATCTAAAAATATTTTTAAAAAATCATCTTGGCATCTCAATTAAACGTGGACAATTTTAAAAGGGGAGAGGTGGAGGAAAATGTCTGTCAGTCTGTCTTTTGACCGGAGAGGAGATGGAGGAGATCTACTGCATCTACGATAGCGCCCACTACAGGAATAAATGATGCCTGGACCACCTGTGGAGAGCAACAAACATCTTTAAGTTAGATGATGAGCAGAGTTTTCTTGACAATCTAAAGTCCTTTAAAATCATTCACAACTCTGGGAAATATAGAGTTTTAAAAACCAAATAATCAGACAAAGAGTCCTGTTTGTAAAAAATGGGTCCACTGACCTGCCAGGACTTAGCTTTCCCGTAGCGCAGCTTTGTTGCAAAGTGCTCACAGTTCTTGCTGATGACGGAGTACTTCATCCTCTTGCCCACCTGCCTGAGCGCCTCCTCCACAATGATGCAAGGTGAGCGGGACTCGTACATCTTGTCCAGGCTGTTGTTGATTGTCCATTTGCTGTCTCCCACCACCTCCTGCAGCTTCTGTTTCCTCACCATGGCCTTCTCAGTTGAGACAGACATCAAGCTTTTGGAAACTGCACCTGATTCTTTAGCTATGAACAAAAAGAGAGAAACAGAAAGAATTTGAGCAGGATTATGAACTAAATATTGCAACATGTTTGTTTTCATGGTTTATTAATCATGAATCAGTTCAAACAAACAATCTAATTTGATAATCTGGTCTGTAAATGTTACAGTGACAGTAGGCTGATATTATTCCAGACTAGGACAGGTCCGTATCAGAGAGCAGCAGTCCAGACAGGGGACTCACCACCTGGTGGCGATGTCACGTGAACAACCCAGCCATTACCAACATACACAGCCCAGTGCTCATAGACACCTCGGAAGATCTCAATCAAGTCCCCAGGCTTTGGTTTCTGATCAGACTTGGACTAGAACATACAGGAAACATGTTTGATTTTGTAACAGACTGTTTGGAAACAACTGAAGAACATTTGAGCACAGATAATATAAGACTTTAAAGTTAAATCATATAGCTGATAAATAAAGCAGATAACATTGAGCTGAATTGCCTCCATTGACTGAACAAGTGCAGCATCTACACATGCAGTAGATGGCAGAGTGCAAATGTAAAGTTGGTTTGGAGATTGACAATGAACCACAGATAAAGACAAAGAAGAAGACGACAGAAAAAGAGTAAGAAAACTGAAAAGAAGATGATGAAGGAGAAGTAGATGAAGATGACACAGACAGAGAAGACAAAGAAGTGGAAGAAGACGATTTATTATTCTGACTCAGTGATCATTTCTTAACCTGTGACTGGCCCATGTCAGCGTTTGATTCGTCTGTAAACCTTCAACTGGTTTCACTTTCCAGATGACTCTCAGCGCCTGAAGGAACAAATCATTTCATTAGAACACAACACGAGATAAAGAGAAAAGTAAATGTAATGTTGATGCATCATTGATGTGGGAATTGTGTTAGAAAAGAGTAGTAGCAGCCTTTATTTAAAGCTTTTATTAGTTAGGGCAGTGGTTTTCAAACGTTTTGTGTCCTCTATAGCCTCTATAGCATCATGTTATCTAATCACTCTGTACACTTATTTTTAGCTCCCTGGAGGGTTTTTAAAGGACTTCTTTAGGGTACAGATGTTGCCTCTGTATGAGGAAGTAATTGTGTACAACAAAGGATATAGTAAATTAAAAACTCATTCATCGCTTGTTGTTTCCTTGTATATTACAATAATAATCTATGGTTGTAACAAATTCCCAAGGCACACCAGTGTGCCTTGCCACACCATTCGGGAACCACTGAGTTGGAGCATATCTCATATATCTCACATTAAAAAAAACACAAAAGGACAAACACTGACTGGTTTACTCAGGAAACAATTTACAAGGTTCATTAATTTATCATTTTACAACTTTTAGTTGTTTAGTTCCTTTGTGCTACTCACAAAATTATAACATCATTTTATATGAATGGGTGAATGAAAATAAATGTAATAACAATAATCAGACATATTTTCTATCATCCATTATAACCAGATGTTGTGTGACATCATAACAGCTCCTCTAGTGAGTTCAGTCCCCATCAATACACTCAGTAGCCACTTTATTAAATACACTTAATTCAAACTAATGTAGTTTAATGCAACAGTCCTGCATTAAATCCTGCCTTCATGAGTATTACAATGTTCAGTGTTTTATCTAAACTCTTTTAACAGGTGTTACTTTTCTTAGTTTGAGTTTAGTTTAAGAAGTTACCAGAGTTCGTTTGCTAGTTATTAGTTTAGTTTTTCAGAATGGTTTAGTTTTTATACATTTAGTTTACAGTAGTTTGAGTGTGTCTTTGTAAGGGCTACATATAAAGTGTCAGTGTCAAAGACAACTTTGATTTCTTTGTGTCAACATGAAATTAAAACTGAAAAAGTTTTAGCTTCATCATCTGTTGTTTCAGTTTAGTTTTAGTTTTTCTTAAATGGTATTTTATTT
This sequence comes from Pagrus major, assembly GCF_040436345.1. Lineage (NCBI taxonomy): Eukaryota > Metazoa > Chordata > Actinopteri > Spariformes > Sparidae > Pagrus > Pagrus major. Next base: position 28,405,077 of record NC_133232.1, on the reverse strand, counting down.
GGTTCCTGTTTTAAACACGTTTCCACTACTTTGATTTAGTTTCTGTTTCATATCCGGTAAGTAACCTTGTGACCAAATGAAAGAAACACTGGAAGGTACAAAAACTACACCTTTAAAATGATGTTTTCAATGTTTAGTTTTACATTTTTCTGACAATGTTTCGTTTTTATTTAACTTAAGTTTACGACAATTGTTACTGCTCATTTTGTCAGGTCAGCTCGTCTTAGTTTCGGTTTGATTTACGCTGACACGTCTTGAACAAAATAACGGAAACACCCTAAATCCACCACCAAAAAGTTCACTCTACAGCTCTCTAAACCAGCTTGAGGTGTTAGGACCAGGGGTGAGAAAAAATAATGGGAGGAAGTGAATAAAGTCGAAAAGTCCAGAATAAACTTGACATTTCAAGATTGAAGTCGACCCTGATAGACCCCGTTTTAAGATTTTAACAAATAAACAAAATAATACAAATGCCGCAGGTTCTTCTAACTAAAAATCATACCAGCCCTCTGTTACACTACAGTTTGTGTTGATGTTTGGACAATTTGTTTTCTTACCTTAAACAATTTCCGATATCTGAGACACCTCCAAGAAGCCCACCACCAAACTTCAGTTGTGTGGCAGTGAGCTGATTGTTTATTCTTATGGAGCAGGAAACCTTCAGAATAAAAGCATCACCCAAAGGCCACAATGTCCACTGCTACATCTAACACAGACTAATAACACAAATGTAGCTTAAACAAATAAATAAACACATTTTAGGTAGAATGTATTACATTATACAGAGAGGAGCTTCTGTTGCTTCTGCCCTCAATAATAACTTAAAAAACCTCCGTGCCCACCAACTCAAGCGCTTCCTTCACAGTGGTATCAGTTGGGTGGGGCTCGTACTTCTCATCCAGGTCTTTGTTGACTTTCCACTTGTCGGTTCCCACCACATCTCTTAGCTTCTCTTTCTTCACCATGGCCCTCTGAGCTGCGACCGACATCACACTGTTGGCCCCAGCACCAGCGACTTCAGCTATGAATTAAAAAGATGATAATATAATTTGCACAGGATTATACACTAATTATGGCGACATATTTGTGGTTTATTAATTATAAATTGGTTTATCCAAACAAGCAATCCAAGTTGTGTTGAGGGACTCACAGGGTGGTGCAAAGTGAACAACTAAGCCATCAACAATGTACACAGCCCAGTGCTCATAGTGGCCCCTGGAGATCTCAATCAAGTCCCCGGGCTCCGGTTTCTCATCAGACTTTGATTAGGACATACAGAAAAAATTAGGTTTGACTTTGCAAAAGATAGCGTTTGGCAATAACTGCAGTACATCTGAGCTAGGCAGACTCTCTGACATAAACTGGGTTATACAAAGTTAATGCAAGACTTTTAAACTGTTTTCAAACTAATTCCATTATATTCTTTATACAATAACACATTGGATACATGCTATAAAAGTTGCATAATTAAAATAATTGCTGTAATAGAAGAAATCTTGAAGTATGGCCCTATATCCCCCCAGATTTTCAATATCTATTGTCTTATCAGTAGCTGATTGATTAGGGAGCTGTGAAATGATAACTATTTGTCAGATTCCCTGCATACGACTTCATCCTTTTGATAACATTATTTGGGCTTCCCACACTGAGCATGACATCAGAGGAAAATGGCCGCCTCGTGAAATGTTGCAGAAAGAAAGACTACCATCCAGAATCATCCAAATTATTCTTTATTCAAAACAATGACAAACAATTTAATGTCAGAGGAAGACAGAACTTTATAAACTCCAGCTAAATTGTTAGCTTCATGGAGGTGCTCTTACAATAAAGAGGAAGTGTAGTGTATGGGACATTACAAGGCTTACATTTTGGATTTGGACATTCAGATTTGATTCAAGGAGCTTTTCACCCCTTTGAATCTCTTACCCATCAATTAAAACAAAAAAACAAAAATCTTTAAAAAAGGTTATCCAAAAATATTTTTTTAAAATCATCTTGGCATTTTAATTAAAAAGTGGAAATTTTCAGATACGGGGAGAGGTGGAGGAAAATGTCTGTCAGTCTGTCTTTCTATTTCTGGAGAGTGCTGCTGCAGTTGCTACTGCACCGATAACAACCACAGCGCCCAGTGCAACAATACCTGTTGTAGCTGCCGCTTCTGCCTCACGCACCTGTGGAGGGCAACAAACATCTTTAAGTTAGATGATGAGCAGAGTTTTCTTGACAATCTAAAGTCCTTTAAAATCATTCACAACTCTGGAAAATATAGAGTTTTAAAAACCAAAGAATCACACTTTCAAAATCACCACAGCTTCAAAGAGTCTTGTTTGTAAAAAATGGGTTTACTGACCTGCAAGGACTCAGCTTTTCCGTAGCGCAGCTTGTTTGCAAAGTGCTCACAGTTCTTGTTGATGACGGAGTACTCCATCCTCGTGCCCACCTGCATGTCTGCATTGTTCACAATGGTGGAAACTTTGTTGGGCTCGTACTCCTTGTCCAGGGTGTTGTTGATTCTCCATGTGTTGTTTCCCACCACCTCCTGCAGCTTCTCTTTCATCACCATGGCCTTCTCAGTTGGGACAGACATCAAGCTGTTGGAAACTATACCTGGGACTTCAGCTATGAATAAAAGAGAGAAACAGACAGAATTTGTGCAGGATTGTGATTTAAATATTGCAACATGTTTTTTTAATGGTTTATTAATCATGAATCAGTTCAAACAAACAATCTAATTTGATAATCTGGTCTGTAAATGTTACAGTGACAGCAGGCTGATATTATTTCAGACTAGGACAGGTGAGAGCAGCAGTCCAGACAGGGGACTCACCGCCTGGTGGCGATGTCACGTGAACAACGGAGTCATCACCAACATACACAGCCCAGTGCTTATAGACACTTCGGGAGATCTCAATCAAGTCCTCAGGCTTTGGTTTCTGATCAGACTTGGATTAAAACATACAGGAAACATGTTTGACTTTGCAACAGACTGTTTGGAAACAACTGAAGAACATTTGAGAACTCTGACATAATCTGTGTTACACAGATAAGCACAGATAATATAAGACTTTAAAGTTAAATCATATAGCTGATAAATAAAGCAGATAACATTGAGCTGAATTGCCTCCATCGACTGAACAAGTGCAGCATCTACACATGCAGTAGATGGCAGAGTGCAAATGTAAAGTTGGTTTGGAGATTGACAATGAACCACAGATAAAGAAGAAGAAGAAGACGAAGAACAAGAGTAAGAAAACTGAAAAGAAGATGAAGAAGGAGAAGAAGATGAGGAAGAAACAGACAAAGAAGACAAAGAAATGGAAGAAGACGATTTAGTGTTCTGATTCAATGATAATTTCCTAACCTGTGACTGGTTCATTTCAGCGTTTGTTCTGTCTGTAAACCTTTAACTGGTTTCACTTTCCAGATGACTCTCAGCACCTGCAGGAACAAATCATGTATGATGATAAATATATATATGATGTTGATGTGCCATTGACCTGGGTGTTGTGTAATTCATTTATTTACCATTCTACAACACAGGGTTGTTTAACTAAGTGGTAGTTTAAAAAAAAAGAAGTTGTCCTATGGCACAACTTGCCCCAAGGTGGGGGTGAAATGGGCATGGGGTCAGGGTAAATTGAGTCCTCAAGGGGTAAACAGCCACCGTTAAATATTGAAATAAAAATGACACAAAATGAAACAATTTTGAGATCACTGACCTTCATTAATGTCACCGATTTAACCAAGGCAGAAACTCATACTTTGAAGTCCACCCATATGTTTGTGTGTGCTAAACATGCTAAATTAACATGTTCAGTAAAGATTAAACTGTGATCATTGTGTGTTAGCTACAGATGGATTGTAAAGTATGTGTCATGATTGGGACTGTTGATGTGGTTTCTGTACTGTTGTGTTTACAGAGGTGCTCTGCAGAGGCTGGGTGTGGCTTCCCTGATAACTGGAGTGCTACGAGCTCCAGCCTCTCAAGCCACCAGCCTCCAGCCTACGCACCTGTGCAATCTTGTGTTACAAAATGACAATGAATGAACCTGATACTTCATTGCTAAAATAAAACTGAAATGACTTTAACTTTATTTCATTTTAATTAGTTTTGTTTCTCTTTAGTTTGAGTTTTCTTGAGGCTATCATTCAGGTTGGACAAGTTATTTTCAAGGGCTTCGATTTAGTTTCACTTTTAATTTACGATAATAACCCTGGGGCCAAATAATAGAAACACCCTCAGGTAGCCCATAACATGGCCTACCTTGTTTGAAAGCACCAAAAACTAACCTGAACACCTCTAAAATGGGTTAGGATTAGGCTGTGTGAGCGTTTTTATAATTAAGTTTGAGTTTTTCATAAAAGGTTTTGTTTTAATTTAGTTTAGATTTTTTTTCCACTGCTCATTTTGGTTTTAGTTTCTGTTTTAATTTAAGGTAATAATCTGGATGACAGCACAATTCAGCAGCACCAAAAGTAAACATTTAAAATGAAAGTTAAGTTCAATAAACACCTCTCTCAAATAGTTTCACATTAGTATTAATAGGTGAAGTGAATTTAATAAACTGGCAACATAGTTTATAAAGGCATAAAGCATTAGCTAACTGTCTGTACAGTACAAAATAAACAAGTTTTAACATTTTAGCAAACACACAAATACTGACGGGTCTTCTAACAAAAAAAATTACATTTTATGCAAATGTTTTGTCAGTCTGTCCTCTTACCTTTAACGATGAAGTCGAATGTCAGAGACACCTCCAAAGAGCCACATAACTTCATCTGCGAGCGATCAAGTTATTCAAGTTTACCTTCACAATGAAAGTGTAATCCAAACGTCACAATGTGCACACCTACATTTTATACAGACTAAATTCAGGTTGGTAGATCCTCCAGTAAACTTACGAAAAAACTGTCTACTCACTCCAGTAATGTTTCTATAAATTAATTTAGGCCATTTCAACATTTTTATGTTGATTTTAATCTGGAATATGCATTTTTCTAGAGGCTACACATCTTCATACATACCATGACCCCTCTCTGACTCTGGCAGCATGTTCAGGTAATGTGAGACAGCTTGTTTGGTAAAGTAGGACGCTGTAATTCAAATGGTTATTATGAGGACAAACTTCAGTTTTTGTTCTGCATCAATGTGTACTCACTCATCAATACCAGCCACCTAAATACACCTGATTGTTTTCATCAAGATCCATGATTGATTGTTTTCATCAAGATCCAATAGCTTAAATCAATATCTAAATAAGATAGACCTCCATTTGGACTTCTGTGGACTTCTTCAGCTAAAAATATAACTGGAAATTCATTCATTCACCTCCATTGTATTGGGCACTGATTTTGAAAGCCATACCGCTGCTGTTAATGCTTTTTAAAAATGTTCATTTCATGGCTTCTCAATTCATCAGCAACTGAAAGGCAATGGATAATGAAAATTCAGAGGCAACATCGGGTCATTTTTCAAGGCAAAACACAGCCTCTTTTTATTACCTGATAGCTAACGTTACCGTTACACAACAGTTAACATTAGCATTTAACTTCTTCCTCATTTAAAAAAAAACTAAAAGTCTTTTTAAAAAATCAACTAAAAATATAGGGAAAATTTCATCTTGGCATCCTAATTAAAAAGTGGAAAGTTTCAGATAGGAGGAGAGGTGGAAGAAAATGTCTGTCTATCGTCTTCTGAAGAATGTTGATGCAGCTCCTGGTCCTCCTGCTGCTGCTAATACAACCACGATAGGGCCCACGAAAACATATTTTGCTGCTTTTTCTTTTACCTGCGGAGGGCAACAGACGTCTTTAAGTTCGATGATGAGCAGAGTTTTCTTGACTCTAAGTCCTTTAAAATCATTCACAACTCTGGGAAATATAAAGTTTTAAAAACCAAAGAATCAGACAAAGAGTCTTGTTTGTAAAAACATGGGTCCACTGACCTGAAAGGACACAGCTTTTCGGTAGCGCAGCTCGTTCACAAAGTGCTCACAGTTCTTGCTGATGATGGAGTACGGCATCCTCTTGACCACCTGCCAGAGCGCCTCCTTCACAATGATGCGAGCTGAGCGGGGCTTGAAGTTCTTGTCCAGGTTGTTGTTGATATTCCAGTTGTCGTTTCCCACCACCTCCTGCAGCTTCTGTTTCCTCACCATGGCCTTCTCAGTTGGGACAGACATCAAGTTGTTGGAAACTGCACCTGGGTCAGACGTGCTGCTGGAAACTGCACGTGGGACTTTACCCATGAATAATAAGAGAGAAACAGACAGCATATGAGCAGGATTATGAACTAAATATTGCAACTTTTTTGTGTGTGTGGTTTATTAATCATGAATCAGTTCAAATAAACAATTTAATTTGATAATCTGGTCTGTAAATGTTACAGTGACAGCAGGCTGATATTATTCCAGACTAGAACAGGTGAGAGCAGCAGTCCAGACAGGAGACTCACCGCCGGTTGGCACTGTCACATGAACAACGCAGTCATCACCAACATACACAGCCCAGTGCTGATAGACACCTCGGGAGATCTCAATCAAGTCCCCAGGCTTTGGTTTCTGATCAGACTTGGACTAGAACATACAGGAAACATGTTTGACTTTGCAACAGACTGTTTAGAAACAACTGAAGAACATTTGAGAACTCTGACATAATCTGTGTTACACAGATAAGCACAGATAATATAAGACTTTAAAGTTAAATCATATAGCTGATAAATAAAGCAGATAACATTGAGCTGAATTGCCTCCATCGACTGAACAAGTGCAGCATCTACACATGCAGTAGATGGCAGAGTGCAAATGTAAAGTTGGTTTGGAGATTGACAATGAACCACGGATAAAGACGAAGAAGAAGACGAAGAAAAAGAGTAAGAAGACTGAAAAGAAGATGATGAAGGAGAAGAAGATGAAGAAGACACAGACAGAGAAGACAAAGAAATGGAAGAAGGCGATTTAGTGTTCTGATTCAGTGATAATTTCCTAACCTTTGACCACCAGTTGCCCATTTCAGCGTTTGTTTTGTCTGTAAACCTTCAACTGGTTTCACCTTCCAGATGACTCTCAGCACCTGCAGGAACAAATCATTTCATTAGCACACAACACGAGATAAAGAGAAAAGTAAATGTAATGTTGATGCATCATTGATGTGGGAATTGTGTTAGAAAGGAGTAGTAGTAGCCTTTATTTAAAGCTTTTATTAGTTAGGGCAGTGGTTTTCAAACTTCAGTGTCCTCTATAGCCTCTATAGCATCATGTTATCTAATCACTCTGTACATATATTTTTAGCTCCCTGGAGGGTTTTTAAAGGACTTCTTTAGGGTACAGATTTTGCCTCTGTATGAGGAAGTAATTGTGTACAACAAAGGATATAGTAAATTAAAAACTCATTCATCACTTGTTGTTTCCTTGTATATTACAATAATAATCTATGGTTGTAACAAATTCCCAAGGCACACCAGTGTGCCTCGCCACACCATTCGGGAACCACTGAGTTAGAGCATATCTCATATATCTCACATTAAAAAAAACACAAAAGGACAAACACTGACTGGTTTACTCAGGAAACAATTTACAAGGTTCATTAATTTATCATTTTACAACTTTCAGTTGTTTAGTTCCTTTGTGCTACTCACAAAATTATAACATCATTTTATATGAATGGGTGAATGAAAATAAATGTAATAACAATAATCAGACATATTTTCTATCATCCATTATAACCAGATGTTGTGTGACATCATAACAGCTCCTCTAGTGAGTTCAGTCCCCATCAATACACTCAGTAGCCACTTTATTAGGTACACTTAGTTCAAACTAATGTAGTTTAATGCAACAGTCCTGCATTAAATCCTGCCTTCATGAGTATTACAATGTTCAGTGTTTTATCTAAACTGTTTTAACAGGTGTTACTTTTCTTAGTTTGAGTTTAGTTTAAGAAGTTACCAGAGTTCGTTTGCTAGTTATTAGTTTAGTTTTTCGGAATGGTTTAGTTTTTATAAATTTAGTTTACAGTAGTCTGAGTGTGTCTTTGTAAGGGCTACATATAAAGTGTCAGTGTCAAAGACAACTTTGATTTCTTTGTGTCAACATGAAATTAAAACTGAAAAAGTTTAAGCTTCATCATCTGTTGTTTCAGTTTAGTTTTAGTTTTTCTTAAAGGCTATTTTATTTGGTTCCTGTTTTAAACACATTTTTCCACTACTTTGATTTAGTTTCCGTTTTAATTTCCAGTAAGTAACCTTGGGACAAAATGAAAGAAACACTGGAAGGTAAAAAAAAATCACCTTTAAAATGATGTTTTCACTGTTTAGTTTGACATTTTTCTGACAAGTTGTCGTTTTTATTTATCTTTAGTTTACGACATTTGTTACTGCTCATTTTGTCAGGTCAGCTCGTCTTAGTTTCAGTGAATAAAGACAAAATGTCAAGAATAAACTTGACATTTCAAGATTAAAGTCGACCCCGATAGACCCCGTTGTAAGATTTTAACAAATAAACAAAATAATACAAATGCAGCAGGTTCTTCTAACTAAAAATCATAACAGCCCTCTGTTACACTACACTTTCTGTTGATGTTTTGACAATTTATTTTCTTACCTTTAACAATAATGTCCGATATCTGTGACACCTCCAAGAAGCCCAACACCAAACTTCAATTATGTGGCAGTGAGCTGATTGTTTATTCTTCTAGAGCAGGAAACCTTCAGAATAAAAGCATCACCCAAAGGTCACAATGTCCACTGCTACATCTAACACAGACTAATAACACAAATGTAGCTTGAATAAATAAATGAATAAACACATTTTAGGTAGAACGTATTACATCATACAGAGAGGAGCTTCTGTTGCTTCTTCCCTCATTGTAGTAACTTAAAAAATCTTCCAGTACACTACCAAACATTTTAACAGAAAACTGCAGCCTCCAAAATGAAAGTTTAATTAACATCTCTCTAAAAAGAAGATTTTACAAAAACAATTCTGATCGTCATGAGGATTTATAGGAGGACTCTTATATCAGAACTAAGTGTTGTATCGTAGGCAACTGGAATCACACTTTCAAAAACCGCTGGCTACATCCTGGCTAACACTGCTAACCCTTCTCTGTTTTTCACCACAGCTACAAAAAGAGTCTTGTTTGTAAAAAAATGAGTCCACTGACCTGCCGGGACTCAGCTTTTCGGTAGTGCAGCTCGTTCACAAAGTGCTCACAGTTCTAGCAGGGCGTGCACTTCTAGTTCAGGCTGTTGGTGATTTTCCATTCGCTATTTCCCACCACATCCTGCAGCTTCTGTTTGCTCACCATGGCCTTCTCAGTTGGGTCAGACATCAAGCCGTCTGCTTGATTACTTTACCTTTCTTACTCACCTTTTTATGAATTATCCATTACTATTATTATGGACAGTTCAGCCAGCGGCCACATTTTTTGATTTACCACAGCCCTGTCTTCTTGTTGAAGCTTGTTCTCAGAGGATGATGCACTGATGGCCTACACTAAAGATATTCATATTTTGATTTTGATTGTTTTTCCAACGTGGAGGTGTTTGCAGTCAGCTGATGCCAGTTTCATTCAGGCTTTGGTGCATTAATTTAGAACTTTAAAATATGTCACACATCTCTTTTCCAGTACACAATGTTAGAAGAGTTTTGTCTCATATCTTAATTGTATTTTTATACACATTAAGTCAACAACTAAGCCATCACCAATGTACACAGCCCAGTGCTCATAGTGGCCCCTGAAGAACTCAATCAAGTCCCCGGGCTCCAGTTTCTCATCAGACTTTGATTAGGACATACAGAAAAAATTAGGTTTGACTTTGCAAAAGATAGCGTTTGGCAATAACTGCAGTACTTTGAGCTAGGCAGACTCTCTGACATAAACTGGGTTATACAAAGTTAATGCAAGACTTTTAAACTGTTTTCAAACTAATTACATTATATTCTATATACAATAACACATTGGATACATGCTATATATGTTGCATAATTAAACATAATTGCTGTAATAGAAGAAATCATGCTACTTATCAGTAGCTGATTAATTAGGTAGCTGTGAAATGATAACTATTTGTCAGATTCCCTGCATACGACTTCATCCTTTTGATAACATTATTTGGGCTTCCCACACTGAGCATGACGTCAGACGAAAATGGCCGCCTCGTGAAATGTTGCAGAAAGAAAGACTACCATCCAGAATCATCCAAATTATTCTTTATTCAAAACAATGACAAACAATTTAATGTCAGAGGAAGACAGAACTAAACTCCAGCTAAATTGTCAAACAATCAGCAGGGACATGTCATAAGACAAGCACAGAAGTGTTGAATTGTAATTTAATATCCCTTCTAATCCCACAATGGGGAAATTCTCTTTATCACTCACATTACACACAGTGTATAGAGGAGATGAGTGAAGGGGCCGCCACATGCACGGCGCCAAACGAGCAGTGATAGGGGTTGGTGCCTTGCTCAAGGGCACCTCGGCAATGCCCAGGATGTGAACTAGCATTCTCCATTACTAGTCCACATCACACTTTTTCTGGTCCAAGTGAGACTTGAACCGGCCACCTTTGAGTCCCCAAGCCAAGTCCCCATGGACTGAGCTATTGCCGCCCCAATTGGTTCAGTCATCATGACCCTGAGTTCATGGAGGTGCTCTTACAATAAAGAGGAAGTGTAGTGTAGTGTATGGGACATTACAAGGCTGTTTGTGATATATAATAAGCTCATTTTCATTGTCTAAGACATTCTTGTCTTATGATGTATTGGCAACAATAAACATTTTGGACTTCAGACACATTCAGATTTGATTCAAGGAGCTTTTCACCCTTTTGAATCTCTTATCCATCAATTACAGAAAAAAAACAACTAAAAATCCCTAAAAACAAATTATCTAAAAATATAAGATGTTTCATCTTGCCATTTTAATTAAAAAGTGGAAAGTTTCAGATGGGAGGAGAGGTGGAGGAAAATGTCTGTCAGTCTGTCTATCATTTTGCATATCTGATGAGTGCTGATACAGCCACTATAGGAAGCACTATAGGGAGTATTGTAGGCCAAAGAGAAAATGCTATGGCAATCGCTGCCTGGACCATCGTGGAGGGCAAAAACATCTTTAAGTTACATGATGAGCAGAATTTTCTTGACAATCTAAAGTCCTTTAAAATCATTCACAACTCTGGGATAGAGTTTTAAAAACCAAAGAATCACTGTGCTGTCCTCATTACACGTGCGCTGTGCATAACTTGACAGTCAGATAAACTCCTTCCTAACATCAAGACTCTGAAGACAGTTGTCCCTTTGTCCACAGGTTTATTGACGTTGCGAGCAAAGGTGAAACTAGGACAGATATACAGAAAATATAATCAACGCTGTGCTTGCTTTTAACATACAAAATCCACAATGTAAATGTACCAGCTCAATCTTCAATATGAATTAATCCACTTGTTTTCCTTTTTAATTGTTTTTAACTGTGACAGGGTTCATGTATTAATTACATTTTTAACTTGAAACGTCATATATGAAATAATATCTTGACATGTAATCAATTCCTGCTCATTTCTTAATTGTAATTATGCTCTCATGAACTTGCAATGGCTCAGTTACAGAGTGGTTAGCTTGGTAACTTTTTTAGCATCAAACTTCACAGAATGTCACAAAACAATAATCTGCAATTGTAGATAACGATAAAACAAACTAGTACATACCCATGATGCTACCAAAGGCATAAGATGTATGCATATGTCGCTGGATTGACTCAGATGGAACAAAACAGCAGCTCTCAACAGCTCTCTTGCTTACTTCCTGGTTACTAGCCACATGACACAACTCCCTGTAATTTAGTTCCTGAGTTTCTTAAAGTGACCACAACCAAAAACACACATGAGCAAAAAAGACTTCTAACATCTAACTAAAGACTCCCCGCCTGGCGTGATTACACGCCACCCAACAGTTCATGACACTTAATCTAACTAAGCATCTGCGAGGAGAAGAAGCACTATCTCCGTGATAGGCCTAAGGAAGAGAGTAGTCCCTCCTGGTTTAATGACCTTCACCTCAACTTGGCGCACTTTCCCATTTTTGCTAGGGAAGGTCTGTGTTACCAGTCCAAGAGGCCATTCATTTCTTGGTACTTGACTGTTTTTGAGCAGAACAACACTTCCTGACTTGATGTTCGGATGAATGGACTGCCATTTCTTGCGTGCTTGTAGTGTTGGGAGGAACTGCTTCTGCCATCTGTCCCAGAAAGTGTTGGACAGGTGCTGAACCTGCCGCCATTGGCGCTTATAGAGGTCTGAAGCCTCAAACTTGCCTGCAGGAGCAGGAACAATGTTCACTTTTTGTGTAAGAAGAGCAGCCGGTGTGAGTATAAACAAATCATCAGGATCAGTGGTCACAGGAACAAGAGGCCTGCCATTGATAATTGCTGCTACTTCTGCCATGAAGGTCACAAGCACTTCATGGGTAAGTTTGTCTTTCAGCTGGAGAAACATGGAGTCCAGAACTCTCCTTGTAAGACCAATCATCCTTTCCCATGTTCCACCGAAATGGGAAGCATGCGGAGGATTGAAGGTCCAAGAGCAACCTTGGTCTGACAGGTAAGTCTTCACAGTTGTACTGTCAATGTTTGAAGGTATCTTCAAGTCTTTGCAGGCACCAAAAAAGTTAGTGCCACGATCCGAACGAATATGTTTGAGTGGCCCACGCACAGCAATAAATCGCCTAAGTGCATTAATGAAGTTGGATGTGTCAAGGGATTCTATGACTTCAATATGAACGGCTCTTACGCTCATACATGTAAAGATCACCGCCCACCGTTTACTGAGTGCAAGGCCTCCTCTGGTTCGACGTGAGGAGACACTCCATAGGCCAAACACATCTAACCCAACATTTGTAAAGGGAGGTTCTGTTGAAAGACAATCAGCTGGAAGACTGGCCATTTTTTGGATGCTAAGTGGAGCTCTCAGCCGTCTGCAAGTTACACACTGATGGATGATGCTGCTTACTTTTCTCTTCCCACCAACTATCCAAAAACCAGCTGAACGGACAGCCCCTTCTGTAAACTGCCGACCTTGGTGATGGATCTGCTCGTGATGACGTCTGATGAGTAGAGTGGCAATGTGATGTTTGCCAGGAATAATCAAAGGAGTCTTTTCATTCTGATCAAGGCTCGAATGGTGGAGGTGGCCTCCGACTCTCAGAAGACCGTGCATGTCAATGAAAGGGTCCAGATTTTTGAGTGGACTACTTTTGGGAATCTTCTTGTGTTTTTGGATGCATTTGATCTCTTGACTGTAGACTTCCTCTTGTACCGCTCGAATGATTATGGCTGAAGCTTGATTGAACTCCTCAACATCAAACTTTGCTTTGCAGTAATGCCAGCCCTTACAGAAGCTGTTCTGCATCAGGGTTGTGCTGAAAAGACAGGCTATGTGTCTGAGGCGAGCAATAGCACGAGTCAGCGTCTTCCAAGAAGAGAACTTGGCAAATCTTTGGGAACCAAGCTGCTTGGATGGTGTTGTAGTGCTTAAAGTAGACACTAGAGGCCGGATGTCTGGGTCTGAGCTTGGATCAACAAGATCATAGGTGCTCTCAGAGATACTTGGCTCTGGTACGGACAGAAACTTGGGCCCACTGAGCCAGTTGGTGTCTTTTAAGTAGCCTGCAGCAACAGAACGTGTTGCATGATCCGCAGGGTTCTGGTCTGTTGGCACAAAGCGCCATTGGTCTGGATGAGAGGATCTTCGGATACTTAGTACCCGGTTGCTGACATAAATGTAAAAGCGCCTAGTTTCATTATTAATGTAGCCTAGGACCACTTTGCTGTCTGAGTAGTAGGTTATAGCATCGAGCTGAAGGTCTAGTTCTGCTGAGACAAGGTCTGCTAACTCAACAGCAAGCACTGCTGCGCAGAGTTCCAGTCTTGGTATTGTATGCTCAGGGCGGGGGGCCAGCTTGGCTTTCCCCATGACAAACCCAACAGAGTTGTTTCCGGCTGTGTCTGTGATTTTTAGATATGTGACTGCAGCAATAGCTTTGGTTGATGCATCAGAAAAAACACATAATTCTCTTCTGACAGCTGCTGAGGGTGAAGTTTCAGTATAGGGTCTGGAGATGGAAAGATTGGACAGTTCTGCCAAAGAAGCTCGCCATGATGTCCAAGCTTCCTCCATTTCTTGAGGTAATGGCGCATCCCAGTCACCATTTTCGCCAGTGAGTTCTCTCAAAATAGCCTTGCCTTGAATAGTAACAGGTGCTACAAACCCAAGAGGATCATAGAGGCTATTTACTGTGGATAAGACACTCCGCAGAGTGTAAGGCTTTATCTCATCGGAGACACTGAAGAAGAAACAGTCTGTTTGTAGGTTCCAATTGATTCCAAGACTGCGCTGCATTGGCAGCATTCCTGCCTCAAGATCCAAGTCTTTGAGGTCACTTGCATGATCTCTGGACGGAAAGGCTTCCATGACCTCTTTCTTGTTTGCTGCGATTTTATGCAGCCTCAGGTTTGATTTGGAGAGACCATCCTGTGTCCTTTTTAGTAAGTTGACAGCAGCTTCTGTGGTAGGCAGGAACTCGCTGACCTGAACAGACTGGTGCAGGCCATGAATAGCCACTGCAGGCGAGGGGCTATTACCAAAGACGTGGACACTCATGCGATACTCCACAATGTCTTTGGAGAGGTCATTGTCCTGAAACCACAGAAAACGTAGGAAGTTCCTGTCACCCTCCTCTACCAAAAAACAATAGAACATCTGTTCTATGTCAGCCGTAAAGGCAATAGCTTCCTTTCTGAAGCGAATCAGTACACCAAGCAGTGTGTTGTTCAGGTCAGGCCCCATTAATAGCACATTGTTGAGTGACACACCATTGTATTGGGCACTAGAATCGAACACAACTCGGATTTTCTTTGGTTTCTTCGGGTGGTACACACCGAATGTTGGTAAGTACCATCGTTCTTCTTCCTCACTGAGAGGAGGAGCTAACTCTGCATGGCCATTTTCAAGCATCTTCTCCATGAAGCTTAGGAAGTGGTCTCTCATTTCAGGCTTTCTTTCAAAGTTGCGCTTGAGAGACATGAGACACTTCAGTGCTTGGGGCCTGTTGTTGGGGAGCCTCTGACGTGGACATTTAAAGGGTAATGGCGCTACCCAACTGTTGTTTGAATCCTTCCATAGTCCTTCATCCATTATTTTCATGAAGGAGGCATCCTGAATCGAAGGAGCCACCTGGTTGTCATCTTTGGTCCGCTTAAACACAGTGCATCCCAGGTGGTCATTTTCACAGGAGAAGTTCTCCTCAGAATATGTTGTGGAGTGATTAGTGACCTGGATGTCGCTGTAGTTTTCCTTGATATGAAACACGTTAGGGCATGGATCAAAGAGAGTAGGACGCCTTGACTCTGTGGTGTTGGTGTAGAAGGTATTGATCGTCAGTGGTTTGTGGACCCTACCTAGGCACACGTTGCCCACAATAACCCACCCCAAATCCAACTTCTGTGCATAGGGTAGGTTGTGTGAGCCATTAACCTGTTTGCGGACTTTATGAACTCTGATAATGTCCCGTCCTAAGAGAAGAATAATTGGGGCTTGTGGGTCAATCTCTAGGATGAGGTGTGCCACTGACTTCAGGTGTGCATGATGAAGAGCCACATTGGGCGTTGGAATTTCATCTCTGTTGTTAGGAATGTCGTTACATTCTATGAGACTGGGTAATGGGATGCGGACAGTTCCATCCAGAGATTCCACTTCGTAGCCGCTGGCCCTTCTTCCTGAGGATTCTTTTACTCCAGCACGTTCTCAATGTGTAAGGAGCGTTTGGACTTTCGTCATTGAATACTTGAAAGAACTGTGAATGAACTAGTGACCTGTTGCTCTGCTCGTCCAGAATTGCATACAGTTTCACTGCTTTTTCTCTGTGGCCAGCTGGATATACCTTTACAAGACATATTTTAGAGCAAGACCGGTCTGTCAGATCCCCACCACAAATTTTTGTGCATTTGTTAGTGACTTCAGGTTGAGTTGAGGTTTCCTCCTCCCCGCCGTACTCTGGAGCAGGGTCCACGTCTTCTGTCCAGGGTGCGGGTCCAGGGTGCAGCGCTGTGTGGTGTCTCTCACTTTTACATTCAAAACATTGAATCTTAACCTTGCAGTTCTTTGCAATGTGTGATGACGAAGAACAGCATTTAAAGCACACATTGTTCTCTTTTAAGAATATCTTGCGATCTTCAATGGGCTTCTCTCTAAATGCGCGACATTTACGCAGAGGGTGTGGTTTTCTATGAATGGGACACAGTTTATCACAGTCATCAGATTTCATTGGGGACTCACCAGTGTCAAAGGTGGCTCTGCGCAACACCTCGGTTTTGTGTACAGAGACTTCCTGACGTTTGTTTGGCTTCCAAACTGTCCTCTCTGCCCTAGGAGCCATGTCTGTGTGAGTGATGAAGTTGAAACTCGGATCATTCCCAATCCTAGCCTCCTGGCTAACAAAGTCTACAAAGTAGGCAAAGGGAGGATAGGGAACACACTTTTGTCGCTTGTAAGATGCACCAACTGATGCCCACTTTTCCTGCAGACGAAATGGAAGCTTCTGTACTATTGGGTTGACACCTCTTGCTGTGTCGAGGAAAGAGAGGCCAGGCAAGTCTCCCTCAGCCCTGGCAGACTGAAGTTCCATCAGCAGATCGCTCAACTTTGTTAGTTTAGAATAGTCTCGATTTGTTATCTTTGGGAAGGAGTCGATTCGTTTGAATAGAGCATCTTCGATCGCTTCCCCAGAGCCATAAGTTTGTTCGAGCCTGTCCCATATCATTTCCAATCCTGCGTCTGGATGATGAATGTGTATTGCTCTTATCTGTTCAACATGTTCTGCCAACTTTTTTCCAAGCCACTTAAGCAGAAGATCCATCTCCTCGCTTGGTGTCAGGTCTAAACCACTGGTTGCGGTTTGGAAAGAACGTTTCCAAGCTCTATAGTTCTGAGGTTGATCGTTAAACTGAAGTAAGCCTGTAGCCACAAGCTCATGACGAGCGAAATATCTGACAAAGTCATTTATGTTTGAGCTGCGATCATTGAAGTTTGGAGACATGGGATAAGGCACGTGAGTAAGACGACCAGTGTCATTTCTGGGTGTGAAATGCTGCACAGGAGTGGCCTGATTGTTGTCGAACTTAACTTGGCGGGAATGGCACATATATCCATCTTCATAGATGTGTGGCTGTTGCGAGGTAAGCTGAGGTAATTCAGAGCCAGTATTGATTTGGTCTTTAAGGGAAAGTTTGGCTTCAGGTTGGAGATATGAAGGTGAAATGTTGCAGCTAGGGCTTGGCTCTGTTTTTACTGCAACACCATCATCACATAACTGGAGTTCTGTCTGTCGTGTTTTGGCTTGGTCAATAACATACTGTTCAGTGCGTAGTATGGGATCTAATGGGGAAGAATTGAAATTTGATTTGCAACTGTGCAAATGTTTCTCACTATTCAATTCAACAGCAGCTTCGAGTGCTTCTGCTTCAGCAATGGCTGCAGCCGTCTCCTTCTTATAATTAAGCATTTCCATAGATGCTTCCAACTTAGCCTTTTCTAGCTTTAAGTTGATTTCCTCCTCTGCATAGGAAAGCCGGGCTTTTTCTCGCTCTCGCCTTAGCTGCAGCGCTCCCCGTTGATGATGCGCTTGATCGTGATGAGGAGCACGAAACGCGGAAGCACATTTTTAATGAAGCTGCTGCCTCTGCCATGACTCAGCCTGGTGGTAAGTTTCCATTTAGACACTGCTCTGGAAGACATCCACTGACTTTGTGTGACGACGTCGTTGTTATCTGCCAGCTTTCACTGCGTTATCCTGCCCGCTAGAAAGCCATGGTTTCACTGTGCTGTCCTCATTACACGTGCGCTGTGCATAACTTGACAGTCAGATAAACTCCTTCCTAACATCAAGACTCTGAAGACAGTTGTCCCTTTGTCCACAGGTTTATTGACGTTGCGAGGAAAGGTGAAACTAGGACGGATATACAGAAAATATAATCAACGCTGTGCTTGCTTTTAACATACAAAATCCACAATGTAAATGTACCAGCTCAATCTTCAATATGAATTAATCCACTTGTTTTCCTTTTTTAACTGTTTTTAACTGTGACAGGGTTCATGTATTAATTACATTTTTAACTTGAAACGTCATATATGAAATAATATCTTGACATGTAATCAATTCCTGCTCATTTCTTAATTGTAATTATGCTCTCATGAACTTGCAATGGCTCAGTTACAGAGTGGTTAGCTTGGTAACTTTTTTAGCATCAAACTTCACAGAATGTCACAAAACAATAATCTGCAATTGTAGATAACGATAAAACAAACTAGTACATACCCATGATGCTACCAAAGGCATAAGATGTATGCATATGTCGCTGGATTGACTCAGATGGAACAAAACAGCAGCTCTCAACAGCTCTCTTGCTTACTTCCTGGTTACTAGCCACATGACACAACTCCCTGTAATTTAGTTCCTGAATTTCCACAACAAAGTGACCACAACCAAAAACACACATGAGCAAAAAAGACTTCTAACATCTAACTAAACAATCACACTTTCAAAAATAACTGGCCACACCCTGTCTAACATTGATAACCCGTCTCTGTTTTTCACCACAACTTCAAAAAGAGTCTTGTTTGACCTGGCAGGACTCAGCTTTTCCGTAGCGCAGCTCGTTTTCAAAGTGCTCAAAATTTTTGCTGATGACAGAGTACTTCATCCTCTTGGCCGCCAGCCTGTCCGCCTCCTCCACAATGATGTGAATTAAGTGGGGCGTGTACTTCCTGTCCAGGCTGATTCTACATGTGTCATTTCCCACCACCTCCTGCAGCTTCTCTTTCACCACCATGGCCTTCTCAGTTGGGACAGACATCAAGCTGCTGGAAACTGCACCTGGGACTGTACCCATGAATAATAAGAGAGAAACAGACAGCATATGAGCAGGATTATGAACTAAATATCGCAACTTTTTTTTGTGTGTGTGGTTTATTAATCATGAATCATTTCAAACGAACAATCTAATTTGATAATCTGGTCTGTAAATGTTACAGTGACAGCAGGCTGATATTATTCCAGACTAGGACAGGTCAGTATCAGAGAGCAGCAGTCCAGACAGGGGACTCACCGCCGGTTGGCACTGTCACATGAACAACCCAGTCATCACCAACATACACAGCCCAGTGCTCATAGACACCTTGGAAGATCTCAATCAAGTCCCCAGGCTTTGGTTTCTGATCAGACTTGGACTAGAACATACAGGAAACATGTTTGACTTTGCAACAGACTGTTTGGAAACAACTGAAGAACATTTGAGAACTCTGACATAATCTGTGTTACACAGATAAGCACAGATAATATAAGACTTTAAAGTTAAATCATATAGCTGATAAATAAAGCAGATAACATTGAGTTAAATTGCCTCCATTGACTGAACAAGTGCAGCACCTACACATGCAGTAGATGGCAGTATGCAAATGTAAAGTTGGTTTGGAGATTGACAATGAACCACAGATAAAGACGAAGAAGAAGACAGAAAAAGAGTAAGAAGACTGAAAACAACAAGGAGAAGAAGATGAAGAAGACACAGACAGAGAAAACAAAGAAGTGGAAGAAGACGATTTAGTGATAATTTCCTAACCTGTGACCACCACTGGCCCATGTCAGCTTTTGTTTCGTCTGTAAACCTTCAACTGGTTTCACTTCCCAGATGACTCTCAGCACCTGCAGGAATAAATCATTGATGTTGATGTGCCATTGACCTGGGTGTTGTGTAATTCATTCATTTACCATTCTACAACACAGGGTTGTATAACTAAATGGTAGTTTAAAAAAAAAGAAGTCGTCCTATGGCACAACTTGCCCCAAGGTGGGGGTAAAATGGGCATGGGGTCAGGGTAAATTACTACTTTTACTGATATATATATATATAATACTGATATGAAAATGACACAAAATGAAACAATTTCGAGATCATTGACCTTCATTAACATCACCGATTTAACCAAGGCAGAAACTCATACTTTGAAGTCAACTCTTGAAGTATGGCCCTATATCCCCCAGATTTTCAATATCTATTGTCTTATCAGTAGCTGATTAATTACGGAGCTGTGAAATGATAACTGTTTGTCAGATTCCCTGCATACGACTTCATCCTTTTGATAACATTATTTGGGCTTCCCACACTGAGCATGACGTCAGACGAAAATGGCCGCCGGGTGAAATGTTGCAGAAAGAAAGACTACCATCCAGAATCATGCAAATTATTCTTTATTCAAAATAATGACAAACAATTTCATGTCAGAGGAAGACAGAACTTTATAAACTCCAGCTAAATTGTCAAACAATCAGTGGGGACATGTCATAAGACAAGCACAGAAGTGTTGAATTGTGTTGAATTGGTTCAGTCATCATGACCCTGAGTTCATGGAGGTGTTCGTACAATAAAGAGGAAGTGTAGTGTAGTGTATGGGACATTACAAGGCTGTTTGTGATATATAATCAGCTCATTTTGATTGTCTAAGACATTCTTGTCTTATGATGTATCGGCAACAATAAACATTTTGGACTTCAGAGACATTCAGATTTGATTCAAGGAGCTTTTCACCCTTTTGAATCTCTTATCCATCAATTACAGAAAAAAACAACTAAAAATCCCTAAAAACAAATTATCTAAAAATGTAAAATGTTTCATCTTGCCATTTTAATCAAAAAGTGGAAAGTTTCAGATGGGAGGAGAGGTGGAGGAAAATGTCTGTCAGTCTGTCTATCATTTTGCATATCTGATGAGTGCTGATACAGCCACTATAGGAAGCCCTATAGCAAGCACTATAGGGAGTATTGTAGGCCAAAGAGAAAACGCTATGGCAATCGCTGCCTGGACCACCTGTGGAGGGCAAAAACATCTTTAAGTTAGATGATGAGCTGAGTTTTCTTGACTCTAAGTCCTTTAAAATCATTCATAACTCTGGGAAATATAGAGTTTTAAAAACCAAAGAATCACACTTTCAAAAACAACTGGCTACATCCTGTCTAACATTGCTAACCCTTCTCTGTTTTTCACCACAGCTTCAAAAAGAGTCTTGTTTGACCTGGCAGGACTCAGCTTTCCTGTAGCGCAGCTCGTTTACAAAGTGCTCACAGTTCTTGCTGATGACGGAGTACACCATCCTCTTGGCCGTCAGCCTGTCTGCCTCCTCCACAATGATGCAAGCTGAGCGGGGCTTGTACTCCTTGTCCAGGCTGTTGTTGATTCTACATGTGTCGTTTCCCACCACCTCCTGCAGCTTCTCTTTCACCACCATGGCCTTCTCAGTTGGGACAGACATCAAGCTGTTGGAAACTATACCTGGGACTTCAGCTATGAATAAAAAGAGAGAAACAGACAAAATTTGTGCAGTTTTATGAACAAAATGTTGCAACATGTTTGTTTTCATGGTTTATTAATCATGAATCAGTTCAAACAAATAATCTAATTTGATAGTCTGGTCTGTAAATGTTACAGTGACAGCAGGCTGATATTATTCCAGACTAGGACAGGTCAGGATTAGAGAGCAGCAGTCCAGACAGGGGACTCACCACCTGGTGGCGATGTCACGTGAACAACCCAGTCATCACCAACATACACAGCCCAGTGCTGATAGCCACCTCGGAAGATCTCAATCAAGTCCCCAGGCTCTGGTTTCTGATCAGACTTGGACTAGAACATACAGGAAACATGTTTGACTTTGTAACAGACTGTTTGGAAACATTTGAGAACTCTGACATAATCTGTGTTACACAGATAAGCACAGATAATATAAGACTTTAAAGTTAAATCCACTGAAAAAAATCAAACTTTGGATCAACTTTAAAAAATTACTCTAATTTGTTACAGCTAATTTTATTAGTTTTTCTCAAATCATAAATATGATGAATATAAATCATAAACATTTTTATTTAATATAAATCAAAATACTTCTTTTGACCAAGACAAAAATTTACATTCTCACAAAGTAAAAAGATAAGTTATTATAAAGACCATGAACCTTTTCTTTTTAACTTGTTGCAACTTATTTTTTTCATTTTGGGAAACCTAATATTTACTATTACATCCAAGTATATTTTTTACTTTAGAATAAACTAATAAAAACACTTACAATTTTATTACAGGTAATTTTATCAATTTTTCTCAAGTTAAATATCTGATTTGGTACAAACTAGAATTTTCAATTATACCTTTTTTCTTCCTTTTTTTACTTTGGTCCAACATATATTTTTTACTTTAGAATAAACTAATTGAAACACTCCAATTTGTTACACGTAATTTTATCAATTTTACTCAAGTTAAATATTAGATTTGGTACAACTAAAATAAGTTTTATAATTATATCTTAATCAATATATTTTCTTTTGACACAAACCAAAATGTTACTTAATGTAGGTCAATATAATAACATTTTTTGCTTTATTACAACTTACATTTTCCCATAAACAAAAGCTAATTTGCTTTAATGTAAAAACTAAAAACATCTTGTTAGTCAGTTTAATTTAGTTTACTTACTATTAAAAAAAAAGACATGGAATATGCTCTTCAAAAGACCTTACTGATTATTGTGATGTCTTTATAAGCATGCATCACCTTTTTAGTTATACCAACAAAAAAATCCACCAAAAATAAATAAATTCTACATCAACACTATGGGGGGGAAAAAACTAAATAATAAATAAAACCTGCACAAGTGCACAAGTCTGTTTAAGAAAAAAACATTAACCTAACTAGTACTACCTAATTGCTGGTCATTGTGAATTTGGCATTATTCGGTAGACAGGTAACGTTAGCGCCGCGCGAGTGCAGATGAAACCAAGTAGCTACGCAATCAGCTAGCGGTTGCTACGAGTAAATAAAGTCGTCAACAGTTCGTCCTCCTGCGCTTCATCAACAGAACAGCGGATACTTCGGAACTCAGGCGTGTAAAAAGTACAGGTTGTCGTCGTCCGTCACCACCACAAATGCCGCCCCAGTCGCCGCTGTAGCATCGGCCAGCACTGGTTAGCTGTTCAGTGAACGTCACTGAGCAGTTAAGTTATTTGACTGACATCTGTTCCTTAATTTAGGAGATAACATTGTTTTTCTGAAAGCTTCGATAGCTCAGCAAACCTCCAGAGAAGGACTTCCAGAGAGCGACCATCAGCTCCTCACGAGCAGCGTGTGTTTGAGCTGGAGCTCGGCTACAAACAGCTGTGGAGGCCCCTGTGTGAAGACAGGGCCACAGTGACGCATCGTGAGCCGCACATGCTAACATTAGCCGTAGTCCGCTTGTAACTAATGGATCATCAAATATGTCATTTTTTCTTGAAGTATGGCCCTATATCCCCCAGATTTTCAATATCTATTGTCTTATCAGTAGCTGATTGATTACGGAGCTGTGAAATGATAACTGTTTGTCAGATTCCCTGCATACGACTTCATCCTTTTGATAACATTATTTGGGCTTCCCACACTGAGCATGATGTCAGACGAAAATGGCCGCCAGGTGAAATGTTGCAGAAAGAAAGACTACCATCCAGAATCATACAAATTATTCTTTATTCAAAACAATGACAAACAATTTAATGTCAGAGGAAGACAGAACTTTATAAACTCCAGCTAAATTGTCAAACAATCAGCGGGGACATGTCATAAGACAAGCACAGAAGTGATGAATTGTGTTGAATTGGTTCAGTCATCATGACCCTGAGTTCATGGAGGTGCTCTTACAATAAAGAGGAAGTGTAGTGTAGTGTATGGGACAGAAGGCGGAGCAGCAGCGGAAGACAGCGGGCCCGCCAACGACACCAGCCCTACCAGTGCCACTGACGAAGCACCTGCACCTGGTAGGGTTATATCACACTCTTTTTGTCCTGTAAGACTGCTGCATTGAGCAGTTTCTTAAGAGGATAGAAATTAATACAGCAGGAGAACCAGACATGTCGTCTTTTTTTATTCCAAATGTTCTTCTTCCTTGTCAAAACCTGGAGCCTACATTACCCAAAATACACCTTTGCTGATCTGAGTTTGATATGAGAATTGGGTCTGTGTATGTTAGTAGCGACTAATGTAGCGTCTAGCTGCTTTCCTCAAGCAGAGAAGAGGAGCTCACTTCTTTCTCACTCCACATTGCCAGATTTTATTTGATTACCAAACTTCTTCAGACCCAAACATCGTTGATTCAAGTGATAACCCTCGAGGCAACTTATCAGCACCCTCAAAGACGTGAAGCACACTTCAATCGGTGGAGTGCCACTTTAAGAAATCTTAAATATGCCACCTGAAACCTTTTCTTTGTTTTTTATTTTCTATTGCAGGTTCTGAAGATAAAACTCCACAAGCCTCACTGACTCACCATGCTGCCTCTGGTCGTGCCAACCAATCACACACTCTCGAAGTTAAGGACAATGATGAAGAGGCGATGGGAGACCGCTGGGACGAGGAGGAGGACTGGGGAAGTTTGGAGGTAGGGTTTCAACTGTTGACTAACAAGAAAAACTGAGTAATTATTATTGTGATACATGCGTGAAATTATGTCACATCATTGTATTTTAAAATGTCATAAATTACAAACTGTTTCTCATATAGGAGCCAGATAAAACTCAAACTGAGCCAGATGACTGGAGCACTGACTGGTCAGGAATGGCACCATCCAAAAAGAAGGCCAGTGACAAAGGAGTATGAGCCCTTTCATTTGGATCCAATATACAATATTACCTTATGTAAATGTAAATATTACCCCTGACAGCACCTTATACTACTAGTTTATTGTACAGGCTTGATACCTTTCCGTACATACCAAAACCCACGTATAGAATTGAAAGCAAATGAAAGCAAGCAAATTTTCGGCACCATTTAAATTTACGATCACATTTGTTTTCTGTGTGGAGATAAAAGAACCTAAACAGTCAAAGTCAAAGTTCTTTATTTGATCTTTTTGTATTATTTCACTTAGTGCCTTTGTTAATCGGTTATCATCTCTCTGATATCTAGATGGGGCGGTCGACAGCTGTGAAAAAGCAGAGCTCTGACTGGAGCAGCTCAGGCTGGGACGCCGACGACAGCTGGTCCAACGAGAAGGAAGGGCAGGGTCAGAGCTCTGCAGGCGAGGAGGGCTGGGGCAATGACTGGGGGGAGGAGGAAAACGACATAACACTGACCAATACGACGGTCCAGCTGCCCGATGGGGTGCGGTTAGCCAGCGATTACAACTGGGACAGCAGCAGCGCAGCCAAGGGGGCTGGTCAGAATGATCTGTTTGCGAGCGTCTCCCAGAGAAACACAAGCGGTACTGCTGCAACCACGGTGAGGACGGAGCGAGGCGAAAAGACAGATTAGTCTCAATTAGGTTTGAAATATTTGACGATGTGAACCCTGAATGCAAAACGCTAATGATAGAAAACATTCTGCATCATTATTCATTGTTTTTCCAGGTTTTAAGTGTTGCAAGTCTGCATTTATGTAACTAACTTCATGTATTCGTTAGATTTACAAATGGAGGTAGAGAGATAAAGGAGGTGGGAGACATTGGTGTTGACAGATCTTTTCATTCAGGCTTTCTTTTTTGTCCAAGTAGTTTGCCTGTGAAAACAACGCAAGATGATATTAAACAGAATCTGTTAGATGACGATAAAGGTGAAGGGACACTGAGCATAAAGAATGAACCACCTGTTAAAAATTAATAGTTTGACTTCTTGGAAGTAAGTTTTCTTGCTCATAGTTAGATGAGAAGATCAACACCACTCTCATGTTTTGTATGGTAAATATGAAGATAGAACCAGGAGGAAGTTAGCTTAGCTTAGCATAAAAGCTGGAAATGGGCAAACAGCTACCTTGGCTTTGTTTACCAGCATCTTGAAGCTTATGCATAAACATATTATATCTAAGAGAAGAAACTTATTTAACAAAATGTAAAATAAAATTCCTTTAAATTGAATTAAAAGTGGTGCGTGTTGTGTTTTCTCCTCGTCAGGCTGGAGATGGTTGGAGTGCAGAGGCAACAGGAGACTGGGGAGCTGAGGAGAGCTGGGAGTCAGTGGATGGAAACCAGGGTAAGTCTCAGTTGGTCCTCTTATCACAAATATGAACCATTATTTGCTCAGAATGAGCTGCAGACAGATGGTGCATCTCACATTTACTCTAATACGATATTTACATCAACATTTGGCGTATATGCAGGGTTTTTTTGTGGATACACCTGCTAAAAATATCTTTTTTACTTTTCCATTGCCAGTTTTTATGTTTTCCAGTTGTCCATCCCTCCGTATGTCCCATTCTTGTAAATGCGATATCTCAAGAACCTAGATTTTGGTGGCCAAAGGTCAGAGGTCAAGGTCACTGTGGCCTCACAAAACACAGTTTTGGCTACAACTCAAGAATTCATACAATAATTCCAATCAGATTTAACACACAAATGCCTAATATGATAAAACAATGAAATTATGGCATTATATTCATAAGATCAGAGGTTAAATGCTCTTTGACATCAACATTTTCTGCAAAAAAATTTCTGGTCATTATTCAGCACCACAGCTCTGGAACAGTAATCCTGGCTGGTGCCGGAGACATTCAACTGGTGCGGTTGTTTTTGTTTGTTTGTTTGTGTGTTTTTTCTGTTGTGTCACATTAGATGTCATAAGCACACAGGAAAACAGGGAATCATAAAGAGCAGCATGGAGGCCAGTGACAATGTTACCGATGTCATTTAAAAATGTTTTACTTCAGTCGCTCACGAACTCGACAACTACTGACCAGCATTCGTGCACTGCTTGAACAGAGACGGATGTAAAAGTACTTATATACCAATGACGGGAACTTAAATGCACGTAGTGGCATTGTGCTTCCAGCACGTGTTTCCATTTACATGAGTCATTTGACACAAGATTGAATGCTGATTGTATCCTTTCCCACTGACAACAGCCAGAGGGTAGTGGGTGTTAGTGGGTGTTGTGTCCAGTGTGAAAAGGATTTTACTCTGGCATAAAATAAAGACCAATCTTCTGTGTACGATCTTCCGCCTGAACTGTATTTACACTAATGCGCAAGTATTCTTGTTAGACAACCATTAACTATCTGACTGAACTGCCTGTATTGTCATTCAGGTCTCAGCAAGGCCGAGCTGTCCAAGAAGAAACGGGACGAGAGGAGGAAAGAGCTGGAGGCGAAACGGGCAGAGCGCAAAGCTGCTAAAGGTCCTCTCAAACTGGGTGCACGCAAGCTGGACTGACGGGGCACGCAAAGAGTGATTTGAGGGTGGAAATGGAGAGGGAGGAACATGGACCACAGTGACTGGACCCAGAGCAGCGGATGGAGGCTCGACATTCCACAAAGGAACAGAAAGACATGTTGGCAGTGGACAAGATACTGTAAACAGTCGCTGGTAAAGAGGCGGCTTGTTGTTTGAGCAGAGGAAAACGTTACCGTTGGTCAGTGGGTGACTCTGCTTCTGACAACAATCCAGTGCTTTACGAATGCATTATTGTGGACGGCAGAGCTGAAACAAATGCAGAATCCGGAGAGACATGAAGCAGAACTCCTTGAAGCAGAGTTGATCACAAAATCCCCCCCTCTGTTGTTGTTGTTTTTTTTTTTTTTAAATACATAACTCAGTTGTAAAGTAAATGTATATAAATGGTGCATCTGGTCTTAAAATGACACTTTTTTTTAAACATTAAGAAATATATATAACAGAATTGAAACATGTATTATTACACACACACTCTGGATATGAATGTTTTAGTTCAGCTGTCACTATCTTACAGATTTAAGACATAAAAGCGATCAATGCATGCACTTGTGTATTTGTGTGGCCTAACAACAACAACAAAAGGTTTCATGGCAAAGAACGTCGATTGTGTTAAGTTCACTTTGCACATACAACACTGTATTTTACTGTACTGAACTGGCCTGACGGGTGACACATTCGACTGTTTTCAGATCTGTAAATGTGTAACAGGCACTGCAGACACATGATGAGCACAGGAGGGAAATAAGTAGTTAAATTGAGGCTGGAGAACTGGTTTCAAATGTGTTTACATGCCTTTTCCTGTGATCTATGTGGGATAGTGCTGTGGTGGAGGGGTTATGAAATCAAAGTTCGGATCAGTTTTATTTTGATATCTTTGAAGGTCCCGTCGTGCATTTGTACCTGTATAATCCCACAGATAACACCTTCACTAAAACCTTTTGGGATCATTGACGCAAGTAAGAATTATCCATCAGTCATTTTTGACAGTCTTGGGTGTGGTCAGGGTAAAGGAGTGCCCTTAAAGTTTCTTTTACTCTTTTATTTGTGCCTTTTATTTAATTGCAGATCTGCTCTGTAGGATCACATCCAAGAAGTCTAACAGAACATTTTAAAAAGTGGAAATGTCTGCCGATGCTGAGGTTTCATCAAAGCTTTCAGTGTAGCCCCAGATCCCCTGTCTGTGTTGGATGTGGTCCTGTAAGGTTTGATGTAAGATGCTGTATTAATAGGCCGCCTGACACAATCAACAGCCGTCTCCACTGGAGCTAATGTCCTGGTATGAGGTGTTCAGGTCAGGTAAAGAACTATGCTGTGTTGGTGGACTGAGGAAGACTGGATGCAACGTTTTACAGAGAAATCAAATCATGTAGCATGTGAGCTATTCTATAAATAAATATAATTAAATTACACATGTTTCTTTCTTTAAATTTAAAGGCTGTAATCATATACATCTTCAGCAAATGTATCAGCCGAGAATTCACGAGAAGGGGGGCAAGTATCCATATCCTAAGATTTCTACTCCCACAACACAACAAAGGCAACAATATCAAGATCTCCATTTGGACGTCACAGGAAAGTGTTTTTCCAGGTGATATGAAGAGGTTCAGATGTGTCCTGTTATTTGTAAGGACCTGTAGTGGCCTGGAAAAAGCCAAAAGATTCAGAAAAACAAGTTCAAAGTACTCGGGTATGAAATTAGGTGGCTTGTCTCTACAACTCAACAATACTAATATAATACAGCATGTTGCTTCTAATTGAAATGCTTTGGAATTCTAATAAAGGAAATAAGTGAACAGATAAAACTATTATTAAATAAATTAAAAACTGAAACCAGACTGAGATCAAGGCCGTAAGGGTTTTAAGAATTACGACTGTGCCAGGGGACCACATGTTGCAGAAAGAAAGAAAGATGACCATCCAGAATCACAGATTATTCTTTATTCAAAACAATCCCTCCACCAAGGCCCAGAAGTCCCCTTCAATTCAATCCAGCCGAGTCCAATACCAAACTTTACATTTACATTCAGGGCATTTAGCTGACGCTTTTGTCCAAAGCGCCTTACAATAAGTACATTTGTCACGAGAAAGAAAAGAGTTTGAGGAGTTTACATGGATTTCTTGATCCTTATCATAAAAGCAGGTCAGTATTTGAATCTGTTGTAACTGATATGATAACTATTACCGTGACTAATTCCTCAAATATGATTAATTTATTTAATTTTCTGGTTTGACTTAGTTCTGATTCTTTATTAATTCGTAAGTGAAACACAGAATCCATGTCTCCATTTTGATAAATGGCTGATGGACTGTGAAAACACCAGTGAAAATTATGGAAATGAATCTTTCCTGATGATGTCTTCTATATTTTAAGTAAGAGATAATGTCTGACGAGGTGTCCAATATCAGGAATTTGGTTCCTTCTGTGGAGTCCATTAATTCCTGATTACGGACACATTGAAGACCATTATCCCAGTTATACCATGGTCACTTGCCAGAAAGAAATAAAGATCATTAATGTAAAAAAAAGTTTAAGTTTTCCCCAAGCAGTAACATAAGATTCTTATGAAATAGAAACGTTGTTCACTACCCCAGTAACTCCAAATACGCATAAATTAATGACTTTTTATCCTTTTTCCATCTACCAAAAGTTTCATATGAAATCTGGAGATAAATGTGAAAATCGGTGTCATCGGTGTGATTTTTATTTCAAAACTATAGACTTTTGTTACATGGGAACACCAGTGATGCAACTCCAGGGGCGATTACTTTTATTTAGTTTTAGGTCATTTCTATCATATATTTGATAGTTATGTATACATTATTGCATTTTAATAGGTAGAAAACATGGTTGTGAACTCTGAATACAGCACTCATTATATCCATGACTAGACAAGTAGTTCTGTGGTGCTTTGCAATGTGAAATAATTGATTAAAAAAAACAAATACTCCCAAATTGATGGACCAAGAGAGAGTAATTGTTCAAATAACCTGTTGTTTTATTATAAAATCTGAAAAAAAATGTAAGTTTCAAGTGTTTTTCAGGTGTAATTTTTCTGTAAGGGCGAGGGAAAGAAAAATTGCCATAGAAAAAAACAATTCTAATTCAACAGCATGTTAAACAACGAGACAAGCTTACCAGTCATGTCACTGTCCACAAATCAATACAAGTACTGAGTTGAACAATGAATGTGATGTGGGAGGACTGCTTGATATGGTCAGTTCAGAGGGACAGTGTACCTTGAGTGTTAGAGGCGCCACCCTGTGGTGCTCAGAGGATGATGCACTGACGGCAAAAGTATTCATATTTTTATTTTTTTAATTTTTTCCAACGTGGAGGTGTCTGCAGTCAGCTGATGCCATTTTGATTCAAGCTTTGGTGCATTAATTTAGATCTTTAAAATGTCACACATCTCTTTTCCAGCACACCATGTTTGTTCACCCAACTTTGACTAAAAAGAAAAGTTTTGTCTCATATTTTAATTGTATTTTTATCCTTAATTTGCAGTCTTATCACTCTTCTTTGCCTAACTGTTGGATTTCTGTCTTTTATTGCTTTATTTATTTATTTATTGTCCTGTGTGCAGAAGGTGCCCATACCAAAGAGAGGAAACTGCTCGCTGTGTTAGTGTTATTCAAGTTAGAAAGTTAGGGGGAAAAAAGCCTAAATTAAACTTAACCTTAATAAATGAAACAAAGCTGGCTGTGCTTCATAATGGACAAACTACCAACTTTTTAAAGGCAACTTGCTCAAAAGATTTTGGATGCAGTGACCTCAGTAATGTCTGACCAATTGAACTTACTGAAAAACCTTCAGATTTATGCAAAAATATTTTTTTCCTTTATTGTGTTTCTTGTGTGTGTGTTCTTTTACTATACTATTATCATTAAATTAACTACACTTAATTCATCTCATACTTACACAAACTCCACCACAGGCCCAAAAAGGTTTCTTTAATGTAAAAGACAAACATGGGTCCACTGACCTGCCAGGACTCAGCTTTTCCATATCGCAGCTCCTTTGCAAAGTGCTCACAGTTCTGTGTCATGATGTCGTACGGCTGCTCGGTGCCCACCAACTCAAGCGCCTCCTTCACAATGGTATCAGTTGGGTGGGGCTCGTACTTCTCATCCAGGTCTTTGTTGACTTTCCACTTGTCGGTTCCCACCACATCTCTTAGCTTCTCTTTCTTCACCATGGCCCTCTGAGCTGCGACCGACATCACACAGTTGGCCCCAGCACCAGCGACTTCAGCTATGAATTAAAAAGATGATAATATAATTTGCACAGAATTATACACTAATTATGGCGACATATTTGTGGTTTATTAATTATAAATTGGTTTATCCAAACAAGCAATCCAAGTTGTGTCGAGGGACTCACAGGGTGGTGCAATGTGAACAACTAAGCCATCACCAATGTACACAGCCCAGTGCTCATAGAGGCCCCTGAAGATCTCAATCAAGTCCCCAGGCTTTGGTTTCTCATCAGACTTTGATTTGAACATACAGGAAAAAGGTTTGACTTTGCAAAAGATTGCTTTTGGCAATAACTGCAGTACATCTGAGCTAGGCAGACTCTCTGACATAAACTGGGTTATACAAAGTTAATGCAAGACATTATATTCTTTATACAATAACACATTGGATACATGCTATAAAAGTTGCATAATTAAACATAATTGCTGTAATAGAAAATATAAACCGCAAAGAAAAAAACAAAAACAAAAGCACTAGTCTAATTTTCAATATTCTGATTCAGTGATAATTTCCTAACCTGTCCTTTGTCCATGTCAGCGTTTGATTTGTCTGGTTTCACTTCCCAGATGACTCTCAGCACCTGCAGGAATAAATCATTGATGTTGATGTGCCATTGACCTGGGTGTTGTGTGATTCATTTGTTCACCATCCTACAACACAGGGTTGTTTAACTAAATGGTAGTTTTAAAAAAATGAAGTTGTCCTATGGCACAACTTGCCCCAAGGTGGGGGTAAAATGGGCATGGGGTCAGGGTAAATTGAGTCCTCAAAGGGTAAATAGCCACCGTTAAATACTGATATAAAAATGACACAAAATGAAACAATTTTGATCACTGACCTTCATTAACGTCACTGATTTAACCAAGGCAGAAACTCATACTTTGAAGTCCACCCATATGTTTGTGTGTGCTTGTTAAACATGCTAACTTAACATGTTCAGTAAAGATTAAACTGTGATCATTGTGTTTTAGCTACAGATGGAATGTAAAGTATGTGTCATGATTGGGACTGTTGATGTGGTTTCTGTACTGTTGTGTTTACAGAGGTGCTCTGCAGAGGCTGGGTGTGGCTTCCCTGATAACTGGAGTGCTACGAGCTCCAGCCTCTCAAGCCACCAGCCTCCAGCCTACGCACCTCGACCTCCTGCCTCCACCAGCCCTGAAACTCTCTGAGCCAGTTCAACCTCCATTTTGACAACTGTTCCACACAGTGGCTCAGATCCACAATGATTTTATGAACTTGTGAGAAGCTGCATATAAAATAAATGTACAAAATGTGCTTCTGAATGCTTCTAATTCAAACACTGTGTATACTGGAGGCCTATGTTGTGGCATGAAGGGGCTACAACTTTTATTCCATTGTGCAATGTTGTGTTACAAAATGACAATGAATGAACCTGATACTTCATTGCTAAAATAAAACTGAAATGACTTTAACTTTATTTCATTTTAATTAGTTTTGTTTCTCTTTAGTTTGAGTTTTTGTTGAGGCTATCATGTTTTATTAAGTTTCAGGTCAAGTTTTTTTCAAGGGCTTCGATTTAGGTTCACTTTTAATTTACGATAATAACACTGGGGCCAAATAATAGAAACACCCTCAGGTAGCCCATAACATGGCCTACCTTGTTTGAAAGCACCAAAAACCAACATGAACACCTCTAAAATAGGTTAGGGTTAGGCTGTGTGAGCGTTTTTATAATTTAGTTTGAGTTTTTCATAAAAGGTTTTGTTTCAGTTTAGTTTTTGTCTGTACAGTACAAAATAAACAAGTTTTAACATTTTAGCAAACACACAAATACTGACGGGTCTTCTAACAAAAAAAATCACATTTTATGCAAATGTTTTGTCAGTCTGTCCTCTTATCTTTAAAGATGAAGTCGAATGTCAGAGACACCTCCAAAGAGCCACATAACTTCCTCTGTGAGGGATCAAGTTATTCAAGGTTACCTTCACAATGAAAGTGTAATCCAAACGTCACAATGTGCACGCCTACATTTGGCAGAGTGCAAATGTAAAGTTGGTTTGGAGATTGCCAATGAACCACAGATAAAGACAAAGAAAAAAGACAGAAAAAGAGTAAGAAGACTGAAAAGAAGATGATGAAGGAGAAGTAGATGAAGAAGACACAGACAGAGAAGACAAAGAAGTGGAAGAAGACGATTTAGTGTTCTGATTCAGTGATAATTTCCTAACCTGTCACCACCACTGGCCCATGTCAGCGTTTGTTTCGTCTGTAAACCTTCAACTGGTTTCACTACCCACTATCATTCATTTACCATTCTACAACACAGGGTTGTTTAACTAAATGGTAGTTTTAAAAAAATGAAGTCGTCCTATGGCACAACTTGCCCCAAGGTGGGGGTAAAATGGGCATGGGGTCAGGGTAAATTACTACTTTTACTGACATATATATATATATATAATACTGATATAAAAATGACACAAAATGAAACAATTTCGAGATCATTGACCTTCATTAACGTCACCGATTTAACCAAGGCAGAAACTCATACTTTGAAGTCAACCCATATTTTTGTGTGTGCTTGTTAAACATGCTTACTTAACATGTTCAGTAAAGAACCTGAAACTCTCTGAGCCAATTCACCCGTGTCTCACCCTGCAAAAAAAAGGTTTTGTTGGTAAATGTATATTCCCCGAACTTCGATGATGTTGAAGTAGCAACCAGAGTGCTGAGTAACATCCTCTTCTTGAATACTCACCTCCTGATCCTCGGAGGGGATCCAAATTGTGTTTTTGACTCAATCTTGGATCGGTCTAATCCTTGTAATCTGACTCAATCTGCTATGTCTAAAACATTCTCAGATTTTATGAAACAGAACGGCCTTATTGATCCGTGGAGATCTCGTAACCCCTCTATTAAAAGAATGTCTTTCTTCTCCCAGGTGCACCATTCATATTCTAGGATTGATTATTTTTTCATTGACGGTACTCTTAATTCATGTGTAAATTCTTCTGACTATTTAGGTATTGTAATATCTGACCATTCACCTTTATTATTACCTGAGAGGTCAAATGATTTCTTACTCTGCTCTTTCTAATAAAAAGATTAATGCTAGGCTTAATGAACTTAAGTCTGCGATTAGTAACCTTGATCAAAGATATGCACTGAACCCTTCTCCGGAGCTACTTAAGCAGCGTTTGGGTTTCAACTAAAGAGGCAGAGCGCTTGTTACTACGCATGCGCGGCTCATATTATGAACATGGCGACAAGGCAAGTCGTTTACTGGCAAATCAATAACGACGACAGGCCACTTCCCGTTTGATACCCAGTATTAAAAACACTTATGATACTATTACTACAGATCCTTTGGAAATGAATGCTACTTTTAAATCATTTTACTCTTCATTATATAAATCTGAATTTCCTACAGACAACACTAAAATGAACACATTTCTTCAGAACCTTTCAAATCATGTCACTGATACTAATACTGCCAGGCAACTGGACTTCCCACTCTCCATTGAAGAAGTATCAAACGCAATTAAAGCTACGCAATCTAACAAAGCTCCAGGCCCCTTTTATTGTATATAACCGATCCTACACTTTCTATCCCCGCTGTTTTAAGTATTCTGGAGAACTTCAGCACCTTTTCAGGTTATAAATTAAATTTGGGGAAAAGTGAGTGTTTTCCCATTAATACTGCAGCCTGTCATCTTCAACAGTCAGATTTACCTTTTCAATTTAGTCCATCGGGGTTTAAATACTTAGGTATTAACGTGACTTTATCTAGCCGTGCATCTGCTAATTTCACTCCCCTTAACTCAAAGATTATATTATATTATTATTATTATTATTATTACTATTACTATTATTATATTATATTCAAAGATGGGGTAACCTCCCCCTTTCATTAATTGGCAAGATCAATGTTGTTAAAATGAATATTTTACCAAAATGTATATTTTTATTCCAGTCAAATATTTCTTTGACTCACTGGATAAGATAATTCTCAGCTCATCTTAGTTTCGGTTTGATTTACGCTGACACGTCTTGAACAAAACAACGGACACACCCTAAATCCACAGCACCAGAATGAGGGTGTTAGGACCGGGGGTGAGAAAGGAAGTGAATAAAGTCGAAAAGTCCAGAATAAACTTGACATTTCAAGATTGAAGTCGACCCCGATAGACCCCGTTTTAAGATTTTAGCAAATAAACAAAATAATACAAATGCAGCAGGTTCTTCTAACTAAAAATCATACCAGCCCTCTGTTACACTACACTTTGTGTTGATGTTTTGACAATTTATTTTCTTACCTTTAACACTAATGTCCGATATCTGAGACACCTCCAAGAAGCCCAACACCAAACTTCAATTATGTGGCAATGAGCTGATTGTTTATTCATCTAGAGCAGGAGACCTTCAGAATAAAAGCATCACCAAAAGGCCACAATGTCCACTGCTACATCTAACACAGACTAATAACACAAATGTAGCTTAAATAAATAGATGAAAAATATATTTTAGCTAGAACGTATTACATCATACAGAGAGGAGCTTCTGTTGCTTCTGCCCTCATTGAAGTAATAACTTAAAAAACACACTTTAAACTGAAAAAAAGTTATGACTGGTACATATTAGTATCTTGTGTCTGTCCTCTTTAAGACATATCCAGATTCCAACATTGCATTATTGTGCTTGATTTACAGCTCCACCATGTGGCTGTTTGGGCTCATAATCCTTGGGAAGCATTTGCATGTTATTTCCAGTTATTAGGCCATTTTTAATGTTTCTAGCCAATTCCAGCTACTGACAATTTGAGCTGCGGCATAAGGCGACAATAATAGGTTACTTAATTATTATTGTTGCACATAAAACCAATAGAGTTGGACAAGATAAAGACAAGAGTTCAATGTCTTCAGGGATAAAAGAAGGTGGCTTGTCTCTACACAGTAACATTAATATAATACAGTATGCTCATTCTAATTAAAAGTGCCTTGAAATTAAAAAAAAACAAAAGTGATCAAGGAAAATATGTGAACAGTTAAAACCATAAATAAAGAAATGAAAAACTGAAACTGAGGGATCACGTGGTGTGAGGGGACACTGTGTTGCAGACAGAAAAGTCTCATTTAGTATCACACAAATTATTCTTTATTCAAAACAATTACAAACATTTAAATGTCAGAGGAAGACAAAACATTATAAACTCCGGTTAGAGACGTTTAGATTTGATTCAAGTGGTTCATTTAATGTATTTATTTATAATAATCTTCCAGCAAGCCATTTTTGTGTTTATCAATAGAAAAGACCACCTCAACTTTGTTTAACTCACATCATCATAATCCCCAAAATATCTAAATGCATCTTCAAAAACTTCAATCACTGCGTGTTCTTGTTTTCTTTTTTGCCCTCTCTCTCCAGAGCTCCTGCCAGATACAAAATACCCAGACCTGTCGCTTCCGCCACACCTGCGGCCATGACAGTTTTTCCTGCCTGACGCACCTGCAGAGGAAAATTTAACATCTTTAAGTTTGTGGGCAGGGCTATGATGAGCAGTCTTGACATTCAAAGCCCCATTAAAATGTATCCACACATATCACTCATAATTAAAACAAATCTTAGCTATTTTTTTGTACCACCCTTTTCTATTATGATGTAAAATGTAGATTATAATGTCAAAAAGGTTTGAAGAGTTTTCATTTATGTATCGATCCTCATCATGACAATAGGTCACTTTGAATCATTGTAACTGACATGACAACTTCTACTATGCCTTCTTCATGACCGGCTGCAGCAGCAAGTACTGAGTTGAACAATGAATGTGATGTAGGGGGACTGCTTGATACGGTCAGTTCAGAGGGACAGTGTAGCAGGGCTCAGGTGGGGAGTAAACGCACATGAAGTCAGTTTAACCAGCTTTTTCAAATCAGCTCACCTTTTTATGAATTATCCATCACTTATTATGGACAGTTCAGCCAGCGGATACATTTTTTGATTTACCACAGCCCTGAGTGTAGTCTTCTTGTTGAAGCTTGTTCTCAGAGGATGATGCACTGACGGCCTACACTAAAGTATTCACATATTTATTTTGATGTTGCAGTCACCTGATGCCAGTTTCATTCAGGCTTTGGTGCATTAATTTAGAACTTTAAAATATGTCACACATCTCTTTTCCAGTACAATATTAGAAGAGTTTTGTCTCATATCTTAATTGTATTTTTATACACATTAAGTCAACAACTAAGCCATCACCAATGTACACAGCCCGGTGCTCATAGTGGCCCCTGAAGATCTCAATCAAGTCCCCGGGCTCCAGTTTCTCATCAGACTTTGATTAGGACATACAGAAAAATTAGGTTTGACTTTGCAATAGATTGCATTTGGCAATAAGTGCAGTACATCTGAGCTAGGCAGACTCTCTGACATAAACTGGGTTATACAAAGATAATGCAAGACTTTTAAACTGTTTTCAAACTAATTACATTATAGTCTATATACAATAACACATTGGATACATGCTATAAAAGTTGCATAATTAAACATATTTGCTGTAATAGAAGAAATCATGCTACTTATCAGTAGCTGATTAATTAGGTAGCTGTGAAATGATAACTATTTGTCAGATTCCCTGCATACGACTTCATCCTTTTGATAACATTATTTGGACTTCCCACACTGAGCATGACGTCAGACGAAAATGGCCGCCTCGTGAAATGTTGCAGAAAGAAAGACTACCATCCAGAATCATCCAAATTATTCTTTATTCAAAACAATGACAAACAATTTAATGTCAGAGGAAGACAGTACTTTATAAACTCCAGCTAAATTGTAAAACAATCAGCGGGGACATGTCATAAGACAAGCACAGAAGTGATGAATTGGTTTAGTCATCATGACCCTGAGGTCATGGAGGTGCTCTTACGATAAAGAGGAAGTGTAGTGTAGTGTATGGGACATTACAAGGCTGTTTGTGATATATAATAAGCTTATTTTGATAGTCTAAGACATTCTTGTCTTATCATGTATCAGCAACAATAAACATTTTGGACTTCAGAGACATTCAGATTTGATTCAAGGAGCTTTTCACCCCTTTGAATCTCTTATCCATCAATTACAGAAAAAAACAACTAAAAATCCCTAAAAACAAATTATCTAAAAATATAAGATGTTTCATCTTGCCATTTTAATTAAAAAGTGGAAAGTTTCAGATGGGAGGAGAGGTGGAGGAAAATGTCTGTCAGTCTGTCTATCATTTTGCATATCTGATGAGTGCTGATACAGCCACTATAGGAAGCCCTATAGCAAGCACTATAGGGAGTATTGTAGGCCAAAGAGAAAACGCTATGGCAATCGCTGCCTGGACCACCTGTGGAGGGCAAAAAAATCTTTAAGTTAGATGATGAGCAGAGTTTTCTTGACTCTAAGTCCTTTAAAATCATTCACAACTCTGGGAAATATAGAGTTTTAAAAACCAAACCAAACCACACTTTCAAAAACAACTGGCTACATCCTGTCTAACATTGCTAACCCTTCTCTGTTTTTCACCACAGCTTCAAAAAGAGTCTTGTTTGTAAAAAAAAAAAAAAATAATAAAAATGGGTCAACTGACCTGGCAGGACTCAGCTTTTCCGTAGCGCAGCTCTTTTGCAAAGTGCTCACAATTCTTGCTGATGACGGAGTACTTCATCCTCTTGTCCGCCAGCCTGTCTGCCTCCTCCACAATGATGCAAGCTGAGCGGGGCTCGTACTCCTTGTCCAGGCTGTTGTTGATTCTCCATGTGTCATTTCCCACCACCTCCTGCAGCTTCTCTTTCACCACCATGACAGACATCGAGCTGTTGGAAACTTTGGATGGGAATTCAACTACGAATAAAAAGAGAGAAACAGACAGAATTTGTGCAGTTTTATGAACTAAATGTTGCAACATGTTTGTTTTCATGGTTTATTAATCATGAATCAGTTCAAACAAATAATCTAATTTGATAATCTGGTCTGTAAATGTTACAGTGACAGTAGGCTGATATTATTCCAGACTAGGACAGGTCAGTATCAGAGAGCAGCAGTCCAGACAGGAGACTCACCGCCTGGTGGCGATGTCACGTGAACAACGCAGCCATTACCAACATACACAGCCCAGTGCTGATAGCCACCTCGGAAGATCTCAATCAAGTCCCCAGGCTCTGGTTTCTGATCAGACTTGGACTAGAACATACAGGAAACATGTTTGACTTTGTAACAGACTGTTTGGAAACATTTGAGAACTCTGACATAATCTGTGTTACACAGATAAGCACAGATAATATAAGGCTTTAAAGTTGAATCCACTGAAAAAAATCAAACTTTGGATCAACTTTATAAAATTACTCTAATTTGTTACAGCTAATTTTATTAGTTTTTCTCAAATCATAAATATGATGAATATAAATCATAAACATTTTTATTTAATATAAATCAAAATACTTCTTTTGACCAAGGCAAAAATTTACATTCTCACAAAGTAAAAAGATAAGTTATTATAAAGACCATGAACCTTTTCTTTTTAACTTGTTGCAACTTATTTTTTTCATTTTGGGAAACCTAATATTTACTATTACATCCAAGTATATTTTATATATCTAGTTAAATATTTGATTTGGTACAACTAAACTAAGTATTTTAATTATATATTAATCAATATATTTTCTTTTGACACAAACCAAAATGTTACTTAATGTAGGTCAATATAATAACATTTTTTGCTTTATTACAACTTACATTTTCCCATAAACAAAAGCTAATTTGCTTTAATGTAAAAACTAAAAACATCTTGTTAGTCAGTTTAATTTAGTTTACTTACTATTTTTAAAAAAAGACATGGAATATGCTCTTCAAAAGACCTTACTGATTATTGTGATGTCTTTATAAGCATGCATCACCTTTTTAGTTATACCAACAAAAAAATCCACCAAAAATAAATAAATTCTACATCAACACTATGGGGGGGAAAAAACTAAATAATAAATAAAACCTGCACAAGTGCACAAGTCTGTTTAAGAAAAAAACATTAACATAACTAGTACTTCCTAATTGCTGGTCATTGTGAATTTGGCATTATTCACCTCTTCGATGTTATCAGCGCCACAATATTATACCACAGAGAGAATTCTATTAACAAGAGAAAATCTGAAATTGTGGCCAGTAATAAATTCAAGTCTGTTTCTCTCTTATTTACATTCAACAATTACCCTTTCTATTATCCTCTGATGTATTTAAATACAAGCTATGAAACAGAACAAAAACATGCTGTATCCAAATGTTTTTCTTTGAGTAATCCAACATTTGGAGCTTGACACTCAGACTGTACACTCTGCGTGTCATTTTCTTTGATTCGATCTCCATGAATATTTTCTGCAGCACTTCAAAGGTGTATTTGAGGTCACTTGGATAGCTCAAGTTTAGAGTATAGATGATGCCAAATAACATGGCAAATGCATGTGCGACTGATGGAAACTCATTGAGGACTTTCACACCTTCAATGACAATCCCAATGTCTCGTGGTGGTTTGAGAGGATCCTCGTCCTCCCTGATGATGAACACTGCCATTGTACACCTCTCAAGCTCTGTTTCAGCTTCCTCCATCTGAACAACCTGGTAAAAGACAAGACATTTATTAGAAAGTTATTCTGATGAAACATGTGATGTGCCAATAACAATTCTCCCAATCAAATCTTAATTAAAAAACTTTATATGGGGTTCCAGTGATGCAAAGTCTTGCATAAAGTTAATGGCAGCTTGTCCATATATTTTAATCATACCAAGTGTTTGGACCACCCCACTTTTTCCACATGAAATATTAGTGCATCAGTTGTTTATTCAGTCAGCGCTGTTTTCAGCACTTTGTTATAAGAGTAGCATAGCCTCTTTTGGGAATAGGGCAGTGTGAGTGGTAGAGCGAAAGGGAGAGAGTGAGCGGCTGATTGATTGATTCATCTGATTGGCCAAATATATTGACATGCAGAGCGTGAATACATGGCACATGGAAGAGGCCAAAATTATCGCAGTCTCTGTGTTACATCTGCGAATGTTGATATCGCGATGACTGTAAATTTTCGATAAATTTTCGATATATTGTGCAGCCCTAATGCAAACTACTTACCAGATACTCCTTGACAAGCTTTCCCACATCTTCCCCGAGGTACGCAATGAGGCACTTCAGCAGACACTCTTGTTTGAGATTCACCTCAAGGCCCTAGGTAAAAGGGCAAACATACATAATGCAAAATTATGCTGTCAAATTGTGCAACTTGACTAACGATTCAAGCACTACACGTGGCATCAGTGTCACGCAAATGTATCTGTTGGCAGAACAAGACAAAAAATTAGTGGAACTTGAGTCCTTCTCCCTGCAGCGTTCAATCAGCCTTTCACAAATTTAGACCAAAGTAGCCTAATAACTAATGATATAGGAGCTCTGTACACATCCATAGTCTTGCAAACAGATCTCTCTCCACACCTCGTTTTAATTCCATGTCAGCGCTGGAGAAGAGAGACAGAGAGCGACGTAACCTCGATACATTTTTATAGACCTCAGACACTGCACATCACTTTACATCGTCGTCATATGGCCTTTCCGTCAGGAAACTGAAGCCTTTCTATCTGGTTTATTCTGGTGACTTTGGAGAGACCATAGATAGATATCAGTTTCAGTTTCCCGTCTGAAAAGGCTGTATGACAGCAATATAAAGCGCTGAACATCTTCTAAATATAGTATACATATATACTTTGTTTGTAGTTTTTTGTAGGAACAGTTAGCATGAGCCATATTTCTCACTATAGACTCTAATGTATTAACTAGGCTTTAGACATATGGCACTTTCCCACCACATGGTACAGCAGTGGCGGATCTAGGATTTTTCTGAGTAAGGGGCCATCAAGGGGCCACAATATTCATAGAGGGGCCAAGTATTTGTCCAACATCCTTGCACACGATCCCCGGTTTTGGGGTATACATTTCACTAGTCACACCATGTTCAAACACTTGAATGTAATTTAAAAAATCTTACACAGTAAAATATCCTTACCAATTTTACATGCATTTTTACTGTACATAGCAATCCAGAGTTATAGGGTGCAGTCACTTTTCGGCAGGGCCTGCCGAAAAGTGACTGCACCCTGTAAGTCCTTATTGCAAGGAGTGATATTGACCAAATTCACTGTACATGCACCTGGTTTCCTCTACTATTAATGCTGAAAAGACAGAGAATGTAACCCCTCCCAATCCAGAGTTATATGGTGCAGTCACTTTTCGGCAGGGCCTGCCGAAAAGTGACTGCACCCTGTAACTCTGGATTGCAAGGAGTGATATTGACCAAATTCACTGTACATGCACCTGGTTTCCTCTACTATTAATGCTGAAAAGACAGAGAATGTAACCCCTCCCAATCCAGAGTTACAGGGTGCAGTCACTTTTCGGCAGGGCCTGCCGAAAAGTGACTGCACCCTGTAAGTCCTTATTGCAAGGAGTGATATTGACCAAATTCACTGTACATGCACCTGGTTTCCTCTACTATTAATGCTGAAAAGACAGAGAATGTAACCCCTCCCAATCCAGAGTTACAGGATGCAGTCACTTTTCGGCAGGGCCTGCCGAAAAGTGACTGCACCCTGTAAGTCCTTATTGCAAGGAGTGATATTGACCAAATTCACTGTACATGCACCTGGTTTCCTCTACTATTAATGCTGAAAAGACAGAGAATGTAACCCCTCCCAATCCAGAGTTACAGGGTGCAGTCACTTTTCGGCAGGGCCTGCCGAAAAGTGACTGCACCCTGTAACTCTGGATTGCAAGGAGCGATATTGACCAAATTCACTGTACATGCACCTGGTTTCCTCTACTATTAATGCTGAAAAGACAGAGAATATAACCCCTCCCAATCCAGAGTTACAGGGTGCAGTCACTTTTCGGCAGGGCCTGCCGAAAAGTGACTGCACCCTGTAAGTCCTTATTGCAAGGAGTGATATTGACCAAATTCACTGTACATGCACCTGGTTTCCTCTACTATTAATGCTGAAAAGACAGAGAATGTAACCCCTCCCAATCCA
Source organism: Pagrus major (assembly GCF_040436345.1). Taxonomy (NCBI): domain Eukaryota; kingdom Metazoa; phylum Chordata; class Actinopteri; order Spariformes; family Sparidae; genus Pagrus; species Pagrus major. The sequence goes on along the minus strand of NC_133232.1, from coordinate 28,361,490 downwards.
GAGTTATATGGTGCAGTCACTTTTCGGCAGGGCCTGCCGAAAAGTGACTGCACCCTGTAAGTCCTTATTGCAAGGAGTGATATTGACCAAATTCTCTGTACATGCACCTGGTTTCCTCTACTATTAATGCTGAAAAGACAGAGAATGTAACCCCTCCCAATCCAGAGTTAGAGGATGCAGTCACTTTTCGGCAGGGCCTGCCGAAAAGTGACTGCACCCTGTAAGTCCTTATTGCAAGGAGTGATATTGACCAAATTCACTGTACATGCACCTGGTTTCCTCTACTATTAATGCTGAAAAGACAGAGAATATAACCCCTCCCAATCCAGAGTTACAGGGTGCAGTCACTTTTCGGCAGGGCCTGCCGAAAAGTGACTGCACCCTGTAAGTCCTTATTGCAAGGAGTGATATTGACCAAATTCACTGTACATGCACCTGGTTTCCTCTACTATTAATGCTGAAAAGACAGAGAATGTAACCCCTCCCAATCCAGAGTTATATGGTGCAGTCACTTTTCGGCAGGGCCTGCCGAAAAGTGACTGCACCCTGTAAGTCCTTATTGCAAGGAGTGATATTGACCAAATTCTCTGTACATGCACCTGGTTTCCTCTACTATTAATGCTGAAAAGACAGAGAATGTAACCCCTCCCAATCCAGAGTTAGAGGATGCAGTCACTTTTCGGCAGGGCCTGCCGAAAAGTGACTGCACCCTGTAAGTCCTTATTGCAAGGAGTGATATTGACCAAATTCACTGTACATGCACCTGGTTTCCTCTACTATTAATGCTGAAAAGACAGAGAATGTAACCCCTCCCAATCCAGAGTTACAGGGTGCAGTCACTTTTCGGCAGGGCCTGCCGAAAAGTGACTGCACCCTATAACTCTGGATTGCAAGGAGTGATATTGACCAAATTCACTGTACATGCACCTGGTTTCCTCTACTATTAATGCTGAAAAGACAGAGAATGTAACCCCTCCCAATCCAGAGTTACAGGGTGCAGTCACTTTTCGGCAGGGCCCTGTAAGTCCTTATTGCAAGGAGTGATATTGACCAAATTCACTGTACATGCACCTGGTTTCCTCTACTATTAATGCTGAAAAGACAGAGAATATAACCCCTCCCAATCCAGAGTTACAGGGTGCAGTCACTTTTCGGCAGGGCCTGCCGAAAAGTGACTGCACCCTGTAAGTCCTTATTGCAAGGAGTGATATTGACCAAATTCACTGTACATGCACCTGGTTTCCTCTACTATTAATGCTGAAAAGACAGAGAATGTAACCCCTCCCAATCCAGAGTTACAGGGTGCAGTCACTTTTCGGCAGGGCCCTGTAAGTCCTTATTGCAAGGAGTGATATTGACCAAATTCACTGTACATGCACCTGGTTTCCTCTACTATTAATGCTGAAAAGACAGAGAATGTAACCCCTCCCAATCCAGAGTTACAGGGTGCAGTCACTTTTCGGCAGGGCCTGCCGAAAAGTGACTGCACAGTGACACAGTGATATTGACCAAATTCACTGTACATGCACCTGGCAAACACAGAGAATGTTATGCAGAATGTAAAGGCAATCCGTTACAGTTAGCCTACAGTTCTATATATACTGCATTATTGTATTCATAATTATGCTCTTAAAAGTACAAGTTATCCAAAAAGTTACTGAAGTAAATGTAATGAAGTAAATGTAAATCGTTATTACCCACCTCTCATAGCACTTACTAATTTCTCAGTATGTGTTATATGATTGCTATCTAATGTGACGTGGAAACACTCCTGCATTCTTTTCTGCATTGATTTCCTAATCCTCGTTATAAAATCACTGAAACAGGGATATTGAATTATGACTTTATTTATAGATCAAAGCGGTGTAAAATCACATTGCAACAACGATAACAACAACAACAACAATAAAAGTGGCAAAGTAAAGCATCTACCCTCATCAATTGTTGACAACTAGCCTACATTATGGAAACATCAGGTTACTTTTTTTTTATCTGCGCCGTTCTTGTTCCGTAGCCTCTTCACTTGGGCTACAGGACTGCACAGTAAAAAAAACATTTCTCTCGGTGCTGCTCTGCCAGCTGACCCGTAGTAGACCTACGCCCACTTCCTCTGAACTGATGCGCGTTCCCGTCGGGGGCAGTCGTTTTTCTGCAAGCAGCCTCTTCTCGGCACTACACCGGTACTAAAAGTGAGGCAAGCTGAGGCGAGTCGAGCCGGTACCATGCAGTCTAAAAGCGCCGATAATGGTGTCATTGTACTATACTTCACTAACAGATGAAAGAATGGAATATGAATTATTCCTCCTTAATAAGTAGTAATTGTTTAGTACTTTATCAGTTCTCTTCATTTTAAATTATGTTAAAATAATATTTATGTTGTTACAATATTCATATGATATGTTGTCCCAAGAGCAAAAAGAGAAAAGTCAACATTTAAAATAATATAACCCTTGTAGCAATTGTAACTGTATTTTCAAACATCTGTAGGGCACAGCATAGACATATATACATAGAAACCTCACTGAGTGCTGAATCGTACGTCGACGTCGACGCCATATTGGATGTGGCAGATCTGCCCCGTGAACTAATACATGTCAATGGAGTGAACTTTATAAAGCTCCTTCTACAAAGTGCTGTAAGTTAATGCCTCTCATTTACCCATTCACACACATACAAATATATTTGGGAAACAGACAGGTACCAAAAACAACGTATGTAACATTCTCTGATTATTTTAAACCTTAAGTACTTCTTATATGTTTAGTAAACAGGTAGGCACCAAACTGACGTATGTATTTTTCTAATGTTTTTATGAGTGTTTGACAGTGTAATGACATCTTTATTTCATTTTAATTAGTTTTGTTTCAGTTTAGTTTGAGTTTTTGTTGAGGCTATCATGTTTTATTAAGTTACAGGTTAGATACGTTTTTTCAAGGGCTTCGATTTAGTTTTGCTTTTATATTTACCCTGAGGCCAAATAATAGAAACAGGTAGCCCATAACATGACCTACCTTGTTTAAAAGCACCAAAAACTAACCTGAACACCTCTAAAATGGGTTAGTTTAGTTTGAGTTTTTCATAAAAGGTTTTGCTTTAATTTTAGTTTTGGCTGTACAGTACAAAATAAACACGTTTTAACATTTTAGCAAAAACACAAATACTGATGGGTCTTCTAACAAAAAAATAATCACATTTTATGCAGATGTTTTGTCAGTCTGTCCTCTTACCTGATGAAGTCGAATGTCGAGACAATTCCAAAGAGCCACGTAATCTAATGTAATCTGCGAGGAATGAAGTTATTCAAGTTTACCTTGAAACATCACAATGTGCACGCCTACATAGACTTAATTCAGGTTGCTAGGTCCTCCAGTAAACCTACGAAAAACTGTCTACTCACTCCAGTGATGTTTCTATAAATCAATTTAGGCCTTGTCAACATTTTTATTTTGAAATTAATCTGGAATATGCATTTTTCTAGAGGCTACACATCTTCATACATACCATGACCCCTCTCTGACTCTTGCAGCATGTTCAGGTAATGTGAGACAGCTTGTTTGGTAAAGTGGGATGCGACAATTCAAATGGTTATTGTGAGGACAAACTTCAGTTTTTGTTCTGCATCAATTTGTACTCACTCATAGAAACCAGCCACATAAATACACCTGATTGTTTTCATCAAGATCCATGAATTATTTTCTGAGAAATTAATGAAAATGTTGGAAGTCAGAAAAACTTCCTGGATCCGTCACTTTATCCGGATCAGCACCAAAAGTTAATGAGGTGAATGAAAAATTGATGAAAATGTAGAAAAACGACTTATCTCTTAACGTTTCGTGGATCAGTCCTTTAATCCACAACACAACAAAGGTAACAGTCACCAGATCTCCATTTGGACTTCTGTGGACTTCTTCAGCTAAAAATATAAATATAAACTCATTCATTCATTCACCTCCATTGTATTGGGCACTGATTCTGGAAAGAGAGACTGCTGCTGTCAATGCTGTTTTAAAAAATGTTCAGATTTTAAAAAGATGTGTCCTGTTATTTGTAAGGACTTGTATGGACTGGAGAAAGCCAAAAGATTCAGAAATTCACTAAACCAAGTTCAACAAAGTTCTCAGGGATAAAGTAAGGTGGTTTGTCTCTAAAACACAGAAATACTAATATCATATTACAGTTTGAAGCTTCTGATTAAATTACTTTGACAGCAATAAGTGAACAGTAAGGACAGTGTTATATGATGATTAAATATTAAATAAATTCAATACTGAAACCAGCCTGACCATAGTCACACGGCAGCCATTTTCCTCTGACATCAAGTCAGGGTGGGAAGGTCATCCTTTTGATAACATTATTTGGGCTTCCCACACTGGGCATGACGTCAGAGGAAAATGGCCGCCGTGTGAAATGTTGCAGAAAGAAAGACTACCATCCAGAATCATGCAAATTATTCTTTATTCAAAACAATGACAAACAATTGAATGTCAGAGGAAGACAGAACTTTATAAACTCCAGCTAAATTGTCAAACAATCAGCAGGGACATGTCATAAGACAAGCACAGAAGTGATGAATTGGTTTAGTCATCATGACCCTGAGTTCATGGAGGTGCTCTTACAATAAAGAGGAAGTGTAGTGTAGTGTATGGGACATTACAAGGCTGTCTGTGATATATAATTAGCTTATTTTGATTGTCTAAGACATTGTTGTCTTATCATGTATCGGCAACAATAAACATTTTGGACTTCAGAGACATTCAGATTTGATTCAAGGAGCTTTTCACCCTTTTGAATCTCTTATCCATCAATTAAAACAAAAAATAAAAATCTTTAAAAAGGGTTATCTAAAAATATTTTTTTTAAATCATCTTGGCCTTTTAATTAAAAAGTTGACATTTTTAGATAGGAGGAGAGGTGGAGGAAAATGTCTCTCAATCTGTCTATCAATTTCTGGAGAGTCCTGCTGCAGTTACTAATGCACCAATAGCCACAGCGCCCAGTGCAACAATACCTGTTGTAGCTGCTTCTGCCTCACGCACCTGTGGAGGGCAACAAACATCTTTAAGTTAGATGATGAGCAGAGTTTTCTTGACAATCTAAAGTCATTTAAAATCATTCACAACTCTGGGAAATATAGAGTTTTAAAAACCAAAGAATCACACTTTCAAAAACAACTGGCTACATCCTGTCTAACATTGCTAAACCTTCTCTGTTTTTCACCACAGCTTCAAAAAGAGTCTTGTTTGTAAAAAATGGGTCCACTGACCTGCCGGGACTCAGCTTTTCCGTAGCGCAGCTCGTTTGCAAAGTGTTCACAGTTCTTGCTGATGACAGAGTACTTCATCCTCTTGCCCACCCACCTGAGCGCCTCCTTCACAATGATGTAAGCTGAGCGGGGCTTGTACTCCTTGTCCAGGTTGTTGTTGATTCTCCATGTGTTGTTTCCCACCACCTCCTGCAGCTTCTGTTTCCTCACCATGGCCGTGTCAGCTGAGACAGACATCAAGCTGTTGGAAACTATACCTGGGACTTCAGCTATGACTAAAAAGAGAGAAACAGAAAGAATTTGTGCAGGATTGTGATTTAAATATTGCAACATGTTTTTTTAATGGTTTATTAATCATGAATCAGTTCAAACAAACAATCTAATTTGATAATCTGGTCTGTAAATGTTACAGTGACATCAGGCTGATATTATTTCAGACTAGGACAGGTCAGGATTAGAGAGCAGCAGTCCAGACAGGGGACTCACCGCCTGGTGGCGATGTCACGTGAACAACCCAGCCATCACCAACATACACAGCCCAGTGCTGATAGCCACCTCGGAAGATCTCAATCAAGTCCCCAGGCTTTGGTTCCTGATCAGACTTGGATTAAAACATACAAGAAACATGTTTGACTTTGCAACAGACTGTTTGGAAACAACTGCAGTACATTTGAGAACTCTGACATAATCTGTGTTACACAGATAAGCACAGATAATATAAGAGTTTAAAGTTAAATCATATAGCTGATAAATAAAGCAGATAACATTGAGCTGAATTGCCTCCATTGACCGAACAAGTGCAGCATCTACACATGCAGTAGATGGCAGAGTGCAAATGTAAAGTTGGTTTGGAGATTGACAATGAACCACGGATAAAGACGAAGAAGAAGACGAAGAAAAAGAGTAAGAAAACTGAAAAGAAGATGATGAAGGAGAAGAAGATGAGGAAGAAACAGACAAAGAAGACAAAGAAGTGGAAGAAGACGATTTAGTGTTCTGACTCAGTGATCATTTCCTAACCTGTGACTGGCCCATGTCAGCGTTTGATTCGTCTGTAAACCTTCAGCTGGTTTCACTTTCCAGGTGACTCTCAGCGCCTGCAGGAACAAATCATTTCATTAGCACACAACACGAGATAAAGAGAAAAGTAAATGTATCTTTACATCTTTATTTAAAGCTTTTATTAGTTAGGGCAGTGGTTTTCAAACTTCTGTGTCCTCTATAGCCTCTATAGCATCGTGTTATCTAATCACTCTGTACATATATTTTTAGCTCCCTGGAGGGTTTTTAAAGGACTTCTTTAGGGTACAGATGTTGCCTCTGTATGAGGAAGTAATTGTGTACAACAAAGGATATAGTAAATTAAAAACTCATTCATCGCTTGTTGTTTCCTTGTATATTACAATAATAATCTATGGTTGACTGTTTACTCAGGTACAAGGTCCATTTATTTATCATTTTACAACACAGGGTTGTATAAGAACACCCTAGTTGTAGTTCCTTTGTGCTACTCACAAAATTATAACAAAATTATATAAATGGGTGAATAAAAATAAATGTAATAACAATAATCAGACATATTTTCTATCATCCATTATAACCAGATGTTGCGTGACATCATAACAGCTCCTCTAGTTAGTTCAGTCCCCATCAATACACTCAGTAGCCACTTTATTAAATACACTTAGTTTAAAAAAAGTTAAAAACTGAAATTTAAGCTTCATCATCTGTTGTTTAAGTTTAGTTTTAGTTTTTCTTTAAGGGTATTTTATTTGGTTCTTATTTCAAACAAATGTTTCCACTACTTTGATTTAGTTTCTGTTTTAATTTACGATAAGTAACCTTTGGACCGAATGAAAGAAACAATTGAAGGTACAAAAACCTTTAAAATTATGTTTTCAATCAATGTTTAGTTTTACATTTTTCTGACAAGGTGTCGTTTTTATTTATCTGTAGTGTGTTACTGCTCATTTTGTCATTTCAGCTCATCTTAGTTTCAGGACAAGGGACGAGAAAAAAATGACAAGAAGAAGTTGTTGTTTTTTTTCATTGTGCATTTCAAGAATACCTTCGAAATACAATTTCGTGAATAAAGTCGGAAAGTTCAGAATAAACTTGACATTTCAAGATTAAAGTCGACCTCGATAGACCCCGTTTTAAGATTTTAGCAAATAAACAAAATAATACAAATGCGCAGGTTCTTCTAACTAAAAATCATACCAGCCCTCAGTTACACTACACTTTGTGTTGATGTTTTGACAATTTGTTTTCTTACCTTTAACAATAATGTCCGACATCTGAGACACCTCCAAGAAGCCCAACACCAAACTTCAGTTGTGTGGCAGTGAGCAGATTGTTTGTTCTTCAGGAACAGGAGACCTTCAGAATAAAAGCATCACCAAAAGGCCACAATGTCCACTGCTACATCTAACACAGACTAACAACACAAATGTAGCTTGAATAAATAGATGAATAAATACATTTTAGGTAGAACGTATTACATTATACAGAGAGGAGCTTCTGTTGCTTCTGTCCTCAGTGAAGTAATAACTTAAAAAACCTTCCAGTACACTACCAAACATTTTAACAGAAAACTGCAGCCTCCAAAATGAAAGTTTAATTAACATCTCTCTAAAAAAAAAAATAGGTCATTACAAAAACAATTCTGACCTTTATTTTGGACCAGACAAACATTGTAAAGTTGTTAATTCATAATCGTAATAATGTTTTTAAGGAAAAGAGATAATTTTATCCTGCACCTTTCTACAAGCTCTGTAGATGTATTATTTAAAAAAAGAAAAGAAAAAAAGATTTGTCTTTATAAACATGTTATTAATATGACCTTTAAGTTATGGTTGTTTATGATAAAGGTTAGTATTAAATTCAGTCTCTACCCCCTTAAGTAGTCAAAGAGGCTCTAATAGTAGCATCTACAGCAAAATTAGGTCAATTAGATATTTTCGACAACTGAACTGTCAGCTGTCAGCTTTGGGATTTCAGTGAAAGAAGTTGTGAGTTGAAGAATTAAAGTACAACAGAATTAATATAAAGTTTATTTATTTGTATCAATCAAATTACCTCAACCTGTTTTCTCAAATTCAGACAACTTAAAATTTTAAAGCAGCCCAACACTAACTTTTTACAGCGATACACTGTGTTGTTATGATTTTACAAAAGACTCTTGGTCATTAATTTGAAAATCAGGTTACAAAGTAATTGACACTTGTTTTTAATCATTAGAGGAGCATCTCAAAGAACAGGTATTTTATTTCTCTTCCTGATCTCAATTAGGTCACATGTGTTTTTATTTAACCTTGGTTGGAATATTGTAATTCTTTGCATTCAGATTTAAGGCAAAAAATGATCTCACGCATTCAGCTGGTACAAAATGCTTGGCTATTAACGAATACTAGAAGATCATATCAGTCTTCTTCTTCAGGGTCTTCTTCTGTGTTCTGTGTGTCAGTAGCTGATTGATTGGGGAGCTGTGAAATGATAACTATTTGTCAGATTCCCTGCATACGACTTCATCCTTTTGATAACATTATTTGAGCTTCCCACACTGAGCATGACGTCAGAGGAAAATGGCCACCGTGTGAAATGTTGCAGAAAGAAAGACTACCATCCAGAATCATGCAAATTATTCTTTATTCAAAACAATGACAAACAATTTAATGTCAGAGGAAGACAGAACTTTATAAACTCGAGCTAAATTGTCAAACAATCAGCGGGGAAATGTCATAAGACAAGCACAGAAGTGATGAATTGTGTTGAATTGGTTCAGTCATCATGACCCTGAGGTCATGGAGGTGCTCGTACAATAAAGAGGAAGTGTAGTGTAGTGTATGGGACATTACAAGGCTGTTTGTGATATAAGCTCATTTTGATTGTCTAAGACATTCTTGTCTTATGATGTATCGGCAACAATAAACATTTTGGACTTTAGAGACATTCAGACTTGATTCAAGGAGCTTTTCACCCTTTTGAATCTCTTATCCATCAATTACAGAAAAAACTAAAAAAATTGTATCTAAAAATATTTTAAAAATTCATCTTGCCATTTTAATTAAAAAGTGGAAAGTTTCAGATGGGAGGAGAGGTGGAGGAAAATGTCTGCCAGTCTGTCTTTCGATTTATGATGAATATTATTCCAATTGCTAAAGCAGCCACAGAGACAGCGCCCAGTACACCTGTTGCAACTTCTGCCGCTTCTCCTGCCTCACGCACCTGTGGAGGGCAACGAACATCTTTAAGTTAGATGATGAGCTGAGTTTTCATGACAATCTAAAGTCTTTTAAAATCATTCACAACGCTGGGAAATCTTTCAACACTTTCAAAAACAACTGGCTACATCCTGTCTAACATTGCTAACCCTTCTCTGTTGTTCACCCCAGCCACAGAAAGAGTCTTGTTTGTAAAAAAAAATAAAAATGGGTCCACTGACCTGCAAGGACTCAGCTTTCCCGTAGCGCATCTTGTTTACAAAGTGCTCACAGTTCTTGCTGATGAAGGAGTACGGCATCATCTCGCCCACCTGCCTGAGCACCTCCTCCACAATGATGCGAGCTGAGTGGGGCTTGTACTTCTTGTCCAAGGTGTTGTTGATTCTCCATGTGTCGTTTCCCACCACCTCCTGCAGCTTCTGTTTCCTCACCATGGACTTCTCAGTTGGGACAGACATCAAGATGTCGGAAACTATACCTGGGACTTCAGCTGTGAATAAAAGAGAGAAACAGACAGAATTTGTGCAGGATTGTGATTTAAATATTGCAACATGCTTTTTTAATGGTTTATTAATCATGAATCAGTTCAAACAAATAATCTAATTTGATAATCTGGTCTGTAAATGTTACAGTGACAGCAGGCTGATATTATTCCAGACTAGGACAGGTCAGGATTAGAGAGCAGCAGTCCAGACAGGGGACTCACCGCCTGGTGGTGCTGTCAAGTGAACAACCCAGTCATCACCAACATACACAGCCCAGTGCTCATAGACACCTCGGAAGATCTCAATCAAGTCCCCAGGCTTTGGTTTCTGATCAGACTTGGACTAGAACATACAGGAAACATGTTTGACTTTGCAACAGACAGTTTGGAAACAACTGAAGAACATTTGAGAACTCTGACATAATCTGTGTTACACACAGATTATGTCAGGTAATATAAGACTTTAAAGTTAAATCATATAGCTGATAAATAAAGCAGATAACATTGAGCTGAATTGCCTTCATCGACTGAACAAGTGCAGCACCTACACATGCAGTAGATGGCAGAGTGCAAATGTAAAGTTGGTTCGGAGATTGACAATGAACCACAGATAAAGACAAAGAAGAAGACAAAGAAAAAGAGTAAGAAGACTGAAAAGACGATGATGAAGGAGAAGTAGATGAAGAAGACACAGACAGAGAAGACAAAGAAATGGAAGAAGACGATTTAGTGTTCTGATTCAGTGATAATTTCCTAACCTTTGACCACCACTGGCCCATGTCAGCGTTTGTTTCGTCTGTAAACCTTCAACTGGTTTCACTTTCCAGATGACTCTCAGCACCTGCAGGAATAAATCATTGATGTTGATGTGCCATTGACCTGGGTGTTGTGTAATTCATTTATTTACCATTCTACAACACAGGGTTGTTTAACTAAATGGTAGTTTTAAAAAAATGAAGTCGTCCTATGGCACAACTTGCCCCAAGGTGGGGGTAAAATGGGCATGGGGTCAGGGTAAATTGAGTCCTCAAGGGGTAAACAGCCACCGTTAAATACTGATATAAAAATGACACAAAATGAAACAATTTTGAGATCACTGACCTTCATTAATGTCACCGATTTAACCAAGGCAGAAACTCATACTTTGAAGTCAACCCATATGTTTGTGTGTGCTTGTTAAACATGCTAACTTAACATGTTCAGTAAAGATTAAACTGTACTGGACTTTTGGTGTGGCTGTTTTTGTGCCATCTGTACTGTTGTGTTTTCAGAGGTGCTCTGCAGAGGCCGGGTGTGGCTTCACTGATAACTGGAGCTGCCGGTTCTGTCACACCTGCTGGTCATCTAATCCTCAGCTCCAGTTTAAATACTCTGGTCTGCTTTTCACTTGGTGCCAGATTGTTTTCGACTCTACTAGGTGGTAGATTTAACTTTCAAGCCTCTACTTGTATTTTTGCTCTTCAGCCTAACCCTGTTTTCTTCTCGGCCTCTTCAGTGTTGGCGTCTTCCACAAGCCACCAGCCTCCAGCCTACACACCTCGACGTCCTGTCTCCACTAGCCCTGAAACTCTCTGAGCCAGTTCACCCATGTCTCACCCTAATCTCTGTGGGGAGAGCCGCAGGACAGCCACCACACTCCTCAGCCTTCTCCAGTGCAAGTAACCCCTCTGCTCTCTGAGCCTCCCCTGCAACTCCACCTCTGCCAGCTAACTCAAGACCTGCACTACATTCTGACCTTTTATGTTAAATAAACCTCTTAAATCCTTCCCAGTGTGGTTTGGATCCTGCAAAATCATTTCCAATCTTCACAGTATCTTTGTGTGTGTGTGTGGCTTAAACAGCCATCAATAACTAACAGTGACACTGTGTGTGTGTGTGTGTTTGCCACAACATCACTGGCAAATTTTACCCCACAACCTCCATTTTGACAAAACTGTTCCACACAGTGACTCAGATCCACAATGATTTTATGAATCTGTGAGAAGCTGCATATAAAATAAATGTACAAAATGTGCTTCTGAATGCTTCTAATTCAAACACTGTGTATACTGGAGGCCTATGTTGTGGCATGAAGGGGCTACAACTTTTATTCCATTGTGCAATCTTGTGTTACAAAATGACAATGAATGAACCTGATATTTCACTGCTAAAATAAAACTGAAATGACTTTAACTCTATTTCATTTTAATTAGTTTTGTTTCAGTTTAGTTTGAGTTTTTGTTGAGGCTATCATTTTTTATTAAGTTTCAGGTCAAGTTTTTTTCAAGGGCTTCGATTTAGGTTCACTTTTAATTTACGATAATAATCCTGGGGCCAAATAATAGAAACACCCTCAGGTAGCCCATAACATGGCCTACCTTGTTTGAAAGCACCAAAAACCAACCTGAACACCTCTAAAATGGGTTAGGGTTAGGCTGTGTGAGCGTTTTTATAGTTTAGTTTGAGTTTTTCATAAAAGGTTTTGTTTCAGTTTAGTTTTTGTCTGTACAGTACAAAATAAACAAGTTTTAACATTTTAGCAAACACAAATACTGACGGGTCTTTTAACAAAAAAAATCACATTTTATGCAAATGTTTTGTCAGTCTGTCCTCTTACCTTTAACGATGAAGTCGAATGTCAGAGACACCTCCAAAGAGCCACATAACTTCATCTGTGAGGGATCAAGTTATTCAAGTTTACCTTCACAATGAAAGTGTAATCCAATGTGCACGCCTACATTTTACACAGACTAAATTCAGGTTGGTAGATCCTCCAGTAAATTTACGAAAAACTGTCTACTCACTCCAGTGATGTTTCTATAAATCAATTTAGGCCATTTCAACATTTTTATGTTGAAATTAATCTCGAATATGCATTCAAGTGTTGAATTGTGTTGAATTGGTTCAGTCATCATGACCCTGAGTTCATGGAGGTGCTCTTACAATAAAGCCATCACATTGCCCACCTGCCTGAGTGCCTCCTTCACAATGATGCGAGCTGAGTGGGGCTCGTTCTTCTTGGTTCAGTCACCTGGGTCAGACATGCTGCTGGAAACTCCCACACTGAGCATGACGTCAGAGGAAAATGGCCACCGTGTGAAATGTTGCAGAAAGAAAGACTACCATCCAGAATCATACAAATTATTCTTTATTCAAAACAATGACAAACAATTTAATGTCCGAGGAAGACAGAACTTTATAAACTCCAGCTAAATTGTCAAACAATCAGCAGGGACATGTCATAAGACAAGCACAGAAGTGTTGAATTGGTTCAGTCATCATGACCCTGAGTTCATGGAGGTGCTCTTACAATAAAGAGGAAGTGTAGTGTAGTGTATGGGACATTACAAGGCTGTTTGTGATATATAATTAGATTATTTTGATTGTCTAAGACATTTTTGTCTTATCATGTATTGGCAACAATAAACATTTTGGACTTCAGAGACATTCAGATTTGATTCAAGGAGCTTTTCACCCCTTTGAATCTCTTATCCATCAATTAACCTCCTGTTATGTTTGTTTCTCAGGAACAGCAATAATGTTCCTGGGTCAATTTGACCCGGGGCATGTTTAATTGTCGAAAAGTGTCAGAAACCAAAAAATCCCAATAAGCATTGTTTATATCTCATTATTACCTCCATTACTAACCATTTCAATCAATATTTAGTGCAGTGGTGTCCTTTATCTCTCACAGATCTTGGTTCAATGAGGATAATTCACTCGTTTTTCATAAAAAAATGCATGTTAAAACTTTTTTAATATCCATTGAAAAGACTTACATATAAAATACAATGGTTTTGATATTGATTTTTTAAAAATGCAATATTTAGCTGGTTTGGAAGGCATTTACTTTGCTTAAACTGGCAGCGACCTCTGAATTCCACTAGCCTTTCATCCACTGTGACATTAGGGCCTCGGTTATAGAGTTGTGGAAGTACCCACTTGTCCCACACTGTCCTAATACGCAATATAACAGGAGGGTTAAAGAAAAAAAAACTAAAAAGGCGGACAGCCAGAGGAAAATGCCAGTCTGTCTATCGACTTCTGAAGAGTCCTGTACTGCACCCACTAAAGTGTCCACTATAGCAACAGCTGCCTTAAGCACCTGTGGAGGGCAACAAACATCATTAAGTCAGATGATGAGCTGATTTTTCATGACAATCTAAAGTCCTTTAAAATCATTCACAACTCTGGGAAATACAGAGTTTTAAAAACCAAAGAATCACACTTTCAAAAACAACTGGCTACATCCTGTCTAACATTGCTAAACCTTCTCTGTTTTTCACCCCAGCCACAAAAAGAGTCTTGCTTATAAAAATAAAAATAAATGGGTCCACTGACCTGCAAGGACACAGCTTTCCCGTAGCGCAGCTTGTTTACAAAGTGCTCACAGTTCTTGGTGATGACGGAGTACTCCATCACATTGCCCACCTGCATGAGCGCCTCCTCCACAATGATGCAAGGTGAGCGGGACTCGTACGTCTTGTCCAGGCTGTTGTTGATTGTCCATTTGCTGTCTCCCACCACCTTCTGCAGCTTCTCTTTCCTCACCATGGCCTCCTCAGTTGAGAAAGACATCAAGCTGTCGGAAACTGCACCTTGGACAGACATGCTGTCGGAAATTATACCTAGGACTTTAGCTATGAATGAAAAGAGAGAAAGACAGAATTTGTGCAGGATTATAACTAAATATTGCAACATGTTTTTTTTCATGGTTTATTAATCATGAATCAGTTCAAACAAACAATCTAATTTGATAATCTGGTCTGTAAATGTTACAGTGACAGTAGGCTGATATTATTCCAGACTAGGACAGGTCAGTATCAGAGAGCAGCAGTCCAGACAGGAGACTCACCGCCTGGTGGTGCTGTCAAGTGAACAACCCAGCCATCACCAACATACACAGCCCAGTGCTGATAGAGACCTCGGTCGATCTCAATCAAGTCCCCAGGCTCTGGTGTCTCAGATTTGGATTAGAACATACAGGAAAAATGTTTGACTTTGCAACAGACTGTTTGGAAACAACTGTAGTACATTTGAGCACTCTCTCGGTTAAGTATCCAACTGTAAAGTTGGTTTGTAGACTGCCAATGAACCACAGATAAATACAAAGATGAACGAAGGAAGAATGAAAAAGACAACAGAGAAGAAGACCCCGAAGAAGAAGACGAAGAAGATGACAAAGAAGACAAAGAAAATGAAGAAGAAGAAAATGATGAAGAAGAAGACCAAAAAGACGAAAAGACTAATAACAAGACTACAAAGAAAACAAAGACAAAGAAGACGAGAATAAGACGAAGAAGCAGATGATGAAGATTAGGATGAAGATTAAGATGAAGAAGGCAACAAAGAAGATGATGTCGAAGCAGATGAAGAAAAAGAAAATGAAGACGGAGAAGACGTAGACGATGAATAAGCGGACAAAAACTAAGAAGAAGAAACAGACAAAGAAGACAAATTTAAGTGGAAGAAGACGATTTATTGTTCTGACTCAGTGATAATTTCCTAACCTTTGACCACCAGTTGCCCATTTCAGCGTTTGTTTCATCTATAAACCTTTAACTGGTTTCACCTTCCAGATGACTCTCAGCACCTGCAAGAACAAATCATTTCATTAACACACAACACGAGATAAAGAGAAAAGTAAATGTAATGTTGATGAATCATTGATGTGGGAATTGTGTTAGAAAAGAGTCGTAGTAGCCTTTATTTATAGCTTTTATTAGTTAGGGCAGTGGTTTTCACTCTGTACACATTTATTTTTAGCTCCCTGGAGGGTTTTTAAAGGACTTTTTTAGGGTACAGATTTTGCCTCTGTATGAGGAAGTAATTGTGTACAACAAAGGATATAGTAAATTAAAAACTCATTCATCATTTTTTGTTTCGTTGTATATTACAATAATAATCTCACAACGCCATTTGAGAACCACTAAGTTAGAGCATATATATACATATACATATATATATATATGTGTATATATATATATATATATATATATATATATATATATATATATATATATATATATATATATATATACACATATATATATATAAACAAAAGGACAAACACTGACTGGTTTACTCAGGTACAAGTTTCATTTATTTATCATATTACAACTTTTAGTTGTTGTTCCTTTGTGACACTCACAAAATTATAACATAATTTTATATGAATGAAATAAATGTAATAAATGTAATAACAATAATCGGACATATTTTCTATCATCCATTATAACCAGATCATAACAGCTCCTCTAGTTAGTTCAGTTTACAAGTTTACAGTAGTTTGAGTGTGTCTTTGTAAGGGCTACATATAAAGTGTCAGTGTCAAAGTTTGATTTTTTTTCTTTGTGTCAACATGAAATTAAAACTGAAAAAGTTTTAGCTTCATCATCTGTTGTTTCATTTTAGTTTCAGTTTCAGTTTTAAACACGTTTCCACTACTTTAATTTATTTTCTGTTTTAATTTCCGGTAAGTAACCTTGGGAGAAAATGAAAGAAACACCCGAAGGTACAAAAACTACACCTTTAAAATGATGTTTTCAATGTTTAGTTTTGCATTTTTCTGACAAGTTGTCGTTTTTATTTCAATTCAATTCAATTCAAAGGGCTTTATCGGCATGAAAGTTTTAACAACAATGTTGCCAAAGCATCTGTCCAAACACTCTGACAGAAGACAACAAATAACAACATGAACACCAAGATTGATTTACATTAATTATATATACAGTATATCCTGTGTGTGTGTGTGTGTGTGTGTGTGTGTGTGTGTGTGTGCGTGCGTGTGTGTGTGTGCGTGTGTGTGTGTGTCGTCATTCACTTAATACATATTGGGCAGCAAGATATGCCCTGTCTCCCCTCCAGGAGTATTTTTAACTTTGAGGTGTCATTCAGCTCTTTGAAATCTGAGATTACAGAGCTGAACTTAAAATAAATGTTCCTTGTTTCGTTAATGTTTATTTATGTTTTATTTATCTTTAGTGTACGACAATTGTTATTGCTCATTTTGTCAGGTCAGCTCATCTTAGTTTCGGTTTAGATTTAGGGTAACACGTCTTGTCGAAAAGTCCAGAATAAACTTGACATTTCAAGATTGAAGTCGACCCCGTTTTAAGATTTTAACAAATAAACAAAATAATACAAATTCCGCAGGTTCTTCTAACTAAAAATCATACCAGCCCTCTGTTACACTACAGTTTGTGTTGATGTTTTGTTTTCTTACCTTAAACAATGTCCGATATCTGAGACACCTCCAAGAAGCCCACCACCAAACTTCAATTATGTGGCAGTGAGCAGATTGTTTATTCTTATGGAGCAGGAGACCTTCAGAATAAAAGCATCACCCAAAGGCCACAATGTCCACTGCTACATCTATCACAGACTAATAACACAAATGTAGTTTAAATAAATAAATGAATAAACACATTTTAGGTAGAACGTATTACATCATACAGAGAGGAGCTTCTGTTGCTTCTGCCCTCATTGAAATAATAACTTAAAAAACACACTTTAAACTGAAAAAAAGTTATAAAGTTACCATTTAACTGTTCACCACTGACTGGTACATATTAGTATCTTGTGTCTGTCCTCTTTAAGACATATCCAGATTCCAACATTGCATTATTGTGCTTGATTTACAGCTCCACCATGTGGCTGTTTGGGCTCATAATCCTTGGGAAGCATTTGCATGTTATTTCCAGTTATTAGGCCATTTTTAACGTTTCTAGCCAATTCCAGCTACTGACAATTTGGGCTGCGGCATAAGACGACAATAATACGTTACTTAATTATTATTGTTGCACATAAAAACAAGAGTTGGACAAGATAAAGACAAGAGTTCAATGTCCTCAGGGATAAAAGTAGGTGGCTTGTCTCTACACAGTAACATTAATATAATGCAGTATGCTCATTCTAATTAAAAGTGAAATTAAAATAAACAAAAGTGATCAAGGAAAATATGTGAACAGTTAAAACCATAAATAAAGAAATGAAAAACTGAAACTGAGGGATCACGTGGTGTGAGAGGACACTGTGTTGCAGACAGAAAAGTCTCATTTAGTATCACACAAATTATTCTTTATTCAAAACAATTACAAACATTTAAATGTCAGAGGAAGACGAAACATTATAAACTCCAGCTAGGTTGTGAACTCATTAAAAGTGACAAGTCATGATAAAAGTGCAGAGGTGTTAAATTAGTTCAGTCCACATCTTTCAGCTTTGGCCCCTCAGCTCATCAAGGCAATCCAACAGTATAGAGAAGGTTATAGTGTACATGAGTTTACATGGCGTTTCTGTGCAATAACCACAACATCAACATAGTAGCTTATTTTTCTTATGGAAAACATTCTTGTTAAATTAAGTATTTGCTTATGAGAACCACATTTTGGATTTCAGAGATGTTTAGATTTGATTCAAATGGTTAATTTAATGTATTTATTTTAATAATCTTCCAGGAAGCCACTTTTGTTTTTATCAATAGAAAAGACCACCTCAACTTTGTTTATCTCACATCATCACAATCCCAAAAATATCTAAATACATCTTTAAAAATATTAAAAAATTTAATGATATTTTATCTTGGCACCTTAATTGATCAGTGGAAATCATGTTGTGCTTATATTTGTTGTGTGTAGAAATTTAAAAAGTCCTTGATCCCAAACCAACCAGCCTGCCATGTTATTCAACTCAAAGAAGGCATGAGGAACAGATGGAGCAAGTTTCTCACTAAATCACAGGTGTTTGCACAAAAATTACGCCGCGTTTTCTGTGAGTGACCATGATAAGTACTCATTAGGCTTTGCTGGTGATCTGTTAATCAAGCCCCTGAAGAGGTGACCCTGGACTTCAATCACTGCGTGTTGTTCTTGTTTTCTTTTTTGCTTCCTCCAAACAGAGCTCCTGCCAGATACACAATACCCAGACCCACCGCTGCCGCCACACCTGCGACCATGACCGCTTCTCCTGCCTTACACACCTGCAGAGGAAAATTTAACATCTTTAACATTGATTGATATATTTATGATTCAATTTTCTAGTTCTTATCTCATTTTTTTTCTTAAACATTTCCCAAGTCAAACACAAAATCCATGTCTCCATCTTGGTAAGTGGTTGGTGGACTGTGAAAACACCAGTGAAAATAATACCAATGGCTGATATACCTTCATTTATAAATGCATTAGAATGATTTAAGTTGACAAAATTACAGAATGAAAATCTGTCACAACTCTTCACTTGTACACCGTGCTTAAATCAAACTTCCAGCAAAAACAAGATCTATGTGTCATATTTTAAGTGTTGGGTTTTGCCTTTTGCTTTTATTGTCCTGTGTACACAGGGTGTCCATGCAAGAGAGAGCAAACGGCTCTCATTGCAACACCCTGTATAAATCAAGATAATATACAAACACAGGCACAGTGCTTCATAACAGACAAAACTCGCAACTTCTTAATGGCAACTTTCTTGAAAGATTTTGGACCCCCTTTAACTTCCTCTCCCCACTTTGTTAGTCCCAGGTTGCTTCATTCCTCTATGGGCATTATTATCATTAGTTCACATTGTTTTATAATCTGATCTCTGCTATAGCTAGCTCTGTTATAGATCTCTGACCAACTCCACAGAGATCTTCATCCCTAACAAACTTCAAATTTACGCTTATAGGATAAGTGAAATACCTGAAAATGAAAGTGTCATTTATCTATTATCAGATCACAAAATCATTTAAAACCCTTTACACCCTCCGTGCGCAGTTGAGCTTGTTCACCCACTTTAGACAGTTTGTGAGCTAATGCTTTTAGATTAGCAGATACAATTAATATTTAGGCTTCTAAAAAGGATGTAAATAACATCTTTACAAATCAGTTTGCGATCTCTTGGCTTCCCGAGACTTCACGACAAGCTCTATGGAGCCATTTTATGTTTTTTTTAAAAAGTCTCCATCTATTTCAGTTGTGTAGGAGAATGCTGGAACACGGTTTTGCTGTAAATCTTCAGAAATGTTTCTGGACTACAAAACTTCATCCAACTTTCCATCAGCATGGGGGTGAGTAGTTAATGACAACGTTGTCACTTTTAGGTAAACTTTAAAGCTTATGTTTAAATCTTCACCAGTGTTTTCAAATCTTTAATGTTTTTTGTGTGTTTTATTGAAAACTCATGTCACACTTACAAAAACCACTGGCTGCACCATGTCTAACATTGCTACCCCTTTGGTTTTTCACCCCAGCCCCTCATATGAGAGTCTCATATGTAAAAGTCAAACATGGGTCCACTGACCTGCCGGGATTCTGCTTTTCCGTATCGCAGCTCGTTTGCAAAGTGCTCACAGTTCCCCCTGAAGACGCAGTACGGCAGCTCCGTGCCCACCATTGCATTCGCCTCCCTCAAAATGATACGAGCCGGGCGGGGCTCATACTTCTTGTCCAGGCCGTTGTTGATTTTCCACTGGTTGGTTCCCACAACGTCCCACAGCTCCTGTTTCTTCACCATGGCCTTCTCAGTTAGGACAGACATCATGCTGTTGGCTCCTGCACCAGGGACTTCAGCTATGAATAGAAAGGAATGACGGAAAGCGAATGAAACACAGAATTTGTGGTTTATTAATTATGAATCAGTTCAAAACAAACAACCTAAGTTGATATTCTAGTCTAAAACGCGATAGAGTGTGTGGGCCGCTATAAAAAGGCTGTCATTGTGCAAGACTGGCACAGGTTAGGATTGGGGAGTAGCAGTCCAGACAGTTGTGTAATGTCGGGGGACTCACAGGGTGGTGCCAAGTGAACAATGAAGCCATCACCAACATACACAGCCCAGTGCTGATAGGTGCCCCTGAAGATCTCAATCAAGTCCCCAGGCTCCGGTTTCTCATCATACTATAATAAAAGAACACACACAAAAAAGTTTGACTTTAAAAACAGACTGTTTGGCAGAACCTTTGACCTGGCCGGACTCCATTAAACAGTCTTGGTCACACAAAGATAAGATAAGACATTTAAATGAATTCAAACTACTTACACTAAATGCTAAATAAAACAATACATTGGACACATGCTATAAACGCTGCATAATGGAACATAACTGCTAATATAAAACACACAAAAATATATAAATATATAAAGTGATGATTGCCTACCAGTGTGGGGGCCATGCTTGATAGTTGGAAACCTTGGCTTGGTTTCACTTTCCAGTTCTTGTACATGCAGGAATAAATCATTTTACAGATATTAGCACTCAACATGAGATACTGAGAAAAGTGCAGATGCATAAATAGTCCAACATATTTGATATAAATGGTATTAAAATATCAAAACGTGTCAGTACAACCCAATACAGCTACAAAAATCCTCATTTTCATATATGATAGTCGAAAAAAAAAAAGTGGGTCATTTCATTCCCTGATAAAAGAGTCGGTTCAGAAGCTGCAACATAAACACAATATAAAGTTTTAACAAACAACACAAGTGACGTAGCATCAAAAACTAGCCGAAAGCTAACGCACTGATTAGCTTCATCTGCTCTGTTTACGTCGTCATAATGCCGGTTACGTCATCTATAAAAGGCCCTATAATGACGACAGACGGTCCACGCTTCACAACACGGTTCAGTCTATGTTAATATTGACAGTCGGCTGTATTACCTTAAGCGACAATGTGTACAAAGCGTTTTATTACCAGAGACGTCACCGAAGAGCCGACACCAAAGCTCGGCTGAGAGCGATCAGCTGATTGTTGCTCCTCTTATCCAGAGAGCGCGACCCTTCAGAATAAAAGCATCAACCAAACGTCGAAAATGTGCCTCCTACTACAACAACAAGGACTGCACACACAGTATAAACAACAACAAGACAACAACAACACATACTCTAATACAGTATAATGACAGTCAGTAGTACTGGTGGCTGGACTATCATTTCATTGCTGTGTGGGTTTTTATCCTAATATTCTTGCTTTCACTCTCAAATTCTAGTTTCTATTAGCATCAGCAACATCAGATAGTTTCTTATAATTTCATTTTTCTGTAGTGTACTTATTAAACATCACACAGGACAGCATGCTGCCGAATGACAAAGTGCATATGAACAGTGCATATTGTTTAACTGTTCATCCCTCTCACTGACAAATACACAAACAAAATGATGTCTCTGTTGTTTCCCAAAAACAAGGTCCTTCTGTGGCTCTGTGGGTTGGATCTCATTTAGTATTTAGGTGACAACCTACTCACAAATTTTGAGATTAAAGTGGTGTTGAGATGAAAATATTAAAGCAGGAAAAACACATGAATCATGAAATACAAGACATAAACAGGCCAAATGAAACAACAGAAAGGAAAATTTAAAAATCCTTATTGAAATGTGTTTTGATATTCGTGTAGAATTAAATAATTATTTTAACATTTATAGACAGAATAAGGACACATAGGCCTAAGATTAATTGTAAAATTATAAGATCATTTATTTAATGAGTGTGTTTATTAACAAGCATTTAAAGAAACATTATTTACTCAGGGTTTTTGTCAATTACTTAATTTTACCTTTGCAGATAAATTAATAAATAAATAAATTATTTTTTGTCTTACTTAGATACACTAACAATAACTAGAAAGAAAGAAAGAAAGAAAGAACGAAGAAAGACAAACAGAAAAACAAACAAACAAACAAACAAAAAGAAAGAAAGAAAGAAAGACAAACAAACAGACAAAAAGATAGGAAAAACAAACAGACAAACAAAACAAACCAACAAAAAGAAACAAAGAAACAAACAATAAAAAGAAAGAAAGAAAGAGAAAAGAGAAAAAAGGAAGGAAGGAAGGAAGGAAGGAAGAAAGAAAGAAAGAAAGACAAACAGACAAACAAAACAAACCAACAAAAAGAAACAAACAATAAAAAGAAAGAAAGAAAAAAGAAAGAAAGAAAGAAAGAAAGAAAAAAGAAAGAAAGAAAGAAAGAAAGAAAGAAAGAAAGAAAGAAAGAAAGAAGTTTCAGCACCACAAGATGTCGCTAGTGACGTCAGCTCTCTGCGACGTTTTGCCTTGTAGTGCCGACGAAGAAGAGCTCACTTCCGGCTCAGGAGCGCCCTTTCGGGGTATTTTTGTTCTGAAATTGGACAGAGGAAACAACAAAAAGCTGTCACAGTCGCTCGCCTCGAAGCCCCGCAGCCGAGAGGAGGATTTAATGTGACGCTTTCATGCTAAAGGATCAAGCGATGTCTGTGGTGTTTGACGGGAGTCCGCTGAAAGCGATGCAGAGCTCACACACTCACACACCGCAGACTGCCCTGAGGTGAGTGGCAGTGTGGAGGAAGCTGCTGGGCTGACACAACTACTGCATTTAGTCTCTGAAGTCAGTTCAGCACATGCCTTTTGTTTTCTATTTAAGTTAACTGCACAAAGATCAATACTAGTCTGGTCTTCAGAGCCAGCTCATGGTGAAAGTTACTGTGCCACAGTACATTGGGCGTCAGGGCTGCAATGAGGATTCTCAGTTAATCGATTATCCATGTGCTTTATTAAACGATCAACAAAGACATCGACACATGACAAGCTGTTGGAGCCCAACGTGTTGTTGTGCAGATGTTATTTGTCCTGAGCAACACCCTTAAAACACTTACAAATTATATTAATTAGAGAAAAGCTCATGTTTGTGGGGAAATGTTGTGTATTTAAATGTTATAAAATAGTTTGTTATCCCCATTATTTATCATTTTCCTGTTGAGCTACAACAATCAATTAGTTGATTGTAGGGTTAGGTGATATGGCCGTAAAATAATACTGCAATATTAATATATATTTATATATACAAAATATATATCTCAATTTTTTTTTATTAAGTCTCCTCAAAAATCAATTTTCTTGACCAAATATTTAGATACATTTATAAGAAATATGCTGATAAATGGATAATGAATATGATTCTTACTTGATGCCATATTCCGGCCATTTTTATTTTCGATTAATCAATCAGTCATTTAGTGTATAATATGTCAGAAAGTAGTGAAAAATGCCAACCACAGCTTCCAAGAGCACATCCTTGCTTGCTCCAGGTGGCTTTCTCTGGCTTAAACCTCAGGACCCAGTCATTTTCACTCAACCAGAACAGCAGCCATTTCTGACATTTGGTGAGCTGGACAGAGCAAGCTTGTTAAATGATTTAAAGGTTGATCAGTTATTAAATTTTGAGGATTAATTTTCTGCCCGTCAATTTTTAATGCAAAAATACCAACTACTTTCTGGTTCTAGCTCCTTATACAGAAGGATTTGCTGCTTGACTTTGTCATATATGATATATTTTAAGGACATCGCTTTTTTAGTGATGCAAAACTAGTCTGAAATGATCGTTTCCTTCTTGCACAGTCACACTCTCTTTTCTCATCCCTTTCCTCATCATGTTCTGCTTGTGCTAAATTTCCATCCTTTGTCTGTCCCTCTCATCTAGCGCCCAGGAACTGTCCCAGGAGATCAAGTCCTTCATCAGTGGCGTTGACACCGTTCAGGGCCGGAAGCTCAGTGTGCGGGAACACGCCCGCTGTGCTGTGCGCCTGCTGCGCTCCGTCCCGGCCTGTCGAGGGGCGGTGCTGGAGCATCTGAGGGGCGTTTATGACGAGCACGTCTCCGCCTTCCTGCACAACCTAGAGACAGAGGGTGATGCCAGCTCCGGGGTCAGCTCCAACCTGGAGGACATCATACAGGTGTGATGACACAGGAACACACATAGGATTTCTTATTAAACAAGAACCTTATCATGAAAATTATAACTGACTAATAAATATTAAAACATAACAGGCCATGCTGCTGCTTTTCTTCATAAACCTGAATATTTATTACTTTTAGTCAAAAAAGCAATGTGAAGATGTTACCTTGGGCTTTCGGATATTGTACGGGCATGTTCCACCTTTTTTTTTTAACAGATCAAACAGTTAATCATGAACATAATAGGCAGATCACTGAATAAAGAAAATAATTGTTTGTTGCAGCCCCAGTATTTTGTGTGTTGAGCTAAAAACTAACTCAATACTTTTGATATAACTTTTGTGTTATTTTCTTACTCTGAATCAAAACGTCTGAATTGTTTTTATAAACTCAAAGAGCATCAGTATCGAGACCACACCATGTCTCACTAACCTTACCTTTGTTTTCTTGCATTAATAAAAATACGACCCAGTAAATGTTCTTAATTATTTCGATTTGTCTGTAGGAGGTTCATGGTGTCCTGTCAGAGTTCATCCGCCTCAACCCCCGGGCCTGGGCCCCTCTGGTATCTGCCTGGGCTGTGGACCTCCTGGGTCAGCTGAGCAGCAAGCATGCCGGCCGCAGGGTGGCCCCTCACTCCTCCAGCCTCAATGAGCTGCTCCAGCTCTGGATGTCCTGTGCTGCCACCCGCTCCCTCATGGAGGCCTACTCCCAGTGTTTGGCCGCCATGCTGGCCTGGTGCCCTGACGCCTGTGTGGATGCGCTGTTGGACACCTCCGTTCAGCACTCCCCGCATTTTGACTGGGTGGTGGCTCACATCGGTTCTGCCTTCCCGGGTACCATCATCAGCCGAGTCTTGGCATGCGGACTCAAGGACTTCTGCTCTCATGGCGCTAAGGACCAAGGGCTTCTTGTGATGGGAGCAGATAAAGGCAGCAGAGTGCCCAAGATTGGCTCAGTGGTGGGAATCCTCGGACACCTTGCAGCGCACCATTCAGACAGCATCAGGAAGGAGCTGCTCAGGATGTTTCAGGAGAGCCTGACTCCATCGAGCCCTATGTCTCCCACTTCATCCTCAACGTCCTGGGAGAATTCCCCTCAACTCCGTCGTGCTGCAGTACCATTTCTGCTGCAGCTGGCTGCAATGTCCCCCAACCTCTTTGGTGCCGTGTCTGCAGAACTGGTAGAGCTGCTACGCCCTCCTGTCCTGCTCCACCTGCAGGCTTTGCTGCAGGGCCTCCCCAGAGAAGAACTAGATAACATGCTAGGGCTGGCTGTCCACCTCATAAGCCAGAGTCCATCAGGAGGTGCCCGGGTCCTCCGTTTTCTGGCAGACACAGCCACCCCGGCCTCAGTCATCATCTCCGGCCCTACACCCTCCCCTCATGAAGGAGTCAGAGAAGGATGCGATCGCCTTCTTCAGATGCTGCTTCTTCATCTCCACAAACTGGTCTTCAACCGCTTGGATGGAACTGAGGTCAACCCCCACCACTCAGCTTCCTCTCAGCCCCAGAGGGTTATCCCCTTCTTGGAGGAGCTGCAGTCTCACATAGGTGAGCTCTGTGCCGAGACGCTGCGACTGGAGAGGAAACGTCACCTCTGGCTGCACCAGTTGCTGTGTCTGCTGTCGGTGTATGGGGGTCCCAGTGTGGCCACTGAGGCCTTCTGCCAGCTTCTCACCCAGGCCCGCAACCCGGAGGAGTTGGCTCTGGCCTGGCAGCTCCACACAACGCTCTCCTCTTGCATAGCAGGACTCATTCCTGCCGCTGTGACTCGCTGTGTGGCCCAGATCCATACACACACTCTGGGGCCCCGTCAGCTGAGACAGCTGCTGCTGAACCTGGCCGCAGCCATCCAGAGCCAGGATGAGGAGAGAAGAGGAGCAGCAGGTGTTCAGTCATCCATGGCCATCCAGGTGGGCTCAGCGGTCTCAGGGCACCTCCATGATTTTGGTCCGCTCCTTCTCCACGGTGACCCAGCTGTATCTCACGCTGCAGTGCGCCTCCTGTCCTGTAGCCCGCTCCCTCGCACCTCCTCCCCAGCACACCTGCTCCTGCTTTCCCGTGCTGCCGTGACACATTTCTTTCTGGCACTGAGGAGACGAGGAGAAGGGGGGAAGGTGGGGCGAGATGGGGGACAAGCAGGGGAGGCGGTGAACTGGTCAGTCCTGCTGCTGTCCCGTTTCGCAGCGTATTCTCCGCTCACTCTTAAAGCAGTTCTTCAGCAGTTGGTTGAGGGAGCGCTGCACAAAGGCAACGCTGAGCTGTTTGGAGGGCAGATCGCGGACATGTCTGGCGCACCTGTGACTTCGCCATCGGTATCCCCCGACCTCGGAGCCTCTTTGCTGGACATCAACTGTCGGTTTGGCACCACAGTCAACTTTTCTGGCAGCGTGTGGTCTGTGTTTCATGCCGGGGTGATTGGCAAGGGGCTGAAGGTCCGCACTGCTGCCAAGCTGCCTGACCCATCTGGGGTCATCCAGGTAAGTTGCACAATTTGAGAGCACAGTTTCAATACAATTAAATTGGATTTTAATACAGTAACATTAGCCGACAAATTCGCATCTCCCTTCCCCCCACTTGCTCCCTCCTTAAGCAAAGTAGTTGAGCATACTTTCAAGCAAAATGTGGAATATAGAAGATAGCACCAGTACAGTCAAAGCTCTTCTATGGATGTACATTTTATCAGGCCTTTTAATTTGTTTGAACTTGAAACTACATTTTCACGTAAACATTTAACTGATTGGGTGGAGGTAGATTTGTGTGATGTGTTGCAGCAGAAAACACTGAAAATGTGTCACCATCATTTTCTCCTGTCTGCAGAATGTCCAGACTCTTCTGGCTGTCGTAGTCCAGTGTTGTAGCTCCTCTGGTCTCAATGGCTCTATCAACGGCTCACGACCACCATCTGACCCTGACGAGCCAGCTCCCATCAACGCAGAGGCAGCCAAGGTCATTGCAGTCACATTGGTGGAAAACGTCTGTCCAGATGTGGCCAATGGTGAGCTGTCCTGGCCCCCAGAAGAGCACGCCCGCACCACAGTGGAGCGAGACATCCACATCCGGCGTTGCTTCGAGGCCCACCCCGTGCTCTTCCCTCTTCTTCAGGTTGTGGCAGCTGGACGTCCGGCTCTCTGCTACTGCTCAGCTGTGCTCAGAGGCCTCCTGGCCACTCTGCTGGCTCACTGGGAGGCGTCACGTGAGGCGTTGTCCACAGACTCCCCATGGCACCTCCAGGCCTCCTGCCTCCTGGTGTCCTGCATGGGAGAGGGCCAGCTCCTGCCTCCCGTGCTGGCCAATGTCCACGAAGCCTTCCCCCACCTCACTCCCTTCGAGGTGAGGCTACTGCTCCTGGCTGTGTGGGAGTATGTGAGAGGAAACGGGCCAATGCCCCAGAAGTTTGTCTTCAGCTCAGAGAAGGGCCTCTTCTGCAGGGATTTCTCACGGGATGGTGACGTAGCAAGATACGTGGCACCGATCCACAGCGTCCTGCATAAAAACATAGATAGATTGGGACACCTGTGTTGGCGGTTCCAGCTCTGAAGGTTAATGGGGAGCAAACTTTGAAGAGGGAATAAATAGAGACTATTCAATGTCTGTGTGCTCTATGAGTGGACTGCAAAGTTGCCATCACTGTAGTTCAGTTTCATACAAGTATAGCTGTATGCATGTGTGTGTGTGTGTGTGTATACCTTTTTGTACCATATTTGTAGACATGATACATTTCTAACTATTTGTTATTTGGACAAAAGAAATGCCACACGTATATTCTGTGAAAACAGAATTTGCTCCACACAAAATAAAGCCTTAATGTGTCATATCGGTTAGAAAATAACAACTTGAAGAGGTACTATGTTGTTTTGGAGAACGAATTCAAACTCAGAATTTTTATATTTACAATATTAATGAGGTAATAATACAAAATGAGAAATATTTATTTTTTCTGTAACTGAATAAACAAGCTGTTCTCGGTTTATTCAGTAATGAAAACCAAGAGTTTGTTGACGCATAAAAAATCAGTCAATGAAGATCTTTCTCTTCTGATTAAGATGTCTTCCCCAAAACTACAAAGTGCAACTTTAACTTTCTGTCTGTTTTGCATCATTTTCAGACTGTTCATGTTCTTAATGTGTGGCCACAAACACGCTTTGCATTTCTTATGTTGTTTCAACCACTTTACAAATAAATCTTCATCTGTTACTAGAATGTGTCATGAATTGAGCAACCGTGTTGAGGTTAAAATGTGTTATGACAGGACTCTCTTTGCGATTAAAGTCTCTGTTGGTGATTAAAGTGATCAGAGCCTGTTTAAATGTACAGCCTGTAAATCCTCTAAGACAGTGGTTTCCAACCTCTTTTGTTTGTTATTCCTTAATACTTTAACACTAAGATCTAAATTGCTGGGAACTGTTTATTCCTCCGAGCCAGTTGCATTCGAATAAACCTCAGAGGTTTTTCGAAAAGTAAAACTATACCATAGTTCATAAGAAAATACTACAAAATAAGCACAATAATGTGTAAGAGAATCTGTCTTTTCTGTATTTTACATCCTGGTAATGATCTTGCAGCCCCTTATAGGAGTCCTTGTAAACCACTGAGGGTTTGGACAGAATAATGGAAACACCCTTGGTCATAATTAGGAAGGACAAAATAAGACTAATATTTTAAAATATTCTTCAGATTTATTGCAGGGTTTATTCGTTGCATTGCATTGCATTGCATTAGACTGTACACGTGTTCCCACCACTTCTACGTTGCATTGGTTGGAAATCAATCCAGGACAAATGTGTGCACTTCACTGACTGGAGCTCGGCGATGACGTGTCCGTGCCTGAGAGGATGAATATTCATAGGAAGTTCACATAAATCCTCCCTTTATCCCCAATCTGATAACAAGATAACGTCTTTATAAAGAAAGAAAATAAAACTACACAAAGTAAATGTTGCAATCTGGATGATTTAATTCACATTTAAAGGTTTTAGAGAGATCTTTTTTTTTTTGAGAATCTCGGTTGAGAATCTTACTTTTTTAACGATCTTTGTTGCGGAGTGAAATGGGCGGAGTCAAACGGGAACATAGTCAAGATGGCCGCCTTCACTGAGAGGTAAGACAAAGCAGGTCCGCAGTTTCATTGTGAATTTTTATCATTTATTTGATTTATTATCGGCGTGTGAGAGGCCAGAGATTATCGCTGTGGGTGCACACTTAGTGGGCGTTTAGGCAAAGTCACTGTTTCAAGCTTTAATGGCCGCAACGGAAAATCATTATGGAAAAGTCGAGATCACCCCCCAATTGAATTAGCGGCTTGACAGGCTCCCTGTTCCGTTACCGCTGTCAGCAAAGGTTAGCTCGACATCCTCCCTATCCGAAGATGTGATAAACGATAACAATGCTGTCAAACAAACAAGAATAAGTCCGTCTGTAAAAGACTAATACATTATTATCCTCAAATGAATCATGTGTGCCCATTTTCCTCCTGTATTTGACCAGATTTCCGATTGAATGCTAGCTAACTTTAGCCCGCATTAGCTAGCTGATACGTTAGCTAGTTAATGCTGTCACCTGGCATCAGTTCAAACACACCACATCACACGGCTTTGACAGGAGCATGACGGCTAGAAATAAGTCCTTACATGTCCGCTCTGACATGAAAAACAAGTTTTAATATTTTTGAACACCGTGTGGCTGCAGCAGGATGAGGAAACGGGAAATGGGTTTAGCTGCCTGTGACATTTTCTGGCGCTGGCTTCACATTTGAGGACACATTTTACCACCACGCAGAGATCAAAGTCCGTGTGTGTCGGTATAAGTTTAACTCCTGTATACGTGCTATAGTTTGACCGGGGGCCTCTTTGGCGATTACTCAACCATGTATGAGTCAATGAACTGGAGAGGTGATCGGTCTGAACCATCTTAAACTTGGGTTGTCTCCTTGATTTTCTCTGTAGGATGGCGTCTGTCTTGCTGCTCTGGCTGGCCGTGTGCCTCAGTGGGACATGGGCCGTGGACAAGGGCAACTTCAAGACCTGTGACCAGAGTGCCTTCTGCAAGTGAGTGTGCAACAGAAGAAGATGGAAAAATAATACATTTACTTCCTCTCAAGGTCCCATATTATGCACATTTTCAGGTTGCTGCAGAACATTTATTCACCCTTTGTCTGAACGCTTCATTTAAGCTACTGTCTCTTTAAGGGCCCCTCCTTAAAAGCCCAGTCTGCTCTGATTGGTCAGCTCTTGTAGGCCTGAGCAAGCACCGCCTACTGTGTTTCTGCCCCAACTCTTAAATGAACATTTTCTGAATACGGACTGAGTGTTTTGATCTGTTCACACTCACAGTATTGAAATAGCAGCTAGACCTCCTTATAATATAAAAAAGACTGGAAATGTAACTTTCTACAATATGGGACCTATTAAAATTTAGTGTTGGTCAAAGAAAAGCGTTCAGGTATTGATGTATCACTGGTGTCCACTCTTGTTATTAAACTTTCAACAGGCGTCAGCGAGCTCTGAAGCCAGGCGAGTCTCCCTATCGAGCCCTGCTGGAGACCATGGAGCTGACCAACACCAGACTCACCTTACAGCTCATCAATGACAACAACAAGGTAAATCACACATAGAGAACTAACTCCTTATTAACATTACGTCTTTATGATTATGGCCATATGATGAGTCTGTTCCCACATTTCAGTGAACATACACATGCTGTCGTGAAAGCCCAAGTTAACAGCTTCCCTTCTCTGTGGTATCAAAACCAAATGCCTAATATGGCAAACAAAGTGTAATGCTAAAATAATCCTAGCCCTTGGCTGAACCCATGTGCAGATCTCTGCTGCCGTGTTTGAGATCACAATGAAATTCCTATGTACTCTCCTTTGCTTCTCCTTCATCCCCCTCTCACCCCTCTTTCTGTGTTTGCCTCTCAGGTGCGTCTGCTGCTCGAGCTCTACCGTCTCCAGGGAAACATAACGAGGGTGAAGATTAACGAGCTGAAGCCACTGAAGCCTCGCTATGAGGTCCCAGACGTGCTCATCAGGGAGCCACCTACTGAGCCGTAAGTCTCCCAAGGGTGCTAATAAAAGTGTGGCGGTGGTGGGTGGCTGGGTGTAGGTTTTGATATGTCAAACTGAAAAGGCAGGTCTTTTCTGTGTGCAGTCCTAACAGTTGTGTGTGTCAGTTTTAGAGCAGCAACTATTTGATTATTTTTCAACTATTAAATAAATTGCCAACTATTTTGATAATTGACTCATCAAGTTTAAGGGAAAGGTTCTCTGATTCCAGCTTCATAAATGTGAATATTTTCTGGTTTCTTGACTCCTCTATGACCGTAAACTGAATATCTTTGGATTGTGGACAAAACAAGATGTTTGAGGACGTCATCTTGAGCTTTGAGAAACATTGATCGTAATTTTTCACCATTTTCTGACCTCTTAAACCAAACCAATCGATTTAATCATGAAAAAACAACAGATTGATTGACAATGTTAGTTGCAGACCTAGTCAGTTTTATTAATTTAGCCCAGAATCACTAATATATTCTGAAAACTACATTTGGATAGAAAAAATTGCTTTTACAAGGAAAAAATGGGAACCTTTTTGTGTTTAAGTAGAGAAAGAGAAAAATAATATAGGCCTTTCTCACAGCAGACATTTCAATAGGTCATCTTTCAGGCCCAGATACACCAAACCAACATCAGAGAACTGGTGGTGGTGAAAGCTGACTGTTGCATCTCCTCTCGGCCTAAAAGCTACAGTTGAACACGCCTCAAAGGCTAAAGCACACAGCCAACTAGCTCATACTTCCTGCATCTGCGTGAGAAAAAATCCCTCTCCACACCACCAGGTAGTGTTAGTCGGTATTGGACATTCATAAAGGGAAACCAAACCGTTGTAGAGATAAAGCAGAATTTTTGCACACCGCTAAATCGCTGATATAGTCGCTTCTAATCAATAATGTCTCATTAATGTAGTTGGGAGGGAAAAAAATAATGGATACTATGGCAACAGGCTCTTTTTCCACTTCTCTTCTCGTGCACTGATTAGTTGAACAGCTACTGGACACACTGCAACAAGGAGGGCCACAGGGGCTCACTGATGGCCATGACGTTGGCCTACAGTTGATGTGTCAGGGTCCTCAGGAGGGTACAGGTGTAAAATAACAAGAACACCTGTGCTTTTCCTACTGCAATCGGTCAGAATATCTGCTGTGACAAAGACGTGTTGTGTAAAAATCTGATTATAAATTCGTCCAGTGAAACTAAGGAGCCCATTTGAAAAAGAGCCAGCCTTTTAAGATAATTGCTTT
The DNA here is from genome assembly GCF_040436345.1 of Pagrus major. NCBI lineage: Eukaryota > Metazoa > Chordata > Actinopteri > Spariformes > Sparidae > Pagrus > Pagrus major. The sequence goes on along the minus strand of NC_133232.1, from coordinate 28,328,556 downwards.
CTGGCTTCATCTCTCAGAAATGCTGTCATTTTACCTTTATTAAATTCTTGTGAAGCCGAACTCAACATTTGAAATGAGCTTCTAAGTTTGGAGCAGATAGTGAGTAGATAATAATTCAGTTTTTCTAACTAAATCCTCTCTTTAACCTTCTCTCCCCTTCCTCTCTCTCTCGGCCCCAGCCTGTCTCTCTTGTCTCAGGACGAGAACGGAGTTGTGCTGTCCCTGGGGGCGGAGTCTCAGAGGGTCATCGTCAGCGCCAGGCCATTCCGGCTGGACATCATGGAAGGGCGAGACGTGTTGATGTCGCTGAACTCTCGCGGCCTGCTGGCCTTTGAGCACCTGAGGATGCGCAAGGACACGTGAGAAGCCGCGCATGAACACACATTTCCAAATGCCAGCCGTCTCTTTTAATCCACGTCCTCACTCAGTGGATGATTTTCTATTTTTGTTCCCATGAAATGGTTTGTTTTTTGAGTATTGTCTCTGACTCGTTGTTCTGTCCTCTTCTCCCCTATCATCCTAGTTTCTCCTATAAAGTAACTAGCACAGTGGCTAGCGTGTGGGATAATATCAAGAGGGTATTCTCTAGGTAAAGACCCTTAAGATTTGTAAGTGTGTATTCTGTTCCTTGTGCTAATGCTGCCAATAGTGTCAAAAAGTGTAGGGACTCCCATCACACCAAGCACCCTGAAATAAATGTGACTGAGAGTGAGAGAGGGGCGTGGGTGAGTGTGTGTGCATGTCTGTGTTTAATTCGAACCAGAATTAAGGGGTCAGTCCAGCCCCTTGTTATCATCCTCATGTTTTCAAAGGATCATTTAAACAATAATAGCCACTTAGGTGTTTGATTTTTTTTGTCTTATTTCATGAAACAAAGAAAAAATCATCCTGATCATGAAAAAACACATACAACCCAATGATGTAGGGTCTGCTGTGCCTACCAGTGATTTAACTGTGCACCACTGTTTTGTCCAATCAGCGTCTGATTTACTAAATCATCTCCGTAGAGTAGATCTAACACTGTAGCTGCATGACTGACTGTTTCTCGAACAGTTATGTTAACTGAAATGATTCGTCACGCTTGCTCAGTTTCCAGTGAGAGCTAACCGCGGTAGATGAAAAATAATGCTAGTCGCAGAAGGTGCATCAACCCAAAGCTTTTCTGTCCTCACACACACGTAGTCTGCCTCCTACCAGCTAGTTTGTGTCTAATTTTCAGACAAAGAAGCCCAGTTCCCAAACCGGACAGCAACATCTCTCTTTGTGGTTATGCTTTAGTTTGCGTTCCAGTTTTCGAGGTAATAATTCTCTAAATTGGGACATTTTTTTCTGCTGACCGTACTGTCATTACTGCGGAAAAACAGGTTCTGTAGGAGCCCTCCATATTGTTGTGTGTGTGTGTGTGGTGTATTGTGACCATCCCACACTGATTTATGTGGTGTAGCTGCAATTTAAGATGGAGGGCAACTAAATTAATGAGTAGTGTTAGTGAGTCATATTGAGACAAAACTGAAAACATTTCCTGGGGAAAGTATGAGCCATTTGTTTCCAGGTTTGTTACAAAAACACAGTTTGAGTATCAGTAATAGTCGTTTCAGTAACTTTTCAAGCAAAAACACATCCTGGTTCCAGCTTCTTAAATGTCAGGATTTGCTACTTTTATTGTTTGAGAGGATGCGCCTTACCAGTCTTTTATATTGTGGTGCTAAACTAAAGTCATACGTCCCTACTGCTGAATACCCAAAGGTGTAAAGGTAACACACACAAATCTTCAGGACAGATTTGACAAATCTCAGTCTTACCAATTTATTCTAGCCATGTCAACCAACATGTTAATGCTTTGGCCTGGGAGCCTTCATCAGAGCATCTAAATGAAGAGTCGTTTTTTAGTTTTGGATCGTTGGTTGGATATAAGAAGGAATTTGAAGATGTCACTTTTGGTCTGGAGTATTTTTTTTTTTTACTATCATGAAAATGATAAACATATTAATCGATAATGAAAATAATTGTTAGTTGCAGCCCTAGTAGGGATCTTTAGGGCCTACAAGGTAAAGCGAAATGTCTGAATGCTGTCCCATTCATTTTATACCATTTCAGCCCCTTGAAGACTCTCTTACTCAAACACTTAGCAGTTGACGTCAGCTAAGTCCACGAGGGGCTCAGGGCTTAAGGTTTTAGCGGGGACATTGGGATTGGGCCCTCTGCAGCCCGTTTCTCATCTCTGCTTGAGGTTAGCTGTGAGTAGCATAACACACTTAAATCTTCAGCTGATCTTCTTCATTGCTGGTTTGTGGGTAATGTAGGCGCCAGGATGTGACAAGGAGGAAGAGTGTATGGAATAAGGACAAAATATATCTTTGGTTTTGCAGCAAGGTTTTTATCTCTTGTCTAAAATTGTTGATTGTGAGTCTGCCCTAAGAATCCTGCAACACAGAACATGTGACACAGGAACCTTGTTTTTCCGCTTTAATATGAATACGGCATAACAAGCTTTCGACAACCCATTTTGGCTCCACTGCCTCTTGCATGTGCGTTGCCTGCTGCAGATCCTGCACCAAACCTTTGTCGGTTGAAGGCTTGTTTGAGTGGGTCTTTGGTGCAATGCCATGGCCACCTTTACATCATGTTATACGGGGGATCCACTGGGTAGCACTTGATTCTGTAAGGAGCATTGTGGGTGTTACGTGTCGCAGCCTCAAGAGGTCCTGTCCCAAAATGCCTAGCTTTAAATAGCCACAAGGTAGGGAGTTGCTCAGTCCCTTTTGTCATTAAAGTAATGTAAGACCATGTAGTGTATTTTTTAGTTGTCATTTTGGAGTCAGGGGGCATTCACCAATCTCCCTGTTTGTACGTCCTTTTCCTTTTTGTCATAGTTTAACTATACTCCCCACATTTTGTTAGTCGTCACAAGATAGCATGACTATGCCAAGGTGACATTTCTTTCTTTCTCCTGTGTCCCCTTCCCCCTCCGTTCTTTTTCCCATGGAGCAGTCAGGCAGACCCAGAGGGCGAGAAGAAAGAGGAGGCTGAGCCGGCAAATCAGGCCGAGGTACAACACTCTGAAATACTTTCTTTTCTGTTCCTCTATATTTTACATTTCTATGCTCTCAGCCTTATTCTTCTCTTGTAAATGATGTGTCTGTTCCCCCTGTTCGCCTGCCAGACAGCAAAAGAAGAGGAAGAGAAAGTAGAAGATGGGATGTGGGAGGAATCGTTTAAATCGCATGCAGATAGTAAACCTAGTGGTAAGTCCTACTTACGTATATTATCAGTCACGGTTCATTTTAACTGAACTGTGTTTTTGTATCATCTCTGAAATAAGTCTTGTGTGTTACGTGGCTTTTTCTCTCCATTTTGTTTCCTCTAACTGATCATGGGTTTCTCTCTCCTCAGGTCCTTCTGCTGTTAGTTTAGACTTTTCGTTGCCGGGGGTTGAGCACGTCTACGGCATCCCAGAACACGCAGACACCCTCAGACTCAAAACAACAGAGTGAGTGTCAATAGCAAGTTGTATCTCGCATACAAAATGAAGATATTTGAGGGGTTCTTTTACATAGAGTGTTGTCTTCTCTACAGTCTTCATTGAATCAAGCCTGAGTAAGTGTTCTTCTGTTTCAGTAATGGTGATCCATATCGGCTCTACAACCTGGATGTGTTCCAGTACGAGCTTTATAACCCCATGGCCCTTTACGGCGCTGTCCCTGTCATGTTGGCCCACAACGCCCAGCGGACCACGGGCATCTTCTGGCTCAATGCTGCTGAGACCTGGGTGGATATCAGCTCCAACACAGCTGGAAAGGTAAGTCTCTTCTTCCACCTGAGTTCCTTGAACTGTTTTTGTCACAAATAGCCGGCCCAGTCCATCACTCACATACTTTCCTCTCTCTCCAGACTGTGTTTGGGAAAATGCTGGATTATGTGCAGGGCTCGAGTGAGACACCACAGACGGATGTGCGTTGGATCTCTGAAAGCGGCATCATCGACGTCTTCATTATGCTTGGACCAACACCCAAAGACATCTTCTCTCAGTATGCCTCCCTCACAGGTAGGAAGTTGGACAACTTGCCATTCATATGAAGATATAATGCTTTCTTTACCATGTTTTTTCTAGGACATACCTTACATTGGCACTTTTGGCCGCTCTGAGTCAAACTGTGCCGTTCTTGTTTGTCTGTGCAGGAGATCAGAGAGAGTCTCTGTGTTCATCTCTTAGTACTTTGGTAGCTTCTACCTGAATCTTGTGACTTGTATCCTAATATTCTGCTACTTTCATCGTATCCGCTTTCAGCTGTACTACAAGGAGTCCTGTTAAGTTGCTGCTGGTGAAAACCCAACATTTGGATTTGCTTCCTCATGATTAAAGCTTTTATTTAAATAACTAGATATCGGGGGACTTTTATTGTGAGAAATTAATAGGAAATTAAATAACTGTTAAGAAACCTGTTGTTATTCTTCAATAATACTGCACCGACGAGTATTTACAGCCGCTCTTCTGACCACTATTCAAAACAAGTGCCTCATTGGCTAAAGAAACACCTTCGAGCAGGTAGCCCTGATGTAGTCAAAATGCAAATCCCTGCAGTGCTGGGCTGTCGTGACGAGTGAAACAGAGTGAAGCCAAGCTAGCACGCGCCTTGAAAAGCCCCAGGTGCTACCAGTAGTACATATTGCTCTTGACAGTACGTAAAATAAAATGCTGGTTAATCATATAGAACTCTGGTCATGCAGACATTAAACACAAAGGTATTCGCTCAGTTTTTAACGTGTCTTAACAAGTCAAATCTCTAACTAGGATGCTAAAGTCAAGATAAAATTTGAACATGTTTTACTACCTGATAGAAGTATCCTATCACTCAGCTTTTCTCCTCATGTCGTCATCAGGCACCCAGTCGTTCCCTCCCCTCTCTGCTCTGGGCTACCACCAGTGCCGCTGGAACTACAATGACCAGGAGGACGTGCAGACGGTGGATGCAGGCTTTGACGAGCACGACATCCCCTATGACTTTATCTGGCTCGACATCGAGCACACGGATGGCAAGCGTTACTTCACCTGGGATCCACACAAGTTTGCATCACCAAAGGAGATGCTGCAGGGTCTGGTGGACAAGAAACGCAAGGTATAATGTTAGGATCCACAACTTTAGGGTTCTTCAGTGTCTATTCTGCTGATATCATCTCACTTTACCTGAAATAATAGAAAATAAAGTTTACTTTCTACTAATTTTTGTTCCGTTGTTTTTACAGATGGTTGCCATTGTGGACCCTCATATCAAAGTAGACAGCAACTACAAGATCCACAATGAAATCCGCTCTCGGGGTTTCTATATCAAGAATAAAGATGGGGGAGACTACGAGGGCTGGTGTTGGCCTGGTAAGAGACGACTGACAACTCAACATCAATGTGTAGAAAATGTATCTCTAAATATACTTTTTTGAACTGGATCTTCACTGAGGAAAAAGTGTTTCTTGGTGTGCAGAGATCTTCATTCTAACAAGGAACACTTCTCTTACTTCCCTTTCGCATGACATCTTTTCAGGTAGTGCCGGCTATCCAGATTTCACCCGTGCAGACATGAGGGCCTGGTGGGCCAGCATGTTCGCCTACGACCAGTATGAGGTGAGTCTTAAGCAGCGATGGAATGTCACTACATTTACTCAAGAACTGTACTTAATTACAATTTTGAAATACTTGTACTATACTTGAGTAATTCCTTTTTCTGCTACTTTATACTTCCACTCCGCTACATTTTGGAGACAAATATTTAACTTTTTACTCCACTGCATTGATTTAAAAACTTTAGTTACTAGTAACTTTACAGATTACATGCTGCATCAGAGTCATGATGGGTGACTTTCAATTTTTCCAAAGTAACATTTAAATACTATCTTTACTGTTACTCAAGTATGACTTTTACAACCCTGGTATCAAGGACACTTCTTTCTCTGTTATGAATCTTCAATGCTCACTGCAACTATTCACAGAGTGTCATTAGCATATTTTGACTCAGGAGCTGCCCACTACAGCCACAGTTTGCTGCTATTGGCTACTGTCTTTTTGTAATGTCTCCACTGAGGTTTATTGAATCTGTTCACAAGTTTAATTAGTAATTTTGTAATTAGTCCGGCATTGAGACTGATATCCACAATCCCTGTCTGCTCTCCAGGGTTCCATGGAGAACCTGTATACGTGGAACGATATGAATGAGCCATCAGTCTTTAATGGGCCAGAGGTCACCATGCACAAGGACGCCATGCACGGAGCCTGGGAGCACCGCGACGTCCACAACCTGTATGGCTTCTATGTGGTGAGTGCACACAGGTCGTCTGTTTCTTTGTGTGAAAGAACCGAAGCTTTCTGTTCAATATTTTTATTTCAGACTTTGTTGTTTTTTGGTCTGGTTGAGTATTTATGCATTCACCAAGCAGAAACCAGTACAACACAAATTATGAAATATTAGTAAAACAAAATGACACAGCAGCCCTTCAACATAATCTTAGTCTAGTAAATTTAAATAATCTTAGTGATATGATCACACTGTCAGAGCTCACAAATTGCTTTGAAAGAGAAACAAAATATCCTCTATAAAATCAGATGATTTGCATAAAAATCCCCCCTCTGCTTCAATGATTATCCTGTGTACAACCTGCAGCAAATGGCCACGGCGGAGGGTCTGATCCAGAGGTCAGGAGGAGTCGAGCGACCATTTGTCCTGACCAGAGCCTTCTTTGCTGGGTCACAGCGCTACGGTAAGACCTTTGGTTCTTCAATGAAACTTGGATTAGATAAGATTAGAGGTAGAACTTTATTAATCCCAAAGGAAATTCTCAAAATAATTGTACAGTACAACCGGTAACGAGTAGGTTTTTATGAGGATAAAGACAATGGAATATTAAATATTAGTGAAATATAAAAAATATAAAGTGTGTAAGAAGTAAATACAAAAACCAGTACCTAACAGAATTACGATTGAAGTAAGATATGTTGAGAAGAAATTGAGATCCTGTAGTGATTTGAACTCTAAGTCTGTTTGGTTATGTGCTAGAAACCTATTGTCAGGTTATTTTAGTGCAGGACCAAGTGTGTTGAAGTGTGTTTGTGTCTGTAGGTGCTGTGTGGACCGGAGATAATGCTGCTGAGTGGGACCATCTGAAAATCTCCATCCCCATGTGTCTGAGCCTGGGCCTGGTTGGAATCTCTTTCTGCGGTGGTGAGTGTGATCAGTCTACTGTTACACCGCTAGAAGTGTAGAATATGCATCATTTCCCTCTTTAACTTGTTTAGCACGCCACTCTAAAAATCATCTGCCAGAGTCACACAACTTCAAACATTTGACTCATATCGCATGAAGTTCACATTCATGAGGAGATCAGGTGTTTATGTCAATGCATCTACATTAAATAAAGCTTATTTTGTACAAATAAATAACATCTAATTCTCCTCCAGTTCCTGCGGAAAAGTTCTAAAAATGGCAGATCTCAAGACGATGTTGTTTCTGGCTGTTTGCTTTACATCAGGCTCTAAAAGCACCTTGCCTGACTCTAACTCTTAACACTGACCCCGTCTGTCTCACAGCTGACGTCGGTGGTTTCTTCAAGTCTCCCAGCACTGAGCTGCTGGTGCGTTGGTACCAGACTGGGGCGTACCAGCCGTTCTTCAGGGCCCACGCTCACCTGGACACACCCCGCCGCGAGCCCTGGCTGTTCGGTCCTGAAAACACAGCGCTGATCCGTGAGGTGGTGCGCCAGCGCTACACCCTCCTGCCTTACTGGTACCAGCAGTTCTACCAAGCACACCAGACTGGACAGCCCATCATGAGGTGAGGACTCGAAGAAACACCATTTGTGTTTGTGTCTCTTTCATGTCGTCTTTCCTGTGGTGTTGAGTGGGGACGGGAGAATATAAGATTTTACTGCAGATCATGATAAAAACACTCTGGTCGCAATATCCCGATTACCAAAATCGGGAGATTTGGTGAATATCCTCACATTTACCCCTTTCATACATATAAAAATGTTGTGCATTCATGTCACTCAGCTGACACTTGTATCTCTGTTGCAGACCTCTGTGGCTGGAGTATCCTCAGGATCCTGCTACCTTTGCTATCGATGACGAGTTCTTGATCGGTGAGACACAGAACATTAAAACTCTAATGTGCTTTGTTCCAAGAGATCTGTTTATGACTTTAGATACGAATCTACTTAAAAACCTCAATGTCTGATGTTAAAACTAGCCTCCAATTATCGATTTAATTAAATGCAAAATCTCAGCCGAGTTCTCCAGATCTGTTGCACTGCAGATATTGTTGTGAAACTGATGATGTGTTGGGTGTGGATCATGTCTGTTTATTGTGGAAACAGCCGAGTTACTAGCGGACAAACTAGAATGAAAACCTGAATATCAGGCATTAGTGAGGCAGGAGTGATTCAAAACGAGTATCAGACTCGCTGATGTGACTCAACTGTCCTGCAGGGAGAGACTTGTTGGTGCACCCGGTTACTGAGGAGGGAGCCAGGGGAGTCACCGCCTACCTGCCTGGCAAAGATGAGGTAAGAGAACACAGTTACTCATCTTTCTGCACCGACTGTGTCAGTAACAACACTCAGGAGTTCTTTGTCTTGATGAAACCTTTTCTGAACTTGTGTGTGTTCCTCAGCTTTGGTTTGACGTCCACACCTTCCAGAAGCACAATGGAGCCCAGAACCTTTACATTCCTGTCACCATGAGCTCTGTAAGACACTAAGATGCCCGTTCAATGATTTCACCTACAATCACAAACTCCTTCAGTTCGAGGCCTTCCACATTCTTTCATAGTTTTTATTGTTCCTCTTGTTTTAATATGGAGCGCTCTCTTTCTTTTAAGATCCCTGTGTTCCAGCGTGGCGGCTCCATTATTCCCAGGAAGCTACGAGTTCGCAGGTCTTCCACCTGCATGGAGCACGATCCCTACACTCTACACGTGGCTCTTAACCCCCAGGTAAGTCAATTGCACAAACCACTATGACGGCTACAAGAGCCAACCGTCACCCACTGCTATTTTGATATGTTTGCAAGTGCGATTGTCTTCCATGAAGTTCTGACCTTTCATTTTTGTTTTGTCTGACAGAGAACTGCAGAGGGCGAGCTCTACATAGACGATGGCCACACCTTCAACTATGAAAAGAAGGAGTTCATCCTCAGGAAGCTTTCCTTCGCCAAAAACATCCTCTCCTCTGTGTGAGTGATGAATAATATCTCTCATTTAAGAAAACCTGCCTCTTTTATTATAGTGTTACTGTATAATTTTAATTTTGTAAAACCTCTTAAATATTAAATCCATGTCTCTGCCTGGTCCACAGTAACATGGCTCCGGATGCCCAGTTTTCTACCCGCTCCTGGATCGAACGCATTATCATACTGGGAGCCAGTAAGCCCAGCAAGGTTACTCTTAAGACTGCTGGTGAGTGACATAACAACATCTGTCTCATGTCAATTCTCACAGGTTGATTTATTTTGAGACTGAATGCTGCTCAGTAGGTTTGAGCTGACATTAGATAGTATTGAATACAATTGAACAATCTTCCCATTAACTTAAATCGAATTCATGTGAACAAAGTTCAAGAGAAGGATGTAGAAATAGTTTTTAATCTTCTCTTTTTACAGTGACTAAAGCAGTGTGTAAGTGTATCTGTGCCTCTCTTTGTGCTAAAGTAAATAGTGTTCATACAGGTCATAGGAAAAGGAGAGCCTGATGATTTATTACTCATGAATATTATCACGGCTTCTCATGTTACTTTATTTTTAGCTGTTCATGTACGAACAAGTCAACTGCTGCCAGATCACACTTCCTCGAGGTATAACACTGAATGTGCTTTTAAATTAAGCCATTTTGTGTGGACGACTGAACTTTGTGCGCATTTGAGCCCCCCAGGTTTGGAGAAGTTCAAGTGTGACCTTTTTTTTTAGAAAATGTCTTTGAATTTCTTTCTTTATTCAGCATAAGGACTACTGGTCTTTATTTTGCCTTTCAACTGAAATGAAAATGAACGAATCACTTAATGTTCATGAAAGGAAACTGAAACCAAGGGTACCTGGCGTGTAACAGCTGCTTTTTGGCTGCCAACAATCAGACAGCAAACTTAGCCGAGGGATACATTTTATGCGGCTGCCGCTTTGAAAACAAGAAACGCAGGCTCACGTAGCCTACACAACCACACTTACACATCCACAGGTGGCTGCTTACGCTTGCCAAGACGTAGGAGAGAAACACAAACAGTGCAAATGCATCAGTGATTTGTCTTTATTTTTTGTGGAAACAAAAGAAACCGGGAAATGCAGTGAAACTTGTAAGGCCGGAGATACACTGGCTGTTGAACCACATATTCGCGCAGACATCCAGCTGCAAGTATATCTTCAGCCTTACAGTGACGGATTACTTGTTTGAAAACATAACTAAAATACGTATTACTTTAATTGCAAAACTAACGTGTTACGTTACCCGTTACCACAACAAAGTAATGACTCCTGAAAAGTGATTACCCCCAACACTGATCCTGAGTGTGAGATTTTCTGATTCTTGTCTGAGATGAGATTGTCACTCTTTTCTCTCTCACTGACTGTCTCTTCTTCTGTCCTGCAGGTGGTCAGGAGAGCCAGGTGGAGTTTGAATTCGACGCCTCAATGTCCATGTTGACGCTCCGCAAGCCCGGCATGAACGCAGGGGTAGACTGGTCTGTCACACTTCAGTAACCATGGAGATGGGAGACAATGAGGAGGAGCAGGAGGAGAAAATGACTGAACTGGACTGAACAGAGAGGGCGAGAAAGGAGGGCTGATGCCTACGACTAACTAAAGCAAAGACAACAGGATAGCCACCGTGGAAAATAAAGAACATAAACGCATTAAAACACACACACATGCATAAACCCATGTAGACCTGTTAGTCGAGCTGAGCCACGTAACGTCTCTGCCATGTCCTTCTTATGTTCAGTCACACTGTAAAACCTAACAAGAATGGTTACTGCTAGATAGATAATTCTGTTTGTCAGGTTATTCAGATAGATGGCAACTGAGCAACTCGAATCACGTCATTGTAATGAATCTGTGGGGTTGAGGAGAAAACATTCAGACACTCTTTGTTTTTTTAATCGTCCATCCTGTCTCCCTCCGAAGAAAGATCACTGTGATTTCAAAATGAAGGTTCACATTCAAAGCACATGCTCCACCTGCTGGTGATTCCCTCGATCTGTTTCTGATAAAAATCATTCCATCCCTTCTATAAACAAAGCACTTCAATCAGCTAAGAGCTCGACCGTCTTTACTTCTGCCACATTTCATATATTTGGGGGGAGCCTGCCAACAATCAATTCATCCTGCGGCTCTGCCACAAAGTCAAAAGAAAATCGTCATGGCACGTTAATTCCTGTTTAGCCTCTCCCAGAGAACGTCAGTGATGAGTTTGATTCATTATCATCGCTTCACAGTGGGAGCGATCAGGTCGGGTGACTGCTGCACCGAGAGGGGATTTTCAGCTATTCTTTGGAAGAAACTTTGCAACTGGGGAATCGCTTCAGGGGACTAAACCACTGGTGTTTGTGGATCATCCTGTCGATGTGCTTTCTTTCTTTTATCGAGTCCTTTTTCTCAGCGTCGTTTACTAGATTATTTTTAATGCACTTGAGGAAGTGAGAACTTAAAAGATGTTTAGACTTTCATGTGTTTACTAGATGTCGGGACTGTCTAGAATTTCCGGAGTGTCGTTTGGAGCTTAACGAACAGGTCCGATTTAATTCTTGAAAGGTGTTTCACTAGCAGATATCCATTTCTGCTGGTTTATACGAAAGTAAATCCTTAATGACACCGAGCAGTCGTGAACTTTCAAATGATTCTCTGGAGACTCTGGAGTCCTGACAAGTCAAATCATTGGGCCTTTTTAGGAGTTTTGTTCTATGAGTTTGTCTCCTTGATTGTTTTTATGATTATAAATGTACATGTTGCTTCAGTTTTGTTGGTGATGGCTTGAATTGGTGGAAAACGGAAGTGAAGGAAAAAGACTTCAGCTGTCAATCAAAGTTGTCAGATGTACTACTAAAAGATGAGACCAAGTGAAAATAAAGTTGACCAAATGTGAAAGAAGTGTTTGGTTTTGATTGAATTAAGTTAAGAGTTCCTTCCTTACTACGTTTCTCTCATTAATGAGACGTCTGTTGTCTGTATTCATTGTGTTTTCTAGACATTTGTCACAGTCACATCTCAGGAGGTAATAACTTAGTGAAGTCTTGGACTAGTAGAGAATGTAAATGATTATTATTAATTGTTGGATCTTCTTTAGACATTGTGCCATCTTTTCAGGGCCTTTCTTTATCTTTAAACAAGCAGAAATATTAAAAATTGATGTTGTGGGTGTGCCCATGGTTTCTTTACAGGAATCTGAAAAGGTTTCCCTTAGAAGTCCTTTGTTCACAAAGAGGGAATATGTAAATAATTACATGTGGACAAATGCTGTACTTGTATGACTTTGTTTCAATAACTTTTTTACTACAAGGTTGAGATATTATGGAAACCCATTTTTGCCAGTTTAAATAAAAAGATTTGATGAAAACATAGCCATGATTTTAAAAGACAAAATTCTCATGGTAGGTCACAATTATGAGATAAAAAGACAAATTGTATCTCATAATTTCAACTATTTATCCCATAATTATGATTTTGAATCTAATAATTTTGTATTTGATCTCAAAATCTCAACCTTTTATCTCATGTTCATTACTTTTGATCTCATATTCACGACTTCTACCTCATATTTATGACTTTTTATCTAAAAATGTCAACCTTTTATCTCATATTTATGAATTTTATCTAAAAATGTCGACCTTTTATCTCATATTCATGACTTTTTAGCTCATAATTTTGACTTTTTAGCTCATTCATTATCTCATAATTGACTTTCTATCATATTCGTGACTCTGTCATGATTTCAATTTCAATCTCATAATTCAAATTTTTTATCTCATATTTACGACTTCTCATCTCATAACTTTGCCTTTTCATCTCATCAATATGACTTTAATCTCATAATGTCGAGTTATTAAATCATATTCATGACTTTCTATTTCATAATTTTGACTTTTTAGCTCATATTTGACTATGTGTCTATAATTTAGACTGGAAATTGTAATCTGTTAATTTCAATTTTTTATAATTTCTTTTCTTTTATAATCTCATAAAAGTATTTGTTATTTTTTCCTTCTTTAACTGGCGGAAATGGCCTTCCATAAGATTTAAAGTTAATATAACATACAAACCCTAAGAGTCATTAGAAAATGAACACCTGGCAACAAGAAAGTACATTTAAATTTCAAAAAGATTTCCAGGATTGATTACCACAGTCTCCGTGCCAAACCATCGGCTTATTATATACAAAATAATAAATTTGTTGTGTTTTCGTGACAGCTGAGCATGGACGCCGTGTTGTCGCGCATGAATGACGTAAACGCGACGTTTTCCATCATGGCGGCGGAAGGCTGTGAGGAGATGAGCGGCAACGGGGAGCTCGAAGAGTCTTCAGGTAGTTTCATTAACGTTAATGAATTTATTATACACAGTTTCGTCTTTTCACAGATATCGTTGAACTTTTCATTCATCTGCAGGGATTTTAAATAACGCCGCCGATTGCACCTGTTTTAAGGACAGGCATGACAAGCTAGGCTAGGCTAACGTGATTTCAACACACCACGAAACAGCACAGTGTTCTGCTCACTAACTTTAATCCACTTACTGTCCTGTTTTTGAATACGTGCCTCGCGGCTACTTATCGCGTTTCGTCACAATTTAGTTGAATAATGTTAATAACAATTCAGATGTAGTGAAGTCAGCCCCGTTTGTACTCTGTGTACTGAGCTTTGTATGAATGAAACACACCTCTGCAGGTGTAAACAGGTGTTTTAAGAATAAAAGCCGAGAAATAGCGACTTTGTTCTTGTTTTGTTGGATGTTTTAGTCATGTGTGGATCACAGGCTGCTGGTAATAGTTAGTGTACTTACATTTTCAGCTGCATTATTGGTATGACTGCTCAAAGTAATCTCTACATCAGTCAAACCACAACCTATATGGATTTGACTGGAAGCCTAAAATCAGAGCACTGCTTACAGTCTGTGATTGATTTACTGCGAGATTGTTTTTACATCTGAGTCTGCACATGCAAACGTTTGGGGTTTTCACACATGGTTGTTGTTGTTGTTTAGGACATCATGGCCCTTGTTCCCAAAACTGTACAGGAAGCAGAGAATCTGTAAAGTTAATGAATTACATCACATTACATTCATGCGGCCAATAACTGTTTCCTGTAGAGGTTCATAGAATTTTTAGAAGGAAAAAAACAGCTAGATGTCATCATCCCCCCAAACAAACAGAGTATATTCACTGCCTCTGTAGTTTTGCTTGTCTTTATCATTTACAAACTAAGACAGCGAAAAAGAAAACGGCAGCACTCAAGTCTCTGTCTTTCTTTTGCCACCACGAGGGCTGCAACGAACGATTGTTTTCATTATTGATTAATCTGCCCATTAGTTTCGTGATTAAAGGTTCAATCAAATGTCAAACAAAAGAAGAGAAAATCCTCAGCACAGAGTCCAAAGTGACATCTTTAAGTTGCTTTTATTAAGTTGCTTTTGTCCAACCAACAGTCCAAAACCCAAATACTCTTCATTTAATATCATAAATGACAAAGAAAAGCAGGAAATTATTACATTTAAGAAAAAAATATGTGACATTTTTGCTTCAAAAAGGACCAATTAATCAATTCAAGCTCTAGCCACCACACCTTAAGAAAATAAAGCAACTTAAGGGGAACGTTTAAGAAAGGTAAAGGTTTAAAGTCGAGACACAACAACTTTCACTTTCTGTTTAGGACGATCTTGATTTTGATCCAAAAGATGAAGATTTGTTAAAAAACGTTGACTGTAACATTTTTCTTGCTTTTGTAATGTTCCTTGAAGCTTCACGGAAAATGTCTGAAGTTATTGTGATAAGTGTTAGTGAACAACAGAGGCTTACCTGTACAGTTCACTTCTGTTATGAGACTGACAAATTTACCTTCGATATTCCCCCTCTGTAGCTATGGAGGCCTCTGAGGCTCCTGCATCGCCTCCGACTGAGGTGGTGAAGATGTCAGAAGAGAATGGCAGTGCTTCTGAGGTCCATGAGGCCCCTGAAGCCCCTGAACCCCCCGTAGGCCCCCACCCTGAGTCCTTCTCCATGCCCCCGGCTGCAGAAGACGAGGAGGGAGAGCTGCCTGCCGACTTTGAGCGTCTTTGGAAGGCCGCCCACGACAATCCACAAGACTTCACCAGCTGGACTGACCTGCTGCAGTACTGCGAGCAAGAGGTGTGTTTGTGTGTGTGTGTGTTGCATTTGTGCATTGACTTTTGTCGCCCCCATGAGGCCACAAACCATGCAGGTCTGGAAGCTGTAGGGTATAATATTTCTCTTCTCTTCTCAGAGTCATGTCACAGCATCCCGCAGAGCGCTCGAGGCCTTCCTCGTCCGCTACCCGCTCTGCTACGGCTACTGGAAGAAATTTGCCGATCTGGAGCGCCGCGCCGGGTACAACGACAAAGCAGAGGAGGTACAACGGGAGAGAAAGTAGCCACAATTAGATGTGCATTAAAGAAGTGTTTTCCACAGGTTTTTATGAGCTTATGATCACGTTTGTGGTGTGTTGTGTCAGGTGTGCATCCAGGGTCTGCAGGTGATCCCTCTGAGTGTAGATCTGTGGATCCACTACATCAATCTGCTGCTGGGAACACTGGACATGAACCTGCCCGAGTCGCCCGTGCGGATTCGCAGGTAGATTAACATTCACACACACATTTAAAAGCTGCCAGTTCACCTCTTGCATGGTAGCACAGATAAAAGAAGAGAGAATACAACGAAAAAGTGAAAGTTGTTTTCCAACCCGCAGAGTGTTTGAGGATGCGGTTCAGGCAGCAGGTCTGGACTTCCACTCGGACCGGCTTTGGGATCTTTATATCGAGTGGGAGAAAGAGCAGGGGAACATGAAGAACGCAACGGCTGTACTGGACAGAGTCCTCAAAGTCCCCACCCAGCTTTACAACACACACTACGACAAGTAAGATCAGACCAATCAAAATCGTATTGAGGAAAGACTCATCTTTGCCTTTCTCAATTTCTCGCTCTTTTCTTCTTCCATTAATCTCTTTATGCGTCCTGCTCCATCTTCTCCCGCCCGCCCTCTCCGTCAGGTTCAAGGAACACCTCAACAGCCAAGAGCCCAAAGAGATTCTCCCCCCGGAGGAGTACGAGGAGCTGAGGGCGTCGTGCCGTCAGAGTCAGAAGGCGGAGCGTGCCGAACAAGCCCAGGAGGAGGAGGAGGAGAGGCCGCCGGGGGAGGAAGAGCCCGCCACACCCGAGGGCACAGACACGGTGAGTAACACATTCAACCCTGACAGGATTTCAGAGTAATGACACGTTTTAAATTTAGATACAAATGAGATGTAAATTAAAGAGATTATTTTTATGATTTTGTGTCCAGGAGGAATTGATGCAGAAGATCAGGGAACAGGTGCTTCTTCACAGGGACAAAGTTTACCAGGACAACGAGGGAGAAGTCCGCAAGAGATGGCACTTTGAAGACGCTGTGAGTTTCTCTTCCTACTCAACTCTGTTAGTTTATGATTTCTCTCTAAACTTTTTGTGCTTTCCCTCACTCTCTCATTCAGGCAAATTCTCAATATGCCTGTGTGCACAAGGCTGAAGACAGTATTCATGATTCTTGTGCCAAAACAGAACAATCTTTAAAGCAATATTGTGTTTTAATTGTGCAAATGGAGAAATTCATAAACAATTTCAAGTCTGCTGATAATCTTCTGCAAGGCATTTCAAGTTTGAGAAAAAAGATTGCATAGTTTCTGGATTGGTGATTAAATAGATCATGATATTTATTTTTTTGGGACATATCTGCCAACCCTTCTTAATGTTATTTCATGTTAAGTTATCCCAAGTATCCTTTAATGTTATTGTTTTGGGTTTTACAGGAATTGATTCAGCGTTAGTTTCTATTTTCTTGTAAATATTCTGTTGTCTCTGTTTATAATTATTGGTCTTTCATCACTTTCTACCTCAGAAACTGAATCTTTTTTTTTTTCTCTGATCTGTAGATTAAACGTCCGTACTTCCACGTTAAGCCACTCGACCGTCTCCAGCTGCGGGCCTGGCACTCCTACCTGGATTGGGAGATCGCTCAGCTGAGCATCGACTCCAAAGACTCCGACCAAGGTGACTATGTGAAGATACTGCCCGCTGTCAACGTTATAATAGTGATTCTAGACATCTGTGTTACTGTCTAAAGCGTCCACAGCTCTGACACCATTTTCTCCGATTAGATCCAAACCAGGCAGCCACAGAGGGGTCGGAGGTCACAGCACAGCCTCAAGAAGCACCAGAGGATGCTGCGGTTGCCCGTGACGACCACAGGGTTAGAATCCTCTTCGAGCGCTGCCTGATCGCCTGCGCTCTGTATGAGGAGTTCTGGACCAGGGTGAGGAGAACAGGGTGTTTGTGTGTGACTAAAATTTAGAGAAAGAATACACAAGAGCATATTTCAGTGTGTATTAATGTCCCGTGTGTATGTGTCGATCAGTACACTCAGTACCTGGAGTTGCAGAGTGTGGACGAGGCTCGGGCGATTTACAAACGAGCCTGTGAGGTCCACCTGACGTACAAACCCAACATCCACATGCACTGGGCCACCTTCGAGGAGAGGCACGGTACGACACAACACACTGAACACACTGATAATAAACTGAATATCTTTGGAATGTGGACAAAACAAGATATTTGTGGATCTTCTTCAGCTTTTGGAACACTGATCAACATTCTTCTCAATCTCAATCCTCAATCAGTCCGTGTTTCTTGGTGCATTACAGCTGCATGTAGATCAGTGGAATAGTGTAAAAACCATCTGCAGGACAGTGTATCTTGCGCTTCAACGTGCAACAGAACAAACGAAACATGGAAAAATATTACTTCATTACACACAGGGTATCTTTCTAAAAATGGAGTAAGCCTCAAAACTTCACATCAGAGTCCTTTTAAGGAAACGATTAGAGGCTTCTCTCCATATTTTGCATCCACCCCACTCATTAAAACTCCTTCATCCTCTCCATCAGGTGACCTAACCGAGGCCCGGCGAGTGCTGGAGGCTCTGGAGAAAACCCTACCAGGGTTGGCAGTGGTCCGTCTTCGCAGGGCGGCTTTAGAGAGACGAGCGGGCCAGCTGGACCAATCAGAGGCCTTGCTGCGGGAGGCGGTGGCCGAATCCAAAGAGAAGCCCACGCTACACGCCTTCTACTCCATCAAGCTGGCTCGTCTGCTGCTGAAACTGGGCAGGAACCCGAGCAGAGCCCGCAGGGTGTTACAGGAGGCGTTGGAGATCAGTCCGGTGAGAAAAGTTACTAACAGCCGCAAATATTTCAGCTAATATGAAAATCACAGGCTTTTGATCAAAGCCCTCTCATCTTCTCGTCCAAAAAACTTTTAATTTAAAAGTTAAAGAATGTCGGTGTAGTTCAGCTGCAAAATCCTGCTCATTTTCTATGAGACAATTTACGTACCAGTCGCTGGAATTTCTTTATTTTTCAGGAAGGAGTCACAGATATAAATCCACCACAACAATTCTGAAATACAAGTCTTAAATGAGAGTTTTTTTTTTTTTCAAAATCCACGAAAAATCAGTGAGGAATAGAGACTGTAGTGTAGCAACAGCAGGGCGGGCGTGTTTTATTTTACGGTCACTCTCAACCATAACACGAATGTGATCCGCCTAGAGGAGACTTTGCTCCACAAGATGGTCGATAGTTTTTTCACATAAATAAATAAAAATATGATATGCTGAACACTATGACTCAGATCCCATTTACTTTGTGTGGTACTAGCAAATTAAAATTGCCAAGACTCTGTACTGAAGACGCATAATGAATCTAGTTTGGCTATGTGTCCTCCCTCAGGATAACGATAAACTACACATGAACCTGTTGGAGCTGGAGGTGTCGGGGGACCCCTGGGCCTCAGCTGAGGCGGTGCAGGAGTGTGTGACCCGAGCCCTGGCAGCTCCCCTCACCCCAGACACCAAGATCCTCTTCTCACAGAGAGGCCTGCAGTTCGCCGAGGACTACAGCAACTCTATCCAGAGGTCAGAGGTCAACAACAGTCTTACTGGCAGATATCTTAAATCCAATGGGTCACGTAAACCATTCATCGACTTTTTGTTCCTCACTGTGTGTCTGTCCTCGACAGTGTGCTGTCTGTGTACGACGAGCACCAGAAGCTGCTGCAGGAGCTCGGTGGAACAAAGAGAGGAGCAGAGAACGGGTGAGAGGGGGAGGAAGAACCAGCTTAAAGTTAATCAAGTAAAAAAAAAATAAAAGAACGTCATAATTAGTATGACTGACTGGTTTCAAGTTATTACACTGATTTTTTCAGCACTATTAGAATAATTGAAAGCTTTTAAATGTTATTCTGTCAGCAACATTTTGAAAACTGACATAATTGCAGCTCCTACATCAAATTTTCTTTAAAAACCCATTCATGAGTTCAACGTATGAAAATGAAGTATGTACATGTTAGTATTGTAACATCAGTAATGAATGGGAACATCATGCATGCTTCTGTTTTGTAAAAATGTGATTTATAGGGATGAGGACCCGGAGAAGCTGAGCAAAAGTGACGACGGCTCTGCTGTTGCCGTGTCTGCAACGGCCCCACCTACCATGCCGCACGTCCCCATCACCACACCCCCTCCACCTGTGATGGGCGCAGACGTGAGCGCACAGGCCGGCTACGGAGGATACAGCAACTGGTACCAGGTAGGATTTGAGATTTTGACACAGACGGCGATATTTTCAAAACTGAAGATGGCTGTTTTGATGAAAAATGAACCAACACTGCGAAAGAATGAGGAGGAAGTTTGCTTTAATGAGGTGCAGGAAAACCAGAGTCCATAAAGTCATAAAGATTGTTTTCTTTTTTTATTGCTCTTCTTCTTATATTTATTTGGTCTAATGTGATGTGGTCTTTTTTTTTCATTGTTTTTATCCTTTTATTTGTATTTATTTATATTGACATTTTGTGTTCTATCTTTTGTCTTGTTAAATTTTTATCTGAACCTTTTTACTTTTCCTTCAAGGGCACACTGTGTAGTTTTGGAGAATAAATTCAAACTCAGAATTAAAATAGTTACAATATTAATGAGGTAATAATACAAACTCAAAAATATTTTTTCCATAACTGAACAAACGAGCTATACTCAGAGGAAAATGAGATCCACAGATCACTGTTTGAAGCTATAAAGGTGGCAGGGTCCGCCAAATATAAACAAAGTAAAACAGTATGAAACTGTGTTGTCCTTTAAGGTCAGTTTGTTTATTCAGTGATCAAAACAAAGAGAGTTTGTTTAGTTTGTTTAGGCATAAATCAGTCAATAAAGATCTTTCTCTTCTGATTACAATGTCTTCCTCAAAACTACATAGTGCACCTTTATTCTGGTCTGTTGTTACAATTATTATTACAAATTATATATTATGTAAACTAAAACAGGGTCCATATGTATCTAAAATGGTTTCACTGAAAGTAAACCGACTCTATAGTTGGGTTAGGTTGGGTTCATTTTGACAAAGAACAGTTTGAGATGCTCTGTGAAACTTATCATCACCTGTTTGTTGTGGTTCTTTCCAGCAACCGCAGTACGGCAGCTACGGCTACCAGAACACCTGGAACTACAACCAGGGCTACTATCCTCCCAGCTAAAGTGGGCGACAGTGACTGTGACACAAAATGGCCACAGGAAGCAGTTTGACCCCTAGTGACTTCTCAACCAGACGACAAACTGAACCAGCCGGTCGTGCTAAAACATCCCAGCATCCTCTCCTCTCCGTCCTCCTCTGAGTCACCTCACTGTCCTGGAGTCACAAGAGGTCGGCGGGGTTTTAGCATGTCGTGTCATTCAGTGTTGATTCTGAGGAACAGGTGGAATCATGAGGGAAGGAAACACCCATTCTCAGCACATCAGTGTCTCCATTTTAATCAGAAATATTTTTGTATTTGTTTGCTCCTGTTTTAAAGTCATCCAGTTTTATCAAAACTCTGCAAGCTGATGTACGATTGACATTTTGTACCATTCCAGAGTAGGCTAATTGTTGTTTTTCTAATGTATATAAAGGTGTTTTATAGTGTGTCACAACAGAACCGTTTTGTGTCACGTGTCTTTTTACTCACACTTCCATTATGAGAGTGAAAAAATCAACTCAGAACACACAGAACTCTGGTCTGTACACGAGGAAAGGCTCTGGTATGTGTCCTTCTCGATCAAAACAAAGGAAGGAACGGCCTCTACCGGTTCTCTTTTAGATTAAATCTTTTAAAATCATTCAGGGCGTTACCATCCAAAAGCAAAAGACGCAATGGACATGTTTCACGCTCTGGTGAAGAAAGTTATAGTGAATTTTAATGGACTTTTAGGATAAAGATAATGAGCTTAATTCATCCTGTTTTTGTCCATTAGTCTAATAATCTGAGGACTAGAGCCTCTGAAAGCCACTGGCTGAATAAACCAACAGGCCATTTTCACAGCAGATATTTTCACATGTCATGGCAGGACAAGCTCAGGTGTTTTTTGATCATCACTAAATCGTTTTCAGTATTTTTCTTTTTTTAAGGAAAGAAAGACCAAATTGTCTTACTGAGGGTTCTGAAATGTGAATATCTTCTAGTTTCTTTCCCCCTCTGACAGTAACCAGAATCACTCATAGATACCAGCCACCTAAATACGCTGGATTGGTTCAATAAAATCCCTGAAACTGACCACATCACACAACTCTTATAATGAAAATTCTGTTGAAGAGGTCGAGTCAGTTTTGATTAATCACCCTTTTGAAATCAATCCTCTTGAGTTTGACCAGTCCTGATAATAAGAGCAATGGCCAGTGAAACCAGGACCTTCTTACAGTTCCTACACAACCTCATTATATGTGCACTAGTTCAGTTCACTGTAGTTGTATGCAGTGATTGTATCTCTTAAAGGTTGAGGCTGCCAATATTCTAGTTCTCTTATTGTCAACACATCATATGAAAAGACGACAACAATGTGTCAACATGTCACAGAATTGTTCAGCTTCCCTATTGTGGCAACAAAATGTGTCACAAATGTTGTTTCTTTTTAAAAAAAAAAAAAAAAGTTCATCTTTGTAGTTTTGGACAACAATGAAGGTCTATGGCACAAAGGAAGATTTATCAAGCTTTGGCCACACAAACAGAATCAGTTCATTGTTGCTTTTCATTTCATGGGATTTTTTGACAAAGTTTTAAAAAAGAAATCACCTGCCTTGCTGTAAGGAAAGTTACATAGGCCGCGTTTCCACCACAGGAACTTCCGCCAGACACGAGGAACCTTTGGAGGAACTCGGTGCATTTCTACCGCAAGGACAAAGGTCTAAATTAAGTTCTGGGGACATTATTCACCTCTTAAAAAGTCCCTGCTCAAAAAGTATATGAGCTTTGAGGGTTTGGGCTTGATGGCTAAGCAGTTCTGATTTGTCGAGTACTTGCAGCATTTTAATTTCAGCCACCATTTTAAAACAAATCTGCAGCCACAAACCAGTTTTTGTTCGCTGTGCTTCGACACGTCAACATGGAGTTTCAGAAAAAAAAGCGTAAGACAGATGAAACAAAGATGAAGTCCAGGCCCTGTTGTTTAATAAAAAAGCAAAAAGCGGCAAAAATTACACTTAAAAACAGCATCACTTTTTTCTAAGTCAGCGGACTAATTTGCCCAATCTTCATGGGTCCTTTGACCATGCCGAAGGGACATTTTAGTTCCTTGAAATGTAGTTTCATGGACTAAAAGTTCCAGGTACTTTAGGCGGAAATGCGGCTTTATGTATGATATGTAGAAAATTCAGTCCACCATTATAATTCTCTGAGTCAGCTTTATTTTAAGTAGATTCTTGGTGATTATGCAGACATAACTGTCAATATATTTAACTTATAAAAAAAACTGGCAAAGTAGAATGTCACAAAATCAGGAAGATTGCGGGGATTAAATTTAAGGCCCTTCAAGAACCGATCGAGTGTGTCTAGTGTTGTACTTTGCTTTGTAACGATCATCTTAAAATTCAACGATTTTGTACTTTATCGTTTTTATAAATGAGTTGCTGAAAACCATGAAGCAGTATCCATCAGAAGCCAGCTATCTTCACTTTGTAAAAGTCCATCTCACTGCACACAAACCAAGCCATAACAAATCAATCAGCCCAGAATGGTGTAAGGCGTCATTCAGTGAGTTAACCCAAAATGTATTACACTATTACTCTCCAAAAACATCTTAAAATTAGTTAAAACACAATCTGAACGAAGCTTCGAACTGCGTCTTGTCTGCTTCAGTTCAGTTAGCTGGCTTATTGAGTGATACTGAACGGTGGCGGCTCTGTTCCTGGATCGATATCTTTCATGTGTTGATGCAGTGGAGGTGGTGAGGTAGGCTCACAGAGCGGATCCTCCTGATCTCACTTTTTGGTAACAACCAGCACAGCTGAAGGCACCAAACCTGCAAAAGAGAGGGAGGGGAAAGTCATGAAAGGCGATCAGATAGAGCCGCTGACTGGACAGTTATAAGTCCATACGGACAGTAAAACACTGGGAATATGTTAAAGGATATGTTCACAAAATTAAAAAATTTAGATATTAACTTTTAACCTTCAGGGCAAAACAGTGTTGCAGCATTCTCCTAAATAACTGAAGCAGATTGGGACTTTTAAAACCTAAGAAAACAACCGAAATAACATGAAATAGCTCCATAAAGCTCGTCCAGTGTAATCCAAGTCTTCGGAAGCCACAATATAACAAACTGAAAAGACATTATTTACACTCTCAACGTGCAGTCGAGCTTGTGCACCCACTTAAGATGGTGTGCACACTAACCTTTAGCTTCACAGCTGCAGTGAAGAGTTCAGCCTAAATAAGGGTGTAAATAACATCTTGACAAACAAATTTGGGATCTTGGGGCTCCCAGAGACTGGGATTTTGCCAGATGCGCTGTATGGAGCCATATTATGTTTTTGTTTTGGTTGTTTTTTTTATATTTTAAAAACAAGTTCCTGTCTTCTTCAGTTGTTTAGGAGAATGCTGCGACACGGTTTTCTGTGGAAATCCAGAAGTGTTTTGTGGACTACAATGCTTCACTATTCACATTATTCTCTTCGAATGCTGACTACAGAGATGTGCTCCATATTCTAACGTAGTTCCCAGTCCAGTGCTCACCCAGTTCCTTAAGGGGCTTCTCCATGTCCAGTTCGGTGTATACGTGGCGGGGGTACAGCGACAGCAGCGTGAAGTCCTGGCCCTCGGGCACGTTGCTGTTCATCTGCACGTAGACGCGCACTGCCGCCAGCGGCTCCTGGGCCTTAAAGACTGTGGCGATGGTCGAGCCGTCCAGCAGACGGACCTTTACGGTAAGGAGGAGGGAAGAGCAAGTGAAGGAGGAGGAGAGATGAAACAATGACGGAAAGGGTAATGTTTTTTGTCGTCTCATGCAAAAAAAATGTCTCATTAAAATAAATAACTGGTGATGGGACATTCCTTGTGCTATTTTGATACACAGGCTTGTGACAGAAAACAAAGGATGTAAAATATCCCCAGTGTGTTTTCTGTGCTTTATCATGTAGATGTACGAGTGTAAGTGAAGCCTGTACCTGTATCCTGGACTCATCATACTCCTTCTTAGTGGGTGGAGGGCCGTGGCTGGTGGGCGACGAGGGGCTGGGCTGGGCAGGTTGGGACGCTGCGGCTGTGCTCGGTGTTCCACCGCCTCCGAACTAAACAGGGAAAAAAAAACATCTAAGTTGTGACTGTTTCCAACGGAAGAGGTGGTAATAAATTCAATAAGAAAAAAAAAAGACGTAAACCGTTAAAAAGGAAGTTTACCTTTTGTGCTCTCTCCTCTCGGTCTCGTGCTATCTTTTCTTTAACCCTCTGCCTGATGGGAACAAAGACAAACAACACAGTGAGAGCCATAAAGAATGAACATTAGCTCCATGATTTAGCAAACTTTGACAGTCTAATTTGATTTGTTTTTCATGTCTGGTCTTATTATGAGTTTGTTATCTTGTACTGTGCCACAGAAATCCCTGCTGCTTGGTTCTTGATGCAAATCTATACATGTTGTTATGGTACCAGTGCTTGGAGCAGCCAATAAGGAAGAGAAAGTTGCATTTCAGCAATACTTTCTCACTTCTCATATACCAAATAAAAACATCATCGTATATTGAATATTAATATTTATTATATTACATATTATATGATAAAACATAGTATTATTAGTGTACTGATGTTTTTATTTGTTCCTCAGTTTTATTACGTTTAAAGATCAAGGAAATCCACTGTTACAAAGATACGTTCTTATAAAAGTTTGATATGATTCAAAAGCAAATCAGAAATCATATTAAATAATCATGATCTCAATATTGAGCAAAATAATCTGTTCACAATTTTCCCCATAATCGAGCAGCCCGATCATCTGCTGCATCATTATCCGAATAAATGTGCGATAATGAATATCTTACCTTGCCAGTTTGTCCTCCATCTTCTCTCTCCTGCGCTGCTCGGCGAGTTTTTTCATATCGTCATCCTGCAGCTTTTGGCGAATCTGCTGCAGCTCTTGGCCCTGTTTCCTTCGCTGCTTCTCCCTCTCCAGCTCTTCCTCCCGCTCTCGCTCTCTTCTCTCCGCCTGCTTCACCCGCATCAGCTCCTCTAGCCTGAAAAACAGCCAACACAGGCATCAGCTTACAGACAAGAAGGACAATCCTTGTTTTACTTAAACATTGGAGGTGTTCAATCTTTCTAACAGGATGAAAAATTGATGAACAGAAGTAGTTTAGGTCGTATTTTTAAATTATGTTTGTCTACAAGCTAAACTAATGGTCACATCCAACGCTGGAGGGATCTGTGTGTGTGCTCTTACCTTCTAACTTGCTCAAGTTTCTCCTCCTCCGTCAGTGGCCTCCTCGCACCTGTCTCACTATCAATGCAGGTGTTTTCTGCATCTTCTATCCCTGAAGCCAAAACAAACATACATGAGAAAGTGAAACAGAAAGAAACACAATAAGAGATCAAGCGATATGTTTTGAGTGGTATTGAAATGTTTTATGGTCAAGCACAAATCAAAGAAGTCGCATTCTGTCAAAACAACAACACACAAAGCGAAAGAGAAACTTACTCACTGAACTCATATCATGTTCAGTGTAAATCAGCAGTGACTTCCACTTAATTAAACTGAGCTAATTTAGATTTTAAATATTGTTTATAGATAGAAAATACACGTTACTGAGCAAGAGTGGACCATATGGAGAAACACCTCTGTGACGGTATATGCAATTTTATCCAGATGTTGGAAATTTTGTGGAAAAAATCAATTTAGAAACTGTTTTTGGATGAAACTACAAGATAGTAATGTCTGTTTTTGTCTAATCATGTATATTATACACCTGAACAATCAAGAAACTTCATACAAGAAACAACAGTTTGAAAGTTTTAAGTAAGGCTAAAAGTCACGACGGCAAAAGTGATTCTGACCCACCCAGTTTATCTATCGTTAAGGTTATCAATCTGTTTAGTTTCAGCAGATTATACGCTTCACACCGTGCGCATGTCAAAAAGGTCTATTCTGATTAAATGCTTGTTTAACAGATCAATTTATTTAGCATCCATGCTAAGGTGGAACAGCTGAAATCAATTTTAATTGGATTGAGAAATACTGTCCGTGTAACCGCAGCTAATGCAAGCAAAGCAAAGCTTATTACACTTGGAGATAACAAAGCGATGACCCTAACGGTATATAAAACATTCTGACAAGAAGCAAATGTATACTTTCTTATGATATACAGTATAAACATCTAACACATCCCTTGGTGACATTAATGGATAAGTTCATCCAAAAATGAAAATTCAGTCATTTTCTACTCATCCCCATACCGATAAAAAGTCAGCTGAAGTTTCGTACTCCACAAAACATTTCTGGACATCCATAAAAAACAGTGTTGCATCATTCTCCTAAACAACTGAAGTAGATGGAGACTTGTTTTAAATCATAAAAAAACACAAATAAACAAAAAAAACACTGGCAAAAACGGCTCCATTCAGCTTGTCTGGTGTAATCCAAGTCTGAATTAATTGAAAAGATGTTATTTAAACCTTCGATGTGCAAGAAATGTTTTTCCAAATCACTTTGGGATCTCTGGCAGTGGTAGGGACTTGAATTATGCCGGATGAGCTGTATGAAGCCATTTTATGTTGTTTTTTACGTTTTAAAACAAGTCCCTATCTACCAAAACGCTGCAACGCTGTTTTGCTGTGAAGCTCCAGAAATATTTTGTGGACTACAAAACTTCACCCAACTTTCCATATGAGTAGATAATGGCTGTCTTTGTTATTTTTGGATGGACTCGTCCTTTAATGGCATGCTTCTACCATGCTATCACAACCCTTCCTGCCTCCTAAAAAGCACAACATGCCCGGACCTTCAGCGGTGTCTGCTAGTGTCGGCTGTTCTGTGGTGGACTGGCTGTCTGCATTTCCTCCCAGGACGTTCGCTACAGGCGGCACATAGGGCTCATCGATGTCTGGGTCGTCCTCATGTTCCACTAACCTGTGGAAAGCACATCACACTTCGTTGATTACAAGAAGAAAGAGGGCCATGTCCATCCAGGCACTGATTTCAGTCTTACCAGTCCATTGCTTGTTCTATTCCCTGGTTTCCTGTCTTGGCCACCGCCTTTTCCCTGAAAACATGAGACACAGGTCACACAGATTCAGTCTCATGTTTTAAGTCTCAAATCTGGGAACTCCATGTGGAAATTTTCTGGATTTCACTCACGCTCTGTTTCTGTCAAAGCCCATCTCCAGCAGGCTCTCTAGTGTTGTTTGCTCTGCCATTTTGACCTGAAACAGATTGTGCAATTACCAGCATTACATTACATTACATTACATTTCTCAACTTTCATTTCGACATATCGTTACACTACAGTTACTCGCAGTTAATTCAAGGTGAGTCAAGATAATGGACAAGGAGGCAAACCTGAGTTAAACTGCTACATAAAGTCTGCACAAGAGCTCATTACTTAGCTCAGTCATGTGTGAACGAGCTAAACACACATTAGCACTGTCGAAAATAACTCTACGTGAACAAATACTCAACTTTGTCTTGTCTAGCAGCCTGACAAAATCCGTGTTTACCCATGCTCTCTAGCAGTAGCTATATAATATCAAAGCTATCGTTATGCTGAGTGCTAAAATTAGCATAAATGTGGCTAACGTTCAAATTAGCTTCGAAACTAGCTGTGAAGCTTCGCTGGCTAGCACGATTAAAAACGATCAGAAACTCTCCTGCGCTCTCTGTCACTTAAGATATTAATGTTTGTTTGTATGTCACATGTAAAGGCACACAGAGGTGTCATTTTATTTCTAATAGAAGTAATATCATTTAATATATTCATGAAGACAACGTTAGCTAGCTACTCACACATCAGTCAACACCGCTTCAACAGTACGGGAGCCAGCACAGGTCAAACAGAACCGCATGAGGAAAGCGATTTTTTTTCCCTTTTTTTTGTCATGCTTTCTGGGAATATTTAGAAAAAGCTTCCCCTTCTTTGAACATTTCCACCAGTTAAAGCAGATAATAAAATGAAAACTAGGCTTGATGGAAAAAATATTCCCATGGTAAATCATAATTATGAAATAAATCCCATAATCATGTTAGTTAGTTAATCATCAAAAGTCAAATTTATGAGATAAACGTCAACATTTGTAACTCTTTATTTAACTTTTAAATATTACTATCTAATAATTATGACTTTATCTCATCATTTTAACTTTGTATCTCATAATTTTAACTTTTTATCT
The DNA here is from genome assembly GCF_040436345.1 of Pagrus major. Taxonomy (NCBI): domain Eukaryota; kingdom Metazoa; phylum Chordata; class Actinopteri; order Spariformes; family Sparidae; genus Pagrus; species Pagrus major. The sequence goes on along the minus strand of NC_133232.1, from coordinate 28,299,610 downwards.
CATCATTTTGACTTTTATGTCATTATTTCGCCTTTACATCTCATAATTGTGACTTTATCTCATAATCTTGACTTCTAACCATTTCTCAAAGTAAATAGCCTATTATAATGAAATATACTCTGTACATAACATATTGAATATAACAGCCTTTCACATTCAAGCCCTCATAGGCTGATATTTCTTCAAGTAATATTTGAATTAGTTCGCATGACACCCTAAAGGTGTACATGGTTCACCTTACACTCAGACCTATAACACAGCAACAGCAATATCAGTACATTGTCAAGTTTTGACGGCAGTATCTGTAAATGTATGTGTTTAATATATCTGAGACCCACCATACATTATAATCATGACACTTAACATTATTCAGACATTCTCTGTGAAAACTCAAAATGTGTGTTTGAGTCTAATAGTTATAAATAGTCTATAAAATTAGATTATTATTGATGCAAGAATGTAAAAAAGCAGCTTTTTAATTCTGTAGCTAGTTGAGTCAGAGTCAATCTTAATGACTTTATGCACTGTTTAGTAGCGAGACCATAAAAATGTTCAATAAAATAAGGTATGTGATATACAACATTAATTTATGAAATGTAGAGGAGCTGTATTGTAAAGCACCACAAATGGAAATAACCCAGTAAAGTTCAATCACTGTTAAATTTAGGCTCTTTAAGTACAGAACTGAAGTAAATGTCGATTATTTGACTCCACTGCCTTTCAGAAATATAGTTTAGCCTGCTAATGTTTATTGTTTTTATAGACCAGTACAGCTACCTCAGGACTTTATTGTCCCTTACTTTACGACAAGGACAAAGGTAGGTAATGAGCAAAGGTCAAAAGAGTAGATGTCATAAAAGTTTTGATAGTTATATCAGATTTTTAGGGACCTTTGCTCTAAATTATGTGGAAATCAAACAAGTACAGGTTCTAAAGAGACAGAAAGAGAAGTGATTATGCTTCTTGTGTGCATCAGCTGCGATTACTTCTCTCTCCATTTAGTTATTTAATCAATCAATTATAATTGCGTCTGCCCCATGAAAAGTATATCTCTATGTAGTTCTTGTGAACCAGACAGCCGAGGCAGGAAGCCATTACACTGAATGAAGAGGCCTAAATGTGTGAAGAGGCTTAAGTGCTCTGAAGGCCGGATGGTGTTTCTATTGGCTGTTCTGCATCTTGTGATGATTGTGTGAGGATGGGATACATCCTTGTGTGTCTGTGGGTGTTCAAACACAATGCAATTTGCTGAGTTTTATGGCCAGGTTGGGTCTGTTACATATTTACAGTAAGTGTAATGATTAATTTCTTTCTCTCCCCTACGCAGTCTTAAGCAGCCCTCATCCACGGAGTCCACCATTCCCCCGGGACAGACTTCAGTCTCAGCCTGCTCTCTTCTGTCTGACTTCTCTTTTAAAAGCTCGCCCACTATCTGTTTTTCTCTCCTGTTTACCATGTATTTGTTTGGCTTGCTTTTCCTCACACTCTCATTTGGTCTTTCTTTTTCCACTTTTCTGACTTTTCTCACAGAATTAATGACTCAAACGAGCCTCATTTGCAGTATTTTCCTGGTGAGTATGAATTTTTAATTCGATGTGGCTCATGAACTGAAAAACAATCAAGTAAACTGTTTGATTTCATCATTTTGAGCAAATTTACGTTTCATTTACAGACGGCATTTGTACCAAGATGATCGTGTAATCTGTTTTGTGTTTTGTATTGATTACATATTAACTGTGCACCCACTCTGCTAGCAACTTGAGCACCTAGTAACTGGAAGTGCATTCATTTCTTCAAATAGTAAAAAGTCACTCAGATCCTCCTTTGAGCAATGAACTAAACGGCTGTGAAGAGAGACCAAAAGTGGCTATTGGGAAAGTTCATTAATTGAGTCAAAACCGAATTGAGCTCCTGATTAAATTAGTGCTTTCTAGGCAACAAACATGCTTCCATTCTGTAAATTAAGTTGTTGGATGATTGTGTTAACCGAGAAATCAATTTGCACAGCTGTTAATGGGGCTAAAATCAAATTTCACACTTCATTCGTGGTTCTCCTTCCTCAAAAACCTTAAACCTGTTATATCCATCTGTAAACAATAATAACTGTTTTCAAAAGGAGATTTTAAGACTGAAATATCATCTGTTCAGGGCAGAAAAGGTAGATTTTGTCTCTAAAGTTAACCCAACTTCTGTCAGAATTGTAAGAGTGAAGATGTCTACATTTAATTTATCATATTTCTTTCTCAAACTTCATTTCCTGATGCAGGACTGACCAGATTCTCCGTCCAGACTTTATATTGAGGTGCTTTCATCATAAACACTTTCATTATAACGTGAGCTCTGAGGTTGGTACTGATAACATTTTCACTGTGGAGTAATCAGCTAAAAAATATACCTAGGTGGGCAAAGTCGAAGGAGACAGTCGGGGTGAAGGTCTCTTTAGTACACCCTTAAATTGCTTTATGGCGCTGTTTGTTACAGAAAGAGAGGGTTAAGGGTCAAAGCTCAGTCGGGAGATTCTGGTAAACTAAGGAGAGGACAGAAGGAAATGATGCACGCTCAGTTTACAACTTGTGCTCAAAGCCATATCAATGCCTGTATGTAAAAGATTAATTTAAACGGACTAAAGGTTACGATTTATTTGCAGGGATGATGCTTTCGCCTGACTCGTTGCCCACTTTGATTGAGTGAATGACGCTGATTTTATTGGTCATAAGGTTAACCTGTTACTTAGAAGCAGTAAAAACTAAAAAAGGGAGTCATGAGGACATGGTAAATGATATCTCTCTTTATTGGATGGGTGGTATTATTACATGAGGACTCAGATAACAAAGAATAAGCTGTAAAATAATGTAATGTAATCGGTGAGGTTTGACCAAAAGAGGGCAGTATTATCACATATGCGGGAAACTTTTATCACACTGGTGCCATGTTGTTTAAATATGTAACATTATGAAAGTCTTATCTTTGCACTTTTGTTAAGATTTTGTGACAATAGTTGTATGAATCTGGCCGCTGCTGGGAAAAAGTCACACTTATATCGCACTCGTCGAAGGCATGACAAGCATTTTTAAAATGCATTTCAATTGTCAAATGAGCATAATCACAAAAGGGAAAATGTTTTTTACAATCACGCCTAATAAATATTGTCAAACGCTTACAGGCCACTGATGTCTATTTGTATCACTGAATGGTTCAAGTCAGCAGAAAACTGTTTGGTGAAATGAATCCCACCACCTCCACGTTCTCATGGTCTCCACGTCAGCTGTGCTGTTTCTGTGGGTCTCACCAGCTGTAACAGCATCTCCATATGGAAAAACTCTGGCTTCCAGTGGAGCTGCTGTTATCTGTGGAGGGACACCTCTTGTCATCGAAAAGCTGCTAGGACAGTTCACACATCTGACGTTCAAAAGATACTGGGTTGTGTACAGTAAATAACTTCTATTTGTTGTTGTTTTTTTCATTCCGTGCTCTTTTTATGCTTATTTCTACACAGGCTGTTCTTTCAAATAAAAGCTGATCCCTTAATAGCTGTTTTTCTGTGTTTTTATTGAGCTGTTTGTGCAGAGAGAACACAAAGATGACACTGAGGGACACCTTAGTTTATCATTATATCGTTTGAGTGCGAGAAAGAAATGTAATGAATGACTACTTTTATTTAAATGTCATGACCTACAGGCCTTTTAGATCTAGAGGCAAGTTAAAACTAAAAACAAATAAAACCTGTGGAGCTGTATTTATAAATTGTATATCAAAATATATAATATCAGAAATGTATTTAACAAATTCAACATTAAAATGCTTGCATACAACGCCCCGATGGATAAATGACATTTTCTGTTTCAATGTTAAGAGTATGAATGAATGAATGAATGACATTACATACTAACATTACATACAGAGGCAACAGAAAGCAAAAGGAAAGGTGTCATTATGACCATATCAGTGTGTACTTAGATACAGCCAATGAAAACCGAAACCACATTTGAACCCTGAAGGGCCATTTCTGGTAAGGGTAAAAAGTTACTGGAAGTTGCACTGACTTGAATGGATGCTTGGAGTTTCCATAGTTTCCATAGGCCAAGACAAAGTATATCACATAGAAACTTAAATACCTCAGTATGGAAAAAAGTATTTGTGAAAGGATGTTTGGCCTAAGACAGATAATCAATACATGATTATTTATGTTTTTATAATAAAAGGTCAATTCATGTGTATATTTTCTTTTTAATACCCATAAAATAGAACTGTTTATATTTTGAGGGTCAATAACTGAAACATTGTGGCTGGAAAATACACAATATTACTGTGTAAAAGAGGGGTAGACTGATTATCGGTCTGGCAGATTATCAGGGCCACGAGTAGTAGCCAATCAGCACTAAATGATCTGAATTTGCTTATTTAAGTTATCAAATAAATGAAGTGGAGTGAAAGTATTCAGTATGGGTAGACAGATTATCGGCCCTGGCCCATTATCGGGGCAGATATTCAGCATTTTCCGATTATCTGTGTCTGTAATTCTTCTGTCAGATAGCTGATAAAATGAATTAATTTAAAAATGTGCTATTGTCGCGCTGATGCAACATGATGTCCTGCCCACAACAATATCTGATTGGTAACACGTCATAATTAAGAGCCTATAAACAATCAAATAATCTGATTCTGCAAAGTAACTAGAAACTAAATGTGTCAAATAAATGTAGTGGAGAGGAAGCATAAAGTAGCAGAAAATGGAAATACTCAAATAAAGTACCTCAAAATTATACTTAAGAAGGGTGCTTGAGTAAATTGTGCTCAATTTATTTCATCACTGGTAGTTAGAAGTTTTGACACAAAAAGATTCATTTTTACTGCGAATGAATATCGGTCCCAAATATCGGTTTTCTGTCTCCTTGATTTCCAATAATCAGTATCAGCCCCCCAAAAAAACCATATCAGTCGACCCCTAGTGTAAATTGAGAATTAATATAACATTGTCGTCCTTTACATGTGAAGGATATTGCAAATAAATATATACTGAGAAATTGTGGATTCTTTAAAATTAGGAGCTATAAACATCCTTCACGACCAGCTGGCAGCGTTGATGCTTTTATTGTGAAAAATGCGTGACTTTTTCCGGTATACGTACACCAGCCTTCTTCGGTGGGTTCACCAACTGACAGCCGGTTGCTAAGCGAGTTAGCCGACTGCGAAGAGGAGTTTTAAACGGGTTCACAGCCGGAGCCGTGTAGTATCAGGCGATATCTAGATTATCTAGAGCTAAGTGTTCGTGGTGGACTGTGGCTGACTGTATCAGGTTTGCCAACGTCAGCCGGAGTGGGAGTCCTCCCTGCATGAGCGCCTCGCAGTGTGTGGCTAGCTAGCGAAGAGGAGGGTGGGGACAAAAAACTTCCCAAGACCTCGCCCAGCCGTCGCTTCATTCCAGCAGGCAGCTACTCTGTTGACGGTGTGAGAGAAGCCACACCAGTAAAAACAGCTAATTATTCAAAGGGGAGGCCGGCACCAGTCGTGTCAAAAATCAGCAAGCATGTTCAGGAAAAACATGAAGAAGGACCCGGAGCTGTTTCAGAACGTGTCGGAGGGGCTACGGCGGCTTTACCGGACCAAACTGTTCCCGCTGGAGGACACGTATCGGTTCCACGACTTCCACTCTCCTGCGCTCGAAGATGCCGACTTCGACAACAAGCCCATGCTCCTCCTGGTGGGTCAGTACTCCACCGGGAAGACTACATTCATCCGGCACCTCATGGAACAGGACTTCCCCGGTATGCGGATTGGCCCCGAGCCGACCACGGACTCTTTCATCGCGGTGATGCACGGTGAACAGGAGGGGGTGGTGCCGGGTAACGCGCTGGTTGTCGACCCCAAGAAGCCCTTCCGTAAACTCAACGCCTTCGGCAACGCGTTCCTCAACAGGTAAAGCCACTGCCAAGTCCCCAGACCACATCCAAGAGCTTAAACTGAGCAATGTGAACTATGTAATGCACTAGGATTATAGGGTCTGATCCTTGCGTTTATTCATTAATGTGTGAATGGGATTAATATCAATATCTACGTTATGCTTGTCTTGAAATGTCATTTATAATACAGCTGGTTGTGAGGAGACGTGTCATAACAACACATCACCCATGATTTAAATGGCCTACATACAAGTCTTTACTTGTTACCACTCTTTTTCAAGGTGTGCTATTGCACAATGCTCCCACCAGTGTCTTTCATCACCCTGAGAGAATGTGGATGTTAAGTGTCAATGGTGTATGCCAAAGCAAATGACAGGAAAGGTGCTTTCCAACGCCTTACTCCGTTGAGTATGAAGTTCTTTCACTTTGGACCACAACCTACCAATTAACATTGCAACTTGCCCTTGATCAGGCACACCTTACCAATACCGTCCGGCAGGGTCACTGGTGACAGATCGTTTTGTCCCAGTGTCAAATGTGGCCCCTTGAGTATAGAAATAGTTGTAGGTGATGTTGCTAGGCAACAAGCTGACCTTGTCCTGTCCTCGGATGTAGGTGCCATAAGTTTTGTACCCCCCGGTCATATAAGTGTTACTTCATCAGTAAAAGCCGACGAGCCAACTCCCTTATTCCCTACCTGTGCGTAGGCCTTGTGAAATCTTATCACAAAGGGTTAAAGGTTTTTGTGTGACTGTGTCTCTTCCTGTAGTATTGTTTCATTGAGTCAGCAGTTGTTCACTAAGGTTATAGTTAGTGTCAAGACATGATTCAGCTCATTGGATTTTGATCCACATGCCGGATGATCTAGACGTTCTGTGGAAACTCCCACTGCACTTCTTGAAGTTTTGTGAATCACTTGGACTGACACTTAAGTCTGTAATTCAGCCTGAAGTCAAAATGTTCTCATGGAAAAAAACCCTGTAGTGAGTCAGAACTACAGCGTTGCTCAGGTGGGGGGGAAACACCTGGCAAAAACACCAACAGCAAAATAAGAGCAGAAGAGAAAGTGAAACAGACAAATAGTATAGAGGGAAAGCTTGGTTGGTGATGTACTTTGAAACCAAGAGAGATCAGAGAAGGACAGTGGAAAGACTGCCAGTATCAAGAGCCCAACTGATAATTTGATCAGGTGATAATATAAAATGATATGGGCCTATTATATATCAAAAACTGTAAGTATATTGTGCAATATGCACCAATATGAAAACTTTTTTTCCCCAGAACATTATGTAGAAAAAGAGGCTTTATAACTATTCATTATCAAGTGCAGTTTACTGTCATTTAGGACAATAAAGTATATTGTTGAACTGTAAATATCCTGCCTGCACTTGTGTTTGATAAACACAGTTGAGGGATTATTGCAAAAAAAATTGTGTGTTTATGCATATATTCTGTTTTCATAAGAAAATCAACTGATATATGTATCAGAATTATTTTCTCCCTGACATTGGTGTCAGGATTAGCCCCCCAAAATCCAGTGTTTTGCTCAGGCTCTACCAGTGAATCATTGAGATTATGAAATTAGCTTCTCTCAAACAAAGAGTGCAAGGTGAGACTGCACAAGCAAGGCACTATGAGTCAGAGCCAATGTGACGATGCTTGGTGAAAGCTAAAACATCTTAAGCCAAGCTATTGTGATGACATCAGATGACTAACATCCAATCGCTGATCGTGTCACTTCCTGTAGAGGATGTGGGAATATATCTCCTCTTTCCGCAGTGGCCGTGTGGTGTCACCCTGCAGAGGGATAGCCAGCCAAACAGATGGACAAAGAACACACAAATTAACTTGTGGACAGTGTTTATCTTAATCTGTTATTAGCTTCAGATTATCAAGTGGGTTGTCTGGCCATATGTTGCAAGTTGACACACAGTTAGGCCGATTGCCCATATTTTCTATTGAGGTCCCTTCCCTTAATTATGTGGAGTGTTTGCCTTATCTTGAATGAGTGGAAGCGTCTGCCAAACAGCATCAGTCAAACTGAGGAACATAAAGTCATGCAGTTTAGATAATACTTGAAGGGGGGTAGAGGTGTTTGACTTCATAGACCACGATTCACCCCTCTGGAGTTTATTACAGGCTTGAGGGGAAACCAGATAAGATTGTGGATAAACAAAGGCTATTGTCCATAGTAGCATAATTTGTCAAACTGTTGGAGACAATCCTGTGGTATCATGGGACCTGTGGTTCTCTTTTGAATTCAGTCTGCATCTTTGTCTCAGGAGCATATTCAGGCTGGAGAGGTCACACTTTGGCTCACATGATCGTACATAGCAGAATATGTGTGGATGAGAAAAGCAGGTGCACAATCTGTTTGAACAGCTTTGTGTTTGTGTCGACCCAGTACATATTTAATCAGTTGTGATGGCACTTTGCCTCGAGCAGGCCTACTGTTGATAAAACTTCTGTCAAGAACCAGATCCAGGCAAACATTTGGAACCAGGCTGTTTTTGGCCCAGACAGGGCCAGTTTTCCACTTTCCCCTCAGGAGGCCAAAAGTATTTGGATTGGCCCTCAGCTGTTGGTTGAATGTGTTTTTGCTCATGAAAGCAGGTTGGAGATAGTGAGGATCAGATAGTTGATTACCTGATTTAAAGGTGGAGGAGAAAATACCATGTCAGGGGGGCACACAACACCTTGTTAAGCGTGATGGCAGCTCCAGTGTGTCGCTCTTTAACCATAGTCATTCAACCTGCAGATTAGCCTTTAACTACCAGCCTCAGAGAGGACTTACCCTCAGTGTAATCAGTTATTTATGAGGAGAGTAAACAGAAATCATCTGATGCATACACATACAGTTTGCTCTTGGATTTGGTGTAGTCTACTAGCTTGCTAATTTTCACCATTTTTCCATTATTTTTATTGGGATCGACCAATATGTTTCTTTCAGGGCCAATACAAATTATTAGTAATCACGGAGACTAATGACTGATTTTTGGTACTGATATACATTTGCAGTAAAACTAGAATGGCACTCAGTAGAGTGAATACATCCACCAAGGCCCAACAGTTCCTATTATTTCAATCAAGCATAATTCAATATCAAACTACAAAGCCCTGTATCACTCTAAATTTCAAACCACCCATAACTGCTTAATCATAATTTCAGCAGATCTCATTGGGTATAAGATTTAAAACATTTGCAAAGCGTGAAGCTGCTGATATGATCCATCATATTTGTTTGGAAAAACTATTAATATCTCTCTGAATCCCCATTTCTCAGCTGTATATTGGCGTCACTTGAAGGTCTCTATCCCTATTTATTACGGTACAGTGGCTGAAAAAATTAAAATCCAGATCTGCAAGAAATTGTACTCACTCAGATTACAGCTACCTAAATACACCTTTGCATTATTCCCTGAGAAATTAATGATAATGTCAAAAAACACCCTTTGTTAAAGAAAGAGAAAACATTCCTGGATCCTTCCCTTTATACTTCCACTCCTTTACATTTATTTGATAACTTTAGTTACCAGGTACTTTGCAGATTCATATTTTTCAGTGTTGAAAGGCTATTAGTTGTGACGTGTAACCAATCAAATAGTGTTGTGGGCGGGACATTGAGTGATAACTACAGACAGAGAAAGGAAGCTGCATCTGAATTTCGTGGTATCGGATCGGTGCATAGACTCACGACTCGCTGATATCGATACCTGCATTTTCGGCAGTATTGGCGGCACTTCCAGTACTGGTATCGGAATCGGAACAGTTCTAGTTTATTTTAGTGCCAATTGGACACAAAAAAGTGAGAGCCAGTAAATGCAAAAAGCTGATTATCAGCCCTGATAATCAGTCTGTCCCTAATTTCTTTTTTTCAAGCCTGGTTTCAGAAGGTCTAAACCACATATGTTTCCTGAAAAGTGACTTCTTCCACCTCCATATAAACCTGCCTATTTTTTTTTTTGCATTCTAGTTAAAATACCATTGCAGTCGGAGGGCCTCAGTGTGTTTTCTGCTCTCTGTAAGCCATTACTCAGTAAAACCATTAGTCAGCAAAGCTTAAGTTCCGCACAGGCCCACCCCGGCCCACACTGTCCAGCTCCGTCCTGTCCTGCTCATGGCCTGTTATTCCGGGACACTGACTCTGCACTTTACAGAGATAGTGGTTGACACATATGCATCCTTACAGAGCTCATCAACAAATACACTTGAGGACGTCGTGTTTTGATAGAAATATATAAGATATGTATATAATTTATTCACACACACACACACACACACACACACAAGGGAAGATTTTAGAGGAAGCAAACGTGGAAAAGTGACACAGTTGTGACTTCCCTGTCCACATCTTCAGTGCTAGCAACAGCCGCCCTGTTTCCTCTTCTCTGCAGGAAGTTGAGGTTACGATGTGAGGGGAGGTCATAGGTCAGGAGGTGGAGTCTGACCTCCAATCACATGGGGGTCTGACGTGGTCTTCACGCCAGGACAGCGGCCTCACAGCCAGGATGGGTTTCTCACTTTGTCGAGACATAATCCTATAGCGAAGGGTCTCAGTTCAGGGCTCTTGGGGCCCCTGTTCCTGGTAGGGTCCTCTGTTTCTAAGAATTCCTGCTTGAGGCCATCAGAGCATTTTTTCCTACAAGCTCTATGTGGAAAATGTAGGGGTAGATAGTTCAATGGAAAACCTTTTGCCAAAATTCCAACAGGATATCATACGCCATCATCTATGAGAGGGAGTGGAAAGATCTGCATGTTTGTTATCGTTGGCAGTCACTGTTACTGTAATGTTATACTATTCAGAGGATCTCCCTTCTCTCATATTTCTTTGACTTGTTCATTGTCCTTGGATTTTTCCTTTTTCCTCCCTGCGTGAGGTATGGGATCTCTGTTAGGGTTTGGTGTGTGTGTGTGTGCACCCTCAGTGTGGTTGCAGCAGGAATGTAAAAGCACGGTTCTCCTGGTCTTATGACCCGGTGCCTCAGAGCTCATGTTGGGAGTATCGGTTCAGATTGAGTGAAAAGGGCAGCAGAGCGAGAAGTAGTACTCTGAGCTGTGGGCTTTCTTAACAATCCCCTTCTTTGTCCTGAGTGGGACGTCGTGGGTTTATGCAAAACCACTCATCCTCACTCGCTTTATACTGTGTGTATATCTGTCTGTGTTTGTGTGAAAGTGTGTGTGTGTGTGTGTCTTGAGAGCAGCGTTCCCCTTTTAAAGTTTAAACACCAGTAACCCGGCTTCAAGGAGACCATTGTGTACTGAATTATGTTGCGTTGGGAATGACTCAGGCCTGCAGTTCATAACTTTTAATGTATTGTCCAAGTGTTTCCCTTACATTCTTACATCAATGGTGACCTCCAACAAGAAACCCACCCCACCCGTTCACCCACACACACACTGACATAAACCTGACTATGAGCATGTAGTCCTGTACTGTTTTATTAGTAAAAACATGTCAACAATAAAGTTAATCTTGAATCTTGAATCTTGAACAAAAGCTGAAACAATTAATCAATAAGTTAATTTAAGGCAGTTTCAAACAAAAAACATTCCAGCTTAAAAATTACGGGATTTTAGTTGTCTCTTGTGATATTAAACTGAATATCTTACATTTATTTACTCTTGGTCAGACAGTACAAGCAATCTGAAGAGTCACCTTGGACTTAAAGGGTAATTCCACCAACTTTAAGTGTTTACAGGTTGTGAGGAGTACTACAGCATATATATATTTTAAAAAATGGTATAAAGCCTTTAGTGGCTGGCTCCAGAGGAAGCTGCATGTAATCTGCCTCCGATGTTGTCAGGAGGCAGATTACCAGGTTTTGAAAAGGAAGAAGAAAGTATGGAAATAAAAGATGTTATCTCTGGTTCTACTGTATCGATTCTGATCATTTGTTTTTAAATTGAGTCCAACAGTGGTCTGCTTTTCAAAACCTGGTGCCTACATTACCCAAAATGCAACTCAGCCACTGAGTTACAAAAGGCTTAATACTACTTTAAATTTGCTGTTGTTGTGTTGTTTATGGATATTGGCTACTTGTGCAGTAAAATAAATCAGTTAAGTTGTTTACAGGTGTACAGGACGCTACTGGTAAGCTAGGTCTAGGTAGCTGGGTCCTGTTTCTAATAAATAAATTAAGTGGTATCATATCAGTGCATAGACGTCCTCACTCATCAATAGAATTTCCTGCATTGTGGGCAGTTTTTGAGGCTCTTCCAATACTGGTATAGGTATCAGAACAACCCTATTGACGTGCTGTGTGGCACTATTATTTTAAATGTTACCTACTATTATCAACTAATTATATCAACATGAACAATTTGTCATTGCACGGACCTCGTGAAACCCACATTTGTCCTTTCCTCCCACTGCTGCTTTGTGTTTTAGTTGTGTATCTTTCCCAGCAAGGGTGTTTCACTAATGTTAGTGCCTGAGAGCATGAAGGTTGATACTGCAAACCTCCAAAATAATGTCTGTTTAATGCCAAGCTTATGTATAAACACTCACCCGACTGGTATTTCTCACCCTCCCTCTCTGCCCCTACACCCCACACTCTACCCACTCTCTCTTTCTCTTTTACTTTCTGTTTCTCCCTCCCTGTCCTCTGCACTGTCTCTTCTCTCACCCAGGTTCATGTGTGCCCAGATGCCTAACCCTGTCCTGGAGAGCATCAGTATCATCGATACTCCTGGAATCCTGTCCGGGGAGAAACAGAGGATAAGCAGAGGTCTGTCTGACGTAAACACCTCCATTTTTTTTAAGCACTCGCTCACTCATCTACTCACTAGTACTACTACTGTTTAACAGAACCACGCCCAGCCTGCTCAAAAAGTGTGAAATACTGCTAAACAGAGAGCCTTCCGTGCATGCAAAATAAACCCACAGGAAGCCACATGTTCAAATATAAGAAGGAAACATGATAAAACAACCTACATGCTCTTCCTGTCCTTAAGTCTCACTCTGGTATTTCTGTTTGGCATGCGCTCTACAAAGTCAACTCCAGCAGTCCGGCTCATAGCGCTGTCAAACCCGTATTTAACTCTTAACACCCTCAGGTCAGCGCTAACCAAACAGGTCATGTAAATCTATTGGAGGCCTTCACAGCTTGAAAGTAGCAAAGAGAAGGCACAAAGCCCTTCAATTTCATTTTCTGTCTCTGCACCTTGGTTTCCTGTCGCACCGTCTTCTTTCACATCCTTCCCTCTTTTTGGTTTTTACTTTCCTACTGTTTTCAGTTCAGCTTGTAGCAAGGGTTATATTAAAAGAGGTCGAAAATATTTCCGCTATGTAGCTGCGTGCCCTCATTCATCACTTTATATCTGAGTCATTTCCCTGTGCTCTGTGGAAATAAATCAATTCATAATTTTATCCATTTCACCACACGGTTCTGTGACCTGCAGGGTCACTTCTGAAATGCCACATCCACAGTTTTACTTTTGATGATGTGACAGAATGCAGAGCAGAAGGTAACAGTGGAGCTGAATGCAGCTTCTGCTTTTTTTACCTGACTTGAGCCCCTTTAAGAGGAAGCGCACATACATGCAGAAGGGTTTCTGTGTACTCTAGAGAAAGGATGTGGAGTAAAATGGCAAACATTGCAGAGAGTTTCCCAAGACTGCCCCCACCCACCCCCCCAATGCCGCTTATGTTGGACAGAGAGCTCGTACACAGTCAGTTAATCTGCTCTTTGGAGACTGATTTCCCACGAGACACAGCAGTATGAAAACTATGACGTAGAGCTTAAATGTCAGCCTATTTTGATAATTATTTGATCATTTAAGACAGTTTTTCTTTTTGATTTTTGCTACTTTTCTCATTATAAATTTAAAATCTTTGAGTTTTGGACTTTTTGGTGCAACAAACAAGCTATTTGAAGTCATTACTTTTCCCAGGAGGTTTTTACAGGCATTTTGCACCTTTTTATAGATGAAAGTATTTGTTAGTTGCTGTTCTTATAAGAAGCCATAGGAGAAACAGACACAGTACGGATGGTTGCCAAAGACACTGAAAAGGCCAAAGATGCGACTGTAAACATACAAGCGTAAATAAGTGGCATCTGATAAGAAACCAGAAAAAGTGTGTGTGTGAATGAAAACATAGGTTCATGTCGAAGTGACCCTGTCCACAGAGAGGAGGAGCAGAGGAAATCTGACGCCTCATACCTCAGACAGTTTTGTTTCTGTACATACATACTTATACAGTCTTACTGTCAAAGACACACACTCTTTATCAAGCTCACACGCACTCTCACACACACACATTATCATCGTAACTGTTTCTGTATAAACACAATACTGTAGTACCCAGACATACTGTACTGACTGTGGCATATATAAACAGGACCGATTGGATTGTGCTGCTGAAGTGTGACGGGCATGTGTGTGAGTGTGTGTGTGTGTGTGTGTGCACGCGTGTGGAGGTGCTCTGCATACTAGTACTGCCTGTACTACTACAGGTCTAAATGAGCTTTACATTCAGAAACAATGAAATATAGTTGTCCTTACATGGACACCACCCTTTTTCATTGCATAATACTCTGATAGTGGATTTATTTTTGATTGAGTCAGCAAGTATGGCTCAGTGCTTCTTCCTTTATGAACCATGAAGTGATGAAAACTATAATGAAACTGAATTTGCAGAACTAGTTGGCGGCTTTCCCACAATCACTGCTGATGACCGGACGTGAACGTTGAATGTTCATTGGCATTCAGCAAATTTTGCTGACGGGGGAAAAAAGACCTCTCAGAAGCTTTGTTGAAACTTCTAGAACATGTGGCCATAACATAGCTCTGTAGCAGTGTATGACAAGGTTTGACGTCTAGGGAAATATACTTATTTGACTTCTTGCCCAGAGTTAGATGAGAAAATTAATACCGTTCTCATGTCTTTATGCTAAATACGAAGCTAGTGCTAGAGACAATAGCATAGCTTAGCTTAGCATAAAGACTGGAAACAGCTAGCCGACAAATAAAAACTCAACGAAACACAAAATCAAAAGTACCTTTTAAACTCACTAATTAACACATGTATAAAATGATAATCCTCACGACAATGAGACCTTGTTGTGAGCAGTTTAATGTAGGAACTGTTTTCACTCTGTATCACTGCACAGAAGGAAGCATGCATCTACTCATGGACCAGACGCTAGCAAACTCAGTTAGCTAACATTA
The DNA here is from genome assembly GCF_040436345.1 of Pagrus major. Taxonomy (NCBI): domain Eukaryota; kingdom Metazoa; phylum Chordata; class Actinopteri; order Spariformes; family Sparidae; genus Pagrus; species Pagrus major. The sequence continues at coordinate 28,284,539 of NC_133232.1, read as the reverse complement.
CAGCGTGGCTGAGGAGGCACCATTAATGTTTACATCCGATGCTGTTACAAGCATGAGCCTCTTGTCCTCGAGTAGACGCACCTTCCTTCTGCACATTGATACGGTTGTTGGTTGTAGTTTAGTAAAAACAAGGCCCCCTTTCTCCAGTCTTCATGCTAAAATAAGCTAATCTGGTCCTGGCTGTAGCTTCATATTTACTGTACTAACATGAGAGTGGTAAGGATCTCATCTAAATCCCAACTAAAACTATTCCTTTGATTATCCAGGAGACTTGAATGACGATGTGTTTTCTGATATGTCCAGAAAAATAAATCCACAGCCTGGTCCTCCCACTTCTCTCTCAATGATTGGCAGATGATTTTGAGGCCTATCTAAATCTGTCATGAGCAAGTGAGTGGGTGTATCACTGCACATGGTAGAGACATAGCAGTTGTTGATGCTATGTGCTATAAGTAAGTCTAAGCTTGAGCAGCTGTCTCTCTGACTGATTCCCTGACGTGAGCGTTAAAAACAGACTAAAGAAAGAATGAGCAAATGTCCTCTGCGTCCTCCCACAGGGATCTGAGACTTAAAATTTCCCCTTTTATCCCTCCCTACTTTCACATGACGACTTGGACACAAACGGACAAGAACTCCTTTCAGCTCGTGGGGTGTTTTCCTTCATCCATCCTCTGTGTCCATCTCTAGTTACATTCATATTTTTCTTTTACTTTCACTTTTACCCCCCCCCCATCTTTCTCTCCCTTTCTCTTTCCCTTTTCTCTCCTCTCTCCATCTCCTCCATCATCTATCTATATCACCGTCGCATTTAGTCTCACTCTCCATCTACCGACTGTGTCTCTCTTTTGTATACATGTGCTCAGACACAGACAAAAGCCGGCCATGTTGGAATGCATGTGCAGCAGATCTGGCGCTGATTGTCCGACGGCCGAGATGAGCGTTTAGAGCAACTGCATTCTTCTCTGATCAGATGATCCACTGACTCTAATCAAAACCATAATTCTCTCTTCCTCACTTCCTCCCCAGCTCCTCGAGGCTCAGAGAGAAAAAGGCCTGTTTTATGTAATTTGAGTTAGACCCCTTGTTTCTCTAATAACTAAAGGAAGTGAGTAGTACAGTGAATGTCTGCACTCCAGCAATGCTTTTGCTTTTTTATCTCAACCCTCGTCTTTACAGTCTGTCTCAAATGTTTTCCCTCTTGCTTCTTTTTTATCTGTCATTTCTGGCAGGCTTGTTGTTTATAGGGCACATTTCTGAAAACAGTCCCTGATAGAGGTCATTTCTACACGCTGTCAGGCTTTTTCAAAAGGGTCCAAACTTTACCTTCAAATGCCTCTCCTGCTGTCTCAGTAAAGTTAGTTAATATGTAACCAGTGCAGAAAGCCCTGACTCTTGAAAGCTCTTATCTAAACATTATTGGATCGATATGAATAGAGAACCCACAATTAACCCTGCTCCAACACAATTTATTGACTGATTGAAGCCATCGAGCTCTTTGTCAGGTTGAACTCTTGTATTTCTCCAGACCAGTGTGCTGTGTGTGCTGTTTGTAAGTGCAACAGTGATGCAAAATGTCAGATATGCCTCCAAACTGACATGAATGCGGAAACCATTGTACTGGTTTATGTTTCACTGGTGATTCTCGTCTGATCAGAGCAGGAATTTATCACCGTCCATGCAAACAGTGAGGCTCTTCACAATAAGAGCTTTTTATCACGGGTGGTATTGACATTGACTGAATCTGTAACAGTTCAAATTAACAAAGGCCGAGTCCACACGTACACGGGTATTTTTGGTTTAAGACAACAACAATATCTGTCCAGACGAGCATTTTAGCACTGTTTAAGAAATCCAATGCTTGTTCCTGTCTTTCTGAATATGCACAATATAACATCCATTCTTTCAATGTAAGCTCCAATATCATTACACATACCCCGAGTTCACTTTTGCCATTGGTGCTATATACACTGAAAAAGCCCAATTACGCAATTTTAAGCAAATGTGTATGTCTTTTCCTAAAGAGTTTTCCTGAAGCTCCATTTTCAGTGACCTTAAACGCTGTTAACGTGTGTTTGAAAGACCAAAACACAAAAAAGCTTTGTGTTAAGAGATGCCCGTGTACGTGTGGACGAGGCCTGAAACAGCTCTGTTCTGAATTGAATCTTACTCAGCTGATTAACAAACCAACAAGGTTTCATATAAGGACTCCATTATGCTCCACACTAAGAGACCTATTGACAAATGATCCTTTCCAGAGCTGAACTGCTGCGGTATAGGCATGAGATATCAGTGAACACTGTGCAGTAACCCGTACAAGGAAAGCCAGAATCAAAACATGTAAAGGTCGAGTTATCACTTCAAGAAACATCAGGCAACGTACTGTGAAGGGATTCATGTCTGATCTTTATAATTCAGATATACACAGAATTTGTTTGTCACACATTTAACAAGATTGCAAACCAGCAAGCTCCCTTCAAAACTCAAAGAAATAAAAAGAAATTACTAATCCAGGGGCCTTATTCATAAAAGAGACTTATAATCAGTTTAGATTTTATGTATGACTTAAGTAGAAAACCACATATGAGTAGTTATTTATAGAACCGTACTCTGATATAGAAATGATCTTCTCTCTAAGCAAAGTCTCTAAACCAGACTTAAGTGATTTACCAGCTGGTTATGTAGGAGGTATAACAGATTGGGATCCATGTGTGTCGAGGCTTTGGCAAACTTTACATGAGTTTTGTGAAAAATGTGCAGCAGCAACACACTCCCAAGCTGCGTGTTTGGCTTTGATTGTCAACCCACGACTGACACCACTGAGTGATATGTGTTGCCTGGCTTCAATTTCCTCTATCATCGCTGTGATCTTGTCTTCCACAAAGTTTGATTTTCTCTTCATGGCTATTCCTGAACAGACAAAATGATACGAGAGGAAATGACTAGTCATTTTAAGCTGATTTGAGAGTCATAGTTCACAGGTGCCTAAGTTATAAATAGGATTCTTAAAACCTGCTTAAGAAAAGTTTTTTATGCTCAGTATCTTTCATGAATCAAACATAAGCACACAGTCAGGAATGATGTTAAGATCAAGTAAGTACAAATCTAAAAACATTATTTTAAATGAGGCTCCAGGTTAACTTACTTACTGTGAATATATCCTATAGATGTAAATATCCACCGATAATTAACAAGAAATTGTATCCCAGAAATGCTAAACTGGTTTTGAGAGCACATTGCGAGTTCAGTTTTTTTAACTGTATAAAGTCCGGCTTCAAATGTGTCTTTGAAAAACGGATCTAAGGGATCAAGATTGTTGCTTTATGTTGAAACGGTTACTATCAAACTCCAAAATATTAATGTCAGTACTGGCTTCCAAATACACTCAGAGCAACTGTCAAATTCAATATTTAGACAACAAAGAAAGTGTATTGACAAAACATTGCATGCTAAATCTACATACTACCTGTTCTCACCCACATTGTGTAACGGCCATTTAGCATCCCTTTGGAAAACAAATGTTAGACAGTTATCCAGCCAAAATACATTTTAATGTTCTTTTGAGCTTGTGTCAGTCAGTTCAGACTGAGAAAAAATCAAGTGAATCGACTGTTAAGTCACTAACAGGGCAGTAACACAGCAAGTCATTAATGGACACAGCAGTGTGTGTGCAGCTCCCATCTTTAATCAGCCCCTCTACTTTTCTCTCTCCAGGTTACGATTTCGCCGCTGTGCTGGAGTGGTTCGCAGAGCGTGTGGACCGCATCATCCTCCTGTTCGACGCCCACAAGCTAGACATCTCAGACGAGTTCTCCGAGGTGATCCGAGCTTTGAAGAACCACGAGGACAAAATGCGCGTGGTGCTGAACAAAGCAGACCAGATCAGCACTCAGCAGCTGATGAGGGTCTACGGAGCGCTGATGTGGTCTTTGGGAAAAATCATTAATACGCCTGAGGTAAAAAGCATTTGTTTTTCACATATATGCTTCTGTGTAATCAACACAGTATTTAAATGGACAAAATTTCAATCCGATTCAGTCCGAGGTAGATCTGGACAGGTTTTAATATTATTGAGCTAATGTTCTCAGTTTGTCTTTGTAACAAAAAATGTGTAAAAACTCCAATATATGGAGATAATGAAAGGGAAGTTCTTACACCATCTGTCTCAGTCCCTATAACCTGATACTGTGTGACCCAGCTTGTCTTATGATGTTTCCTTGACTGTTTAGTTAATGTTTGATCCGGGGCCATATTCATAAACTGATTCCAGAGGAACCTTTGGATCATGTAGAGAATTATTCATTGACTTTGACAGTGCATTATATTGTGAAGCCTCTCCACAGGATGTGAAACAAAGAACTGATATATTTAAAAAGTGTTTTTGTTGTGTCACTGTCAGCCTCACTGTCCTGTATTGCATTGTCACACATCCTGTGTGCCTGCTTACTCATTCTAGCCACGTTGCAGTGTCATGAATGCGACCTGTGAAAGAATTTCTCTCGTGTGGGTGTGGGCAGTAAAGTCTAACCTGATGTACAGTGATGATTTACTTGTGTTAACTTTTTTCCAGGTGGTGCGCGTATACATCGGGTCATTCTGGGCCCAGCCCCTGTTGGTCCCAGACAACAGAAAGCTGTTTGAGGCAGAGGAGCAGGACCTGTTCTTGGACATCCAGTCGTTGCCGCGTAATGCAGCACTACGCAAACTCAATGACCTCATCAAACGAGCTCGACTCGCTAAGGTCAGTAGAAAAGAGACTAATGCTACGTTCAAGTCAAAGTCGGACGTTGGAATGTCGTCGTTGAAATGTGCAGATTCTGACCTCCAAGAGTTACAACGGCAAAAGTTTACAAAAAACTTGGCTGACCGTAACAAAATGATGTTTCTTTAGCAAACGTACACAGAATAGAACCCTCAGCAGTGCAGCCACAGAATTTCTCACCAATCCGTCTGACTGTTGAGATGTGTCCATCAGGTCCAAAGTGGTGGATCGACCAGCAGACCAACATTGCCATCTATAGAGCTGTGCTGCTAGAAAAGCATCAACTCATGTTATTACTCATTACTCTTATTTTAACTCTCTTTCTTCCTCATTCTCTGACCACTACCCCCTGTCCTCCCGCTCAACAGGAGGAGGATTATGCAAAAAACAAAAATCTGATTTACACAACTGTGTTTGTGTTTAGTTTCTTAAATAACCAAAGACAGAAGTGAGCAAAGATTTTAGCAATTTGATAAACCACTGACCTTGAAACACTTAAGAGAAGAAAAGAGAAGAGGGATTATGTGTTATTTCTGCTCAGCTGCAATGTAAATTTTTTGTAATTTCCTAACTTTAAAAAATCCCCTAGATGTGTTTTAAGACATACAAAAATACTCTGCTTTAAAAGATATCTGTGCCTGGTGTGGTTTCTCATACCAGAAAAGTCTCATTCTCTGTATGTATACTGGAGTTGCATACAGGACCCTGATTGGCTTCTAAAATAGGTGTGATGTCACACAATTGTACAAACATCTTAAACTTTCTTTAACTTTAATTTAAGGCTTCTAGTAACTTCTAGTTTCAAACTCTGCACATACACCACTCTACACAGTGAAGCTCAAACATCCAGACAATCCTCGAGTGAAGAGTGACTGAACATTTTCTTGGTAGCATGAGAAAGCCCCTGAAGATCTCTGAACTAATAATGTTATAGTAATTACAATAGCGCAGTACAATATTAACTGAAAGTGTGTCCCATTTAATTTCTGGTGTCCAGGTGCAAGCCTACATCATCAGCTCTCTGAAAAAGGAAATGCCGAGTGTGTTTGGAAAGGACTCCAAGAAGAAGGAGCTGATAGCCAACCTGGGAGAGATCTACCATAAGATCGAGAAGGAGCACCAGATCTCACCTGGAGACTTCCCCAACCTCGCCAAGATGCAGGTGAGTTAAAGAAAAAAATGAAGATAAATCGAGCCGCCTACACATCAGACTGTGTTTGACTTCTTGGTTTGTTATACAAATCGTAGGAAACAAAGGTTCAGAGTAGAATGACCTTCCAACCTTTACTCTCTTCACATCTTTGCCCTTCTTTCCTGCACTTGCCCTCCAGGATGGGCCAGGACGGGGATGAGATTTATTTTTCCTGGTTTGTCAGGAAATCCTGCTTCTTGTACGCTACTCCTGTTGGTAGCCATTGACGACTGATCTATTTCTATCACCAATTCCTGTTTTCTCTCAACCCCCCATCCCTTCAGGAGCTGCTGAATGGCCAGGACTTCTCTAAGTTCGTAGTACTGAAGCCCAAGCTGCTGGAGGCGGTGGAGGACATGCTCGCCAACGACATCGCCCGTCTCATGGCCATGGTGCGCCAGGAAGAGGCCACCATGCCTAGCCAGATCGTCAAGGGAGGAGCCTTCGAGGGAACCATGACTGGTCCCTTCGGTCACGGCTATGGAGAGGGTGCCAGCGAAGGCATCGACGAGATGGAGTGGGTGGTGGGTCGCGACAAGCCTTCATATGATGAGATCTTCTACACCCTCTCTCCCATCAACGGCAAAGTGTCCGGCAACGCAGTCAAGAAGGAGATGCTGAAGTCCAAGCTGCCCAACACGGTCCTGGGAAAGATCTGGAAGCTAGCAGACGTGGATCATGATGGCTATCTGGATGACGAGGAGTTCGCCCTAGCCAACCACCTCATCAAGGTGAAGCTGGAGGGCCACGAGCTGCCGCCCACGCTGCCCGACCACCTGGTGCCCCCGTCCAAACGCGGAATGGTCTCGGCCTCGGAGGACTAGAGGAAGGCCGAGCAGCCTGTGGAGACCAGCAGTGTCAACGCTTATCGTCATGTTCAGGACTCTCCAGACAGAAGTCCAACCAAAACCACCAACAGCATCATCCTCCATCAAAGCTGCAAGTCTCCAGGCTTCCTGACGCACCACGAGGAGGCGACGCTGTGATCTTATTCACCAGAGAGAGACTGGAGGGGTTCGGGGGGAGGTGGGAGGGAGGGGAAGTCCATCTTTGTGCATTAGGGGATAATCTATTAGAAATAAATAAATGAATGGGGGGAGGGGGGGGCTGATTTGAAAACTGATGAAAGGACTCTACAGGGTTAGTTGGAGGTAGTGTGATGGGACTGATCATGGATTTGTGCATCCTGTGTAAAAGATGTCTTATAAATATACAGTCCATATTATTATATGTTGATCCAAAGAAATATAGTTTTTTCCCATTTGGAGAGAGAGAGAGAGAGGAAATAAATCGAAACAGCTGTTAGAATTGCTTTATCTATATTTTTGTATTTCCTGACTGTTAACTTTGACTCTTTCCAAATGCTTCCCTTTTTATTATTTTGCCAGATAAATAAAAAGGAATACTGTACCACCTGAATTGTGGTTATGTGGAGTTTGTATTGAATCTCTTTCAATGATACATAACGCTGATTTGAATTTGAAGAAGGTTTCCGTGGAAGAGCTGCTTATTCAAAACTATTAAACTAAAATTATTTTCCCTCCATAAATCTGAACTGAATCAGAGTTGTATGCTTTTAATTTGTAGTCATCTGACATTGAGGGTCATGTCAAGGACTGAGTCAGCTTGAGGTCATCCACTTTTATTTTGAAATGCCCACATTTTGATTGTTTCAATGCAGTCTACTGCCCTCTGCAGGACAGAAAGAGTCATTGCCAGCACTGCAGCAGCACATACATATAAGGCCATCTGCCCCTGAAACAAGTCGCCTCTGCATATTTCTGAGGGCAAATTGAAAACAGCGGTGGAGACAGACACTTGTGACATTCTCTGGAACATTTTCGAGTACACATGGAGACAATTTGCAAAGCGAGAAATTCACTACAGGCTCACTGAGACGAGCACAAATCATAAAAATGTAAGACAGGAAGCTGTAGCTTTATTAAAGACACATTGGAGAGGGTAGAGATGAAGTCAGCTACTGGTGACATTCACCCTGCACTGTTCTCAAACCTGAGCTAGTCTGAATCTGCTCTGACGTCTGTTTGCATAATTCAAATGAGAAACTGAAATGTAAATCAGATGCACATCAACAGTTGATGGTAAATTTGTAGCAATTATATGATTCTTCTCCCATGTGAACCTTGAATGATCGATGCACAGCCAAGAATCATGTAAACACAGCCACATGCTGGATCTTTCACTTCATGTATGGTCATGTATGTTTACATTTTTCCTCACTGTTGTTCATCCATCAGCCTGGTACCAAAACCTGGTCTTCTTCCAGTTTTTTTTGACGCCCTGAATCAGAGCACAAGTCCTCATTATCACGTTAGACTCATGTGTCATGCGTCAGCTCAGCACAGACTGATTGAAATTCAGCACACTGATTCACTAGATTATCAGTCAGCATCAGGTACACATGATGTTCACCAGCTGGTTTCTTTCTCTTTTTTTTATCACAGTGGCAGCAGATTTCAGCCCTGATAAAGCCCAGAGGCGCTCTCTTGTGTCCTGATTAGTTATTACAGATAATGTGTTTGGTTTGCGTAGTCGTATCTTTTCTTATGTCTCTGCTGCAGCTACAGTACAGCCTGCTGCTCACTGTAAACACTGTCACCAGCTGTTCCCAAATCTTTTTCAGTACTGACCCCTTCAAAATAAAGTCTATTTGTGATCCTTCACCACAGATTATGTCCTCATTGTGGATGTGAGTTGTAACCAAGAGTAATTTTCCTTCTTGGATGCTTTCATTTGAAGGCTTTTTGAGGCCTCTAGAGATAAAATTAGTTGTTCCCAAACGGTGTGCCATGAAGCAAGTCCAGGTGTGCTGTAGATTTTTTCATTACAAACAGAGATTATTATTGCAATATACAATTATACAACAAGTAATAAATGAGTTTTTAATTTTCTATATCAGGTTTTTGACAATATACATGATACAGAGGCAAATACTATACCCTAAAACCAAAAATAAACGTGAACAGAGTGACGTGTTATGGAGGCTATATTGTACGTATATGAATACAGGTGTGTCTTGAGATTTTGGCTTGCCCTTTGGTGTACCGTCAACAAAGAAAGTTTGATAACCACTGCATCAGTTATAAAGTAATAAGGCCCTCGCCCTCCCAACAAATAAAGTTTTATAGTCCACAAAGCATTTCTGGAGCCTCGCAGCCAAACAGTGTTGCAGCATTCTCCTAAACAACTGAAGTAGATATAGGGACTTTTTAAAATAAGTAAATAAAACATAGAAAGAAACATAGAATGGCTCCATACAACTCGTCCAGCGTAATCCCAGTCTCTGGAAGCCCTGAGATCCCAAATTGATTTGAAAAGAGGTTATTTACATCATTTTTAAAGATCAAATCTTCACTGGAGCTGCAAAGTTTAAAACGTTAGCACGCACCCGTCTGAAGTCTACAGGTGTTGAGGTTAAGTAACGATTTTCAAATCAGTGGAGATCTCAGGGCTTCCAGAGACTTGGAACGCCAGACGAGCTGTATGGAGCCATTTAATGTTGTTTTTGGTTGTTTATTTACGTTTTATAATAAGTCCCCATTTACTTCAGTTGTTTAGGAGAATGCTGCAACGCTGTTTTGCTGTGAAGCTCCAGAAATGTTTTGTGGACTACGAAACCTAAACCCTAAATTTCCATCAGGATCGGGGTGAGTAGATTGACTGAATTTAAATTTTTGGGTGAACTTTTCCTTTAAGGGTTAATAACTCACTTATGTGTCACCGCTCCCCCATCGGGAATGAGCACTACATGTTGTTGAGGTTTATAACACTGATAGTAAATAAAATCAACTGTCTATTATTAACACTTCTTAAATCACGTCAAATAATGTTAATAAGTATCTTATAAGGACAAATGAGGGCCTCATTACCTATAAACTAATGCTTAACGCAAGCACCTTGACATAAAGTGTTACCAATGATGGTTCCTGCAGTCTAACTTGTAGCTAAACGTCATTATGCTCTCCACATTATTACTGTGGTTGAAATTTTGTGAGGTGTGGTGCCTTGACTAAAAAGAAACAGGAAAGTAGACAGATGCATTACAGTTCAGTCAAAATGATCATTTTTCTGTGTAGGAACATGTGATTTACTCCACTTCACTCCACTTGACAACATGATTTATATTCACAGCATCATTCTCGAGGCCTAAATGAGGAGCAGTTTATGTAAAGAGCGTTGCAGACTGAGCTCATCTGTGGTCACAACAGGTAATTTACAGCTTGCAGGAGCTTCAGGACTCCTCTTGTTCTGGTACGATAACATACTGACAGAGAGCTGCTGGAATGGCCATGGTGGCGTGAAGTGAGCGGAGGTATGACTGTGTTTCTGTACACTGTGTTTAGATAGCTGGCTCTCTCCCCCTCACTGTATATCTCTCTTATACACTGTTTCCTTTTTCCTGTCGTCCTCTCTGTCTCCCCCTCCTCTTCCACTGTTTACAGAGAGCTTCTTTCCTTGTTTTTCTGCTTCTGTTTTTCTTCATCTGGATTCCCGTCACTCCTCTTACTCTTTCTCTAACCCCCCTGTCTCTGTGTTTTTGGGTCACATTTGTCCTCTCTGACTGTGAATCTAAAAATAATCCCTCCGGCCCTCTGACACACTGACCCCTGCAGATAGTTGACTGGGTCGGGCTTATATAACACGGTCATGTGGAGGGAGTGCCGCTTCTGAGAGGCAGGTGAGGAATGAGGCACCTGTACACTGGATTTAGAGACTAACATACGCTCGGCTGCAATTAAAGTTAATAAGTAAATCTGTAACCAACCCAGAAAGCACTTAAAGGTTACGAATAATGTCTATTTTTAAAGGCACAGTATGTAGTTTTTAGGAAGAAATTTTAATCAGAGTAGAAAGATCTTCACTGACTGATTTTTTTTTTATGCCTGAACAAGCTAAATGAACAAACTGACCCTAAAGAACACAATTTCATACTGCTTTACTTGGTTTATATGTGGCGGACCCTGCCACCTTTCCAGCTTCAAACAGTGTTCTGGGGACCTTATTTTCCTCTGAACAGCTTGTTTGTTCAGTTATGGAAAGGATGGATATTTCTGAGTTTGTATTATTACCTCATTCCTCATGTAAATATTAGACTTCTGAGTTTGAATTTCTTCTCCAAAACTACATAGTGCCCCTTTAAGTTTTTTGATGTTGTAACTCAACATGAAAGATAAAACTTGTAACCCGTTCAAGCTCCATTCAATGACCTCAAAACATCCGACATTCAAACAGCTGTTACCTGAAAACATGACACTTAAACACACGAAAGGACTATTTTTTCAAGCAGCAAGAGAAAGCTGCAGCCATTTTAAAGTCGCGTGAGTAGGAGCAAATGTGCATCATATTGTAACGTTAAATAACCGTTCTAAACCTCAAAAATCACACAAAGTCAGTAAATTAAAATTACATGGACAAAAGATTTATTTTGGTACAGCGACAGCTGGATACAGAACAAATCAGAGCAGCATTCATTAAATTGACATCTGTGTTTTCATTGAGTGCCTCAAGAGTCACAATTTCACATTTTAAAAAGGGAAGATGAGGATGAAGAGGCAATCAATCAAAAGAAAGGAGAGGAGGAAGGGGAGATAAGTGCTCATAAGGAGTCTGATTACCAGTGAGATGTTGACCCCGTTTTGGTGGTTTGACACTGAACTGGCATTACAGCTATGCGATAACAGGTTTGTTTGCATCGAAGCTCAACATTTCTGAGGTAACTGAAGGGCAAATGTGGGTATTTTTGACCTGTCAAGACACGTAACAGGCGGATAAAATCATAATTTGGATGTTTGCTTTCTGATTTTGGAGCAACAGAAAATACTCATCGATAAGTTTAAAACAAAGACGTCATCAGACTCTTGAGAGGAGAATTGAAAGGATTTGCTTTGTTTAAAAATCCAGAAAGCTTCATGAGGTAGGCTGATATGCAGTTTGGGGCTAAAAAATGGATAAAAACAGTCTGGGCTTGGCTCAGTTTGACCTCTTGGTCCAGAGTTCAGTTCATTTTATCTGCTTCTGGCTCAGCAGGACGGCCTGGCTGCCGGTCGAGGTGCTCCGAACATCTCTTGCGAGGCGTAGGTGATGTAGAGGAAGCCGTCAGTGTCTCTGTAGCGGGAATAAACCTCCCTCATGCTGGATGACATGCAGGACATGCTCTTCTCTGACACCAGGAGGAACAGAGCCTGGGTGGAGTCCAAGTCGATCTTATTCCTAGAAAAAAGACAAAGGTGGGCGAGGGTGAATCTGACAGCTTGGAGGAGATGGTGGAGAGAAGGGAGAAGAAAAAACATGCCGGCGAGAAAAGCTGTGAGAAATTTACCTGAGCAGGCACAGGAACTGACCCAAGGTGAGCTCGAAGGGGACCAGGAACTTTGTTTTGTCCAGCAGGGGGAGAGTCTTTTCACGCATGTAACGTTCAACAATCACCTGAACGCAAAAAACACACAAGGGATCAGCCTCCATTACACACAACATCAAGAGCACTGGTGATCAAATGCATCATATTTGATTGAAAAGCAACTTACAGGCAATTTGTTGGGGAATTTAGACCGAATGCTGCACACTTCATGTTTTCTTGTTTCTAAAAAGAAATGAAGGAAACACTTTTAAAACCGGCATCTACACTTTTTCAATGCAAGCAGATGCAGACATCAAAGAGTCACCTAAAAAATGTGACTCACCGAGGCATTTCCTCTGCTTGAAGGGCATCATCTCCATGGATTTCTCAAAGGGAGCCATGCTTGCTTGTTTGTTGCTCGGGGCGGTTTGCAGAGACCAGCGGTGACGGAGGCGGTGATGGTGCCGGTGTGGTCGGTCTTGCCCAGGCTGACGGTGAAGTCCCCTCGGGTGGAAGTCAGCAAACCCCGACGAGCTGCTCCCACCGCTGCTGTTTTATAGGGGACAGAGAAGGGAGGAGTCCATAAGTGTGTCAGCGACAAACAAAGACACACACTGCTCGTCCTGGTGGCCTGTGTGTCAGTGTGTGTGTGTGTGTGGAGTTCAGACCAGATTCACACATACTGGTTATCTAACAGGGCATTCTCACATCTACTTGTGATCATGGTGCCGCTGTCACGTACACACTCACACAGAGAGGTGCAAACATGAGGAGTGTAATGAGGGCAGAGCACAAACAACACATGATGATCCGGACAAACAGGGACTCAAACACGGTGCCAACTTTATCATGAGACTCGACTGAATTCGACCGACACAAACACATTTTGTCAACCCCTGACCTTTGACCACGCTGTCTGATCACCATGCTGGCCACATTAACAGCTGTTTATCAGGTTACACTCTTGTTTCAGCAGCGACGGGCGACGGTCATGATCAATAGTAACATGAGTTGGAGGCTTCAGTACTGGGGGTCACACTTCATGACAAGCGTACAAATCATGAACTTAAGTCAAGCTTAACTCATGACGGATGAGGATTTAATGCAGTGTGTATCGTTCATTCTCGTCACCTTCATCAAGTTACCGTGACTTAATGTGATTAGTTCACACTCCATAGATCATCAGCTCAGGAATGTTAACTCATAGTAACTTTATTGATTATTTCATATGCTTCATTTCCTCAGCCTCTTAAAGAGCAGAAAACCTCCTGTTCTCATAGAAATGTACGGTGGTCCCGAAGGTCAAAACACAACGAATTTCAATTGTTGTTGTGTTTTCTGAAATGTTGTTGTGTTTTGAGCCTCAGGGCCACCGTAGGATATGAAGCTATTTTCTTTGTAATCTAACATGTTGTCAGAGGCATGCACTTAATAAAGGGATAGTTCATGTTTTTTGAAGTGGGGTTAGTGTTTGCTTTATTTAAAATTGTTTCACTGTTTTACCTCCAGACTTCTGTAAATATGATGTGATTATCATTCATTTTTCTCACATGCGGTGTCTTGTTTCTCTGTTTTATTTACTGTTATTCACTGAATCACTATTGACACATTTACAGCACAGAACACAACGCAGTACGTACTGATGAGCTGTGTTCGCAGAGGACATTTTGACATGTCACAGTAGGAAAAACATTTGTAAATAAAAAGATTAATGATGACTGAATTTCATTTAGCTGCCTCAGTTTTCAGGGTACTGGCTCACTGTCACACTGGGACACTTTATGATTAGTCGATTAAGCTTTCACAGGTGGCTGCTGTGGAGCTTTTGATCCCATCACATGATCTTCATCATCAGATGAAGTTTGCTCAGTTGTTATGGATTGTGGATGTTCATTTTTCCTGAACACCTGAAGCACTGGAAGTCTGATCTGTGGTATTGTCTCTGAGAGATGTTGATTCAACTTCGTGCTCCCTTTGGAGGCTGAAGTTTCTCCTGCATTATGTTGCTGTGATCTTAAATGGTGTCCTCTCCACTTCCAATAAACTAGTGACTCTGTGTACATGTACTTTATGAAAAACTGTAAGGAGCTCCTACACTCAGGTTGTAGTTTTGGAGCCACCAGCCTGTCTGTGGTGAAATGATGGGGTCCAACTTGTTGCTGCTGTTGTGGGTGAAGATCACCCTCTGCTGGCTGAAAGGTGGCACTAGAGCAAAGTGCACTGCACCTGTCAAACCTGAATAACACCTGAATAATCAGATTGAAGACTATATACTGTTTGGGCTTGTTTTTTTTTTTAAACTGGTGGACTTTTGATATTCATATCTTAAACAATATAAATGCAATCGCCATCACATTTATTTCCACCAAAATAAGAGAAAGCTTTGGTGAAGTAGCCTGCAGATTGATTAATAATAGGCCTACTGAGATCTTCCATTAACTTAAGAAGAATCTGAATCTTTGTTACATTGCAGACGGATGCCGGATTCACCTGTTAAAAGGCTCCAGGCAAAACATGAGCTGTTGGGCTCCTACTGACCCACTTTCTGTCCAAATGCCATCCTCTCTGTGTGTTAACTTTCCTCGACAAGTTGCCAATAAAGTCTTGTGCACTCAGCAGACTGCGCTGAGACCAAACAGTGCTGTTATTCTAGAGTAATACAGACACCACAGTTTTAGTAGCTTGTGATGATTTGACCTACTGTTTTGTTTGAGATCACAAAGATTTTGACACCAGTCCCTCATGAAAGACATTAAAGGACAAGTTCTGCCAAAATTGAACATTTAATCGTCATCTACTCAGCCCCATGCTGATGGAAAGTCAGGTGAGGTTTCACAGTCCACAAAACATTTCTGGAGTTTCACAGCAAAACAGTGTCACAGCATTCTCCTGAACAACTGGCGTAGATGGGGACTTGTTTTGAAATATTAGAAATAGGCCTTTTATGTCACGTTTTGGGTTTTCTGGTTCGTTTCCTGTTTTATTTTGTAGTTTTATCCTCTTGTGTCTTGTACTTTCTGTTCCCAGTGTTCTGTTGCCCTCCTGTGTTCCTGTGCTCCTCAGTCTGATTGTTTCCCCACACCTGTCTCACATCAGACTCACTACCACTGCCCTGTTTCCAGTGTCCCTCCACCTGCACCTCGTCCCCTCGTTAGTTTAGTTTGTATTTATGCCTGTGTTGTTCCCTCACTCCTTGTCGGTCCATCTGTCCTGCCCTTGTGCTCTTGTGTCTCCCTGTCTCATCTTCCTGTCATGTGTTCCTGCCGTTATTCCTGGTTTGTACTTTGCTTTTTTTGGTTATACTTTGTTTAGCTTTTGTGTTTGTGATTTTGGATTTCAGCTTTCTTCATTAAAGCTCGCTCTCTTTTAGTGACCTGCCTGCTGGTGTGTTTTGCGTTTGGGTCCCGTGTTTAAGCATTGTCATAGCAAGATGACATTAAAGGTGCACTATGTAGTTTTTAATCAGAAGAGAAAGATCTTCATTGATTGGTTTTGTTATGCCTAAACAAACTGACGTTAAAGGACAACACAATTTCATGCTGTTTGCTTTCTTTATATGTGGCGGACCCTGCCACCTTTTCAGCTTCAAAAAGTGTTCTGGACCTTATTTTCCTCTTAGAGCAGCTTGTTTATTCACTTATGGAAAAGTTTGTATTATTACCTCATTCATACTGTAAATATTAAAATTCTGAGTGTGAATTTCTTCTCCAAGACTACATAGTGTGCCTTTTTTAATAATGTCTCCGTTCGAGGTGAGCTGTGACACTGTGACAGGGAGCCAGCACGCCACAATATCAGGACCCTGAAACTGAGGCAGCTAAATGGAATCCAGCCTTTATTGATTTTATGATTTACACCTGGAAAAAGGCCTCTTCCTGCACAGAAGCTGGTTCCCTGGTGACCACTGACAAACACAATGACACCGCTGAGGATTAAAGCGCACCACGGAGCAGGATGATGTCACCTCATGACCTCAGCGGCTCTGTGGGAACACTGTGGGAATGTGACTATTTGTCCTCTGACATCTTCAACTGTGCAAGTTAGACAGTCTTTGGTTCGAAAAACTTCCCGGACCAATCGGAGTGCAGCTCTGGTGCAGCGGCTCCTCCCCCTCCTCTCCGCTGCCTGCTCCCACATGTAACGCTATCACCCTCTGCCCGTCTGTTGCATTGTCTCGTTGGGGACGCAGCGTACGGAGCGCGGCACCATGGCGACTCCACCGGACCGGGGAGCCTCTGAGTGACATAGGAAAAAAAAAAAAAAAAAGGGACGGTGTCAACAGGAAATTAAGCCCGGGTTAATCTGAGGCATGGCCAGTTGATGCTCCTTCGTTGTGCCGCTGGATTCATTAATTCTAGTCTTGTGCCAGTCCGCAGGGCTGCGTGCGCGTCGCTCTAGGCTGCATGGCACGTTAGAGATGGTGAGGATTATATCTGCTTTATTGCGTTAATTCACAGGGCTGCTATGTTGCTATCGCTCGTCCGGACCCGTGTTGCTCTACCTGGAGCAGGAGCCTAGCCCGTTCGTTCCTCTCATCCAACTGCACGGCGACTGAGCGGCGGTCAGCGGTGCGCCCCGGTTCCGCCCGCCGCCGGCACCCCCGAGGAGGATGGCCGGCCGCCGCAGCTGCGTGAACTCGCTCTGGTCGGGCACCGAGCGCGTCCGCATCGGAGAGCGCCTCAAAGCGACGCTGGCCGGGGTGCTGGAGCTTGAGGTGCTCAGGTGCAAACACCTGGGGATGGTGGACGCAGCTCTGGAGGACCGAGCCACCGCCGAGGAGGCTCCACGGGCTGCGGAGGAGGAGGAGGAGGAGGAGGAGGAGGAGGGGAGCGGAACCCCGGAGAGCGCCGCCTCGGATGGCTCTGCGACATCCCGCAGGCAACAGGTCAGTCAGCCCGGATTTCTACATGACGAGATTATTAAATATGAATGCGGGGATGATGGTGATCTGCCAACAAGCCAGTCCCTCTGCGGCTCAGTAGACAGATTTTATCACTGCCTGCCTGCCTGCCTGGCGGCGCATGGCTGTGCCGAGAGCTCAACACCCAACTGAGTGAGGTGGTGCCAGAGACCATCCAAGCATGCAGACCGATCTTTTTACACAGCAGCAGTGTGTGTGTGTCTCTCTGTGTGTGACATGGAGCAAATGTCATAGAGGTCAGGGTACCAGGACCAGCAGTCTGTCCGTCTGGCTCTGTGCCCTGCCTCAAGGTTAGAGAGGAGGATGTGGTGGGATACAGGATAAAACCAGGTGGAGGTATTAACACAGCAGCCTGCAACCAGACACTGCTGCATTTCTCAGCTCATCAGCTGTAAAGGTCACTTTGGCACCAGGTTTGCATTCAGATCACAATATGGTGGCAGTCTCCCTCATAGAAGTGCAGTTTCGACCGTTTATTGTGAAATCCTGAGAGGTTAGGATGTGTCATCTCTTCAAACACACCCACATATAAAGTAACCCACTTCCCAAGCTTTCCCTGAAATGCACACGCAGGTCTTTTTGTGTTGGGAATGTGGGGAATGTGACATGTAATACAAGAGAACATGATGTGAACAGATACCATCCCGGGGCCTGGACACCGAGGCTGCAGGTGGTCCAGCCCATTATTCCTGAACATGAACTAAATGTGAACCCGCGAAGACATCAACATGTAGAGAAGGAAGAGGATGAAAGGAAGCGACTGTGAGTGCACCCAGCAGGATTTTATGATTAGAAAACGAGGGACGTACACATTAATTAATCTCAGATGGGCAGTGGCAAGAGAATAGTGAATCTGAAGAGCAGCAGGGACGAGTAGAGCCGAAGAGTGACCATCAGAGGATTGACAGAAATATAATCAGTACCCATATGTATAAGGAATTAATCATATATGTTGGTTTTCAAGCAAGGTTGTCAGACATGCACCAGTGAGAACTTCTTAAATGTGAGGATTTGCTGCTTTTTTCTGTCTTTTGTGATAGTAAACTGAATATATTTTGGGTTTGGACTGCTGGTTGGACAAGAGAAGCAATTTCAAGACACTTGGACGTCGATTATTATGGAAAATAATCTTCAGGCCAACCAGAGAGCATTTTTTTTATCATAGGGCACCATTTCCAGCACATAAACAGCCTGTTTTTAATGAAATGATCCTCTTTAGAGCAATGAAATTGCTCTTTAAGACCAAAACATCATCAAAAATACATGACTGACTTTTTTCCATGAACCTAAACTTTAAAGGGTTTTGCACAGAGAGTGGTGCTGTGTTTGCCAGTCTGTTATGTGTAGCTTGTTTCCAGGGTTTTACAGTACAGATTCACGTTGTGTTCAGGGTGTTGTTTCACTGTAAACGTGTGTGTGCTTGATACTAATGAGCCGTGTTAGTCAGCAGCCTGCGGCACATTAATACATGTTGAGTCTAAATCTGGCTGCAGCTGAGGTCACCTTTTGCAGAGCGGTGTGTTTGCTCGACGAAACAATAATAAATCAAATCTCTTTATATCGGCTGCACAGACCGAAGAGAGGAAAACACAATGAAATCTGTTTTTATCAGCGCAGGGACAGAAATTACAGTCCCATCTGCATGGAAGTGTGGCTCACAATGTGCTGTCTTCCTCACCGCCCACCTACGTACATCTCCTCTGTATCTTCTTCCTCCCGTGGTGCTGAGATTTCCTGTGGAGAGGTCGGGCAGCATTGCTCATTCTCACCTCTGAAGGGAGCTGTCAGTGTGGCAGAGCGTCTGGCCCTCTGCCCTCCGCCCGGGTCGACATTCAACAGCACTCACACACAGCATTTACGATGTGGCTTTTAAAGGTGCAATATGTACAAATTTTTGGTTGAAAAATTGTATAACTTCTCTAAAGTCAACAGAATGTGAAGTTTTGATGTTATGAAGTCTTTGTATTATGTTACAAAGCATGTTTAGCATGCTAACCAGCTAGCCGCGGCCCATCCCTGTCCAAAGCTCCTGTGCTAGCGGAGAAAACACTATTTGACCAAATACCTAGATATTGCGACAATATTGTAGTAATGACTAAAAAATATCACAATAGTTTTTGCTGTACGAGGGGAGTCGAACCAAACTTCCTCAGTTTTCTGAGCTCCCAGTCTGGACTGCTAGCTTCACAGCTAACTGAGCTAACTAGCTAGCAGCAGCTACATTTTTACAAATGGCACCTTTTAAAATAATATTGTACAGTTTTTGGGCTATATTGCGATACATTTTTTACATTTACAGTTTTGTGATCTACCCAAGAAGCACTTTATAAACGAGTGACAAAATCAAATATCACAATATTTTTGACCAAATACTTGGATATGGATATTGCAACAATATTGTAAAGATGACTATTGGTACTTTCACTAATGATAAAATCAGTAATGTGGATAAAATGACTACGTGAGTGAAGACAAGTATTAGAACAAGTAGAACAGTTTGGTCATTTCAGAAAATGGCATCATTTTACTGTAATTCAGCCTTTAAAACCAGGAAAAGACAACACTTATGCCATATCATGATATAACTACATCCACAGTCTGAGGTGACATATAGTCTCATATCACTATAATGATATAATATTGACATATTTCCCAGCTCAAGCATAACTGGAGATAAATTGTTCCTGTTGCAAAAGATGACTTTAATACTGCAGCATCTGGAGAGAGAACAAGGAGGAGAGAGTAGATGGAGCACCTGCTGTTTATTTACCACCATAAAAGTGGAGAAGTTAGGCTTACTGTAAAGGTTTCATCCCCTAACTCATTCTATTCATTTTACTTGAAATTCATTACTGTTTACTGTTTAAAACACACACACAGCCTGCTCTGCTTTTAGAAAATATAACTATTTTGTCAGCCGAGGATTAGATGACTCATAACATAATGCGCTCTACACCAGCCTTTTTTTTATTTTTTATTTTGGAATTAAACTCTCGAAATGTGATTCACCTTTTTCTCTCTGTAATAGCAGAGAGGGGGCAGAGGAGGTTATCACTGTGCAAATCCATATTAGGCAGGTCGGGATTATGATGGCTGTGCGGTGTCATCTGTGGTGGAACAATGCAATTTAAAATCACTCTTTTTATCCTTTCAACCATGTGATGCGTTTGTGAAGCTCGCAGGTTTTTACAAAATCCAAATCAACGCTTCTTCAGTACTCTTTGTGGAAAGAAAAGACATTTAATTTGCATAAATATGTTTGAATAGCATTAATAATTCAGTTTTGGGAATGCAAATAGCACCGGCTTTGATTTCCAGATGAAGTCTTCTGTATGTAATGTACAAACTAGAAGAAAACTTGGAGTTCTCTCTCTGCAACATTTGAGTCTTTTCACAGTTTTAAGAATGGGTGTCAAGGCCGAACTGGTGAAGTCATGATTGCCACTATTCAGTGTTTGAAGATAAAATGCTCCTCGCTGAAGGAAGCGCATTGAGGACAAGAAGTGGCGATTCTAGAGTCTGTCTGGGCCCAAGGCAAAAATCCCCAGTGGGCCCCTCCAACCAGCCTTCATCACCGTTATGTTATACTCTGTGTTATTCCCTCACTCTTCAGTTCATCTGTTTTGCCTCTTCTCCTTACATCCCGTGTCTCCAGTGTTCCTCATGTTCCTGCCAGTGTTCCCTGTGCATCTTCGGTTTGTACCTTATTTAGTTTTGTGTGTCCCTTTGGTTTCTTGTGGATTTGCTCCTGCCTGTGTTTGGATTTGCTGCTTGATTTCTGGATCAGCTTTCATTAAAGGGTCCTATTTTCATAATTGTGACAAAAGTCTTCTTTTTTGTTATCATAAATGCCAAAGAAAAACAGCAAATATTTACATTTAAGAAGCTGGAACCAGCACATGTTTACCATTTCTGCAAGAAAAAGCGATTAATAGATTGTCAAAATAGTTGGCAACTAATTTCCTTTCAACTGACTAATGGTTGCGGCTCTACGGGAAAATAATCAGCAGGCGAATTAATAATACAAGAATTGCATTTGCAGCCATAATAAGCAGTGTGTGCATGTGTCTGTATACCGTTTGCATTGCTGTGTGTGCTCTCATTGGAGGCAGCCTGTCTTGAAATTAGGTTTAGCATCGGAGGGCATCATCTTACATGGAGAGCCATTACCCTGACCTGTGGAGTGAGACTGCTTTTGTCTCTGGTTCTTGGCCTCGGGATCTTTCTGAGCTCAGTATGCAACGCTGATACTTTTTTATGAAAGATTCACCTGGATGTTTGAGAAAAGCTCGAGCACATCCCTCCTGTCGCTTTCGAGGATGAAGATGCACAGCGTGGGCTGTCTTTAAATTTCAATACCGCATTAATAATGCATGAAACAATAAATACTCGGCAAACGCTCGCTCCGTCCTACACTGTTTGACCAAATTATTCTGTCTCAACATGGCAACCGCTGTAATGACATAATGCACTTACAGCTGCGATCACTGCAGCATTATCATCCAATCGACCCATACATTGTCCTCATATTGTTCCAGAGGGGCTGCTCCCCTCTCAGGAAGGAATATCGTATTACAGAGCTCCTGGCAGACCCCCACCCACTATGATTTGATCATGCACTGGTCTCCGTGTAACATTATATCCTGTTATGTGCACTGCATTATAACATGGAGGAGTGGAGGTTTGTGTAAGAAAAAGAGACATGAAGGGTTGATTCATGCCAAAAAACTTAAGTTGAGGACCTTTTAGTGAGTGGGATTTAGCAGCAGAGCAGACAACAGAACGTATGTGAGCGAGAGTCAGACTGGATTGTGTGTGTTCAGGCTGAGGATGAGTTAAATATTTCGCCGGGCCTGTTGTGCTGTTGTGGTTCTGTGTGGGAGGCGAGGCGAGCGAGAGTTAGAGAGCGAGCAGCTGTAGCTATGGTGAGTACGGGGCGGCTGGCTCGAAGGATATTATAGAAGTGTGGGAGGGGAGGGGGATTATTTGTCAGGGGTGTGGGGGAGGTGGGGGTCCTTCAGGATGCCCTTCTCTCTCGCCCGGCAACCACTCGCAACCCCCCCCCCCTCCCCATCCCCTCCCCGCCTCACCCTCCCTTCACCGCCTTCACTCACTCAGTGACTCACTCTCTTATTTCTCAGTCTCTGTCTCTTTTTTTGTCCCTCTCACTCACTCGTTTTCTGGTCACCCACTCAGCCACGACTCACTCTGGATTCACTGGGAGGCAAAGAAAAGAAAAACAGGGGACAGGAGTGAGCAGAAGGAGAGAGGAGATAAGCCTAAGACAGGTCAAAGTCTGAAACTCTTTCTCCCCTCTCTTCCTTCCTCTCCCCCCTCTCCGGCTTCTCTTTGTTACGTCATCTGTCTTCTCCCATTATCCTCTGGACCCCCCCCCCCACTCCTCTCCCTCCTGTCGCCCCAGCAGTGACTCACTACCTGTATTGTTTCCTCAGTAACAAGAGGATTGATCAGTGCCACTCACAGTGTTTCTGTTGTCTGGGCTCGATCAGTCTAATGCAGCGGGCTCCTCTTGGCTGCCGTCCTGGAGGGGTGGGTTGGGGATTTGGATGATAATTGGAGGAGGGGGCTCACTCGACCAAGCTCTTACTAATCTAGGAAATGGAGGCACTTTGCTAACTTGACGGGGCGATTGCTATTGTGGCTGTTGTGTGTGTGTGTGTGTGTGTGGGCCTTATTCCGGTAAGCGGTGTGACGTCATGACATCGGAGCGAGTTTCTGGTAAATGATATCATGGATGTACAACCCTATGTGTCTTTTCACACACATCTCACTGTGTCTCTGCTCGAAGGCATGTAGCGCCAAGGAGCTGTGCGGTTAAATCCATGACCTCATTGTCAGTGGTGGAAAGTAATTAAATACATTACCCAAGTACAATTTTAAGGTACTTATACTTCAAGTATTTTCTATCTCTACTAGAATATAATTATAATTAGTTACGAGGTACTTTGCAGATTCAGATTTTACATTAAAAGGATATGATTACTAACCTACAAAGAACATTTTTTGTTAACGATTAAAGGATAAGTTCACCCAAAAATGAAAATGAATTCATCATTTACTCACCACCAAGCCGATGGAAAGTCAGGGGAAGTTTCATAGTCCACAAAACATTTCTGGAGCTTCACAGCAAAACAGCGTTGCAGCATTCTTATAAACAACTGAAGTTGATGGGGACTAAAAAAACATGAAATGGCTCCGTGGACCTTGTCTGGTAGAATCCCAGGAAGATATTAATTACACCCGTAACACGGTGTCAAGCTTGTGCACTGACTTCAGACAAGGTCCACGCTAATACTTAGCAGCCACAGTGAAGCTTCCAGCTTAAAAAAGGGTGCAAATAACATATTTTTTGGGATCTCTGGGCTCCTGGAAATTTTGATTAAGCCAGAAGAGCTGTATAGAGTCATTTTATTACATGTTAGGTGTTTTTTTTAACCCTAATCCTTGTCTTTTCATTGGAGCCCTATTGTATGAGTTGTTAGTGAGACAAACTTCTGACATGGTTTCATTTAAAGTAAAGGTGCTGTAAGAGCTCTCGTCATTTTAGCTAACTTCATGTCCATTTTGCAGTTAGCAATGTGTTCACGAACAGACAGGACCGCCTCTTTATGGAGTTCTCTGTCCTGATTGGATAAGGTGGACAGGGATACCAGAAAATGTCCTTTCTCTTTTACTGCATGAGCAGGAGGAGGAGAGACATGTGATTACAGTGTGGAATATAGAGCTATTTTACACTTATTTCATTAAACATATATCACTTACAACAGCTTTAAATAATTGTTGCATCACTACCAATCTAATAATGTCATATATAATATATAGCACTACTTTTGATACTCATTTGCTTAAGAAAGATTTTGAATGAGGGACTTTAATTTCATTGTTTCAATGGTGCTTTCATTTATTTAAGTAAAAGATATGATTAAATCTTCCTTCACTGCTTATTGTTGGTTTCAGTTGCGATTTAAAAAAAAAAATTCTATTATGTAAGTACACAGACCACCATAGACTGTTGGGCAATAAATCAATATACCGGCTTATTGACTGCTGGTGGAATTATAGTGGGATCACTGAGTCTTATCATGTTTCTGTTGTCCAAATAAATGTTCTGGGCAAGATGTGCGAGTAATTAAATAATGTACAATAATAAAATAGAGAAGACAAGGTTAGAAAAGAAAGCAGCATACAAGAAACTATCATACTACGTTGAGAGAAGAGAATCAAGCTTAGGTCTGTTTACTTGATGTCCTGACCAGGAGTAATTGGGCAGTTGTCATGGAGATGGTTTAGTTTGTAATTTTGGTCACATTGTAAGAGGTAGTTGTATGTGAGGGGGAGAGGATAAACACTGCCACTGCCTTAATCCTTCTCTGGCCATCCATTGACTCCTGGTGGATTAACTTCCATGACTTTTATTTGGGGTTTTGCGCACATTTTCAATCTGAATGACCAAAAAAAAATCATGATTTGACTAAGCATTGTTGAGTTGCCTGCTCATCACAGTATTTTGATATTTTGGTCAAAGATGGTGTAATATTTGATTTAGTCGACATTGCTCAGGTCTAACCTGTCACATGTTTTGTCTTCAGGCTCCGTCCCCGTCAGAAATAGTGGTATCACACTGTCAGAGCAGCCCAGAGGACTGTGGCAGCAATTCAGGGGATGGCACGGTCCACTCGTCATCTGGCAGGGGGAGTAACTCACGCTGGTCTACTCTGTCCTGGGACGCCCCGTCTGACCTGCTCTCTCCCCCAACACCAGACCCCGGTGGTACAGTCCATCTGGACAGTGACTCCCGACCTAGTTCAGGTAAACACACACACACCTAAACACTTGTGTTCAGCGGTCACAGCGCTGACCTGAACAGTGACCAACACAGTTTGTCACCTTCTGATAAAACTACAGCTCACCTTGTGTTTGAGAAGGCCCATTAAACATTAACCGTACTCTTTTTACTTTTGTTTACCTGCACTGTGTGACTTGGCTCTGACTCGTTCATTTTTCTCTCACTGTCAACCTTTCAGCCTTTGTTGCCAAACTCTTATCCAGTCACATTGTAACTCTGGTTTTTCTTTCTACACCCAACTCAGACATTCCTCTCCCTGCTATGCACTCATGCACGCCTTCTTTTATACATTTCTTTACTTTCTTGTAGAGGTGAAAAACTTAGTAAATAGTTTAAATGAAACCTAAAAAACCTGAAATACATTATACAGAATTTTAAGGTTTGAAGTTCACAGCTCAACCTTATATTCTTCTTAATCTTAATTTTTTAATTTAAATTGTTGTGATACTTTCAGAGCTCCTATAAGTGTAACACTTTTTGAAAAACCATAATAATATGCAATGATGCACTTGTTGTCTAAATATTTAATAAACAAGCTTAGTATTAGTGTTTGATTCAAATTCAAACCTGGTTTATTTTTATTTTAGAGAATTAAATTCAGTTTGATATTTTTCTAATTGTCTTCCTCTTTGTCAGTGTTTTGGTTCATCTTGTAAAAAGAGAAAAACGTTGGATACTGTCACATAAGCATAAGACACATGGTCACACTGAATTTCTTTCCCTCTCTTGTCAAGGTTTCTATTCAGTGAGCGGGAGCTCTCTCTCGGACTCTTGCTACTCTGTGTCCAGTGATGCTGTTCAGGGAGGATCGGCGCCACCAGCCAGACCCCTGAAGCTGTGGGAGCAGGTTCCTCTGTCGGCTGACCACACTGACATCCTGTGGTCAGAAGGTGCAGTGCAGCAGCAGCAGCAGCAGCAGCAGCAGCAGCAGCCTGCACTGCAGAACAGACAGGAAGATGGTGAACCAACAGAAGGGACACCAGTGTCAGGTGAGCCGAGATCCATGTCATGTAAATCCTTGTAAATATGAATTTTGCAGCAGTTGGATAAAGCTGGTTCAAAGCAGTGTCCTAACTATAAACATCAGCGCACATGAATATATATTTAGGTAAAGATAATCTAAAAACTGTTTTGTCTGAAATTATTCTTCTCTTGTCTCTTCTAGTCCAATGTGACCTTGAAGCAACTGGTCTGAGCTTTCTGTCTGACCTCTGCTCAGGACTCGGTGAATCTCTGATTACTTCCCTCCTCCCGCTTCTTGAGCAAACTTCCTCTTCTTCGCCCTCCTCCCTCCATCAAAAACCCCAGCTGGACCCTCGCTACTGCACAGACCTGGTGTCCCGTCGGACCAAAGAGGTGTACCCCTACCCCAGCCCGCTGCATGCTGTTGCCCTCCAGAGCCCCCTCTTCACCTCCCAGAGCCAGGAGCACTCAGCCTCTCCGAGCCCTGAAGGACCCCAACTAGATGACCAGCAAGAGTCCAACGCTGATCCACTTTTTCCTGTCCAGCCTCAACAGCCCCTCACCCCGGCTTCCTTCACCCAGCTCGAGCAGTACATCTCTCGACTGGCACGCCAGTACCACAGTCGAGTGACCTCCTCCACCTCCGATCTCACTTCAGCTGCCACACCTGGTCCAGTCACGCGCAGAGGCCTTTGTACCCCAGGCAAAAGTCATGGTTCCACCCAGTCCCTTTCTGCCTTTGAAAGCCGCAGTGCACTTAGTGTCACTCCCTGCAAGTCACTGCTGGGAAACTCCGCCAGAGTCAGCCTCAGCACTACTGGGAAAAAAGCCACTCGGAATTCGATCAACCTGGGGAACCTTCCTTCAGCCACCGGAGAGGACTTGAACATAAATCTGCATCTCAACCTCAACTTGAATCTGACTCCTGGGTTAAACTCTAGCCAGGGTTTAGTGGACAATCCCAAAAACGCCAGTTGTGGAGCTTTGAGGAGCGACTTTGCTCCAGCTTCCACGGCTTCTGCTACATCCCTCTCCGCTGCTACACCCACCCCAGCACTTAGGACTCGCCCTCGCATTTCAACATGTCCAACAAGCCTGAGCCACCGCAGTTCCCTGGAGGTCACCTCAGGGTCTGGACCCAGTCCAGGATTTGGGTCATCTGCCTTCTGTCGCTCATTAGACTGGAGCAGTGGTGCTCCACCTGAGGCTGGACCATCAGTGTTTGGTACAAACTGTGGATCAGCTCCTGGGTCTCAGCGCAGCAGCCTGATCCAAGAGTCCAGCTCTAGTCCCAAGTTAAGCGAAGACTCCCCAATGGTAGGGGAGATCTCCCGCCTCTCCGGCCTCTCTAGGGCTGTTGTGGTCGGACTGATGGAACAAGGTGTGGAGCTGGATATTGACTGCTTCCAGACAGATAGTACAGGCGAGGTGAGGGGTCATACTAAAACTCACCTGACAGCCCCGACTGATCAGTCACATGACTATACTCGACTGACCGATCTGAATCCCCAGAGACCAATACAGCTGTCTCTCAGTGTCACCCATTCTCCACAGTCTCAGTCCAGCCTCACCCCTCCTCTCTCACACTCCAGCAGCCCCATACACCCCTATCAGTCCATCCACATTCCTTCTCCCCACTACTCCTCACACTGCCACTACCAGCAGATCCCTTCCCCATCTGACCTTCCTTCCTCCACGGCCTCCTCCCCTGCCTCCCGCCCCACCGCCAGGGGCCGTTCCCCTCCTCGGCCTCTCCAGCCGTCCCCTCTGGGTGCCACCCCGCTCTCTGTTTTCCGACGGGATGCCCCCTTCCAATGCTCCCTGCCCCGCACCACTACAAGGAGCTCTCCTTTGGAGCATGGTGGTATCCAACCAAGGGGTGGATCACTTCGGCAAAGTGGGGGTGGAAATGGGGGATGGAAGAGGGCAGAGGGGGAGGGGCTTTATAGAGGAAAGCATGCCTCCCACAAGTTGGTAAGGGCAGCCACAGTAAGCAGCTACGCCAAGAGAGAAGACTATGGCTCAGATTGGGGTGAGGAGCAGGATCGATCAGAAGCCCAGACACCCAGGAAGACCAACAGACGATGGAGGGGCTTTGAAGGACGCTTCTGGGGGAAAGAGTCTGAAAATGAAAAGGAGGAGATGGACAGAGCCGAGTATGGCTACGGTTGGAGGAGGAACAGCATTGGAAGCTGGAGGAGGGAGCATCGAAGGTTGAAGTCTTCATCCAGAAGCAATGACAAGAAACCAAAAGTGGAGAACTCCCCCGTCTTCTCAAAGAAGAGGGGCAAGGAAGAAGGGGAGAGACGCAGCTCCAGCCTCAGGCTTTCCAGAAGGGCCTTATTCAGGAGTGAGTCCCAAGGCTTGCTGGTGCCTCGTAACAACAGCGAGGAGCCCTCAAAGCGGGCACACTGGGTCTCCTCATTAGACGTGGGACAAGGTGGCATGTACATCAGCAAAGAGGAAGGGGTCAGACTGCTGAGAGCAAAGGAGGAAGACAAACGGCTGTCCTCCACCGCTAGCCTCTTTAACCTCTCTCGTTCTCAGAGCCTGGAGGGCAGCTGCCATTCCCTCTCCCCTCTTTCCTCCCCTTCCTTTTCTCCATCCCCTCCTCCACGGATGCCCCTCCAGCGCTCTCGATCACTGAGGGACTTGGGGAGGAGAGTGTTTGGCTCCATGAGGTCCCTGAGTCTCAAACGGAAGCCATCCAAGAAGTGACACTTGTACAATAAAAGACCATCAGACTAAAAGTATTTTCCATGTGTTATGCTCAAAACACCAGTGATAGTTGGTATTATGGTACGTTCCATTTCACTAGGGAGTGGAAAGCCGGAGCTGGGAATGATGGGAGTTGACAGCATTCCAGTACAAGTTGGAAAACCAGTTCAAGTCAGGTTAGCCATTGTTCGCAGTAACAGTTGATAACAATGCATTACGAGGTATTTTGCGCATATAAACACCCAAGTCCACAGATAGAAGATGGACACTACTATGTGCTTTCACTGCTGCTGATGTGTGGAGCAGATTTTTGAGGTCATGGCTGGTGAGTTGCGTCCGACTTTCTGAGACGGAAATCCGACTTCAGGGCGCGTTCCAATTGACTTCCGACCAGATTAAATGGAACGCACCATTATAATTCATGTTAACGGAAGTGCCATCATTTTTCATTTTCAAACTTCAAATATGTGTGATTGATTAGACAGATACACTGGTTTAATATTACTGGCCATAAGATCTGACAGTCCTTTCATCCACTACCAATTTGATGGAAGTTCCTGTCAGGCACATAAAGCCTGTTAAATACTAATTTTATTTTTGGCTTGTGTTCTTCATTCTAGTGATGTTTTTGTACATTTTTAAAGACATTAACACTTTTTTAAGCCCAAAATGTACGTGAAATCTCTCCCCAACAGGTTCTGAAGCATAATCAGAGTGCTTTGTAGCCACATGATTGCACTGTGTCTCCCAAAGACTTTCCTGACTGACATTGTGCACCCTACATTAGTAACTGAGAGTACTGTAGGATACAGCATGGCCCACAGAGAAATGTCAGTGACAAAAACATAGGTGACAGCTTCATTTATGGGATGAGTAATTCCTTTGAGGAGCTGCAAATAACTACAAACCACTCAATAACTTCATTAGTGTGGGTTTCAGTGAGGTTTTTCATAGTGTGAATGCTGTTTCAAAGTATTTTACATGTCGACAGGGACACTATTCTGGGGTCCATTTGTGGCTGAAAGCAGCCTGATTTAAAGACAATGAATATGAACTTAAGCTACAAGCAGCTTCGTTGCATAATGGTTGAATCCTCCTGTAACCATGAGTATGAATGTGTATGTGTACACTCCCCTTCTGCATGCTGCTCTGTGACTTGTTCAGTGATTATAGCTATTGTGAGAATGTGATATTCCTCTTTGTTTATGGGCAATATTGCCTCTAAAGTACAATCATATTGGCCAGATAATGACCAAAACCAAGCAAATACTCTTTAACTTGATATTGTGCTCAGGACTTTCAAATAAATATTAAATGATTAAGATATTGATGAGATATTTGAGACAAAATGTGGCTTCTCATGGCTTACGATTAATAAAAGAAACTTATGACTAAACGTGTGCTGTGCCTTTAATACCTACATTGTATAATTTTATAATCAAATGAGTTGAAAGAAGACTTCTTGAACATTATTTATGAAAAAATATTTTAATTGAAAACTCAAAACGAAAACATTCACAACACTCACCAGACAACTGCAATCATGAAGGCAGAATCAAAACTTTGGGTAGTGCATGAAGAGTCTCACTTAAGCCTCCAGAAGCATTTTGTGAAATACCCAGACTCTTACTCTTCTGGACTAAAAATCAACTTTGTTTCCGTGTTGCTAGGAAACTAAGTCGTCTCCTTTCTATTTTCAGCAGCGACATCTTTACTCTCATACTGACTGCATTCCAGTAATCTCTAAAATGTACCATTCCTACTTTCCTAAACTCACCTCTTTAACACCTAAAGGAGATACACTAATGTGATAAGTGATTCAAGATGTGTGAACATTCTTCAGTTGGTTTGTAATCAGTTCAACAGTCTGTCTCAGGCCATGATTGGCTTGTTGAGCTGGCAGGCTAAACTCCCTCACCAGCTCGACTGGTTTGGTTAATCCCTCCTCCGGAGCTGCTCTTCAGGCTGGAGGAAAACATGCCTCGGTACATCGCCCTCTCTTTCTGTAACTCCCGGTTCAGTTTCTCCTCGGCTCTCTGCAGGTGCTTCCTCACATTGGCATCTGCGATGAAAAGATGAAGAGCGTTTGTTTTGGAAAGGCATACTTTCCTTTATCCCACAGGTGTTCAAATAAACAGGAGATGGCTAGGAGAGAATCTGTGCAATCTGTGACAGAACCAACAACTTTCTTTATATCTCTCTAAATCAGTCTTGTAAAAAAATTAACAAATTAATGACTAAAGACAAATGTAGTCAGTCATTGAAATAGGGAAACAGATTGCAATTTTGTCTTTGCAAGCTCTGAATTTGAAGAGTGTTGAATATTTTATCTGAATGACCTTTAATACATGACATATTAAAGTTGTAACTTGCTTGTTTAATCTGTGACAAGACGTAACTTGTTAATTTGTTATTTTTGGAGGTGCTGCTAGGCAGATTCTTTATCTCTGGACAGAGCCGGGCTCGCTACTTCACCAGTCTTTATACTAAGATAAGCTGACTGGCTGAAGCTTAAGATTTAATGGACAGATATGAGAGTCTTATTGATCTTCCCATCAAACTGTTGGCAAGAATGCAAATATATATATTTCCTGAAATGTTGAACTAATTTAAATATAATAAAATATTCTAACTATATTGAGTGGTGATCAAATATAAAACAGAATCACGATAATTAGCAACAGTCTGTATATATTGGTTGTACTAAGTCTCAAAACAACAAATATCCTTTTAAAATTATCTGTGAAAACTGAACAGACAGACCACACTAGACACTTTTTGGTTTGTCTGATACACGTCTGTTGTGAAATATATGCTTCCACTTTAATCAGTGCCAAAGTCTATTTTCCTCTCAGTGAGACTAGTAACTACACTGACTTTGTTTTTCGCTTTGTGCGCCACCAAAACACTTCTAGTACACAACAGTACTGTGGCTGCATGCATCCTGTGTAGACATTTACAGAGGACCAACATAAGCTTGCAGCAATAGTTGATGTTACTAGTGGTACACAGTGTTTTATCATACACCGATTACTGATTGGCTTTCTGGAGGCATGCTGGGAAAAACACTACGTTACGCCCAGAGAAGGGGCTCACCACATGTATGTATAATGTTATCTTTTTTCAAAACAGGTTTAATATAATTGGTATCGAAAAAAAGTACCATTTAGGAACCTGATTTGAAGTCAGGGTATCGGCTTGCGTTTTTTTTTTTTTAACAACACCCAGCCCTACTCCCTGCAATATTTCAAACTGATCCGCTGTCAACAAATGCTGAAAATGACTGCTGTCTTGTTTTGTAGATGCATTTTTGATGAATGATACTATAGCAAAAGTGCTGAAGCATTTCATCAGATAAATGCTTTGAATGTGAAGCTGCAGCAGCTGGAAATGTTTGGTTTGCATTAGCAGACACTCGATACAGCACTCTATAAATATTGACCAACATTGATGAGTTTCATTTCTGGTGAAATGTCCTGTAAGTAACACTGTTGTTGTTCGGGAGTTTATTAAATTTCCTCACCATGGCATCCCTAGACTGAAGGTACATGACCAGTGTAGAGGTGGTACAAGACCACAATAAGAAATTTGGAGATTTCTAAATAAATGACTATTCATCCGGACAATGGCCTAAACCTGCTGTGCTCTTTTCTTACCATTAGGCTGCACACTGCAGGCCTGGGTGAGATACTGTTTGGCAGTCTGTGCATCTCCCATCTCCAGAGTGGCTACTCCAGCCCTGTACAGTGCTTTGACATCACCTGGTCGCCACTGCAGTACCCGCAGGCTGTATTCCCGCACACGAGCATAGTCAACACTCTGTTTCTGCAGCAAACAGGCTGAAAGAAATATATATGTACATATATAATACAAAATATTGTACACGCTGTATCCAGCTGTCAGTTTCCATTTTAAAGCAATCAATGTAAAAGCTCTCTTATAAAGGAAGTCACCTCAGTGGAGCATCACTGACTTGCAGAGGGATTTGTTGGTAGGAAATGTTCACATTGAAATGATTATGCTAAGAGCTCAATATAAAACTAGTGACTTCGTGAAACTACTTAACTGAGAATATTTTTCTGAAGAGATACCACTTGAAAAGATTTTAACAGAATCTCTGATGTATTTCAGTCTAATCTAGTACTCTTTTCACCCCTAGATTTGCATGGTTGTGATATTTTATCTACCAGCTAAGTTGTTGTAGCAGTCCACTTGTGTGTTTCTCAGTGCAGCCTCCTGTTCAGGTGTGAGTGCAGGCATCTCATGTCCAAATCCTTTCATTGACGTCATCACTTCAGAGTCGAGGCCTCGGAGGATCAGCAGAGCCCGGTGATAACGCCCGATGGCCGAGCGAATGTTCTTCTCTCGGTAGAAAGCGTTCCCTTCCGTTTTCATTTGGGCCGCGTCCTCCAGCAAAGCCCAAACCGGCTTTGTGGAAGTCTGTCTGTGTCCAGAAAAGCTTGGTTCTGCTGCTGCTCCCTGCACATCCATACTCTCCTCTCCTCCTCCAGCCTCCATCTCTGCAATGGAGCTAGTCAGCTGTTAAGATGAATGAGTAAATATAAATTAATTAGTGAAGAAGCCGCTGGAGGGCAGTTCATACAAAATCAGACACATCAGTTCAAGCTCTTATTCTGGAGGGGGTCTTGCTGAATTCCCTATCCAGTGAATGTTTTATGTGTTTTTCAACTTTAATAAAACATCATCTTTCTTATACAGTTGCATTATGGATATTAAATGATCCAATACTAGGACTTTTTGACTAGGGAAGACATCAAGTTCACTGATATGAGCAACGTTACTGTCCTGGTTTTTATTGATATCTGGAAGATACAAGTTTGGGTTTACTTATCTTATACATTGAATGCTTGTCCGTCTAAATTCACCATACACCGATACATGAAACGTCATATCATTAAAAGTGATTTTGTTGGCGCATCAGCAGCCACCTCCACCCCACGTTGACAACACTTTACGTTAAATGGCCACTTTTGGCATCATTAATTAACTCGTGTGTGTGTGTTATTTGTGGTTTTGCTAAAGGAATGTTAGCTTGCATCGCTATGCTAACACCCCAGAGCAGCTGAATCGGGGTTGCTAGGTAGCAGACGTCATAATTCGAAGACGTCATTGATATTGAACATTCTAAACGGACTTCAGCGAACGTTCGACGCGTTAACGGTTTGCGCCTACAGCTAACGGAGCTAGCATCGTTGCTATGCTAACCTCACCCGCTCGCACTCTAGCGAGCTCCCATCCTGTTAAATTCAGGACGTCTGCGCATTTTAATTGTTCGCGGCGTGAAAAATGCGATGTGTAAATTGCTCTGCGTCGTCTCACCTTGTAAAGATAATCGACGGACGGCTACTTCTCGCAGTTGACAGTCATTCTGCTGCCGTACGGGCGCTTCCTTGTTTTCAATGAAGTGGTCAAAACTTCAACTTCATGCGGCGCTACTGCCACCGTGAGGCCGAACCAGGTACTATCAGCACGTAAACGCAACACACACCTGAATGTGTTTTTTTAAAGGAGACTGACAAAGCACCAGAAAGTAGATGTAGAAGGAGCTGATTTGTTGGTTTGTCAGCAGGATTACACAAAATCTACCAAACGGATTTCAATGAAACTTGGACGAAGAATGGGTCGCAGCCCAGAATGGACCCCATTAACGTTTGCTGCCAAACTGGACAGAAAGACTGATTTGTTTTTGACAGTTTTGTTCATTTCTGAGGAAATAATGCATGATTGATGATGAAAACCAGGCATATTTAGATAGCTGGCATCTTTAAGTGAGTACAAAAGGAGGCGGTTCGGTGTCTTGTTGGAGGTATGCGCTCTACCGAGTGCCATTCTAGTTCTTACCATTCTAGGGGTGGCTTTAGCTCAGGAGGTAGAGCGGGTTGACTAGTAATCGGACTGGTTCGAATCCCTGGCTCCCCCAGCTGCATGTCGAAGTATCCTTGAGATTGATACTGAACCTGATGAACTCCTGATGAGCAGTTGGCTCCTTACATGGCAGCCTCTGCCATCAGTGTATGAATGCGTGTGTGAATGGGTGAATGTGACAAGTGTTGTAAAGCGCTTTGAGCGGTATGTAGACTGGAAAGGCGCTATAGAAATGCAAGTCCATTTAGTAATTAAGGCTACTTTTTAACCTCAAGATTGTAGACTCCTTGGGTGATGTGCACTTTAAATAAAGTTCATTTTAAAAACAAACTTTACTTGAAAACCTTATGATGGATCAGACATGATTGGTGCAATTACTTTTTAATACTGTATACACCACCAAATCAGACATAGACATTAACAGTACAATATGAAGTAATACAACAAACCTAATTACACTTTTTTTTATTAACCACATTGAGTGCTCTTGTTGCTGGACGGGTGCTGAGACAGAAACACACAGGAGTAGATTATATCCTGTAATATAAGTATCATTAACATGTCGAAATGTGCATAGTGGAGGCTGTAAATATAATGGCATGCAGGTTGGGATTTATTTACCTTCCAGCTTATTTGAGCTTTTATTGGTTGTTTGATAATTAAACATAAGATTACATTTGTGTCATGAACCAGTAACATAAGTCATCAGGCTCAGTTTATTGAACCCCAATTAAATAGAACCAAAAAATTACACCAAAGCGCAGTAAAAAATAGCAAAGTGATGACTTCTTGCACCTAGATCAAATAATTGATATAAAAACAGAGACATGATAATATAGCTCCAAAAGACCATTTCATTTTCAGTCCTGCAGATTTGTTGTCAACATTAATTCTGTCTCATTTTGAACTTCAGGTTTCTCCTTTTCATCTCTTTTGTCGGTCCCATTGCTCATTAAACCTAGAATGGATGTTGGTGTTTGGGTTTTCACTTTAAATACATCCCACCTCTCAGGAATCACTCCTTTATTGAAGAGCAGGGAAGCCAGATAGGACACCAACAAAGTGACAACGATAGTGGACAACATGCAGATTGTCCTAACAGGAGAGTGCTGGATATAAACGTCACCCTCAAGAGTGCAACCTGGGAAGTGGAGAATGACTGGCAACCCTATCGATGGCTCGCCGCTCAGCACTCTCATCAGCACTCCAACCAACAAGCCCACAATGGAGCCGTAGCCATTGGAGAAGTTACAGAAGAGGACGCAGATGAGTTGAGGTAACATGATGGTGTAGGTTATGTCTGAGCCCAGGATCCAGAAAACTATGATGCTGTTCTGTAAGAAGGTGAGCGATGTGCCAGCCAAGCCTACCAACACCACGGTGACACGGATCACCCACTGGAGCTCTCGATCTGATGCCTGCAGGGGAGAGAAACAAAACCTTGAAGCAAAAACAGAAAATAAATAACCATGATTCTGTTCTTCTCCTCTGGTCTCCTCTTACCTTGGTCCTCAGGATGTTCTTATAGATGTTGGATGTGAAGATGGAGGCGGATGACAATAAAGCAGAGTCCGTAGATGACATCACGGCAGCAGCTATTGCTCCAATACCGATGATGGAGATGTAGTTTGGTGTGAGGTACTGCAGAGCAATGGGCAGAACCTGACTGGCTTCACCACGCTCGTATGGGGACGGGGATCCGTACGTGGTCATGTTCCAATCTGATGCCAAAAAAGTTAAGATGTGACATGAGTCACCATGGTCTCACTATTTTTTTTATGTTTCATTCTTCTGCTCTACCTGTTGATGCCGCGACTGCTCCAATCAAAATCGGCGGGACTCCAAGTATAAAGACGAGGGGAGCTGCGATAAAGCAGGTGATCCTGGCTGTGGCTGACGAAGAAGCTGACAGGATCCTCTGGTGGAAGCTTTGATATCCCAGGTTACCCAGCGACTTATACATAAAACAAACAAAACCACTCTTTCTATATATTCACTTGTTGTTACAAGTTAGCTATGCTAAATGACATTGCTAGGAGCACTACTGGGGAGCGTTGGTGTTTGCACCACTATCACAGGAGCTTTGGAGTGGCTGGAGGAGAAGGTTGGACTTGGACTTGAATTTATGTAGAAACGAAGAGACCAAAGTGGACATTGATGGAGGAAGCTGAGAAAAGAAAGAGAGAGAGTGACCAAGCAAGAGTATGAACTAGAGTAAATCTCAGACTGGCTTTTAGTCGCTGGCGAGAGCGTTGCGAAATAAAAGGTTGCAAGACAGACACTGAGCTGGACTTGTTGCTGTTGAATAGTAAGTCATATTAGCTCGCTTGCTAAGTTACATGTCTTTCGTTGTTCCACTTGCTTGATGTTTGGCTGTGTTAGCAAAGTTGTCACAAGTTTTTGATCACAAGCCAAGCCCATTAAGACAGGGGTTGAGCCGGTAGTATGTCATAGCCAGGTGTTGTTGTCTCTGGTTCAGGTTACGTTGGCTTGGTGCAGAGAGGCAAACAGCAAATCGGATGAAGCGTGCACTTCAGCTGCATTCACATAAAATCCAGAAGGCTGTGCAGAGGTGTGGCTGTGTTTATTTGATCATTAGATGGTAATAATAGGTAAAAAAAAAAAAAAAAAAAGGTAATCAGAAATCAGAAAACAACTTTTTATTGATCTGACTCGCTATCTTCTATTTTCAAGTAAGGACAACTCGAGCTGAACAAGTTTTTATGCTTTGACTCATCGATATGAAGATTAACCAGAAGTACAAGTTTTTCAGCGTCACATGGCGAACCACTGCCTAATTCTCCACTAGTCATCAGTGACTGCATGTATAAAAAACAAGCAACATTACAAACTTACTGAATATAGTCCTTACCAATAATAAGAAATTATCAATCCACCTCCACGCTCTGTCTCCATCCACTGAACCAATCCAGGGGGCCTGGTAGGTGAAGTTGAAAGCGGTTTTGGTGATGTCAGCTGAATGTGGGCTCATCAGGATGAAGGGGACACATAACCACTGTAGAAAAGACAATGAAGACGATGAACTGCTGACATAAAGGTTTTGAAAAGTGCATATTTACTGGATAAGGTAAAGTAATGTGACAGTTTAGGTCAGGTTAGATGCTTGGCAGGATACCAGGGA
The DNA here is from genome assembly GCF_040436345.1 of Pagrus major. Taxonomy (NCBI): domain Eukaryota; kingdom Metazoa; phylum Chordata; class Actinopteri; order Spariformes; family Sparidae; genus Pagrus; species Pagrus major. The sequence goes on along the minus strand of NC_133232.1, from coordinate 28,246,733 downwards.
GTCACCATTAGCTTTTTATAAGATCTAATAAGAGACAAGATGTTTTGTCCCTCATAAGAAAAATTTCCTTTCCTGTGCAGATAAACTCAACAACAACACTGGTTTATACAAGCTTCAAGATGTTGAAGTGTTAAGTGAGGAACTCACCAAACTAATGAATATGAGGGTCAGCTGTATGATGTCTGTGTAGGCCACGGAGTAGAGGCCTCCCATCAGCGTGTAGAAGATGGCTACAGCAGCAGAGATCCAAATACAAAGAGTGTAGGGCAGATCCAGGATCACACTCATAGTTGCACCTATGAAGTTAAGACCGACTTATGTACAAATTTAATACATTTAACACTATTTCAGACGAATTCCTTATTCTTTTTAAATATCCACTGTGCACATCCGGATTATTAAATCTTCATTTCAGTTAAAAACAGATTATAGTCATAGTTGATTATTGCTGACCTGTTAAACTTATTGTTCTATTCAACTTTTCTTGTTGTATTGTAATGTATTGTTATATTTTATGATTAGGTTTCAGTGTGTAAAACTGGGATGTAAAACACAGCAGAACAAATTGTTCTTATCCTGTCATGACATGAAAATACTAAAAAACACTTTAGCATGTCACCAGGTAACTTTCCTGGAAAGATTATTCAGTCCCAAATACAAGATGCTTGTTTCTTTCCTGAGAATACACCGGTGCATAGCAAGACTGCACGTGACACGCACGCCCCTATTAACACGTTCCAGCAAACGAATAACAAGTTGATGGTAATTATATATAATTATCACGTTGCTAAAGATAAACAATGAGAGAAGGTACAGAATGTATTATGGCAAATGGAAAAAGAATGTGAGAAAACCTGTATCAGTGTCACTTACCTAAACCAATAAGAGTTCCTGTAACCCAGAATATGTCAGATATCAGCAGCCCCACAGACAGAACTCCACTTATCAAATTTCCATACTTGATCTGGAAGGGGTCCATCATTGTCACATATTTTTTGTCTCTCATTGTCTTGGCGAAGAAGAGCCCACCTTAATCGAATCACACAAAGGGAGACAGATCTGTGTCACTGCATGTAGCCCTGCATTTTGTCACATTAGCTTTGCACTCCAGCAACATATTTTTATGCACATTTGTTAGTAAATAGAGCCGAAGTGACGCCCTTTCCGTTTGAGTTGTGCCATGAGCTACACATATGATGTTTGTCAATATCAAAGATGACTTCAGGAAAGTCGCAGTTCGTTAAACTATCATCTAGTTCTGTATGAAACCGCTCATCACTAACACCAATATGGCCGCCAAATCGGTACAGAAAAAGTACTAAAAAAGATGAAAACCACAATGAATGTGTCCATATTGACAACTGCAGTTATGTGAAAGGATAGTTTGTCAGTTTTGTGAGCAAGCTAATATACAGGAGCAGCTCTACGGGGTTTAAGTTACAGGTTTTGGTGAGCGTTCAGCGAGACGACATCACTCACGCCACTGTTGGCTGTGTAGTCTTTTTAATCAGTCTTATATTTCATTAGTTTTCTAACAAACTGCGACTTTCTTGAGTTGGAAAATGATCTTTTCAATTCAGGGCACAATTCAAGCAGGATCAAAATGTTATTTGTCTCTCTCCATACGAGGGAAACTGGAAGGGGTGTGACGTCAGCTCTCTATTAACTAGTATAAGTGTCTGAAGAAGAAAGAGCCGTCTTCCCGAATGTTTCTATACTGCCCAAGACATGGCTGATTTTTGTTTTTGTTTTGTTACTTCTCGTTCTTCGTCTTTGAGGTTCATTAGCAGTTGGCAAACAACTGGTTTTGTTTCTGGTTCACCACCTGTGATGGAAATTCTGTAGAGCTGGTGACCCGATGTCTTAAGAAGCAGCGTTTATTGACAGGCTTGATCAAGGGGAATAATAACGACCAGTACAGAGTGAACTTGGTCAAACCTTATGCTATACTGTATCTTTTTGGGTTGACGCACATGCATTCTGTGCACAGAAAAAACAATCAGTCTAATCTGAGAGGTTTTACTTTACTAAAAAGACTATTGTGTCTCCGGACTGATAGCCTTCACTCTAAACCTTGGTTTCCACAGAAATGGGTCTGGACACAGAGCAGAAGAAGGTCACTAAATGAGAAGGGAAATTCCTTCACACCACCTCTTCTTCTTCTACTGCTCTGTTTATTACAGCCATGCATAATGTAACCTATACCAAAAATTTCTGACAAAACTATGCTTTGTTAGCCTTATTTATTCTGCTTAGGTACATCTAATACCACATCTAGGATTACAATCTACGAATTACAAAATAAATCACATTTTTAAAGTTTCGTTTAGAAAAATTATGATATTCAGTATAATAATTAGAGAAAAAACCAAACAAAAAAAACCAAAACTGTCCTACCAACAATGAAAGACGTTGCAGCTGTCACTGGAATGACAGCCCAGGTCAGTCCCATGGTTGGAGTGTACACCATCTCTGTCAGACCAACGATGAAGCCCCCTCCAACAAATGTAGCTGTAGGAAACATGCGTAAGCAACATCCACAAACACACACCTCCAAGTAAATACTGTAAACATATCCCAAAGAAAGAAATAAAGGAAAAAGTTAATCTGATGAGAGCACTGTTCTGTTCGGTGCATTATAGAATGATAATTGAAAGAAACATTGAAAGGATGTTTTGACCGCACAGGTGAGGGTCTGCTTTTGAGATTTCTATTTTATTTCAGCATTTCTTTACAAACCTGTCGACTTACTTATAAAGGTCAGTAAAAAGGTGCAGATGTGTTTTAATATACTCAAGTGGTTACCAGTTTGTTGCTAATGCTAGCTAGCAAACATACAACTGTAGAACGCAACTATTTTCTCCCAAAAAACTGGCAACACTGGAAACACAGTCAACGCTGTTATATGATTGGCTCTCAAACCTTGCTGGAGGCTGGAACCAACTGTTCAAATTCTTACACAGAGGTAAATAAAACTTTGGTCAACAAAGACCAGTAATTCAGGTTCTAAATGTGCTACAACAAAAAGCTGCGTGAGAAACTATAATAGGCATCACAGTGCAGTCCAAGGGTGCCACAATGTGCCTCATTGTGACAGTATCTTTAGTTTAAAAAATAAGGATGTTACCTGAAACTACTGCCTCCATCACACACTCACCTGTCATGGTGAAGACTCCCACCGCAAGGCTTATCCCTCTGTTGCCCAGCAGACTGACCTCTGTCTGGTCTGCCTGGCTGCTCTTCTTCACCCGCTTGGACTTCATGGAGGCCCAGATGCCGGTCCCCAGCACCAGCACGTAGAAGAACACCATCACCACCACTCCTGGGACGTTCAGGCTCATTGTGTGACTGTCTGTGGATCCCTCGTTAGAAAAAACAAACAGATATCAATCAATTACATTTGTTCATTCATTAACTGTGATTTAATTGTGATAAAAATGGAACTACCAATCAAATTACAATTGGTTTCGATTGGAAATGGTTATTTGGCCAAAATGAGTGAAAGCAGGCAGACAGGTACGTCAGTAGAGAGACAGATAAGCCATCCAATCTTTACATGATGTCTATCGATGGAGGTATGCGTGTACGTGTCATGCATTGGCACCTACCAGAGCCTCTTTTCTGATACCGCCTGGGAGGCACTTTTGGGGATTAAAAACAGCCTACTGGCAAAGTCACTTATGTTATTTCTCTTTTTTTTATATAGATTTTTGAAATCTTCATCTTCAAATAACGTTATAACGCTCTGTCAAATAAGGTAAGTGCAGAAATGAATGTAACACATTTACACATTTTGTACTTTTACTCCACTACATTTAAATGTTAACTATAGTTACTAGTACGTTGCAGTTCAATTCACAGCCATTTTTATTCAAGAAGTTTTTAAGCTGTTAATCAGTCATTGAATCAAATTGACATACTTTTAGCTCTTTACTGTATTCAAATATATGATCTGGGGCATTTACTCTGGGTGAAATTGTATCAAACCACCTGTTAAACTGCTCCAGAATATATGACAAATACGGCCCTGACCAATTTGGTGCCCTAGGCAAGATTTTAGCTGGCGCCCGCTTGCATCGCAGTCAATTTCACAATCAATTTTCATACACTCACACAGAAACTACACGTATGTATTCAAGACTGTATTTCTTTTAAGTCAAAAATACCACAACAAATAATAACCGAAGAAAGAAACAAGTGATAAATTAAAAATACAATATAAATACGGCATTGCACAAACATATTAAAGAATATTCTATTTACATACAAAATAAAAACATGCTGTGTCACTCTGCTGTGCTGAGGTAGAGGGGACAGGAGCGCCTGATGCTGAGTCACTGGGGGTGGTGAATGATGAAATATTTCAAAAGTGCATCTGAAGAGAGAAGAGAAGTATATGTGACCACTGGATGTTACTTTTTAATAATGTATATAGCCTATGAATGATATGGGGAAGCTAAGGTATGGAGTATTAACAGTAACACACTTTAACTGCACTTTACTTTACTGATGTAAACTTTAACAAACATAAACTGCGACACAATAAACCAAAGGCTTACAACTGCCCTGTTACTTATAAAGTGGATGGAAACCTAAGAGCATTTTAACTGAGATACAAGCAGGAAAACACAGTGAACAGGTTAAAATAACACCTGAACGGGCCTGACGTTCACTTTCCAAATGTCCCTGATGAATTTAAGGTGGAGTAACATTAACTTACGTCGACTCTAGCTATCTATTTACTGATTATTAAACAATGCTACTAACACGCTGCTCCAACAAGGTAACTACGATGCATTAAACTATTAATTTAATGTTACTGTACCTCTATTTTCTTCACGTGTTTCTTCCTCTTCTTTTCCTTCCCTGGGCGCCGGATGGTTTCAGTCTTTTGAACACTGTGGTTCCGCTACAGTGTCAATAAATGTCTCTCTTGGTCTTTGGGTCACGGTCCGGTCAGATTCAGGCAGCTCGCCTCTCGACCCCTCCCTCCCTCCCTCCCTCACAGAGGGCAGGCACAGTGCAACGAGCCAGGAACCCAGTAAAAAAGGCCTCTCTGTTATTTAATAGGCTTTGCTATGAAGTCATGTTGCTGTGGGTTTATATAATATTTTGAAATAATAGTAGTAACAGCACTGGTAAAAAAGAGTTTTTTATTTTTTTTATTTTCATTTTTCTCCTCCCGTGTGCAGCGCCCCCTGTGGTTGACGGCGCCCTCAGCATTCCTCTGATTCTAGGGGGGAACCGGAATCTTGCGGACCGGCTCCGTTCGGTGTGAACGCAGCAGGCGGTTTAGAGCCTGCGGCTCTTTTGAAGGGCTTATCAGTTGGCTGCAGCATGCAACACATGTCTGCTGTAGGCTATCAGAGTGAGATTAATGTTGCAAACAGCTAACAAATTAAGATCAACGGCAACTTCAACTTTAATGTGAAATGAAAAGAAAAAAAAACATAATCAACATCAGTGTGTAGGCTTACCTTCTCTGCTGTGCCTCTGCTGGACTGACTGTGCAGAGTAAACTCATCTAACAGGTCCAACTCTATGTCCGTCCTCTCTCTCTCTCTCTCTCTCTGTCATATCTTAACTCATAGCCTCTTCCTGAAGACATGGCCTATCATGACTGGCCTGCTTGTTAAGAGTGAACTGAGGGACCGCCCCACCTATCATTTTATCCCCATAAAACCATTCCTAAGCTAGTTGCGAGAAAAATTATATTTGCAGTTTTGGTGTTGTGGGAATTTAAAAAAGTTTTGAATTCAGGATGTGAGAGGAGGGGCGATTCCCCTTCACCTTCCCCTTCACCTTCACCTAAGGTGTGGGGGTTCATTAGCATTAGAACAGGTCAGGAAGTCAGATGAGGGGCAGGCTGGTAGATGGGCTGACAGTTACTGTCCATTAAAACATCAGAGGGTCACTGCCCTGGCTGTAGTCCATTCTAACATTTACAAAGATACAGCACAACACGTTGGATTAGGGTTATCTAGAACACTGTTAAACTAAGTTTCTCTGGCTTTCGGCCCTAAACCCATTGCTGCGAGGCATGCTGGGGAAACGCCGCCCACCTATTCCCCAACTGAGTCTCAATGTAACATAGCGGGTTTGCTGACAGTGACCCGTGGCTCAGAAGAAAACCCGTATCGAAGTTCTTTTTATTTCCTACCAGGGCTGCACCTAATGTGATGACTGATGTTATGTCAGGAAATGTTGAAACATGTTGATCAGTGTTAACCAAAGCCCGAGTCCGGTTTTGTCCACAAACCAAAGATATTCAGTCTCCAATTTTCTGTTTCTATTCATCAGGCTAATTACACAGCATGGATCTGGGTAACATACAGAACTATCTGTACAGTAGCTCTGTTGTCCAACTTGAAATGGCATCTGTTTCAAGCTAATGTATCCATGGTTGGAGGATTTGGTTTGTCATTTTTACAGGAGGGGAAAAAAAACCTTTAAAATAAGGAAAAAGCAAATATGTGTGAGCTTGTCAACAGACACTGCATCTGAGCATTTGTCCTTTATTGGCTTTAGATTTGGGAGATCAGGGTATAACAAATACAATAAGCATGGCTGCATAAAAGTGTTTATGGATCCTGGTGCACATCGAGTACAGCACACAGCACACAAAAACAGAGACATGATAATGTAGCTCCCCACAAGACATCTCACTCAACCATTTCTCTTTTAGTCCTGCAGATTTGTGGTCAACATGAATTCAGTCTCATTCTGAACTTCAGGTTTCTCCTCGTCTCTTAATGGTACTGAGTTGGATGTCGGTTTTTGGGTTCTCACTTTAAATACGTCCCACCTCACAGGAATCACTCCTTTATTGAAGAGCAGTGAAGCCAGGTAGGAGAACATCAAAGTGGCAACAAGGTTGGACAACATGCAGATTGTCCTCACAGGAGAGCGCTGGACATATACACCATCCTCAAGAGTGCAACCTGGGAAGTGGAGAATGACTGGCAACCCTATCGCTGGCTCGCCTCTCAGCACTCTCAACAGCACTGCGACCAACAAGCCCATGATGGAGCCGTAGCCATTGGAGATGTTACAGAAGAGGACGCAGACGAGTTGAGGGAACATGATGGTGTAGGTTATGTCTGAGCCCAGGATCCAGAAAACCATGATGCTGTTCTGTAAGAAGGTGAGCGATGTGCCAGCCAAGCCCACCAACACCACGGTGGCACGGATCACCCACTGGAGCTCTCGATCTGATGCCTGCAGGGGAGAGAAAAAAAACCTTGAAGCAAAAACAGAAAATAAATAACCATGATTCTGTTCTTCTCCTCTGGTCTCCTCTTACCTTGGTCCTCAGGATGTTCTTATAGATGTTGGATGTGAAGATGGAGGCGGATGACAATAAAGCAGAGTCCGTAGATGACATCACGGCAGCAGCTATTGCTCCAATACCGATGATGGAGATGTAGTTTGGTGTGAGGTACTGCAGAGCAATGGGCAGAACCTGACTGGCCTCACCACGCTCATATGGGGACGGGGATCCGTACGTGGTCATGTTCCAATCTGATGCCAAAAATCTAAAACTGTGACATGAATAATGTGCTCTCACTAGTTTTTCTTTTTAATTCTATCGCTTTACCTGTTGATGCCGCGACGGCTCCAATCAGGACAGATGGGACTCCAAGTATGAGGAGGAGGGGAGCTGCAATAAAGCAGGTGATCCTGGCTGTGGCTGACGAAGAAGCTGACAGGGTCCTCTGGTGGAAGGTCTGATATCCCAGATTACCTAGAGACTGGAAAGGAAGAAAAGGGATGTTCTGTTTGGTTCTTTTAGAAAACATGTTTCTTTGAGTCTGTTAGTATCATTAACGTAAACAAATTCTCATTACAGTGAGAAAATGCACAACCAAAATGGCGGATCAAGTGGCCTAGTGGGAGCATGAAAATAAAATGGGCCAAAAAAAGTGACCCCTGATGCACCCCACAAAACCAGCTGAGAGCAACCACTGCTGCTCTCTCTTGGTCCTGAGCCAACTTTGAATGGTATTTTTGGTATGACTGTGTCAATGCATGGATGCTATACCATTATATCCTCCAGCTTAACACGTGATTAACCAGAAGTACATGTTTTTCAACGTCACATGGCAACCTACTGCAGATTCCTTCACTAGTCCTCAGTGTCTGCACGTATACAAACCAAGCAACATTACAAACTTACTGAATGTAGTCCTTACCAATAATAAGATATTATCAATCCACCTCCACGCTCCGTCTCCATCCACTGAACCAATCCAGGGGGCCTGGTAGGTGAGGTTGAAAGCGGTCTTGGTGATGTCAGCTGAATGTGGGCTCATCAGGATGAAGGGGACACATAACCACTGCAGAAAAGACAATGAACCACTGACATACACATGTTGAAATGTACATATTCGCTGGATATTTCTTCGCTGTGGAAGAAATTAATTTCGATATGAGTGAAGAACTCACCAAACTAATGAATATGAGGGTCAGCTGTATGATGTCTGTGTAGGCCACGGAGTAGAGGCCTCCCATCAGCGTGTAGAAGATGGCTACAGCAGCAGAGATCCAAATACAAAGAGTGTAGGGCAGATCCAGGATCACACTCATAGTTGCACCTATGAAGTCACACCAACACATGTACAAATTTTAAAAACAGATTATAGTCATAGTTGATTATTGCTGACCTGTTAAACTTATTGTTCTACTCAACTTTTCTTGTTGTATTGTAATATATTGTTATATTTTAAGTTTCAGTGTGTAAAACTGGGATGTAAAATACTACTAAGTTTTTCATACTAACAAGTTGATAAATTCAACAGCTGTCGAGTCTCCCCTCACAGTAAATCTATCGACAGGTGACAGGAGGTTCACAGCAGAACAAATTGTTCTTATCCTGTCATGACATGAAGATACTAAAAAACGCTTTAGCATGTCACCGGGTAACTTTCCTAGAAAGATTATTCAGTCCTTAATACAAGATGCTTGTTTCTTTCCTGAGATTACACCGGTGCATAGCAAGACTGCACATGACAGGCACACCCCTATTAACACGTTCCAGCAAACGAATAACAAGTTGATGGTAATTATATATAATTATCACGTCGCTAAAGATAAACAATGAGAGAAGGTACAGAATGTATAACACACATGTACAAATTGAATACATTTAACACTTTTCAGAATAATTTCTCATTCTGTTTACCATGATATCCACAGTGCACATCAGTATGATTGAAGTTCCGATAGATGGTTTTAACTTCAGTTCATTAAAACAACAGATTATGATCATAGTTGGTTATCGTTTCGCAGGTTTCATCACATGTTTCAAATCCTAAGAATAACTCATCATATGTTTGTCACATTGCAATCAGTAAACATAAAAATTGGGACTATTAGAGAAAACCCACATCAGTGTCACTTACCTAAACCAATAAGAGTTGCTGTAACCCAGATTACGTCAGATATCAGCAGCGCCATAGACAGAACTCCACTTATCAGATTTCCATACTTGATCTGGAAGGGGTCCATCATCGTCACATATTCTCTGTCTCTCATTTTCTTGGCGAAGAAGAGCCCACCTTAATAATTGAATCACACAAAGGGAGACAGATCTGTGTCACTGCATGTATCATAAAGTATCATATGTATGTATTTGCCACAGAGCTTATTTTCTGCAGTAATCCAAAATCCAACTCAAAAATCTCATCGGTTTTTCGTGGAGTGAACAAGGACGCTGCTAACTTCCAGGTTAGCCTACAAAAAATATGTCACAGCTACAGCACTCTATTAAGCAGCATGATAGCAGTAGCTGTGTTAATGTAGTTATTGTTATTTCACAGACCACACACAGATACTAATATTGATATTGATATGTTGATATTTTGTCCAGCTGTGACATCACATTGACTGAGAAAAATACAATATCTTACCAGCCACAAAAGACAGAGCGCTTCCTAATGGCATAACAGCCCAGGTCAGTCCCATGGTTGGATTGTACACCACCTCTGTCACACCAATGATGAAGCCCCCTCCAACCCATGTAGCTGTAGGAAGCATGCATATGCACGTGAGTAAACAACCACACACATGCTTTTTCATTTGTTTCCTTTCCTTCAGCGTGTTATAGGTTCTTGTGCACACAACATCGCCATGTCACACATTTTCAATGTCTCGCGGCTAGTTTGGAAAGTAAGAAATCAGTAAACACAGCTGCTCTGTTGTTGTTCACAGTCCTGTGTCTGGCATGTGTGAGCTGAGCAATCAGAGGAGACAGGAGGAGAGGTCTTGAGGAGATAGAGGGGGGATATAGTGCTGCAGCACTGCAAAAAATTATAAACCTGAAAATTAGCATTATAAATGGGAGAGGTCCATCTTTAAAGAAAGGAGAAACAAAACAAAAAGGTACTAAAGGGGTGAAAGATAAAGGTTACATATAGAAATATATAAAGTTTTTTCACCAGCTGGTTTTGCTTATTGTGACAGCTTGACATTAAAAAAAACCTTTGTGAGACTTCATAAACTCCAATGTATATAATTATAGTTTGATTTGCCTCACAGTGGTATTCAAGGATGCAACCCAAAACTAGTTATCCTACTTCTCTTTAATGTGCTTTAACTAGGGCTGTTAATAACGCGTTAACAGAAATAGATAAAGAAAAGGGTCTTGTGAATGGTAAGTTCAACGTCAAAGCCCTGCCAGATGGCTCCCTCAAAAAAAGTCCTCCCCCTCGCCAAAGGCAGACCACGCTGTATAGTTTGCAATGGAGACGCCTGGACAACTCTTCATGCGATAAACAGCGATAGCTAAATGGGTGGCCGATTAATATTATTTAGGTAACCTTTACAAGTAACCTTTAAAGTTGGACACTACATTGTGTTAGTATTACAAAGGAATGTTACATTCAGGTCAGTGTGCCCATCTGTTGTTGCTTGTCGGGCTTGAGTTTACCATGTTATGCTTTCAGCAGATTTTTTGTGCATGCAGTACCTTTGAGGTTATTCTGGAAAATATTCTGGAAAGTATTTGTCGTTGTTTGGATTGTTGCAATAATAATAACCATACATTTGCATAAAGCAAGCATATTTGTCCACTCTCATGTTGATAAGAGTATTAAAAACTTGAAAAATATCCCTTTAAGGTACATTTAGAACAGATAAAATATGTGCCATCAATTTGCGATTAATCGCGAGTTAACTATGGACAATCATGCAATTAATAGCGATAAAATATTTGAATCGAATGACAGCACTAGTTTTAACTACCTCCATCACACACTCACCTGTCATGGTGAAGACTCCCACCGCAAGGCTTATCCCTCTGTTGCCCAGCAGACTGACCTCTGTCTGGTCTGCCTGGCTGCTCTTCCTCACCCGCTTGGACTTCATGGAGGCCCAGATGCCGGTGCCAAGCACCAGCAGGTAGAAGAACACCATCGATATCAGTCCTGGGACGTTAAGGCTCATCGTGCACTGACTGAATGACTGTCTGTCTGCATTTATTGTATGTTAAAACAAGCAGGAACAGATTTAAGTGCAGGTTATGCAGGTTAACAAATAACACCAACGGAGGAGAGAAAAACACAAACAAAACAACAAACATCGGGAGTCAATCTAGTAATTAAATCCTTTTTACATTTATTTATTTGAATTTAATTGTGATCAATCAATCAATCAATTAGACTTTAATTGTATAGCACCTTTCATTCAATAAAGGCAACATAAAGTGCTCCACACAATAAATGCAGTAAAAAACATTTAAAAATGAAGGTACAATTTATATTTAAAAAAAACAAAAAAACAGACAAAACACTAATTAAAAAAATACATGCAGTAGGGTCAAAAAGTCTGAGACAACCAGTCAAAACGCCTTTCCCCCGAACAAAAAAACACCCTCCACACTTTATACAATAACACCAGCTCGATAATCTGAGTGAAACGCCGAATCCCTGAAAAATGCACATGAATCTCAGAAGATTCAACAAGCCGGCATTGACACCACAAGTCTACACAAAACCTGACAACCCACGCCACCCCAGCGCAACCTGACAGTGCCCCAAAGAGTTTTGCGTGAGACCACAGGACACCAGGACCCTCCAGTCCCCAACTGCCCCAACAAATGCCCCAAAACCCATGCACAACCCCCGAAAGATTCAACCGCTCACCCAAACCACCAAGCCTTTGTCATGAGCTGCAATGAGAAAAACAGAAATATATGTAGGTGTATATGTGGGTGTGTTTTTATGTCGTGGTATTATAGGTATGTTTGTTGGTATGTGGCCAACTTCTTGTTGTGGGAGTGAAAGACTTCCCTGATTTCCTCACTTAGCTTATAGTGAGATAAGAGAAGTACTAGTGGCATTCATTGTCATGCCTGTCTTAAGTAAACAGCACCAATGTGTTTTACCCATGTTTAGGGTTATTTGACCACATAGGACCTTCTGCCAAAAATGTGCAATTACTAAGTGGAAGCGGAAATGGACAACTTTCCAACTTTACCCCTTGTTGTATTACTTTGCGGCTGTCACAAACACAGCATTAGCAACAAGGCGACCGCTAGCAGCCTGGCTACAGTCTAAAGCAAAAAAAACAAAAACAAAAACATGAGAAACCCGATTTGCAACGTGTTTTAAAAAGTCTTAATATAAAAAATGGATTAATCAGATACATCATTTTTCTTTAGAATGAGTGAGACATCTTGTTTCTTTCGCATCTTTGTTGAGAGCACGGTGTCGATTGAACGTGTACTTCTTGAATATCTTTTACTTTATGCTCTCTTTCAAACTTAGCGCTGGCTGAATGATGTTTGAACAGGCACAGATTTAAAAGTGTTACAATGCTAGCGGCCTGAACTTCTCACGCCGTCTCATGTCCCAGCGGAAAGAAAAACCACATATCAGCAAGGGAACAGATTCTGACAAAAGACTGGCACTCTCCACAGAGTGAATGCCTGCCTCTTCACCTTCTTTCCTCCTTTGCACTGTGAGTTTTTGCGGTTATTCCAGTTGCTCCACTGTTACCTGGGAATAGCGACCAGGGAGAACAATGCCTCTTCTCGTTTTGATTGCGCAATGGCAGATGTGCTTCCTCTGTGCCGTAATGCAAACTTCATTTTTGCTGGAAAGATTTACCTTGGTTGACCGGCTAACTAGCATAGTGAAAGTGAGGTTTATAGAGAACCAGTCTATCAATCTGTCCTCCCTAACTGTTCAGACTTCTCCAATGGTATTTTAAGGAAGTGCCTGTGGAAGACGCTGCTGTCTGATACATTGCTCTCAAAACATGTTGCAGCTCTCTGTTGGACATCCACTTCTGAATGTCAAAATATAACTCAGCTCATCCGGGCTGGGATGAGGGTAGATTTTCTTGCCACAGAAAATGCCTCCTCCAGGCTGTCAGATAACCCAAAGCTTGACATTTCTTGTAAATCAGCATGACGGGTCTTTAGCTTTATAAAAGCAGATGTCTTCCCTTTCCCATACAAGCTACTTGTGGTGTCACAGCCTGTGAAGGTGGCACGCAGCTAGACAGAACTTGGAGTTCACAAGTTTCATGGAGATGAAATCATGAAGACAGAAGGAAATAAGGAATGTTCAACCAAAAAAGTACACCTGTCATCCACCTGTCAATCATGTAACTCCAATCTCGTGAGGTTGAAAACCATTGAGAGTTAGCTGGTGAAAGTAGGCTATGTATTTATCCTGCTGGGTAAATTGATGTACTGTAAAACTGTATTTTATATTCTTTTCATATATTTTTAAGATCTTAATTGCAAAGTAATGTTGGTAACTATGGTTGTCATATAAAGTAAAAGTAAAAACCTAATGTAGCCTACTTAATGTTGGTGGAGTTTCAGAATAAAGTAACTGTAGAACAGCTACCTCACACAGTAATGTTACTTAGATTGAATAGTTTTTAAACTGAAAAAAAAAAAAAAAAAAATCAGACGACTAAATGAACATACAGTGTCTGTACTTACCTGTCTGCTGTGCGTCTTTACCAGCTGTCTGTGTGAGGGAAAGTATGTCTCCTCTCTGTCTTTCTGTGTGTCTGTTTGTCGGTCGGTCTGTCTGTCTGTCTGTCTCTTGGTGAATCCGAGCCTCTTGTGGAAGAGATGAGCTCATCAAGGGTAGCCTAGCCTACTTCACAAAAGTTAACTGAGGGATTATCTAACTTCTTTGGGAGGTTGTACTAACAGACACTTTTAGTATCTCACTGGATCAAGCCCCATCATGTTTCAAAACTGCCTGCATCATCCCGGTGCCAAAGAAACCTCAAATCACATCACTCAATGACTACTGGCCCATCGCACTCACCTTTATTATGATGAAGTGCTTTGAAAGGCTGGTAAAGGAGCACATCACCTCTAGACTCCCTGCCACATTTGACCCCTTCCAGTTTGCCTACCGGCCAAACCGCTCCACTGAGGATGCCATCTCCACCGCTCTTCACTTGAGCCTTGCACACCTAGAGGAGAAAAACACTCATGTTCGGATGCTGTTCCTGGACTTCAGTTCAGCGTTTAATACCATCATTCCACAGCATCTGGTAGACAAACTGGGACCACTGGGCTTCAGCACCCCCCTGTGCAACTGGCTGCTAGACTTCCTCACTGAAAGACCACAGTCAGTGCGGGTCAGTCAGAATACCTCCAGTGTCATCACCCTCAGCACAGGCTCCCCTCAAGGCTGTGTCCTGAGCCCCCTGCTGTTCACTCTGATGACTCACGACTGCGTCCCAAGGGCTACCACCAACCACACTGTGAAGTTTGTGGACGACACAACAGTGGTTGGCCTCATCAGGGATGACCACGACCTGGCTTACAGGGAGGAGGTGGAGCAGCTGGTGGGCTGGTGTAGCAAAAACAACTTGATCCTGAACATGGACAAAACCAAAGAGATCATTATCGACTTCAGGAAGAAACAGCCCAGCCATGCTCCACTTCTCATCAACAACACGGCTGTGGAGGTGGTCAGCAGCACCAAGTTCCTGGGGGTGCACATCACAGACAACCTCACCTGGTCTGTGAACACTGCGGCATGGGTCAAGAAGGCACAGCAGCGTCTGCACTTCCTGCAAAGGATGAGGAGAGCCCTCCTGCCCCCGCTGATCCTCACTACATTCTACAGGAGCACCATAGAGAGCGTCCTGACCAGCTGCATCTCCATGTGGTGTGGAGAAGCCTCTGATTGGAGGAATGTGAGGAGAGTGGTGAGGACAGCGGAGAAGATCATTGGGACTTCTCTCCCCTCCATTCAGGACATTGCTCCCAAGTGCTGCATGTCCCGAGCTGGGAATATTATCAGAGACTCCTCCCACCCTCACCATGGACTGTTTTCCGTGCTGGCCTCTGGAAAGAGGTTCTGCAGCATTCGGTGCAGGACCACAAGGCTCTGTAACAGCTTTTTCCCCCCATGTCATCAGACTGCTGAACTCTAAGTGACAGTTGTCGTTTATTCTGGATACCTTGTTTCCTGAAAATATTTGCACTACCTAACTCAACAATGTCACTTTTAATAATTTGCACATAGATGCATATTATAAATATCCTTATTTTTTGATTGGTGGTTTAATGATGTGTGCTGCTGATTTTATGCTGTCTGTTCTTATTACTCGTCTTGTTGCTGCTGTTTTGGCAGGCCTCATTGGGGAACTACAGCGTTGAACTACAGCTGTGACTTCAAAAGTTTCCCCTGGGGACAGATAAAATATATCTCTTGCGATGTATTTTTAACCCAGTGAAAACTAGAAAAGGTCAGGTGTTAGGGAGTTGGTTGGCTGACCAATACCAGAGAAAAGTATCCTGAATGTCCTGAATAGGACACTGAATGAGCAAATGACTCCACTGATTGTGGAGAGAAATAACGGCATTCTGGTGAAAAAGAGGGGTTGACAAAATCAGGACAAAAACTCCTGCATACTGTTCACCTCACTTGCAATCAAGAATTAAATTTAATAACAACGTTTCAGTACAAAGACCTTCATCGGGTTATCTTACAAGAAAATAGAGGAGATTTCGTCATCTTAAATAGGTTGGTAGACCCATGTGGACCAGTCAGATCACATTACAGACAAAAATCACTCAAAATACTACACACTTGGACCAATTTATGAAATTCATATATCAATCAAAACATGCATGTTCACAATGGAAATAGCATAACAATATAAATATTATACAAAGGTTCGTTGGAGCACGTCTAGAGAAAAAAAACATCACAAAGTATTTTCATCTCATCAAAAAGTTACAGAACCGCCCATCTCATAATGTCACATTAAGAAGTAGTTCATCATTTAGACCCCCCGGGAAACAAAGTCCAATATTTCAATAAAAACAAACATATCAGTCAAAGAGTACATATTCACTATAGAGTGGTGTAAAGATGTGTTTTTTTTGTAGGCTAACCTGGAAGTTAGCATCGCCCTGGTTCCCCTCGTCAAAAAACTTATGGGATTTTTCCATTGGATTTTGGAATATCGCAGAAAATAAGCTCTGTGGCAAACACAAGTTTATGATACTGACACGTAATGTTCAGCAAGATAATCTTCACAGATGAACACCACCTCATGACTTTTTGAAGCATATATTAAATTGCTAGAAGTAAAGAGCTAATGTTAGGCTATAAACAGACCCCTAACCCTAACCCAGTAAGTGTCTTATTACACAATTACTATACACGTCTTCTATAAATTGATCAATCTAAGTTATAAAGTTAGAGATAGAATAATTTGCAACTAAAGTCTGCCTGTAAAGACAGACTAGTGAGTAGATGAGTCTCCATGTTAAGTGTGATGACGTTTTCTGTGACAACTTCTGTAGTCACATTTAGCTACTTGTTAGCAACCGCCATTTTTAAGACAGCTACGAGCTTTATAATTAAATTGTGGGACATTAAATGATATATTTTATGTCGTAGAACAAACTATGTAAATATCTTAAGCCTGTAGTAACCATTAGGGATGTAACGATGCATAGATCCGGATCGATATATCGATTCAATCATCAATGATTCAATAGCATCGATGCAAAGTGAAAACATGGATTCATATAGCCGCTATCATTAAGATACGCCTTTATTTTGAAATCCCCATGGCACCGCTTCCGTCCATGTGCAACTCCTTTCTAAACTTTGCTTTCTTTTTATTAAAAAGAACAGATTGTCTGGAACCATTGATAAAATAATATTTCCACTAAAGAGTTCAGTAATAAAATTGTCGAATCATATTTTAGCGTGATATAAATGTAACTGATTGTGTTGTATTGAATCGAATCGTTTGTGATACCGGCAAATATCGTATGATTGTCCAAAGAATCAAAATAATATCGTATCATGATGCAACTTGGGATTTACACCCCTGGTAACCAACACTTATTTCAGGCATTCAACCGAAAACCCATTTAAATAACTCATTGACTTTGAGACGAGGAAACCGGATGTGAAAAAAATGCTAACCTATTTCCGGGTTTTACAAACTACGCCATGTGTCTTTGAAAAAGAGGGGTTGGAAGATGTGGGGGGATGTTGAATTAGTAACATATCGTTTCTGTTGTTTGAGATATTGATGTTATTACATTAAAAAGGTTGCGCTGCATCGATCCAACGACGATGACGTAGCAGCTGCTCAACGTGCACTTCCTGTTTTTCACCCTGGGAGGCAGCAACGGTTACTAACGCGTGTGCGCAGGCGCAGTGGCACTTCACACAACCGCAATAAGCAAACATGGCGGCGGCCGTCGACAGTGTTGTGAAAGTGTAAGTTTATCTTTATTTCTCTTAAGAGTAAAACCCGCAGCCATACAGAGACGAGTGTATACCGTGATTGATTGTTTGTGACGTGACTACGGAGGGCTGAAAACTGTAAACATCGCATCCTTAATCCCGAATACAATATTTGTCCCAAGAGAATAACGTTATCCACTGAGCTAAGGTTAGCTTGTTAGCTGTGGGGAAATATAAATGAGGCGAACCCATTGTGGAGCTGTATTTTAGCTGCTACTCCTTCCTAACTTAGCTACTCTGGGTGGTGTTTAAAGTGGTGTTACACACAATTTATCCAAACTGTTGCTAGCCATCCGCTCGTAGATGAAGGATAGAGTTAATTTTCACAGTAACCTGTCAGCTTGGCGGGTGCTTTGTTGTGACGAGCTGCTTGCGAACAATCAACCTTTTGTTCTGACTCCCCTCCATCGATACTGTTGGTGTTGGGCTTCACAATGAAGTGAGCCTGGGTTGTGTGTGTGCCCTTTTAATAAACGATAGAGATCGTACAGTCACAGCAACAGTCTTGTGTGCAGTCTTGTAGAACAATGCGACAAATTGGTGAAGGGTGAAGCCTAGAATAAACACTGTATCTGCGAGAAGGACACACATGTGTATCATAGTAATTATCCATGTTACAGCGAAGATGGCTGCCGCACTGCAATTTAAATAATGTTAAGAAATCACAAAACGGTGGGAATTAGGAATTACACTGTGTGAGAACGGTGCAGCATGCCAACAAAGTAGCAGTAAATCCAGTCATCATTTAATAGCAGAGCTTTAGTTACTGTGACCAGCCACGTGTCTTAATGTGAAAATCTGATTTATTTTAATGTGAACTTTTACTTCCATCAAACGTGTTAATAGAGCCCAAGTGATAATATGGCAAGGCTAATGTAAAATGGCTGAATATAATGGCATATGGCACATATATAGGTATCTGAGCATATGTTTGTAAATAGGTAACAGGAAAGTGGTAAAGAAAAAACAAAAGGACTGAAAGAAAGACAACAAAGAGGGATAAGCACTTAAACGTTTATTGTTTTAACTGTAAAAGTACATACCTTGGTAACAATTCCTTTATTGACAATAAAAAAAATGAAGATGCAGTCGAGAGCTCCAGAAAACACCAGTAATTAAACCAGTGAACCAATTATTCAATTTGCTATTTGCAAGGTCAAGAATCACCTTTGTTGCTGAAAATTAATGGATTGTTATCTTTGTATCCAATGTTTTTGTTTTGTCTTCTTAAATAAACATAATTAAATGCTCGTGAGACGAAAATAGAAATAAAATGTGTCCAACAACACCACAAGTCCGTTTTAAGAGAAAAACGTAAGGTAATAGAGCATGGACTACACAAGTGTAAGTGTGACCCTAACCCTTCTACTTAACCTTACAAAAAAAGCTTAATATATTGCTTATTAAAGCTACTACTGAAAAACTATAATAAGTATACAAAAAAGTCCAGTCAGTCTTATTTTGGTCCTGTATAGGCATCAGTAATAAATTGAGGCTTGTTTCATAATGTGTTAAAATTTCCTTGTAGTACGTTTTACTCTGTTTAATTTGCAATATTCATCCGGCAGTCGTAATTATTAGTCTTTTGTAATCTGTGTAATTTGACCTGTCATGTGTCCACCTTTCACATTTCAGGCTGGGAGAGCAGTATTACAGAGATGCCATGGAGCAGTGCCACAGTTACAACGCTCGTTTGTGTGCTGAGCGCAGCATCCTCATGCCTTTCCTCGACTCTCAGACTGGTGTGGCCCAGTCCAACTGTTACATCTGGATGGAGAAGAGACACCGGAGTGCAGGTATATAATCAGTGATGATGGATAAATCAATATTATTCCAAAAAATACTAAGCAAACTCGAATTTAACTATTAAGAAAAGCAAAAAAATATAACTTGAGAGATATGAAAAGGGCCATTTATTCATTTTCAGATGTATAAGTGCCAAAGATCACACCAAAACTTGCTGCATATTTTGCTTTTTCTGTGTCCTTTCAGGTGTAGCTCCAGGGCAGTTGTACACCTACCCAGCCCGTCGCTGGAGGAAGAAACGGCGTTCCCATCCTCCTGAGGACCCCCGCTTAGCTTTCCCCCCTCTGAAAGCAGGTATCGCTCCAGGTGGAACAACTTTACTACCATCATAAATAGGGTCAAGGGTTTGGTCTCATTCATGCTGGTAGAACTTTACCAGTAAAAGCTTGTTAATGTATTTAGTCTGTTAATATTTAAGGTAAGAACTGGGTCTGTCTGTTGCTCTGTTCAAGTCATGTCAGTACATGCATAACTGTTTTTTGTTAATGTGTGTAGCAGATTTGGAACTGGGTCTGAAGCGAGATGCGTGCGGAGCGGTGGATGGCAGCAGTCTGGAGGCCCTGCTGAAGGGGGAGCCCCTCGACAGGAGGAGCGGAGTAACGGACGTCCGCCCTGAGGACGATCCGGCAACTGTGGAGCCTCCTGCCACCTCAACGACCACTCACACGTCCTCTGGGCGTATCCGCAAGGTCTGGCGCTCTCTTGTTTTGTACCAATGCAGCTGACATCTAGAGCAGTGCGACATGTACTGATAAAAGGCATTTCTCTAAGTCAGTCGTTGTGGTTTCCAAGGCAGGACAGATTTCCTCTGCCAGTCTTTTCTGATCTGTTTTGAATCTCTGGATGGTCGAAACAGCTCAAAGCTGCAGAGCCAAACCACACATCCACTGGCAGACTGCCCCTATGTTTTTTAAACTAAGAGGTTTGACTGACAACAAACAATTAACAATATCAAATTGCCACAGCTGTTGTAATTCTGCCAGTCAAATCTTATGAATTTTACAGGCAATTTCACAACACTTTGTGAAGGTCAAATCTGTCCAGTTGTGATGCCAAATGCAGACAAGTTGGTATCATAGGTAGTATTTTTTTCTGTAGTTTGAGTGGAGGAAGCAAAGAATGATAGTCTTGAATACACAAGTCACAGGGTCATGAAGCACCAGTTAAACCAGCCAAGTTCATACCAACCATCAAATTTAATTGCTGGCTCAGAAGACAGTAACAGATCATATATTCAGTACAGTGAGACCTAATCCAGACCATGTCACTGCAGAGAGTCCTGGACCACGATGACTACTTGGATGACCTGGATGACGAAGACTTTGAGGACGAGACCCCCAAGAGACGAGGCAAGAGCAAGTCCAAGGTGAGCGCCATGTCAGTTTGCACTGGGATCAGTGTGATGGGATGAAAAAACTAGAACCCGACCGATATATCGGTATTGGCGTATATCTTATCCAATATCCATATGCCGATATGATTTTTTTTTTTAAGTGTTTGATAGCCACGTTTGAATGATCATTGCAAACAATGCACACATATTGGCAGATCTGTCGATAAAACATTTTTTTACTCCCTAATCATGGTATTGTCCCCAAAACTGAGCATTGAACGGGCTAGAAAATACCACAGTAGAGTCAGCGTATACCAGTCAGTATGATCGTGGTCAGTTTCATTGGCTGTTGTGATTCAGAGATGTCTTAATTCACCAGTTGTTGTAGAAAAGTTGTAGAAAAGTGATGGTAACTGATGAGTTGAGTGGCAGTTACAATTCCTCCTGTAGTTACAATAGTTTTAATCTCAATCTTGAGACTCCTCACCAAAATTTGTCAGTTTCATTTCAGAGCACAACTGACTACATGTTGTTACTTTCAGGGAAAAGATGCTGTTTAAATCTGTATTTTGTTTCCTACGTTAAACTGGCAATAGACAAGTTCTTTACTTTAAGGTGTTATTATGAAGTAAATGTTGAAGTGGCTGTTATGGTAAAAGTGACACCATTATCGCCTATCAGTTCCCTGTATTCCTTGATTTCACAATACATTCTTGTCTGACAGTGGGCACAAAATGACGGCTGACTGGTGAGTCAGTCAAGCTGGCAGCGTGGCACGATTTCTGGTTTCACAGCTTTCATATCTCCATTATAGACTGAGCGATTGAATAAAGTCATGTTTTGCCCTGTGTTGTTGATAGTTGTTACTCAAGGAAAATGATCCATTTTTTTTTTGCAACCGCACGGCAAGAATAATATCACCTGTAAACACAAGGGCAGGAAAAGTTGTCAGATTCCACTTTAACTTTTGTCCTTCTTTCCGTTTCAATAACGCGCCTTTCAGTTCTTTTGTTTCTTTCTTTCTTGAATTTAAAGTGTTCTTAAAAAGAAGAGAAATGAAAATATTTGTTCTGTAGGGTCGCAGTGACAAGAATGGCAAGAAAAAACAGGAGGCTGCAGCCGCAGCGCTGGAGGAGCGGGACAAGCCGTACGCCTGCGACAGTAAGTAGACGCTTCCTTTGCAAGGTCTGTGTGCCATGCATGTCAGCAAGAGAGGCTTTTGCTTTTCCCTCTGAAAGACAAAAACAACCCATCTGCCATGCATGGCGTGATCTGAAAGACCCCATCTGGAACTTAAGTTTGGCCGCATAGAAATTGGAGAAATAACCCGTCTGGATTCGTTTTTTTGTTTTTTGTTTTTTGTTTTTTTTCCTGACATGCCGCTCCGTGTGTGCTCTGTAACTTCCCGCTGGCCATCGCTCACTGTGCAAATGCTCACCTCCGCTGTATGAGTTTGCTTCTCGCGCGTCAGTCAAAAATTAACCATGTGAAAATAAGTTTTTCAAAAGTTATAAAGCCAGTTGTGGGCCTTTTTGGACGGTAGTTCGAATTAGCCGCCATCACTGTAACACTTTTGTATGACCGTGTGTGTGTGTGTCAGTCTGTGGGAAGCGCTACAAGAACCGTCCTGGCCTGAGCTACCACTATACACACTCCCACCTGGCCGAGGAGGAGGGCGAGGACCGCGAGGAGATCGAGGCACCACCCACTCCTCGCCAGCCTGAGGAGCAGAAGAGTGAGTCACTCTCTAGTGCTGAGAGAGAGACAGAGAGAGAGAGAGAGAGAAAGAGAGGAAGGAGGTTTGGTTGCATGCCATGTAGCATGTGTGTGTTTGTACAAGGGATGTCTCTCTCTCTTTCTTTTTTTTGTGTCCCGCTATTTTCATTTTTTATTTTTATTTTTTATTTTCATGATGTTTTTGAATCCCAAATTTGGGACTAGACTCAATGTTCCTGACTGAAACATGCTTGCACAGTTGGGATTCCTGGCTTTTTTTCATTTTTTTTTTTTTTTTGTTCAGCATATCATCCATCTTTTTTTCCCCCCAACATATCCATCGCATTGTTTTCTTTTGTGCACGCGACATCGTGTTAGCAAATACATTCAACTAGTGCGTTTTGTCAGTTGTCACTCATTCATTAGTTTGGATCATGATTTTGACAAGGTGTTGTTGGCTGATGTGTCATGAACAGGTTTGTAAAAATGTGGATTTAAAATATGATTTATAAACTGTATCATACAGCACTTAGACAAACAACAGCTCTTCAGTTTTGCCATTAACTCATCTTTCTTGATGATTCATTTTAAAGTGACAGTTCTAGTGTGCACTGAATGGTTTCTTTGCTAATTCTCTTGCTCAGCAACTAAGAAGGGTCCCAATGGGTTGGCACTGCCCAACGATTACTGCGACTTCTGTCTGGGAGACTCTACCTTAAACCAGAAGACTGGCCAGTCAGAAGAGCTGGTGTCCTGCTCAGACTGTGGACGCTCAGGTATGAACCTGTCAGGACTCTTTCATCACTAATTGACCGTTCACTAAGCCCCGTCCGTAAAAAAAATAATTAAAAAACGTGTTGATAATTTGCTAATTCTTTCTCGATACAAAGACAATATATTAAATGTTTAATATAAGCTTATTCTGAATTTGACGCCAACAACACGTATCCAAGGGAGAAATCCAAAGCTTGCCATGTGCAGTTACGGTTGATTATGATTTCTCACATGTCCTCTTCTCCCTGCAGGCCACCCAACATGCCTGCAGTTCACACCAGTGATGATGGCTGCAGTGAAGACCTACCGCTGGCAGTGCATCGAGTGCAAGTGCTGCAACGTTTGTGGCACCTCAGAGAATGATGTGAGCCTCTTTATGATATTCCCAATTTATGTGTCCTCTATGTTTCCGCCCACTCTCCTTTAAGATAAGAGTTTGTTTTCACAGCAGCTTGTGAAACCAAATGATGAATGGTCTCTTGTGAACTACATTGATTGTCATTCAAGCATTTAGGATATTTTGTTTTTTGAGTTCTAACATATTAACATAGTACATGATACCTTGATGACAGCTTTTTTTGTTAGTGTGAGTCCACGGCTTATGAAGACTTTTCTCAGAGTTTGAGCTGACAAAAAACCGGACTTAACATGATGTTGTGTTTCTGTAGGACCAGCTGCTGTTCTGTGATGACTGCGACCGAGGCTACCACATGTACTGTCTAAGTCCCCCCATGACTGAACCACCAGAGGGTAAGCTGACACCAGATAGTTCCCTGCAGAAGTTAACAGACCCAAAGGACGTGTGCATGTTATTAGACATCCCTGATGTCATCACTTTGTACTGGGTTATAAGCCGGTTCACAGTGTGTCTCAGCATGCAAAATATATTTGATTTACAAGAACATAAAACATCTTGGATCAAGCTATAGGATATTAAACACAGACAGAGTGAGAGGTGGACTCTCTGATGCTTGGTGCTCGAACACAGACAAAGCTGATGAATATTGCATCACAGTGATCACAGTGATGCTCAACCAGCTGATGATGAATCTTTACAGCCGTTACTCTTTTGCCGTGCCTCACTGTCTTTTTTCCCACAGGGAGCTGGAGCTGTCACCTGTGCCTGGCTCTGCTGAAGGATAAAGCCTCCATATACCAGCAGAACCAGAGCTCCGCCCCTGAGTGACATCATATCACCAACTCCTGCCCCCTCAGTACCGGGACCCCACCCCCGATGGAAAACGTCAGACCTCCTCTCAGTCCGGAGCTCCACGCTCTGTCCAGATGTAGCTGAGCCAGATCGCAGATCAGCTTTAGAAGTCTTAATATCTACAGCGTCAGTGTGGGGATAAAACTATCACTACCACCCTGAGGCCTGCCGTCAAACACATACATATTGTGCGTATATACAGTGTAGACACACACTCTCTCCTGGACTGTTACACACACTAGATACAGAGACAGAGAGCATGCAGTAACCATAGCGACTGCTGTCTCCATGGGAGCTCCCAGGAGCAAAAATGGATTAGCATCACAGCTAATTATCTGCAACCTTTCACACTCAAAGACACAGTGTGGACTGTCGAGACAACACAGTTTCTTTTCTGCCAAATTATCTATTTTTGCTCCCCGGGTGTGGGAGAAAGAAAATTTCACCACGTATACGGTCGAGGAATATTGTTATTATTATTATTACTATTGTTATTGTTCTGGTTACTAGTGGACTTTTGTAGTGGCATTTGTCTGTGTACTTTTGTCTGATTGGAGCGTTAATCTTTTCAAGAGGTTTCCCTGAGGGGAGCCGGTCAGTGCCAAGGTCCGCCATCATATGAAAATACACACAACAATGACCCATGTGGCTTATCATGATCACGTAAAAAGCATCTTTGTTTCATTTTAAATCAGTGGGACAAAGACGGTGAAACGAAGACAGTGAAACTTTGCCTCGTTAAGGTGTTAGCACAACATCTCTGGCCTTTCTCCTTTACGATTGCTGATTCTGTTACTTAAACCAAACACTATACAGCTGAGCACATACTGTAATTTGGGCTTGTGAGGTGAAACATTTTAGTATAATGCTGGTCTACAGCGTTTCTCCATCAGACACTCCTGACTTTTGATAAGTCAGATAACGCTGTTCTCATCGGGGAAACTGACTGCTGTAAGTCCATCGAACTAGCAATCCTAAAGGTGCATCGTCTTTCTCAAAGATGTTTTGTGCTAGCTTTTTAGTGACGTCATCCTTAACGAGTCGTTATTAAACAGCCGCTGTCATGGCGACGACACACAGACTCATTTACAAACTGTAGCTGCTTTTATCATTTGTCACACTGAGGCAGATTTGCATGCAGATTGCACCTGTATGAATGCACACACACACTCACATCACAAGTGTTTTTTTTTTTTTTCCATTTGTTTTATTGTTTGTATTTTTTTTTTATTTTTTACATTTTATATTACCTGATATTCCATTGGTACTGGGAGTTTTTTCTAGTAGAATTTTGTAAAGTCTATGGTATAGCAAACACTTCAAGTATATAGCTACTAATGCATTCTATGTACTGTATCGACTTTTTCTATTTTTGTTATGACTGTGACATGTTTGGATTTATTTGATTATTCTGATATGTCAGACCTCCATTATGAGTATTTGTAAAATGATGTACTTTGTTGTACTATTTTTATTTTTACATTTCTTTGGTATCGAAGCCAATTTAGCCTGACTGAAATAAAAATCACTTTGAATTACGTGTCCGTTGTAATTGCTTTAAATATAGTTATTGTTTGTTATATATGTATTTGGATCAGCTGATAGTCGTCTGTCTGCAGATGTCTTTAGAGTTTAAATACCGTGTTGCTTATGTTGGTTATTTCTGTCCACAATACCTTTAAGCAAGTCTTAAAAAATATGTTCAAACAAAAATGAACATTCAGTCATTATCTACTCACCCTCATGCTGGTGGAACATTGGGTGATGTTTCATAGTTCACAAAACATTTCTGGAGCCTCACAGCAAAATGGCGTCGCAGCATTCCTCTAAATTTTGAGTTTGAATTTCTTATCCTAAATGACACAATGCCCCTTGAAGCTATGTAAAAAGTATGTGCTCCACACCGGTAACAGATGTTCATTACCTCTGAGGACATATTAAACTGAACTGTGTCACTAAATACAGAGGTTAGAAGAATATGTGACTTGCACAGTATAAAGGGAAATTGAATGTTCTCATTTTCCCCCTTTAATTTGGTAATATTGATCATAAATAAACATTTTATGCTGTGAATGCAACCTTGTCTTTTTAAAGGTCATCAAATAAAACGCCAGAGTTTTAATGTATTTCTCTTCATTAGCATAACTCAACCAAACTGTTGGGAAAATGTTGAAATCTAGAGAGCTCTGGTTTGATTCCACATACGTGGCTCTTATTCTCGTTACATTTATGAACTTTCAGTGCAGGTGAAAGACAGTTGTGAGACGCAGACGAGAAACCTCACAGAGCAAAACATTTTAATAGCACTCAACAACAACATACACTCGAGGACTCTTTCCAGACACATTCACAAACAGCTTGTGTTCACACCACCTCTGTGCCGAGAAGCTTTTTGGAAAGAGAGGGAAGGGGGCCTACGTTCTGTACAAGGCCAAGACAACAGCGGCTTAGTGCAATTATCAGGAGCGTGATGATCAGCCATGCTTTGCTGTTCACAACTACAGACACAAAGGCGTGATGAAAAGTTCACACTGAACTGTACAGAAAATAACCGCACGCACTGAGAAGCAACTATATAAACGTTCATGTATGAGCATCTGTTCATTGAGGTTACTTGTGGCAGTCATAAAGTTTAAATAAGTGAAAGGTGTTTTTTGTATGCTGACCTGAGAAAATCACATTTAATATTTTGTATTAACATAATCATTCCATATCAACTTTCATATACTTTTTATATATACTTTTATAGGTTGTACTCAAGGCTGAAACCTTTCATGTTTGTGTGGGATGAGCTACAAGGGTCCAAAGGCTTATCAGGAGTCAGCATGTGGCAGTACTCTGGGTTTAATGTAAGGACAGAGAATGTAGCCTTGTCTTGTTGCACGTCTGTACAGACCTGTGGGTCATTTCATGCCATCTCACCCAGAA
The DNA here is from genome assembly GCF_040436345.1 of Pagrus major. Classification (NCBI taxonomy): domain Eukaryota; kingdom Metazoa; phylum Chordata; class Actinopteri; order Spariformes; family Sparidae; genus Pagrus; species Pagrus major. Next base: position 28,219,210 of record NC_133232.1, on the reverse strand, counting down.
TCCAGAACTTCTCAGTTCACTTCATGGATTTTCTCAGAAGAATTCATGTGTAATTCTTGTAAAATCCTGTAGCTGTACTATAAATACTTTCTTAGTTATGAATGTTTGAAGAACCAACCTTCGGTTACAAGAAGGTGAAAACTAGTGAGGACTATGATTTTTTGAAAATGAAAGCTTCGTCATTTAGGTGACAGGATTCATTGTTATTAATCGGATTACTGTAAACTATTTAAATGATGACACATTATTTTTAAGGTCTCTTGGATGTTCAGGACAAATTTCCACCCAATCCAGTGAAAAATAAGCGATCTGTGAGGCTTCGAATACACACATTACAGCAAAAGTAATTCAATTTAGCTCTGAGGGCCAAACTTAAAAAAAGTCATAACTAGAAAAGTATTTGGAGTAAAGCAAGTTTCAGGTCTAGGTGAGCTGGTATGGAGCGACCCTTCTGTATTTTGTATTTAATCTGGCAAAGTGTCGATTCATGTGGAGCTACACACAGACATAAACTTCTATACTCATGCACATCTCCACTCATTACAGCTCACTTGGATTTATACACATACATCCCTCACACACACAGACGTCAACATATATGCACCTACACACTATCCACTATAAATAAAGTTGGGATCTTTTGTACTTTGTCACACGTGTGAATAAACTGTCCTAAACTAACAATCGACTTGTTGCCTGATTGATTACCTCGCCTTAAGAAATCTTCCTTTCAGTCGGTAAACTAACACACTTTGGGGTTCCTTATACAATATTCTTGGTTTCAGAATACAAATTCAACACTTTATAAATTTGCTGTGAGACATAGTGCATTATCAGTTGGCTTTGATGTCACAACATCTGGGCTGGAGGTGCTCGGTACAAAACTATGTAAAATACTCGTTTATCAAAGGTAAACAATGCAGCTTTCAGGCAGCCGCTCAGACATGTACAGCCACCGCGAAATGAGATGAAAATTCATCTGTCCGTACTTTTGATTAACAATGGCAGCAGTGAAGGTGGAAAACACTTGTTTGTGAGTCCTTTTTGTATGAATCTGTGCGTGGGGAGGGTGTGTATGTGTGTGTCCTCTACAGCTTCTCGAAGCCGACGGAGCAAAGGAGGAAGATGACGTAGAGCATAAGGAGGCAGAGTCCCAGCCTGCGGTCCAATCTCCAGCAGTTCAGGTGGACACACAGGACCTGAGGGGGGCGGACAGGAAGAGACAGAGCTTCATTTCCTGTTGCACTGCCATGAATATAATCTCATATTTCTTTCTGAGTCTGACAACAGAGTGGTGGGCTGTCAGGCCTTTACAGGAAGAAGATAAGATGAAAATCACAGGGCAAACAGGCAACAAACTCTCATACAGAGACGGTGAACATCTACTCACAGTGAGTGTGACTGAGGCCAACAGCAGAATCACTGAGTACACCAGACCTTTGCTGTTGATTGTCACCTAAAAACCAGACAGGACAAAGCAGGAACAAATCACTTAATGTGTCTTAAAAAGTCCACTCAGTTAAACCGGGCTGTTGTTTCTTGCTGTTGATTTTTAAAAGAATGACTTCATTCTTATATACTACAAAGAGAGATGTTTCTTAATTTCTATGATTTGATAAAAAATATTCAGATTTAAATCTGTTTTTTAGAAGTATTTTTTGCCTTTATCATGTATCAGTGGACAGTGAAGAGGTGATAAGGGATATAGAGGAGTGAGAGGGAGGTGGCTTGCAACAATTGTCCCCAACCCCAATTAAACCAGGCACGCTGCAGTCGTTACTAAACCTGCTGATAAGAAGTATTTATAAAATGGGGAAAAAAAATATGTTTACGATAAAACTACAGAGAGATTTCTTATTGAAAGAGGGACACCACTAATTGTGGTAAGGGGAGAAAGGAGTGATACTTTCATGTTGAATGTTCAGATATATGAGACCTTCTAAATATTGTAGCTGTCAACCTCTGTTGAAATATTTTTCACTTAAAAGAGGATGTGACTAATAACTCTCTCTGACTCAAGTGGGGAACAGGTGAACATGTGTTCAGACGACAACACAAGGATGTCTTTCTGCTTTTGGGATCACGGGTCAAGATGTTAGACAGAAAAACAGGAGACGTTACCACTGATCCATAGCTGACTATGAGAGTCCTCAGCGCCCAGGGGAAGCCCAGACCCAGCAGCACATCAAAGATGTTACTGCCAATAGAGTTGGACACAGCCATGTCGCCCATCCCTGCAACAGTTGACATATAAAGAGAAAAAAAATGAAATCTATAGCATAACTCTGGGAGAGAAAGTACACTAATAATTTACCTTCTCCGCTGTGATACAGAGTAATAGAGTCTGAAATGTAATCCACAATGGTGAAAACACCCTACACACTAAATGTCCATTAAGAGAAAGTAAAGAGGTGTTGACAGATTATTTTCTAGTAAGAAAGATCCAATTTCAGTGACACTGAACAGAAATTATCATTCAAAATATGTATGTTATATGTTATGTATATGTACAGTGCTGCTCGACAGATTTTAAATGTTACCGTTTAGCATGAATAATTTGGTGTCTCTGTTTCTGCTGTTTTCAGAAAAGGTCACTTGAAGGCCAACCATGTCGTATATATTTGGAAACTGGTTTGACACCAGCTTTTTCCAGACCACTCAACCTCTGAAGATCGAGACTTTGAGATTCAGTTGAAAGCTTGTTCGTGGACCTTGTGTTAAAAATGTTCTTTCAAACCAGTATGAACCTTCATGTTCAATATCTGGATTTAGTTTTGTAACTAAAAGCTAAAAGCTCAACACATGTGCATCCACAAGACCTTGTCGGGCGACGATGAGGCTGGCCATACAGTCAGGGACGCTGGTGCCGGCTGCCAGGAACGTGATTCCCATGATGACTTCTGGGATTCCAAGTGTGTAGCTGATTATGGTCACCTGGACAGAAAACACAGAGGAAACCGGCTGTGTATATGTACACGTGTGCGTGAGTGTGTGTGTGCGTGGCACTAGTGTGTTTCATACCATCCAGACCATGAGGTAGGAGAAGAGGGCTATCCACAGCGTGGAGGACAGGAAGGTGAGTAGGTACCAGCGCTCCCATCGCGGCAGGTTACAGTCGGGGATGGTGAAGTGAAGCAGGATGCTCACGGGCCAAGAGAGCAGCCATTTCAGACGATCACACCAACCATCTGAGGAAATGATGACAGCACACGCAAACACACAAGTTTCCCCACAGGGATCATTACAGATTCATCTGAGCATCTAAATTATTCATGTGGCACGGCCTGTGTGTCTGTGAGTCTTCATCTCTTTTTAATTATCTCCATTACAGTAGTAATAAAGCCATCTAGACACTATAAAACATTACGAGGTGACAAAAGCCAAAAAAGAAGCAGCTATGTTGGCCACAGTAGCACTGACTTGAAAAGAGTTGCCAAAAAGTTTCTAGAGATCAACAGATGACATCTTGTCCTGTGGTCAGCTGCATTAATGGAGCTTTTCACTGGTCTTTCCTGAATTTGGCAAGTCTACTGAAAAAACACGAAGACTAATCTTTTTGATGACTCTTGGCCATTCTGCTGATTAAAGTTGGAAGCATTTTCTCCAACAGGCATCTTTCCAGTCAGAGAAATCCTCCTTCTTTGGCCACTCGGTTTAACTGTTTTTCTGGCATTTTTCTCTGTCACATTTTTCTGCCTTGTGCAACTGTCTATCCAATAAGGCATTTCTGTCACAAGAGATTGTCTCAGGAACCAAGAACCTGTTGGGAACTTCATTTTCACAATGTTGAGGAACCTGTCTGATTTGCCAGATCTTCGTGGCTCTTCAGATACAGTCAAAGTGCAAACAGGAAGGCACAAAAGGGCCTTTTAGTCAGGGACGTTCGGAATGACTAATTTCCCTGACATTTGAAGTTTAAACTAGTCAGCCAGTCTTAAAACGTTCAAAAAACAGTCAAAGTTGCGCAGAATTTAGAGCCTCTGGAGATCCTTAATCACATTCTCCAGTAACCAAATCATATTTTAAATGCTGTTGAAATGTGTGCACATCACCCTAAGCTAACAACTAACATCTATTGAAAACAATATTCAACGTAACAAAAAATCTTGAGGAAACCCGTCGGATTCGGAGTGCACGTAATCACATAGCTTAGATGCAAAAATTAATCAGTGTTTTCAGCATTGCTAATTATTTATGAAGCAACACTCTGACGAGAGAGACGTGACCTATCAGTGAAAATAATGTCATCATGTAATCTAAATGTGTGCATTAAAGGAGACATATTATACTTTTTCAGGTCCACACAACCAGAAGCTCATCTCTCCCATAATAATAATAATATGTCATAATATGTCTCCTTTAGTAAAATAAATAGTTTAGTTCTTGAGTTTTATTTCCTTTTGTTCCATCGTTGCTAAAAATATTTGATCCACAAGCTATTCATTCTCATGCATCCTCTGTGTGAGTGTCGACTTTCATTCACCACTCACCGGGCAGTACAAAGGGTTTGAAAGGAGAGTTCTCCTCCTCTCCTTCCTCCTGATCTTCCTCCTCCTCCTCTTCCTCTTTAGGCTGTGCTCCCTCACCTGTCTCTCCCCCCGTCTCTTTACCACTCTCCCTCTCTCCCTCCAGCGGCTGCGTCTCTCCCTCAGCCACCAACCCATTCTCCCTCCCCCATGCCCCGTTAGCACCCAAACTTTCCTCCCCCGAAGCCGCCCCCTCCTCTGGGCCGACTCGAGCCCGAATCAGCCTCTGCCTCTGTGGGTGGGGAGAGAAGTCAGAGGAAAATGAAAAAAAAAAGAAGAAGAAACAAACTGACATGAGAAAAACTGCAGCAGGATTATGGTAATGACTTCATCTGACTGTAGCTAACGATATGAGAACTGGCAGGAGGAGTGATCAGGCAGTCAGGCACATTCACCAGAGGGGGTTTGGAAAGCATTGATCAGGAGCACGGCACAGAGGAGAGGCAGCAGTGGCAGTCGCACTTTAATTTGGCACTAGAAAAGGCAAGCACACATGCAGGAGAGCAGAGAGAGCGAGGTAGCTGATTTGGCGATTGAGTTCTTGGTTTCTTTTGTGTCCGGGATAATGTTATGGATTGGGCAGCAATCTGTATGTGCGTGAGTGCGTTTTCTGGGCTTATCAGATGGCGTCCAGCAAACAGGATCTGGTCGCACAAATGTATTCTCTCAATTTTTCTGTCTACCTTCAAGCCTTCTGTACAAAAACTGTACTGTGAGTAGTATCTTAAAATTATTAACCCTTTACCAAATTGAACAAATCAGTAAGGCAACTAAAGATATAATAATTTTAAGAAAAAGTTTACCACCAAGCTGAGATGAAGGCCTGTTAACAAAAAAAAGAAGTGAGAAACTAAATTCTCATCAAGGTCGACAGAAATGTTTATCTTAGTTTCAGTGAAATTCTCCAACAGCTTGTGAAGTGAAGACGGACTCACTGAATTCTGCTGATGACGGTTTTTTTCAATATTTGAGTCAATATGATGTTGCACATTTTCTTTGTTTTCTGCTCCATTTCTGTCACAGTGCTCGATTCGGTCTAAATATCCGCGCCTGGCACTACTTTTCTGCTTAAAGAGGTTAAACTTTCTGTGACACACTGAGCTTGCACCCCCTTCTGCATTATAATAAAATAAAGATACAGAAAACTTTTCTTTTTTTGTTCTCAGTGAAAACCAGTTCACCTTCAGTTGGAAATTCAGGTTTTGCTGGTTTAAACACACGTGGAGTCGGTTGCACTACCCTTATGTGAAGTTCAAACTTAACCAAGTTATAAAATAAATGTAAATGTTAATGTTACATTCCTGACCCTGACCTGACACTTGATTAAAATGCTTTTTAATAATAATATTTAAATAAGATTTTAAATTAAATGTCACAAAAATAACACATTTCCCAGTTCAAATGGCCAAACATTGTGCTAATCTTGTCAAATGAAATGAGTTAATAGCGTCAGTTAGATATGAAGTCTATTTTACACATATTGTGAATTGCATGAAACTACTAACTAACTAATGGATGAGCGAGGGTGGTGATCCTTCTTTATATTTATGGTAATTTTACAAATATATCCCTTTTGATTTGACGGTTTAAATACCCACCGAACGAGCCGAAAGACCCAGGGGAACTTGATGTTATGTGGAGGGTGTGAGCGCGTGCAGTGTACCTCGTTGATGACCATGCGTCCTGCCATGCGCAGGCGGGTGAAGGGGGGAAAATGCGGGGTGATGAGAAGGCGAAGGCTTGCCTCTGAGAAGGAGAGTTGGTGGGAGTGCATGTTCAGCATCTCATCCACCATCACCACTCCTGAATCCTGGCCGGCCACCACACATGAATCTGGGGAAAGTGTGGGCAGATGGACAGAGGTTAGCAGGAGGTGATATTGGGAAGTAGATGATAGTTAGACAAAGATGATAGACAAAGAGGACAGAGTGATGGAGCGACAAAAAGTGGAGAAAAAAATCTTCAATGTGGTCTAGTTCTATTTTGGCCTGTTGGAAATCAACAGGGGAACAGAAATGAGTCTAACTGGCAGCCTAAACTGTGTCACTAGGTCTGCTGAACGCTGCTCAGAGACGGAGGGAAGTTTATGATGTGATGGATGAACGCATGCACACGTACAAACACGAGCTCCTGCACCTGGCTTCAGCGGTACCATGTCGTTGTCACAGTCTCCAATGCTTCCTACCGCAGTCGTCCGTCGCAGGCTGCTCAGACACGGTTGACCTGCCCTGCTGCAGTGTCTCTCCACCAGGCTATGCAGAGATCTGTTGAACCTTACACACACACCAAGATGTTGTGTCTTTAGTGGGCAAAGACAGAGCATGTGGTGACTTGATATCAACAGGATGGAAATATGAAAAGGCAGAGAAAGAGACTCACTTCATAATTATTATGTAGATTCCGTACATAGAGATCAGGATGATGGTCTCCCACCTGAAACATGCACAAAAAACAAAGTCACAGATCCCTAAATACGACATTCATCACAACCACAAACTGATCAGATATCCAAAAAACAGAGACTGCTGCTTGTTAAAAAATCATTACAGTCTTACCACAAGACTTTTTCATCATAGATCACCTGCAAAAAAATTAAAATATACTTTAATTACACCTCAGAAATTCACACATAGGATAATATTGTGTAAATAAACCAGAGCCTCTTAAATCATTTCCGTGTCTTTCCGTTCTCACTTTGTCATAGCAGGTGGTTCACCTAAATGCTGGTTGCCACCCGCCATAAAACGATAAAAGAAGACTCAGTAACGAGCTAACTAATTACTACCACAGTGTGTGGCTACTACTGCCATTCAAATCATGTCGGAGGAAATGACAGACAAGAGTGAGACACTCTACCCTCACCTGAATAAAGTTAGCTTGTGTGAGCGTTGAATTACGAACAATTTCTACAGATATCGTGATCATGTCTTTATTGTTACTTCTTTTAGCCACGATAATCGTTTAGGTAAAAATCCGATATCATTACAGCCATCATCTGTAGTTTGTAGTCGGATAAACGCAGGAGTTAAACTAAATATTGCACTTTATTTATTCCAGTCTTTCACTTGTGGTTGGTGCAAAGCAAATTGATTTCTTCGCTCCAATGACTCAGCCAATACAAGATTAATTCCCTGCCAAACTCTTAAAATTAATTCCCTGCCAGACACTTTCTTATTTACTGGAGGATTTCTCACCAGGATGAGCACCACTATGGACAGGATATAGAAAACAGCATCTCGAAACAACGGCCACCAGCTCAGAGTGATGGGCTGCAGAGAGGAGACAAATATAGTACATTTAAATCAGTGAAGAGTGAAAGATCTATCATGTGATCACTGTTTTTACCCCGTCACAAAAAGAGTTAGCCAGTTCTTATTTTGTCTCTTGTTCTGTTATTGTTGTGAAAATGATTGGTGAGTCCTCTTTTAAGCTTCAGGTCTGAACAAAGTGTACGTACCTGTCCAGCGAAGATACCGCAGAGGCCGATGATGACCAGGACATTAAAGACAGCTGATCCAACGATGGTTCCCACACCCACGTCTCCCTTTGTGATAAACACCCCTGAAAACACAGAACAGGAAGGAGTGAGTCATAAATCATCAGCAAAAATAAATTCAATACGACAATCTGTAAGAAATGATGGATTGTTAGACTTGTATCTTTCTCCTCCGGACAGAAATATTGCATCTTTGGTTCATAAGCACCGCGGCTGGGCAGACGTCTTTTATCTCATTCTACTGATTGTGGAATATTGTCTTCATAACACCTCATGTCACACCGATACTTTTTAAAGTCGACTTTTTTTCCTTTGTGAATAAATTGGATTATTTCAGAGGCAATATATGAGAAAATGTCCTTAAGCCGCATGGATTCAGAGGCAAAGTCACACTAATACACATGTTTCAATGCCATTTTAATAAACTGTGCAATGTATCAAGGATAAATCCCCAACAGTGTTGTAGTTTCTCGCGTTTCAAAACATGTGTGTGATGGTGTCTGTCTGCTTTAGTCTAAATTTCATCATGGAAACTTTGATCTGATTGCTTCACAATTTCTTTGTTCTTTTCTGCTCAAAGTGTATTTTTATCTTTTAATTTCACATTTACTGAAACAAAGAATAATTAATGAACGATAACACCTGTGCCTTGGTAGTATTTTGCTTCCCATCGAGCAAAAAAAAAAGAAAAACACGCTCTTCTTCTCGCTGTCTTTGTTTGCACCTACTTAAAATCAGTGCCTCTGCCTATGTGTCCTTGACTCATCTCAACCATAATCAGGTGAAGAAGTATTTGATTGCAGGTAATTGGAGTGCTGATGGAGCAATCACCGGGCTAACACATAAGAGTGAGTAATTGATTTGAAAAGCATCATACTGACCAATCAAAGAGGTGAAGAGCTCGGGGGCGGAGCTCCCAGCTGCCATGAACGTTGCCCCAGCAACATCCTGACTGAGCTGAAGATTCTTGAGGACAATAAGGAGTTAAAACAGATTTAAGGATGAGAGGGGTGATATCATACATTTTTCTTATTGTCAATGAATCCAAAAGCAATGTACTGATCAGTGTATCTAAAGCTTTATTCAGCCACAGATCTCCACTGTTGTGCAAAAACGTTAAAGACACATAAGAACCACAGTGTAGCGCTGGCTGACATGTTCCTTTATTATGATGGACATGAGCTTCTTCCACTGTAGCTTGATTTAAAGTTTGCATGAATGTTTTTTTTCACATTTCTTGCTCTATATCTCACCTATAAACCAGTATCAGGCCAAACAATGGCAAAAAAAACTTGTTGTGTAGGTATTTTATATGGTATTTTTTGAGGTTGTAATTTCCTGGAAAACGCCAACGATCGTAGTCCCCAACAAACGCACTATTTACTTTTCTTGTCTGAAAAAATTCAAACAATATATTCGTAATTCATTATTAAAGATTTACGTTTTTAAACAAATTTGCTTGGGGCCACAGACTGGGAAGTCAGAAAGTAGTGAAAGATGGACTAATGCACTGTTGGCTTACGTCTTTTTGTGGAAAATACAAAAAGAAAAATGAGAAGAGAATAACTCCATCATTAGCCTTTAAAGGTTTGAAGGTAAATAAACAGATGTTTTAGCAACACCTAGAAAACATGAAAAACTATACTGTATGTGGACATTATTTTATTGACCACCACGTTGGATGTGTCTGTAGCTCATACCTCTGATACTTTTTCCAGTGATGGCACAAAGTAAACGTCACAAACGATGGCCAGCGCATGAAACATGTAGATAGCCTGTGAAATACAGAGACACATTATTATACATGCACTTGTGGGTTCGCTGCAACAAAATGAAGCTTCTTTCATTTCAAATTCAGTCAGAGTTGACACTCACACAGAGAACGTGGAGGAGTACCGCTCCGTGTCTCCTCTGCTCCAGAGTAAAGACGTCTTCAGGAAAATCTCCGACGGCTGGAGAAGAGATAGACAGAGTTACCTAATGATGCTGTATAAAACGAGGGGAACCCCTGAACTACAAAACAACTGGTAGATTAATCAATTCATTGTTTAAGTAATCTTTCATGCAATAACACAGAACATTCCCTGGTTTCAACATCTCAAATTTGAAGATTTGTTGATATTCTGCCTTTCCACTGGCTCCCTGTGACCTTTAGGATTGATTTTATGATTTGACTTTTGAATTAAGCCATTTCATGGTCGTGCAGCTCTGTATTTAAGGGAGCTGTTGTGCACTTTGGCCCCTGAGAGCAGCCTCAAGTCTTCTGGGTCTTCTGGCTGAACAAAGGTCAAGCTTTTTGCTTCGCTGCTTGACTTTGGAACAGCTTCTGACAGAGACGTCAAATCAGAGCACATTTCTCCTTGTTTTTCTTTTGTCATCTGTCTCTTCTCTACTTTCCCCTTTCCTCTCCCTGTAAAGCACTTTGCAACTTGTGTTATGTAATGTTTTATATGTATAGTATAGAATTGTATTTCTTGCTTGCTGTTCTTTGTCTCATTTGATTGTAAGTTGAATATCCTTGGGTTGGGACTGTTGATCAGACAAAATAGGCAATTTGTCGACACCGCCTTGGGCTGTAGAAAATTGTAATTGCCATTTATTTTTTATTGATTAATCGAGAAAAATAATAAGCAGATTAATCACTTGTTTACAGCTCTACTGTGAAGCTCCAGTCACGTGTGTCTGTGACTTTGTTGGATGTGTGTCCAGTTGTATCCCTCGGCTGAAAGGGCCCAGACAGCTTGAGGTTAAAGCGTTGCCACAATCATGTGACTAAACTTGTTTGGTTGCATTATAATTGAGTTTTTCGCTGCTCTTGTGACTTCATGCAGCTGCAGAAAGGTAATCAACCATTCTGTTTCCAAAAGCGATTCCTGTAAAGTCAACCCTCAGAGTCATCTAATTCGTCAATGCGTCACGATCACCCTCTTTCCAACTGTAAGGGAGTGTTCTGCTCTACTGCAAGATCAAACAAACACCACGACTCACTGCGCCATAAAAAAATCTTTTATTATGAGGCGGTGCAAAACAACAATCTGGATAGCTGCCTCCCAGGTGGCCTTCCCCACAAGGTTTTCTGATTGTCGTGAGTCAGGATTTATAAAACCTCCAGTGAAGATGAAGGTCACACACGCGAGTGACAAAAAAGTAGAGAAGATCCCGCACAGAGGAGACATTGTGCAGCGAACATGTGCATCACGTGTAGTGATGTGGACACAGACATGGTGTGATATCATGACAACCTGTCACATGACTTAGTTTTTGATCCAACGGGATATTTTTATCATCAAGCACAAGTTAATTCACTTGAAAACCGCAATATGGTAATTTGAAGAAAAGTGTCTGAGAGGCCTTGAAGTTAATCTGTGCTGTGTTCCCAGAGGCAGCAGGTTCTTTCAAGCTCAATATATGTCGCTCAGTCTCTGTAATAGGCTACAAAATCTCTCCATCTCACATCAGAACATAAGATGCTGTCACCGTTTCTCTCTCAGTCCTTCAAACAGCCAAATAAATCCAAAGCACACACACAAACACAAACACAAACACACACAAGTGATGAGAGAACTGCTGATGAGAGGCTGCTCATCAGCAGGTCATTACGACAGGACAGCCACTTTGAACAGCTCCAGATGCAGACGCCATCCAACCACAAATTCAGCATTCAGTTTCCTAGCAACCGGGTGTCCTCAAAGGCCGAACTGTGTTTAAACATGTGAGTTTGAAGAAATGAAGGATGAGGGGCAGAGGTGGATCGATGCACGGATGAAATAGACTTAAAGAGATTAATAGAGACGGGGCTCACACTGCTTCGGCACACAGGACACACATCATCACACTGACTTTAGATTCATTAACTGCATGAAGATCAAAACACAGACTTAAATCTAACCTCATTCCAATTTAAAAATAAATGATCCTGTCTCACACACACTTATGATAAAATATCTCACCAGATGTAGAAAGGTCAGTCTGGTTGTCTTCTTTCTGCTGGATGATCTGTCTTTTAGATAAGGAGACGTCATGATCCACAATGTGTCCATGGGAGCCTAAAGAGGAGGAATAACATATAAATACATACATTATTAATTAAATATAAGAGTTTCTATAGGGTTAATGTGAGTGTTTGTGAAATGCAGTAAGTTTAGCTTTAACATCTGCCCAACTTTAAGGTGTTTCAAGTGCAGCTAAAATACTCTTTTTGGTTTTAAGTCAAATGTATAATTAATGCAAGCATTTAATTTAAATCGCATGGTTAATCAACACAAGTTAGTTAACATGAAAACATGAGTTTTATGTCATTTTTCGTTGAGTAGCACCTGTAACATCAGTGAAATTGAAGATCCAGGCGGCTGCGAGCAGACCGACTCCACAGACGCAGAACCGCGGGAGGAGGCGCGTCTGCCTCGGTCTCCTCGGCGCCGTCATCCCGCCAGCCGCCGGTTCTCCGCTCAGAAGAACATGTCGCCGCGCTGCCGCTCCTCCTCACACCGCCTCCCCTCCGCGTCCACACCGGATCAAACTGCTCTGTTTTTTCCTTCTTTTTTCCCCGATTTATCGTCTTTGAGATATTTTAGCTCTGGGCTCCATCCACGATCCGGGGGGATGTTTGAGAGGTTCGGCCTGACATCAGCACCTCAGCATCCAGCACCAGTCAGTCTGTCAGCACCAACGCAGCAGCAGCAGCAGCGTCCACATGCACAAGCTCAAACTCCAGCTGGCACACAATGAATCATCAGCCAGCATCTTTATATATATATATATATTTATATAAAAATCTCTAGATTCAGACCGTCTTGCCCTAAATCTGATCTGTCTGAGAGGAGGTGTTTTCCTGGAGTCACACAGATAAGACCACCAGAGAGCGCCTTCAGCTGGGTGGGGCGACTGGCAAGACGAGGAGGCATGGACACACTTTAACTGGTGCATGTAATTCAAAATGTGGAAAAGTATTAAGTGACATTCATAATGTTGTAGTGAAGAAGCTGAGACACCAACCTAAATGGCCTAATAACATTAAGTGATGGTCTTTAACTGGCAGACTTTACTGCTTCTTCAGATTGTCTGACTGGGCTTCATTGTGTGGTCACTGCAAATTATGTGTAACTTCAACATCAGGGCTTAAATGAAGTGTGCCCAGAGTAAATGTAGGGTGAAATAAGCAGAAACATCTTTATTTAAACTAACTAAGAATTAATTTCTTTCTTAAAAGGGGCACTATGTAGTTTTGGAGAAGAAAATTGAACTCAGAATTTTAATATTTACAATATTAACGAGGTAATAAAACAAACACAAATATTTATCTTTTCCATATCTGAATAAACAAGCTGTTCTCAGTGGAAGATAAGGTCCCCAGAACACTGTTTGAAGCTAGAAAGGTGGCAGGGTCCGCCAAATATAAACAAAGTAAACCCCGTATAATCATTGTGGCATCATGACAATGCTTTTGTGGCATGGTCCACCATTAAAGGTGCAATATGTAAGAATTGGCCACCTGTTCGATTCACATTCAGAACAAATAGTAACCAGAGTAACTGCTACCTGCTACCAACTGTGGCTGCAGTTAGCACGTTAGCTCAGTTAGCCTTGCAGCTAGCTGTCTTGACTGGGTGTTGGAAGTACTGAGGAAGTGTTGGTGTTTACCGCTAGCAAAGGAGTTTTGGACCGAGATGGGCCAGGTCTAGCTAGTTAGCATTATAAACGTGCTATGCGCTCAAAACATAGACATCATAATGTCAGAAGTGTTATTTCGTCACATTCTGTTGATCATTTTAGTGAGGTTTTGAATATTTTCAACCAAAAGTCATACATGTTGCACTTTAAAGTTTCAGTTTTTGCCTCGAGGGGAAAAAAATTGGGTACCCCTGCTGCACTGAAGTGATCGTTCTGTGCGAATGACTTTTAAAGTTCAGCTAAAGCAAACGTGAGGCCTTCAATCTTTGTCATTTTAGTACAATATTGACACAAACAAAACCTTCTTAAAGAACAAATGGTTTAAGACAGAGTTCAAAGAAAAAGTAAAACAACAGGGAAGGTCTCATTTTTCCCGTCACGTTACAATCCGCTCACATATTGCCAATAATAATTATTGAAAAGATCATTAGAGGTTTTCCTGGTTTGCTTTAGTTTAATGAATGTATTTTGTTAAGCTAGGTATTCTTGTAACTGATTTCACCAAAGAGCTAATAAATCCAAAATGATTAATTTTCAATTGCAGATTTCATGCAGAATTTTGTTAAAATAAGATCAAACCTTCAGCCTTGTGAACTGCTGAGAGGAAAACACATATAGCTTAAAAAAAAACCAACTGCAATCAGCCAGATAAAAAGAGTTTGCATGTTTACAAGAAGTTTAGCTTAAATAGGAGGTGGGTCCATATATTCCACCCTGAAGTAAGGCCGTAAAATCCGGCTTGCACGGCTCCATAACGTGTTGGTGGGAAAAAAGCCAGAGTTTCCTGCCAAGCTTCCTGAAGCCACAAAGGCCAACATGATGAGAGTGAAGACAAACAGCATAAACATTACTGCTCTGTGGACTGCTGTCTCCAGAACACCCGGACACCTTCAACAACAGAGAAACCGGAGGGATGATGATGAATGAGGAGACTTAAAACGGACCCATACCAAAGTCTATCAGAGCACTTTGATGATGTGAATCTGAAGTACCTTTCTGTCTGAAGGTCCTGAAGTGTCAGCAGCACCTCAGTCTCAGGTTCCTCCTGCAGACACGTAACAAACATCACTTATCTCCAGATTTCTACATCTACAGTCACGGTAGCAGCTGTCTGACAGTTTGAATCTGAGCTTTGTAGTGGCGCACTCTAGTGGTCACCTTTGGAAGTACAGGATGTATAATCGTGTTTGTTTTGGCCATTACGCTTAATCTGGAAGAAGAAGTCATACATGTCTGTGGTCTGAGTCTGACACTGTGGCTGAAGACGCCAGCAGCTTAATTTCCTCTGCGAAGGACAGAGGACGACTGAGCAATCCTTCTTTTTCTGCCATCGCGTCATTCAGAAAAACGCTGAAATAAACAGAAGAAGTAAGTGCACACAGATGACCTGGTGTATGTCATGAATTTTTTAACACAAGGATTTTATGTGTCAGGGTTACAGTGAGGCCTCATCCTGTCTTTCCTCCAACTGCTTCCTCAGCTCCTGATTGATCAGCCTGAGATCCTGGAGCAGAGAAACATGATCAGGCACTTTAACGGCTCACAACATGAAGACTTTATCTGAGAGTGGTCAGTAAATGAGTTAATAATGTGCATGTAATCAGGCACAATGCTGGAAATGTGCATGTGTCATCTCATATATCAAATTGCAGCTTGCCTGTTGAAAGAGACTCTATAGTTCAGTTTGCTCTGTAGTGCATGTCTCTTCTTTAGTTGATGCAGGGAGTGAGGGAGGTGGAATCTTCTTTAACAAAATAGCAATGGATGATCTTTACCTTTATGATGTTGCAGCACTCTTCTGCTGTTTCCTCCAAGTGCTTTAACTGCAACTCTTTCTATCAGAAAACACACACGTGAAAAAATGTGATGTTCAAATAATGAAGGACAAAGAAATGTCAAGATATTCACACTGAACTATAAAGAGAAAGATCAATATTTATAAGTAGGTGTTGACTCGGTTGGTTACTGCCTCGTAGTGATGTCTCAGGTCCTACCTGGTGAATAATCTCATCCCGTTGCTGCAGCCTCAACTGAGCCTCTTCAATTCCACGCTGAAGAAAAATATGACACAAACCAGGAGTGTGATTGATGATGTAAAATACCGAATGTAAAACACTGGTATCGTCGACGGAGAGAGGAAAATGACGAGTTACCTCGAGGGTTTGAAGTGAGACCCTGAACTCGTTTAAGCCGATCTTGTCCCGGCATCTCTCCTGCTGGAGGCTCTTGAGCTGAAAAGGTGTTTTCTGATTTCTGGATCACTTCTAAGTGCAGTAAATGACGATAAAAGTTATGTTATGTAAACATCGTACCTCTGCAGTTAGCTTTTTATTTTCTTCCTTCATCATGGTGGATTCCTTTTCCTGCATAAAAACACAACATGTCGGGTCACCCAGAGATATTTAATGACAACAATCTGTCTATTTGACTGGATGAAATGTAACGGTTTGTCTACCATAAATCTACATTAATGTGATGATTTATGTTCTCTATTGTGGCAGCAGAGGTGAACACAAATGAAAAAAAATAAATACCATAAATGTACCAATTATACATAAGTATTGTCACTGATTTACCGAATTCGATTCAACATTGATTCGGTCAGGTATATTTCAGTTACGATACCACTTTTGCCTCGACATGAAAGAAATTCTGAGAGAATTTGTTCTGTAAATTGTGTAAGGAACCCTCTAACCTGGTGCATTTAATGACAGATGTAGGCCTATGTATTTAAACACAGGAAAATAAGAAAGAAATAGAAAACTTTCCAGGTCATGGTAATTTCTAAGTGCTACATCTTAAGCAACTGAATCAAGTCCAGTTGCCTACGATATAACACTTTTTAAACCTTTGTGGCCATTCAAGGAACGATTTCTCGTTTTACAAGGGCACTTGAATGCACCATGAGGTCCCTGACTGTCTACTGTGTATGTGCGAAACTCTGACACAGACACAGTAGACACAATCTACGCTAAAATTATATAATTTATTAAGTAAAGGATGAAAGTATGGTGATTTCTGAATAATTACAAAAAAACATTCAAATATCTGTTCCAAGTTACAAACAGATCCAAGTGCAAAGTTGAAAGTGAAGACCTCTGAGCTTAATATCTACATCATAATACAATAAGTACCATTTCTGCTCACCCACCAATTCCTGAATCTTCTGTTCACTGCGTCTCTTTAAATCGAGGTCATCACCCAGGAGGGACCCGCAAGTTTCAGCTTCCACCTGCTGAGCTTCACTGATTATCTTCTCCAGGCTGCAGACGTACAAACACGGCTACATGACCTCCAGAGGTAATGAAATATGTTCATCAGATTCTTAGCCAGTGTCAAAGGCCGCAGGAAGTTCAAACAGTAGATACAATCATGTGTGACTAATTACGCTTTCACTTGTTTCCTGAGGTCGGCGTTGTCTGAGCGCAGCACCGCCACCTCATCATCTGCAACATCCAGCCAGCGCCTCATCTCGCCGTTCAGGTCCCTCAGCTGGCTTTGACTGTACTCCAGCTCAGCTATTTTCTCAAGCATCTCCTTCACTGTCCTACACACACACACACACCAGACAAAAGCTTCATATATTGCTGCTAAGTAACTCAACCAAACAGTGTGAGTGTGTGAGTGTTCGTTCAACGACCATCACTCACACATGTTCCTCTGTGACGTCCATCCTGCTGGCGTACTCCTCCCTGGTGCTTCTGAACAACCATAAGGAGCAACACAAAGTTTTACAAGATACATACCAATTTTTTTCTAACCTTAATTTATTCAAAAGAAAAACCACACATGATGACTGTGGCCCACTTAATAGCTTTGACATTACGAATTTAAACATAGTTACATATATCTGACAAGCGATCAACCCATAGATCATATAAACATACATGTAAATGTATATAACTATATTTACTTTTACTTGTACTTTTGATACTTAAGTACATTTAATATCAGATACTTTAAGAACTGTACTCAAGTACTATTTGTATGGCTGACTTTCACCTTTGCAAAAGCAATATTTTAACATGATACCTTTACTTTTACTCAAGTACTGTATGACTTTTCTGGTACTACATACACTTACACTTACTATACTTTTGAAAATGTGGCACGACTAGTACTACATTGGCCAATATGCACAATTGTATTGAGAGAATTTCAATTTGTTGTTTAAAATGAGCTAACATCAACTTTTGTTCTGCTTTCCACAGCTAACTTTATCAAACTTATACCGCAAGATCTTTAAGAACTGGGCCAACAGTAACATTAGTTAGCTAGCTAAATGATAACATTTCCCATAAGTGTGTTCTGACATGATATCTCTACTTTTGGTTACTTTGGTAAAGAACTGAGGAAACCATAACATTAGTAAGCTAGCTAAAATGCTACACAAGTGTTGAACTAATGTGTTTCACAGTAAGCTAACGCTAGCTAGCTGACAGCTTCCAGATGTTCAATAAGTTGACCAAATATTACCAAACTGAGATGTTTTACACTGACATCCACTTTGAAAACAAGACAAAAAAAGCCTTACCAGTGAGTGAATCCAAATTCTGGATATAGCATCCAAATGGCTGCCATGCAGAGGGCAAGAGGCGAGTATTGATTGGCAGGTTAGTTGGCAGAAACGGTTCATGCTAACAGGAGAAGACGAAGCGCCGGTTGCTAGGCTACGTTTTATTAATGACGTAATTCAAGGAAAATGACTCAGACAGGTGTGAGCAGATTTCACCCTTACCTGCTTGTTTTCTGAGGTTGTTATGGCCACTCTTGCCCGTAGTAATGAGTGTAATGAACAGTCAATGTTTAACACAGATATTTTGTTAAACTTAAATAGCAAACAGGAGTTGGTTGTATGGAGGACTACAAATACCACAATCAATAATAAATAAATAAATAAATAAATGACTCCATAAATACATTCATATGCAAAAAAAAATGCATACAAAATAATTTACATTGAATTAATTTTAAAAAATAATGTCAGCATTGATGAATTTATAAAATGTGACATACATGGGTGGCAACCATCACGACCTACCACCAGTTGGGAATGAGACTCAAAAATCAACTTTTCTTACAAATAGGAGCTTTAATGGTAGATTAATTTATTTATAGTCATTTTTGTGCTTATTTTGGATTTTGGTTTTGGTCCTCTGCAGATTTGGACCTATAGCAAATAGTTTACACACAATAAAGTCAGTGAAGTGAATTTTAAAATGAGATATTTAATCTATCCAACTAACCCTGCCTCAAAAACCTCTTTTTAAGTCAATATTAATTGATATTTTTATGTATTTTTTTTGCTTGTCTTTTTTTTTTCTGTTTTCTGAATCTTTTTATGATTCTGTGAATAAAGTTAAAATATGTTAAAGCTGAAAAAAACAAACATATTTTACCTTTTTTCCCACTCGAGCACGCATGCTTACAATTATTTTAACCTCTTTTCACAACAAAATTTAACTATTACATCTATTACAACTATTACACCACAACAGTACAAAATACAAAATGGTTCCCTTGTCACAATTTATTGTTTTGTCATTTTCAAATGGCAAAACCAAAAATGAAATAGCACCAAAAAAGAAACAAAACAGACACATTTATATATATATATTTATTTAGTAAACAATAAACAATTCTTAAGAACAACATTTTTGGCTGTAGGATAAGCGAGAGCACCTGTCAAAACAAAGGCTGGTAATTTTTTCACTACATTTAAGGCCAGGAGAATCAAAATTACAAAATCAATAGTGCAAAAGAGAAGGAAAAAAATTGATTGTGATGAGTAATCAAGTGCTGCAAGACACGTTAGCTGTGTCCCAAATCCACACTATCACACACTAAATCAAGTTGTGAGTGAGAACATAAAGTATACTTAAAACTGTCAGGTGGAACGGCTCCAGGAACACATCAGAAAACAAAAAATATAAACTACAGAAACATTTTGTTTTCTCTCTTGTTTACCAGAATTGGCTATGACAGTGAAAAGTCACAATTTGATTGATGTCTCACAGCGCAAATAGTGTATCAAAATGTTATAAAAAACTGTAAAGTACGTTGATTTCCTGTATACAAACTACAAAAACATTAACATACAGTATTTACTGTATACAATTAGTATGCAGTAGGGAATTGGGACACAGCAGTTGCTTGAGTCATTACACACCATGTTGCTACACTGTACGTTAGTTTGGTTTGTCCTTGACTGACTGAAACATGGACAACGTCGTGTGAAAGAGAGGGAAACACTGTTCAAGTGACGTCCACAAGTAGACGTCACATTATTCTGTAAACGGCGAAATGTACAATTTCTGTAGATAACAAAGCTTGTCCTGAGGTGTTACAGCATCATTGCTAACGCCCTCCCCTCTCAGTGCTATCATTGTCTAACAACAGTCTTCAGTAAAGACTTCTAAGCTGGAGCCCAAGGGGGAATGTGGACAAGTGGAAAGCGCAAGCGCATCATCATCATAGCAGCTGACGTACAACAGCTGATTCAGGAGCAGTGCAAGCAACATTTTCATGACCTTCGTCTTTAGGCAAATTAACAGTAGGAGAAAGGTCGATGTAAGTTGTCATGGTCTTCAATCCTACGAGGGTGGCTACCCTGGAGTGATAAACAGCAATTGCGAGTGCTTGTTGCAAAAATGTAAAAATTATCTGTGTTTCTAAATCAAAAAAATACATTCTTATTTCAGTGTTGTTTACATACATTTTCAGTGCTCAGTATTCAAGAGGAACACTCATATTTTGTGTGTTATTATCCGAGGCCAGCCTCAACGAGGATACAGATTACCTTTAGGTCAGGGTCAACATACCCATTACTCTTTGTCTCAGAGAAGATACTGGTAGACAGTAACATCTTAACAACCACACACTATTCCTGCTTCTTCCCATCCCAAGCTACCTCCTCTTAAACTGAGGTGATATTCCCTGCTGCTGCTGATCCCGATAAAATTAACCATCACCACGAGAGTAAAGACACACGGCCCGTTAGCATTCAGACTTTCAGTTGTTACCGGCTGGGCTCCAGCGATCCCGTCACCTGGAAGTGAATCCCGTCTCCGGGTAGAGGTGATGGGATGAGCGGGGAGAGCCAGCAGAGGTACCAGCGAACGCCCAGGGAGTGACGTAGGTTGCCCAGGAGTCCGAGGTTGTAGGGCCGGCGGGTCGAGTACCACTCCCTGGTGGTCTGTCCCCGAATCATCAGGCAGAGATGGAAGAAGAAGAAGGCGGAGACCAGCAGGAAGCCCACCACGCATGTGTCTGCGATGAAGGCGAAGGCGAAGGCACGTGCTGAGACCTGACCTGAGGAGAGAAGGAACAGCAGCACAGAATAAATCACAGACAGCGAAATAAAGATAGATTTGTTTACTTTACTCTACTACAAAAGCACAGCCAATATAGACAAAGATTTGAGATTACATTATACTGATCAATGAACAATGTACAACAACTAAGCACAACAGCTACATGAAATGGGACAATCAAAATGTGACAAACCAGATAATCCTACCTGAAACCAGCATGATCCAGGGTATGAGCAGCAGCAGGACGCTGTGCACCGTCACACCCTCCTTCAGGATGACGATGAAGACCTCTGCGTTCATCAGAGTGGCGTACAGGAGCCCCGACCACATGAACAACAGGCAGCATATGAAGTAGCGGTAGTTACGGAAGCCCACGCACTGGCCGAAAAAGACGCAGTGGTGATCCCGCCGCAGCACACACACTTTGCAGTCGTAGCAGTGGGAGCAGCGAGGAGGAGTGTGTGTCTCACATGTGTAGCAGTACCTGTGTGGGCAACACGAGAGAAAATACAATCAGATATAGTCAGGGATGCACCTAAACAACATTTCACATTAACATGACTTTTTCATTACTCAAACTGACACATAACAACTGTGACCATCAGTTGGGGCACACAAAAGTCCAGTCCAACTATTAACTCAATCACCAACTACTTTTTATAATCAATCAATTGGTTTAAGTAATATTTTTTAGGGAAAAAAAGTCTAAATTCTTAGTTTACAGCTTCTTAAATGTAAATATTTCCTGGTTTCTTTCCTCCCCTCTGACAGTAAACTGAAGTTATGGACAAAAGAAGACATTTAATGAAATCATCCTGGGTTTTTTCAGCCCTGGACTGGTTAAATCTGTCTTTATTTCAGTGAAGAGGCAGAGGATCTTGTTGTTTCTTTGCTATGATTGTAACAATACTGTCCATGTCTCACTCTTCTTACCTCCACCCCTGACCCACGCCCTCTCCTCCCAGGAACACGCCCTTGATGCTGGGGTTGGTTCTGAGGAAGAGCATGGCGTTCCAGCAGATGTTGAGCAGCATGAAGTACTGGGCCAGCAGGTGGACCGTCTTCCACCTGGAGGACCACACCGTCTTCTGCTGGTCCGCCTCCAGCGGAGCCTCGACCAGCACCAGGTAGCTCACCTCCCCGGTGATAGAGAAGACCAGGAAGGTGTTGAGGGCCACGGGGAGGTGGCGACACACCCTCTCGACCCTGCAAAACACTTTAGCGGCAAAACTCGTCATGTTTCCTGCCCGTCCAGCTCTGCCGTGATGCTCGAGTCACTGGAAGGACTGGTTTGACAGACGCACTCTGCTAACTGTGGGTTAGCTTAGTTAGCTAAATAACCGCTCCGCTAGCTTCGTCTTCGCTAATAAATAAACCGCACGATATTAATAACACCTGAGAAATCTAAGGAGATAAATAATGTAATGTAAGAGTTGAAATGTGACGCCGTTACTGAGTCTAAACTCACTCCTGGTCCCACCGCTGCCCTGCTACTGGACGGAAACAAGTGTCTGCCAATGGGTGTTGCATGAAAATACATCCGCAGTGCAACAACATACTGTGCTTCCGCTTGTCAGATCCCATGAGAACAACCGTGTGCCCCTTTTTAAAATACAAATTACAGAAAAAGTAATGTAGTTTTTATTGTAGTTTTGTGTTCGATTGGTAGGTTATTAGTTAGAGTGTTTAGTCTTTTAATATCTAAAAATATTTGTTTATATATAGCATAATATATGTGCTTATTCTGCTTTCTTCCCCACCCTAGAATAGGTTTGTGCAAACATGCCCACTGCATATATGGAGGACCAACATTGCCATAATCAAAAATACACAAGTAAATAAATGACTTCATAAATAAATTAACTTAGTCCCTGTATACCTATTTATTTTGTTTGATTCTATTCATTGTATTTATTTATTTTACTTATTATTTATTTATTTGTCCTGTTCTGTTTTGGTTTGTCTGGGTCTGTTTGTCTTTGTTTATTTCCTTGTGGAAGAAGCATGTTTTATTTATTAATAGTGTATTTATCTTTAAATGCATTTATTTATTGATGTATTTGTTTCTGTACTCAATTGTTTTTCCTTTGCATTTAATTTAACATTTTTAATGTAATCGTGCGTTAATATGCTAACAAGGAAGCTGCCATTCAAAGTGTGTCATTAATTGTTAAAATTATTAGTTAATAAAATGGAAAATTTAATAGGAAAGTAAAGAAATATGGTCATGAATGCAAAGATAAAATAAATACAGGAGTGAAAAAGTTTTAAAGTAATTAATGCCTACATTTATTTGTAATATATTTTTGGTGCATTTAATGGCATATTCACATATTTATTGAGCTATTTATTTTGATTTTTTTATTTTAGCAGTTTCTGTACTCCATACATCTAAATAAAACTAACCAATAATCTTTTAATATGTGAACTATTGTCAACACACCTGATTACTTACACTTCTTTAATTTCCAATATATGTTAAAATTATCCTAAAATAGGATGTATGTGTTCAAAATAGGATGTATGTGTTCAAAATAAATCAAAATAAAGCTTAAATTTAATCTTACATGCCTTAATAGAAGGCTCGGTTGTACATTTAGGCTGCATAACTCCTTGTGTTTTATTACACTATTATTATACTCAGACGACAAGACACTGATGTTTGCTGCTCTCCTCCAAACACAGGATTAGGTAGAAATGAGTTCTTAGTATTTTTGCCACATTAATGGCTTTAAGATCTATATGTTAGTGAATTTTCCAATAATTTGGTTAGCTGTGCGGCATTTAAAAAGATGTCACTACTGTTTAACTCTATTACCACGCCTATGTGTGGACTGGCTGCAGGTCCCTCCCCCCTTCAGAGTGTAGACCTTAATCCCTGATAATCTCTGCATCCACTGAAAGCCGGCAGTCATGGCCACACCGAAGGAGAATTTACTGTCTCTTGGGCATCTGACCGACACTTTCACAAAACAAAGACAGCACAGGCTAAAAAAGAGGTAAGATCTTGGTGGTCTTGGACTTTTTTTCCCTTCAAAGGTATTTAGTTAATAAAATAATGATTATTCTTAACAATAAATACCATCATATATCTGGACTGAATCTTTATATGGTCCTGAAATAATACACACCTGCTACATACAGTGAAATATAGTCTAGTTTGTTGTTATTTGACCAAGCAAATGTCTTAAGATGGAAAGTTTACCACTGTCAACTCAGAGTGTATTTTTCTTACAGTGCCAACACGCCAATGTTGTTTCAAGCCGACTTCTCAGCTCCTCGGAGTCATCAACATCTGTAAGCACACAGACAAAAGGCAACAAGATGCCTCAACTGTGCATCATTGAGTCTGTTGGTGTGAATGTTTTTAATCTCTGACTCTGTTCATGTGTGTGTGTGTGTCACTTGCAGCAGGAAGATGCACCTGCAGCAGCGCTTACAGGAGCTGAAGGAGAGAGAGCTCACAGCCCATCAACACAACAGGCAGCTGCTGCAGCAGTTTGATGAAGCGCAGGACACACTGAGAGAGATGTTAACCCTCACTGCCAACATGAAAACTATTCGGGTGCACAGAAAACACACTTTTTATCTGTACTTTACTCCCTTCCTCTGTGAAGCTCTGGTGCTGAACCCTCCTCTGCTTGACCTTCTCCAGGTGGAGTATGAGAGGTACCTGGAGGAGAGTGCCCCCCGATGGCAGCAGCAACTCAAGGAGCAAACACAGGCTGCTCAGAGGAAGGTACGAGCAATTCACAGTGTCCGTTATCTTTTCTATCTCATACTGCCAAAGAGGAATTATCTTGTTTCTTTCCGTCTCTTTACCTGCGATCCCTGAAGCTCTATCAGTGTCAAAAAGTCTGTTTCTTTTACAGAGAATGGAGGAGTTTTTGAAGTCATGTCTAAAGAACGCAGATGATCACGTGATAAAGTCCTCTGCAGATCGACCTTTACTTTCACAAGGTTTGTCCTCCTCCTGATGATTAAATGGTGACAAAATGGAAAAAAACTACGACCGTGGACGCTTTTTTGTGCTTTCATCTGTCAAAAAACTCCAAATGGCAGCCATTTTGACAGCAGATAGGTATAAAAATCTAAATGATATCTTTGTTTGCAGGGCCAACCACAAAGCCACAAAAAACTGCTCCACCTCTCTACAGCCAAAACAGCCCTTTAGACTACACCCAAGATGGCTCCCCTCATCTCCCCTACATGCAGCCATCCTGGCAGACCCACCCTCACACCCAGACTTCTAGGTTTCCCATTAGAGCGCCTCATCAACCTCAGGGCTCCTCTCATGTCCCTCCATCTTTCCTCCCACCTCCCGTCTTCTCACACCCGTTCCACCTCGGTCATCATCCCCCCTGGCCCCATCAGAATCCCCCGCAGCCCGACTGGTCCTGGACCGCAGGAATCCCCTCAGGCTCTGAGGCTCTGTGGGGTCAGCTCTACACGGAGGAGCCTCCACCTGAGAGGGAGGTGGTGCAGGTTGCGAGGGAGGAGGGCGAAACGAGCAGAGCACCGAGCTCGAAGAGAGAGAGAGGTGGAGGGAGCAGGAGCAGCCTTTTATCACAGGAGCTGGACGTGAAACCAGGTGGGAAAAGAAAATATGTGTGTGTGTTGACTTATTTCATCTCCCTTAGTGGATATAACCGTTCACCTGTTGTAATTTTTGTATGTTTGTGTCAGTTCGTTTGTCCGGCAGCCGTGCAGAGAGCAGCGAGAGCAGCAGGGAGTCCAGTCAGGCGAGCAGAGAGAAGAGGGAGAAGAGAGAAAGATCGCGGCGTCCTTCCTCTGACAGAGAAAGATGCAGCTCTCAGGAGTAAGTCATAATCAGGGTGTCTAAAGGTATCAGACACTTGAATTGAATTGTTTTTAAGACCTTTTCAAGAAAATTGAGGTACGATTAATCTACATTTTGCCAAAAGGTGCAAGTATAAAGTAAAAGACGACATAGGTTCAGTGTTAGTTTTGAAGATTTGTAACATCAGACATGAGGACTTTCACGCAGAAGAGCTTGACTCATTTTGTCAGAAAAGAAATTAAAAGATGGATAAATGAAATCAGATGAAATCTTTGTGGTGATTCTCCTTCAGGTCATCTAGGTCTTCCTGCACCATCATCACTGCTGCAGTCACAGTGGCCAAAAGCTCCAAAAGTGACGCCTCATCGGAGAAAAGCAGAACCAGCGGGAGGGGAAGAAGGAGTGCTGGACTCGCTGTTGGATCACCGAGGGCTGAGAAGGTGGTGAAGGAGAGGAGCAGGAGCAACGGAGATGATTCAGAGAGTCCCAAAGAAGAGAGTCAGTCTATTGGTGAGGAGTCCAGGAGTGAAGAAGCGGGGGATCGAAGTCCCGATGCTAAATCACTGAGCGGTAGAGAGGAGTCGGGATCCCAGAAGGAGGAGGAGGAGGAATCAGGGAGTGTTAGTTTAAAGATTGAAAAAGGAGGTGGAGGTCAGAGTAGCAGCTCTGAAGAGAGCAGTGAGGGAGAAAAGGAAGAAGAGGCACAAGATAAAGATCTGGGAGATGCAGACGAAGAGGAGGATGATGGTGAAGAAAAAGAGGAGAGTCCGAGGGATGAAGAGCAAGAGGTGAAAGATGTGGAGGAAGAAGAGGAGGAGATGAAGGAGCAGGAGTCAGAGGAAGAGGGTGATGAGGAAGAAAAGTCAGACAGGTTGAAGAATGAAGAGAACGGAGAAGAACGTTCTGTAGATGAAGAGGAGGATGAGGAGGAAGGCGAAGGAGAAGAGGACAAAATCGAGGAGGAGGGAGAGTCAGATGAAGAGGAGGAAGAGGAGCAGGGAGGAGACGAAGCAGAACCAGAGGAGAGAGATTCAGAGGACAGCATCATCTCACCACAGAGCAAGTAAGACGATTTCAGAAGTCAGTGATCTTCCTCACAAACAACAGCACATGAACTAAAAACAATCTGTTGTTTTCAGACCTAAAAAGATGCACATCATTCCCGAGGAGGCAGGTGAAGATGAAGAGGAGGATGAGGATGACGAGGGGACAACAGGATCCTCTGACTCAAATGAGGACAGCGATGAAGACATTGAGAATCTACTTGCACCTCAGGAACAATCGCAGAAAAAGGAGTGAGTACCGTTTTTACTAGATGGCAGAAAGAACATCCTGAAATACGCTTCTCATCTTTTACTTGTTTTCAGGGAGAAAAACCTAAAAGCTGATGAGACACCCAAAGGTAACATATCATTACAATCAAGAGACTGAGCATATGAAAAAAAAGGTTTTTAAAAGGTTGATTCTGATTTTTGTTCCATTTCTTTTCCAGAAACTTGTGACAGAGTGCAGATTTTTCAAGTGGAGACATCGCCAAAGAGAGATCATCAAAGTGACTCTGAAGAGTTTGATCACTTTTATGACTAAATATGAGAAGAAACCCTGAGAGTGAAGGACAGGATCCTCCCTCACCCGCCTGGAATTCAAATGGCATTTTTAAGCAGGTTTCTTTCTCTTCCAATCAGATTCACAGAGACAAGAGAGATCCAGAAAGACTCAACAGGGTAACAATAATTTATTGAAACAGATGATTGTTGGACCTGATGACAGTTCACTCTCAACATGTTCGTCATATAAAAATAAACCAGTGGGTTTTAACAGCACAGTGAAAAGTTTCAACATATTTTACATTGGCGTGTCTGCAGAGTGCAGCGTCTCGGAAACCAGTCAGCTCACGTCTGTCGACAACGAGCATCCAAAAGTCTTCGATCTCCTTCTAGATTTTGACCACCTGAGCAGCCAAACAGGGGCTCACTCTCTTCCCGTCCTCTGATGCAGCGCTGCGCTGAATCAGCAGCCTGCCGTAGGTCCCGCCCACTTGACCTTTGGTCAGTCGTCCAGGATTGACGCACACGCAGCCGATCACATCCTGAGGACAGACGAGGGTTCAAAATACATGATTAGACCCGCAATGATTAGTGGACCAAAAGAAAATTCATTTCTAACTTTTTTGATTATCATAATTGTTTCTGTCATTTTTCCAACAAAAACAAAAAATTCTGATGAACCTACAGATTCTTATCCAAAAAGATGTTATTCAAAGTCTAAGCCGATATACAGTCTTATATCACGATAACAGAAACGGGAGTTCTGTACCTTTACAAAGTAGCGCAGCTCAGAGGGGATGATGAGGACGTCAGGGGTGAGCGGCATCTGACCGAAGCTCTGGAACTTCTCGTAATCCATGTTGACCTCCTCCACAGGTGGGTACAGCGGGTAGTAACTGAAGTGAAAACACACACGTGGGGTCAATAATGTCAGTCATCTTCATAATAGAAAGAACAGATGAACTCTGTTACGACTCTTACCTCCTTTGGGTCAGCATGTGCTTCAGGATGCGTGAGAATCTGTCCGATCCAGTGCCACTGCAACACAACACATTACAGAGAGTGATTGAAATATATAATCAATACTATACTTTGCTGCCTCTGGTATTTGAGTAAACTCCAATAGAAATGTAGTTTTAGTGACAGAAGAAAGAAGGGTGGCAGAGAGGAGGCCAAGCTGTCAAAAACTGCCTGTGCCTGAAAGGGTTAACAATGCCTCTAAAAATGATTCCTAACTGAGCCTCACTGCTGGATGAAGATATGTAAAAATGAGAAATGGCACTTTCAGCACATGCTCTTCCTCACCAGCTGATCTCCTCTGCGCCCATGTGGAACAGGATGTCAGTGGACGTCAGGCCGAAGGTCACACCGTCGATCAGCAGGGTGCAGGGGTCAGGGACCAGGGTGACACGCTGCATAGTGAGAAGAGAAACACTTTATAAAGAGTTGATCTACCTACTTTGAGACCGCTGAAATCAAAAGTTTAAAACTTTTCTACTACATTGAGGTTTGCCATGATTGCTCACAGTACTGGCAGTTTATTGGGTTTAAATGTAAAATCCTACTGCCAGGTGTCTGTGTCTGACCTGGGCCTGGTCCTTGTTGAGGTTTGGCAGTGTAAAGGGAGGCTGTGGGTAGATGAAGTGATGGTGGATGTCTCTCTGGGAGGGCACAAACACCAGGCGACAGCCAACACTGGATAAAAGAAAAAAGATTCATTATGGTAACAGCTTCTGATTAGGACACATTACAGGCTACTATGCTGCTTTTTAAAGGTCCTCGGGAGCTTTAGTCTCAGTTAGGGGACATATGAGACTCACCTTTTGGTGCCGTCCACGATGCTTTCAACACATCTTGAGAAAATGGCCTCAAACGTCTCGGTCACCTGAGCTTTCTATTGGAGAAACAGGTGAGATGAAGATGGTCACGTATTTATGATCAACCACGATTTAAAGAGCAAACAAAAGGAATTCAGGAAAATGTAAAAACAGCAGATCTAGCAGCATTGAGTACTGTGGGATGAAGCCAACAGTGAGCAGGTCGATGGGCGAACATACCTCAATTTGGTCATGTTTGGAGTCCACAAACGGGCCGAGCTAGAGAAGAGAGGACAGAATTAGAAAACTCAAACATTACAGGCAGTCGTGTGACAACTAGAAGAACGACTGACAGCAAAGAAGTAACTGTACCAGCAGGCAGACGTCAGGCCGATCCCTGACGATGACATTGATTAGGTCCAGCAGAGGGTCAAAGGTCAGGCTGTCAGAGGGAGTGTACGGTCCACATGCCACCAGAACATTTGTTGGCTCTGCAATCACATGAGATGACGATGTGTGTGAATGCTACTTAGGTAAATTTACTAAGGCCATTTCCAGACTGATATTAGGAAGTCTGGACAGCAGAAAAAAACAAACATGAAATGTCAGTCGAATCCAAACCACATCTTTAGGTGATTTGAAGTGCGATGTCTACAGACGCGTCTCAGTCCTGACGCTCTGGCTACTTCCATCTTATTTCAAAGTGTCTTTTGTGCCACACATCTCGCTACACACAATGACGACATCAAATCCAGAGTTACAGAAGTGCATCAGAGCTGCTGAGTCTGTGGACTGAACACTGAAATAAACTGTCTGCTCTGCGACTAGACAGCATGATTTATCGGAGATGATGGATCTCCATTTCTCGTGCTCCCATGTTGGAAAGCCATGTCACCAGTGTAGGTAGACACCTACGTTGTTACCACAGCAACCCATGCTGATGGTTGGACACAAAAATCTGATCGGATCACTTGCAAATAATTATGCAAGACGGCCTGAGAAACAAATCTGATTTTCCTGCAGTCTGAACAAAGCGTGGGAGCTAAAACTTTGACACAAGCAGCCTGCACAGTCACTCCTGCTACTGTAGCTGAAAGCTTCAATGGTGCACAATTACTAGTTTAATCATTAGATTTACAGGAAATGTTACAAACACACAGAAAGTTGAGTGGTATTAACAGGACGCACTGAGGCAAACAGTAACCAACATCGTTCCTTACCTTCATCCATCTCCATTTTCACCTCAGAAGTGTAGAAAGGAAGAGGCACTCCCTGAAAAGGAAAAGGTTATCAACAATAAACAAACAGGCTGCAGATCCGAAGGTTTTACAAACAATACTTCTAGTAAAAGTTGTTCTGTAAAGGAATTATCTTTAAAATGTAGCTGACCTCATGGAGTTTGGAAGCCATCAGCTTTCTTCCTGTTGTGTTCATCCCCTCCATCACCACCACCTGAGGAAAGAGAGCAGACGAGGAGATGAATCTTTACTCCAAGTTAGTTTCATACAACACATGCAGGCAGAAGGGTATTTATCATTATGTGGGAAGTGTCGAATGGTTGTCAGAGTTCTCGGTCAGACGCTGGGTGAGTCTCCAGCCCAGCTCCTTGGCATGCTCTGTTTCTCTTGGTGGTCGTATAACCTGCTGCACACACACTTCAGTGCGCAGGCAAAGGAGAGACCACCGCTCATCAATACCAAAAATCATAAAATACATAGCAGAAATGACAGAAAGCTGCACAAAGCAGACCCATGTGTAGCTTCATCTGCCAAGACAGTAAGAGTCCCTTCTGCTCACCTGACCAGGAAACAGCGAGTACTCCTTGAGCTCTGATAGGTCAACAGGTACTTGCTGACCACCTTGCTCCGGTCCCGCCTCCAACAGAACCGACTGTGCGTTGAGTTTGCCATTACTGTCGCAGCAAACCTGACCCAACACTGTTATACTGTCCTACAGGTGAAGAGACAGAAACACAGCAAACAAATAAACAAGTAAACAAATACAAATACATTGTATTTAATTAGTTCCTTCTAATAAACAGTCAAGATTAACATGTTTAAGCTGTAGTCCACGACTACTCTACAACCATTCAATGATACATGAGAATATTCACACTCTAGACTAACAGTGGTACCTACACCAGCAATGGTGAAACAGGGAAAGCTAACAATTTAAGTGCTCCCGGTGATGGCTTATATTACCAAACAGGCCAAGAGAAGACAAACAGATGAAGAAAAAAGAAAGAGGCAAAGGGAGCTGCCTCGAAAACAAGAAAGGAGTCGTGCATGTGTGGTGATGCAGAGCTGAGGGAAGGGATCGCTAACTGCAAAACGGACAGGAAGTTTGTCACGATGACGATGCTGACAACAGCTTAAAATAAAGTTTGTAAATCTATGAGCTTGCCAGTGAGGAATAAAACATTTCCTGAGAAAAAATTTAAATTATAACTATGAGATATCCACCATGTTTTCAAAACTTTAGTAAACCCTTTTGTACCTGGGCGGGCAGAGAGACGGGGGAGAACTCTTCGATGCTGAAGTGAGACTTGAGGCCCTCGCCGAGCTCCTCTATCTTCTCCGTCAACACTGCAGAAAACAGACACACAGATCTTCACCTTCAAACGATCTGTCAGAATCAAACATACCGTTTCTATTTATTCAAGCAGATTTACTTTTTTGTTTTGGCATCAGTACATTTAGAGGAAATGGGCCAGACGTGTGTGAGATCTGTGACCATAAATAAATCTGCTGCACAAAAAGGATTTTTTTGGAGTGTTTTCTATATTTTCTCTTCTACAAATATAAAACTCTTCCTTCCAAAGCAGATCAATGACTTCACATGCAGGCTCTTACCGTTTCGAACATCGCGCAGCCTCTGGAACATGTACTTGTAGCTGGAGCTGAGGGAGTCTTCGGGCCCTTCGAGGAGTTCCAGCTGGACACCTGCACCCAGGGCCTTCCTGCCTGCCCAGCGGGTGCCCTGCACAGCCCCGAATGTAACCACCACCTCCCCCTTCCCTCCTCGCTGGCTGTACTTCTGTGACGGTGTTGCACTTCCAAAGACAGAGGAGAAGAAAGGGTTTTCTTTCCTTCTACCAATATAATGCAATCTATGTTTGTTGAATTTTTCCAGCAGCTCACTGACTGTTGGTATGTGTTGTTGTTGTTGTTGTTGTTGTTGTTGTTGTGTACCTGGGAGAAAAGCTGGCAGGAGACAGCAGCAGACCCGGGCTGGCCAGAATAGCTGCACTCCTCTTTGATTGAGGGTGTTCAGGAGTGGTCAGTGCTCGCTTCTGAGAGCCCTACAAACAGACAACAGTCAGTGTAGAGCACAGATATGACTCACACTCACTATAGAGCCAGCAAGTGAGTCACTCCTTGTTCATTTAGCTTTTAACGCGTAAATCTCAATATAAACACTGTCTGAAGGCAAGAGAGAGAAAGTTTACCTTAGCAGGAGTTGAGTAGGAGTCCAGTAAATTCTCCTCCTCTTCCTCAGCCCTGATTCTGAACAAAGGAGGTCAAGGACTGTAACACAATGGCAACACACACTCATGCAACACATTCATAGAGAGAAGCTGCTGGATAGTCAAGTGTGAAGAGTTCCCAGTGAAGGATACAAGTCCTGTATTGAGTGGATGTCTCTGGTTCTGTTGTGAGTTTCTTCCTTTCTGAAGCTTTGTTTGGATTTGTTCTTCTTGTTTAACACCTGCAAAGAAAATGAACACACTATAAATACAAAACTTTCCAAGTTCAAAGCAATAATACCGCTACCACTTTTTATCTAAGACAAAAACAAACACGATTAATTAAAAAACTATGAACATGTTCCTGTTACCTCATGTTCAAATTGCTCCAGGGTGTCCATGGTGAGTTTCAGTCCATTTTTTGTGGTGCTGTAGGCCACCCACTCCAACACCATCTCATCTGCCTGTATCCTTGAACAGATACACTGTTCCACCACTGAGGGACACAAGAGATGTGATGCCATTAAATGCACCAAAAATAAGATTAAAAAAATAAATAAATGTAGGTATTCATTTATAAAACGTGACATGGTTTCTGTTTTAATTTTCTTTTGTATTTATTCACTTTCCCCCTAATTCCACTATGTATTTCCTTTACAATTTTACTTTCCATTTTATTTATTCATCGTTGAATGTATTTATCTATTTATATATATGTCTATAGCCAATTATTCCCCCTTTGCATATTATCCCTATTTTTCCCCCCAGATTAATTTATATATCATTTTACATTTCTGACAGCATTTCTGCTTTGTTATGTCATTCATGCCATAAATAAATACAAGAAAAATTGATAAATCAGTAAACAAAATGGAAAATTAAATGGGAAAGTAAATAAATAGGAACATTAATACAAAGATAAAATAAATACAGGAACAAATTGAAACAGAAATTACAATTTATGTCACATTTGATTTATTGAACAATTTCTGAAGCATTTAATGGCATATTCATTAATTTATTTAGTCATTTATTTCTTTTTCATTTTGGCAGTTTCAGTCCTCCATACCAAAATCAATGTGTTGTGAATGGTGGGACAACTGTGAAGGTTGTTAGACTTTGAAAGAAACACATGAGCAACACAAAATGTAGAGACAGGACATACAACAAGAAACCTAGTCTCAACATCAGAAAGGACGATAAAAACACACCAGTCCAATCTCATAACGTCACAGCCTGCAGACTACTCCAGTGGTGGTGCATCACAATAGTAATCTTAGCTTCTGCTGCTAACACGTTTTCCTGTAAAGCTTTACTCTCCAGCTGACA
The DNA here is from genome assembly GCF_040436345.1 of Pagrus major. Taxonomy (NCBI): domain Eukaryota; kingdom Metazoa; phylum Chordata; class Actinopteri; order Spariformes; family Sparidae; genus Pagrus; species Pagrus major. Next base: position 28,185,245 of record NC_133232.1, on the reverse strand, counting down.
TTAACATTAGCATGTGTTGTTACTTACTCTTGTCGAGGACGAAGTCGTCTTGGCAGGGTATGTCGAACATCTCCAGCTCCGACTTTATGCTCTCTCCGGTCACAAGTGCCATTGTTGCTCGCTGTATACTTCCTATATAAACGCTCTGCAGTCCAAGTAGTGTGCTAATGTTTTGATACTTTGGTAGCTAACGTTAGCTTTGCTCTCACTTCATAGCAACGCCGACGATCTATTTCTTTTGACCGATGCTATTACTGAAAACTACCACAGCAACTATCTACACGGTAAAGTTAGATATGAGAAGTCGTAATAAATCTGATCAACATCAGATGGCCATTTCATTTTACCGCGAAAAACTGCTGTCGCTGTTGGCGGCCGGAACTTACGTCACATTCATAGAAAGTCTTAAGCGGAAGTTGGCAGCGCCACCAAAATAAAAGCCTCCAACGCCCTCTAGTGGCCACCTTATTGTACAGATGTTCATGTTATTATACACAGAAATGGAAGGTGACTGCAAGTATATTCACTTAAGAACAAGTTTGATGTACTTGTACTTTACCTAAGTACTTTACTGACTGTACTTTTCCCTCCAGTACATTCATTTGATAACTTTACTAGTTACTTTGCAGATAAGAACTGTGCAAACAAAAACAAAGAAATCTGTTGTAACACAGAAACAATGCATTCTTTAAATTAAAAGTTGAATAGCCATTCCATTTACAACATGTACTAGTACCAATTTCTATAAAATGTGCGTTCTTGTGTGCTTTCAGAGCCTTAAACCAGAACAAAACTCCTTCAGGACAAACACAGACACTCTCAGATTTCTGCTCTGGTGAGCTCATCACTCTCAGGATGTTCTTCCATCTGTGAAAGTAATGATGTGTTGTTAGGTTACGGGTTAAAAACCATATATATAAAAGCACTGAGGTGCTGCTATAGTAACTAGTTGGTATCAGTGAACAACAAACATCCCACTCACCTGAGCGGAGTAGCACTTGCTCTTGGGAACGAATTTCCATGATGTCACCCTCCTCAGAGATTCACGGAGGGAGGCTGACAATTCATGAGTGTCACGCACCTGATAGACACTTACATTATGGATGCACGTCCGACTGTTGTCACACCGTCAACAAGTATACATGTACAGTATATTGCTGTATGAATTTACAGAGTAGCACATCTTTGTCAGGGCATTTTTTTTTCAAATTTAGAAAGTTATGAAAGTGAATTCATTTTAAATAACTGCATATACATTTTTAAAATTCATTTTTCACACCTTCATGCGGTTCAGGCAGGCATTTCTGAAGTCCATGTTGCTGCTGCAGCTCACAATACTGATGGACGACCTGAGAATCACCTCAGCAGCTGAACGCAGCTTCTCTTGGTCCTTTAATGTCACACACACACACACACACACACACACACACACACACACACACACACACACACACACACACACACACACACACGTCTTTTCTTGGATGTTAAAGCAGCATGAACACCTAACAATGTGTACACCAAACTTCTCTGCTGTAGTGTTTGTAACAGACGATCTGTTCACTGTCAGCAAAAAAGGAGTTGACTGTTTTATGGGGCTTTTTTGTTAATGTTGTGAATGAATAAGCTACTCGTGAGTTATGTAGACTCGTGGTTTTGCTTGTGGTTGTGATTCACTGTGTAATCTACAGGGAAAATTAAGCAAGAGCCGTTTCTGATAAATCAGCCAACTCTAAATTTCGCCACGATATGACTGTATTACACTTATCTGAACTGCCTGATGTTGCATCCTATTGTCTGTGCCAGACAGAGATTAATTAGTGTTGATCAATGTATTGATTCTTTTTCCATGTCAACACTTAATTGATTAGTCTACTGCAACCTGCAAGTATGACATCTTTGCTCAACAATATACTGATTATCTAAACTGCTGCTGATCCATTTTTCTGTCAACTGATTAGACAAATTATTGAGGAACTTCACACTATTAAAGAAAAATTGTCAGAATTATGGAAACAAAAACAACTCTGATTAAGAGTATTTCCTCTCTGACAGTCTTGCCTTTTTCCTGCAACTTTGGGCTTTCAGTGTGCCCTTCAGCTCAGTCTGCAGAGCTGTTGTGACTGCCTTCCTGTTGTTGTTCAGAATAGCCTCCAGGTGGCGCTCTATCAGCGCCTCTGTGGCTGTGGGAGGATCACAGATTCAGAGAAAACAAATGTGAGAAAGACCAGCTTAAACACAGTGTTTTGTGATTGTGTACATGCAGCTGTCTCTCACCCATAATGTCAGAGAGCTGGTAGGTGAACGGATCATTGTGCTGCAGGAAGAGAAAAAGCAGGAGTCTCTGCTGCATTCGGGGAGGACTCGATTCTTGCTGTGAATCCTCACAGTTTTCCTGCTCTACTGTGTACACTGTGCCACCGCTGTGCACAAGATCTGCAGAGACAAAATGAAAAGACAAACATGATTATTAGTGCTGATATCCACTTTGAAGAGTAAACACACTGCAAGTCTACACTGGCTGAAAGCGCACTGCATGGTCGTGGGTTATAAAACTCAACGAGTGCGTAATATCGTGGTCATGGTAGACACACCTTTGGGTTGGGCAAGTGATTGTTATAATGTTCTCTAACTCTTCTAGTTTTAAAACCAGAGTTTACTTAAGTTCAGTGAGTTAACAGACGTTTACAAAAGTCTTTTCTTGGACGTAAAAGCAGCATGAACACCTAACAATGTGTACACCAAACTTCTCTGCTGTAATGTTTGTAACAGACTGATCTGTTCACTGTCAGCAAAAAGACAGGACTTGACTGTTTTATGGGGCTTTTTTTGTTAATGTTGTAAATGAATAAGCTGCTTGTGAGTTATGTAGACTCGTGGTTTTGCTTGTGGTTGTGATTCACTGTGTAATCTACAAGAAAAATTAAGCAAGAGCCGTTTCTGATAAATCAGCCAACCCTAAATTTCCTCATGATATGACTCTATTACACTTATCTGAACTGCCTGACATTGCATCCTATTGTCTGTGCCCGACAGAGATTTATTAGTGATGATTATGCGTAGTTCCAGACAAAGTGTCACTTTACACAGAACCAGATCAGCTCAACTCAGCTCTCTCACAAGATTTACAGTAATCCTAGATTTAACCTTTTAACCTAACTTAATGCCTGAGAGAAAAACTCAAGTTCCCCCAGGACTTACTGAAAGACATATTTAGTATTTCTGCATTAAAATATTTAAAAAACAACTAGACCTTTGTTACAAATTTTGTTTAGTTGTGTCCTTACATCATCCCAAATGTTACAACAATGTTCAAACCCGGATAAATCTGTAGTTTACTTAAGATAATGGTTCTAGATGCTGTATCGTAGGCAGCTGGACGTGTTTCAGTTTCTTGAAGACGTTTCACCTCTCATCCAAGAGGCCTCTTCAGTTCTGATAATGGTGTGTTAAGATAATGGTATGTTTCATTTAGTTTCTTCCCGCTGTAACTTCTGGGAAAACATCAGTTGATACATCAGAGAGTGAGGAAGGAAGGAAGGAAGTTGGCGAGCGTAAATAAAACTCGTCCTTGAACATCTCTGCCTCAGTCGTGAAGATGGATTCTCATTCACAATGGCTGTTGTTTAACACTGAAAACAACAACTCCCATGATCCCATGCTAGTTACGTTTTTTGTTTTGTTTTGATGGAAAGACTCCTAGCAGCAGAGATTACATATTGTGCCTCTAAAGGCTTATAAACATTCAAGAAGGCAGAATTAAATTCAGAAAGGCTGTTGTCAGGACACACAAGAAGACCAAACCACCGTCTTGTCAAGTACTTTGACATGAGAAACCCACTCAGTAATTGTCATGAAATCCATTTCCAGCCAATATTCAGAACAAAAAAAAAAAATACTCCTAAGAATTATGTTTATGTGTTAGGCAGGAGAATTCATTTTGGGGGACTGTAATGTCGCCAGTAGTCTCTTTTAAACATATCAGAGGAAAATGTTATGAACTAATGTTGATCAGAAACTGCCGTGCTGACATCTTTACAGAGACCTGTCTTCATGACAACATCCCGGACCAAGCTGTTGCACTCGACGGGCTGTCCTTGGCGCGGATTTAGGTGGAATGAGGAGAGCTGATCTCTGTGTTGACATCATGCTTGGTGCTCAAATGCAGTCCAACTTACTGAACAGTGTTTACCAGATGTTAAAAACTTTCAATGTGAAGATGCCGACCACATTATCATCACCATCTTGTTGCTTTTGTTCGCATTCATCCAGATGCAAATGTAAAGAAAATGCCCCACAGGGTGTATACATGTTTATGTATAACTTTATATGTGTTCTTTGTTTCTGCAGCATGAAGTTACAAATTCTCATTTTGTTTTGCAACCCTGTGTTGTATAATGTGAAATAAATTAAAGTCAGGCAAGACTAAGCTGTGATTACATGCTGGTCAGAGTAAAATATAACAAATGTAAACAAGACAGCACGAAAACACATCGTAAACACTTTCCCCTGCCCCAAATTCCACAGCCCAACTCTCCGCTATGAGAACCGTTTTGCTATGTGAAAAACTAACCATTTGCTCTAAATGTAAACCACTTGTGCAGATCATTTAAATGTGAACATAATTCACAGGAGACAGTGAAAAATGCTGCTTCAATCATTTCCCTGCCAGAGCCCAGATTTTCATTGTTGGAGCCGTTTCTCCGCGAGTTCTGTTTTTTGTTACTGTGTTCTTTTGTTCTCTTCTGTTGTTCTGTTTGTTTTCATCCCTCTGAATAAAATAAAAGTCTTTTTGTGTTCCATTAAAGTCTAACAAGCAGCTTCGGGCCAGGGCAGATTCGCTATCAAGTAAACACAGGTGGTTGAAATTAGTATTTTTCCATTCAGGCGTCATAGTCAGGAAGTAATCACGTGTTAACTAAGTGTTTTAGAAGGACACGTTTTAAGATAGGATTAACTGTCCAGGACTCGTGACCTACATCAGGTTTTCATTAATAGCCTGTCCAGGAAAACCAGCCCTAACAGTTATCTCATAAGTATCTTGACCATCAGTGTGTGGTGTTGTCTACCTTTAGAGGATGAGCAGCGAAGGCCGTGCAGGCCCAGTTCCTGACAGTCCAGATGTGGAGGAAGGTTCTGGAGGAAGGTAGAGAGGCCTGTGACAGGAACATTACTGGGGCTGCATACCAACACATGGACACATGTGCAGTCAAGGAAGCCTAATCCAAATCAGATGCCCAAACCATCTCAACTGAGGCGACACTAAGGAGCAGCGGATCTATTCGTAGTCCCCCCCCCCCCAGATGTCTGAGCTCATCACAATCCTCACTATCTGCTATCTACACTAAAGGCCGACCAGTAAAACAAGAGCTCTGTACGTGGGTTCAGATTGGTCAGATGTATGGAAGTCAAAAAGTAAGCTGGTGTTTGGATTTCTCTCTCTAGCTTTCTTTTTTAATTCGTTGCAGAACCTTTTCTGTTACTTTCCATTCTTTGCAAACGTGCTTCATTATGACATATCAGGTCTCTATGAGCCGGCTTTTACTAGTTTTGTTCCAGAATAACCAGACCCTGAGATACTTGAACTCGTTCGCTTGGAGCAGTGACTTACTAGTCTGTTGGGAGTACCCTGGCCTCAGTCTCAGGAGTTACTGACCCTCACCCCTGCTGCTCTCACACTCAGCTGCAAGACTGTCCCAGAGCGCACTGAAGTCACAGTCTGATGAAGCCAGCTGAACCAAGTCCACTGTAAAAAGCAGAGATTCAGTCCTGAGGCCCACACAACTACAGATTCTTTTTATGAAAATCACGAAGAGAAACGTGATTAAATCAGCAAAGGATATTTTTATGTGAGTGAGTTGCGTCGCCAGATTGGGGTACTGAAGCACACAGGGGCTGAGGAGCGTGACAGGCTGGATGCTGAGCTCCCCGAACAGGCCCTGGTCCATGGCTTCAGGTGGGATACTGAGTGGCAACCTGCCTCCAAGGACGGGGTGTCCTCCCAGACACCAGCATCCTTTCTTCACACACTCTGGTGGCCTTTAAATAAAAGGAGAGAGGATCAACTGCCTGCAAGCAACACCAGCACTTTCAACGTGTTTTGCATTAAGATGAAATTATCCTGTTGGGCTCTAAGACAACATTGGTCCACACAAACAGCAACAATCTTAATATGAAAAACAGCATTACTCTGTGCTAGAGGTGACATCCAAGATCAGCGATGGTTGGTTTGCCAATGCAATTTTACTCTTGGTCTTCACTCTGCAAGAATATGAATACAAAATTAACACTTCATGAAAACAGACCCCAGGGGGGTTAACGAGAGAAGTGACCCATTGTGTTTGTGTTTTTGTTATTATGTTGTTACTCCTACAATAAAAAACAACGTCAGCCATCTACTTCTCCTTAGTCTTTGTGAGTGAATCAGTGGTGAATCATTGAATCAGTGCGGAGGGCATGTCGAGAAACAGTTCTGAGTAAAACTGTTACCGATCATCTGGTCATCTGACATCTGTCATCTGATCTGATAGGAAGCTTGTTAGAAATAAGAGATAAGAAAGCTGTAAGCTGTGCCTGTGTAGTTGGCGGTCATACCTAAAGTCTCGCTGGATGATCTGCTGATTTATTCTGAATCTGAGGTGGAGTTTTATCTGTGAAAAAGAAGGGCAGTCAAATTTTGTCTCTCGAACTTGAATGCTGTGGATACATGTCAGAGGGAAGCAGATCCTACCCCTGCGTTAGACACACTGAATGCGTGTAGGAACGCTTCTAAACGAGCGCACCGCTCTGGACAGAAAAGTCTGGCATTCATCTGAAAATGCAAACAAGAAGAAAGAGATGATACGGCACTCGCAGGCTCACTGTTACCATCAATCACATTCTAATTTAGGAAAATCAACGCTGAATTAAAATAGTTTTTCAATGTGTTTTGGATTCAGTGTAGTTATAATTACTGACATCTGAATGATTTTGGTCTAATTAGTAAGATCAGTAAAGTGATCCCACACAGACATCTTGCAACACTCTTCTGGCAGACAGAGAAGTTACTGTAGTACTTTAGTATAAGACAATGCTCAAGCGCTAATATCAGTAGCTAAACATAGCACAAAAAGTAAGAAAATTTGTGTTTGGTAGATTATTTCTTTGTTGTAACAATGCTTCTTGGCAATAAATCTTATACCGTTGGAAAGCCTGTTTATTTCTCTTTTAAATGGTTCCACATTTCAGGAAGGAACATGTATTTGTGGGATGAGCAGCAGAGCTGAGGATCTCGGTTGCACCCATGAAAAATGTGCCAAATCTTCTCTGCCAAACAGCTTATTCTGCTATTGACTCTTGTTTGGTGGATTAGAGGATTGAAGTCTGAAGAAACAAGACATAGTGGCAATTTAACAATTTATTAATTTAACAAACAGGAGCCTCGGTAGCGTGAGGAAGAACCATACACAGCCACAACAGCCTGGCACCTCCTCCACATGCTGGTCACCAGCCTGGTCACACACTGCTGTGGGATGGCATCCCATTCTTCAACCAGCATTTGTTGGAAGTCAGCCAACGTGGTTGTGTTGGTCACTCTGGCACAAACAGCACGCCCAAGCTGATCCCACTAGTGTTCAATGGGGTTGAGGCCAGGACCTCTGGCGGCCATTCAATCCTCTCCACTCCCAAATTCTGGAGGTGGTCTCTGAGAAACCCCGCTCTGTGTGTGACCAGACTGGTGACCAGCATGAGGAGGAGGTGCCAGGCTGTTGTGGCTGTGTATGGTTCTTCCACACGCTACCGAGGCTCCTGTTTGTTAAATTAATAAATTGTTAAATTGCCAATATGTCTTGTTTCTTCAGAGTTCAATCATCCAATCCACCAAACAACACCAAACAAGAGTCAATAGCAGAATAAGCTGTTTGGCAGAGAAGATTTGGCACATTTTTCATGGGCGCAACCCAGATACTCAGCTCTGCTGCTCATCCCACAAATGAATGCTCCTTCCTGAAAACAGGCTTTCCAACGGTATAAGATTTATTGCCAAGAAGCATTGTTACAACAAAGAAATAATCTACCAAAAACAAATGTCCTTACTTTTTGTGCTATGTTTATTATTCGGGCTGATTAATTGCTAATAAAGGATCACTATTGTTTGTACCTGAAATGACAGGAGTAATCTGGGGGAACCATACAGATCAGTGAAGGCAAACAGCTCCTCGGGGTCAGGCTGAAGACACGGCCACACACAGGGAAGCATGCTCTCCTTCAAATCTCTCAGGTCTAATGTAGTAGTAAGAGGTGATTTAGAAATACAGTGTATAAAAGCTGAAGGTGTATGTATTGTGCATACATACCAGGTTGTAGCGCTTTCATTTTAATCCCTCTGCACCAAGAACCAGCAGCTGCAACTGCACCATAAATGGGATCACTGTTGCAATATTTACTGGCATATATCAGTCAGCACAGTTCATCAAAATATAACTGAATATATTCAATATATTCAATTATATTGATATTCAAATCGCAAGAAGTTGCAATTGATAAAGGTAAAATGTGTGACAAAACAGCATTATAATGAATTACTGTCACATCATCGTGATTTTAATCGTTTTTTTTTTCATTAAAAATTAACATTGTGACGCAAAAATGATTATTCCCACTAATCATGAATCATTCTTCAACAGTGATATCTGTCAAAAATAATCGCAATATGATTTTCTGACCGTATCATGCCACATACTGTCCAGAAAAGAAAATCAGCTTCTAACACACCCCTTAAACTATGGGGAGAGGAGCCAATTTCAAATCAAGTTTCCCTCTTGACCCTCTTCACGTCCAGGCTGAAAATACTCCAAATCAAGAAGTTCTCATGCATCAAGTGACCAGTTTGTCATGGGATTTTATTGTGGTGATGTTTCTATTTTTTTTTTTGTGTCAGATTTCTCTGAAATTCAGCCTCTGATATACATGTGTATCACCATGGCTTGCTCATTTTTTATCTGAAATGTCATTTAATGTATATATGGATGATTAATACCCATGAAACTATCTAAAATGTAGTTTAAAATTGGACTCTCTTTATGATGATTCAAACTTTAGACTGGCTTTAACTCAGAAAGAAACGTCTAAATGTGCTTACAAATAAGGAGTTATTATTTACCTATACTTTACATACATTTAAAGTAGTGTTAATCAAATGTATGTCTTTTTCCTGTTGAAATACCTTCTGTTGTTCAAGCACATTTGGTTTCAACTTTGATAAAAACTGCTATCTGACAAACATTTTCCTTATAGGATGCCTAAAGGGTTTTATTGGACAAGTTGAATATCCTGTGGGACTTTGTGACTTACCAGTGCAGTTTAGACTTTGAACAGAAGCTCCTGTTTCAGTCCACAAAAGCACCAAAAGTCCTCCTGCAGTCTTTAAACCACATCGTCGTCTTTGCTTTCCCAAAATCATCACGAAGCGCAACACCTGAAGTGTAGATTCAAAACACCAACTCTTACTTTAGCAAGCTAAGCTACGGCTAGCTTACGTTATGTTATGCTAGCTCGCTTCAAACGCTCAAACCTCTCTTAATTTTACAAACAATTAACTACGAGTAGACATCAGCTGTCAATTAAAACTTAATTTAATGATCAGATGAGTGATATTTTAAAACTTTACCTGTTGTATTTCTGTTAGCATCTTCAGTGGATTAGCTGGTCTGGAAGCTGCCTGGCCCACTGTACTCAGCCCAGATGTTTAGATGCTGATCAACTTCACACTTATACACCTAGAACACACCTGGTAATGATATTACACCTGTGAAATAACATGAGGAATATCTCATAGTAGATGTCTCTTACATCAATAACAAATGTGTTGAAATTACCTTAATTAATTATTAATTAGGCACCTGACAGCCAGGAATTTAGAAGTACTGTGGTGTTGAGGTGAATGTTTGTTATATCTAACAACAGTAAAGATATTAAAAAGTCCTGCACACTGTCAATCACTTTATTGTTCTTGTTTCATATTGTTATATTTAATATATTCATACTTCACTACTCAGAATTAGTTAGGGATATTGGTATTGATATAAAAGTCAAATGCATTAAAAGTAAACAAAAAAAAAATCCACAAAACACAAGATAAAAATTCAGATATGTCACAAAATAAACAATCAAGTGAAACACTAAAATATCCCAGTATCGCTACCTAATTTTGAGAAGTATATTATATTTTTGGGTCATCCAAGATATTATAGTCTAAAAAACCAAGTGTACTTAATCTGTCCTTTGCTGTTAGTGTGTAATCATAGATTGCAAATATGAGTGAAGAATAGAAAATCCTCTTTATGTTTTCAAACTGTGTCAAATTAACGAAAAATAACTGAGTAAAGGATCTTAACTAAAGGCTTTTCCTTTTCAGGTATCTGCACTTTGCTTGGGTGTTTTTAATTTTCTACCAACTTTGTACTTTTACTCCCTAAATTTTAACACAAGTATCTGTACTTTCTGTTCTTTCCATTTTCAAAACAGGCTTGTTACCGAGTACGTTTCAGAGCCTGCACTTTCTCACTTTTACTTAAGTGCAGATGTTGAATCAGCCAGATAGTCATATCCAGATAATGATCCCCACAAATAATCGTAACATCTCAGTAGACAACATAATTTATTTCATTTGTATAAATTCATACATTTTCAATACATCGATCCAGTGTATGAAAACAAAGCAGTATCAAAAGATAACAAACAAAAACATTTTTTAAAAAAGCTCTATTTTGTCTGTCTGGCTTTCACAGCTGTCATTAGTATAAATATGTATGCTACTACATAGATTTACATGGTCAACTCGAATCACTTTCCTTCCTTCTCACACCACTCCTTGTATGCTCCGGCATAATTACGTGCACTGAAAAAAGAAGACAGAAGACAAATTTTAGGACGACAGTCAAAGCTCAGCAGGGAAAGCTATTCATGTAGAAGCCTTGGGCTGTCTGTTTAAAAGCAAGATGCTGTGTGTGCGAGTGTATAATGTAACTTATTTACTTCACGTATCCAAGTTTACAGGCTGTGTTTGTGGCCGTTCCTCCTCTCTTGCCCATCTGGCAGTGAAACACCAACTCTGGTGCATCCAACGGTGGCTTGGTTACTCCGTACTTGGCCTTGAATGCTTCTGGCTCCATTGCAAAAGCAGCCTCTACTGAATCAACTGAATGAAAGGGAGGAAGGCAGAAAAGGGTTGTAAGATTAGATAGATGATGGACATAAACATTAAAGGAGACATATTATGCTTTTGGGTTTTTTTTCTCTTTCTTTCAGTGTTTTATACTTTAAAGATCTTTAAAAAGGTCAAAATCTCTCTCACAGAACACACTGCTCCTGAAACACCTCATCAGTAGTCCTGCCTTTATTTCTGTGACTTTGTGTCCACCATGTCACACATACGCATAATTTATATAGTTATTTGCTAAAGTTTAGCAAGTAAGAGTTAATTTGGCGCAGCTGCTCTGTTATTGTTAGCGGTGCTGGCTCAGGCGTGTGTGAGCTGACCAATCAGAGCATAGTGGGTATTCAGGATGGGGGCCTTAAAGAGACAGGAGCTAAAATGGAGTGTTTCAGACAGAGTGGGGACAGCATGAGAAAACTGATGTGTTTTTATATACTACTAAAACTACTACTATTCTAGTAGTAACCAAAAAATTATGAAAGTGAAAATGAACGTAGTATGTCCCCTTTGACATCATACACTGATGCTTACCCACCACTGAATACAAGGACAACAAGGAAGTGTTCAGTATGAGACAATGGTACATAATTATATATTTTTACCTTGTTGTTCTCTCCCGCCCGCTGTAAATGAATTTAAAAGAAGCTCACCTGGGATGTTAACAGATCCTGAAATACGTCCTTTATCCACTTCGTCTTTCGTGCGGACATCAACCAGAAGGAGATTCTGGCTTTTTCCCACAAGTGCTTTCAGTTCCTCATAGGAGATTTCCTTGGTGACTGGCAATGAGAGAGGGAACAACATTAACGGCTTTGCAAAGTCTGATACGGCTTTGTTGAATAGTCCCATAAAATTGCAAAAAAAATTACGCTTAGGCTTCAAGTCATAAAACAGCCGACACAAGATTTTATTACTTACCATCACGGACTGATAACCTTTGCAAACAACAGAAACTACTGTATCTGTCGTATGCTCCTGCACACTGAGGTACAAGAGTGGATACAAACCACCTGTTTGTTTTTAATACATGACACGGAAAAGGAAATTCTGACTCAGTTGTTAGTGCCACAGCAATCCTTAAATACGATACAGATTTTCAGGTTGAGGAGAAGGAGAAGCTCTGGTATCAGTTAAGTACCTGAGGTATCAGTGCCAGTATCAGGAGAACAAAACACACTTAATGTTCCTCCACCTTCAGGGTACATTCCTGAAATATTGCTCCCTCATGTTGGCACTCTTTTTTTAATCAGGCTGTGTTGTGTGTGTGTGTGTGTGTGTGTGTGTGTGTGTCTGAAATTTAGGAGTAAGTGCACCCACTCGCCTTTGATGCAACAGCTCACAGTGTGCAAACACTTATGAAACCGGTCTGTGGTTGTTGCTTGGGGGATCTAATGCCATTCCCGGAGGACACAATTAGCTTCCGGTTAGACCTTAACAACACTTGTGTTATCTGCTGAGTCATTCTTCGTAAGCAATAACTGACTTAAAACCAAAGTTAATTCACTCCTCATTTACTATTTATTAAATTTTAGTTCAACAAGTCTGTGCGAGAGACAGCTAGCTTGAAGTACATTTGACGCAGGTAGTGCCACTTTAACTGCGACAGTTACAGGTTATCATAAACTATTAACAAGTGTCAGCTAAATATTTAGCGAAAAAGTTTCTCAAACAACTTTAAGGGTGTTTCACAGTATTCGTAAAATGCATATAGGCGTTGGTTAGTCGTGTCTACATTAAGTGTGTCTCAGTAAATGAAGTTAAAAAGCCTCACCTGAGCTCGCCATCCTGGTTTTAATGAGGTTGTTATAAATGGCTCCGTCGTTAACAACAATACACCGTCTTCCTCAAATTACTTACTGACCAATCATTGGCTGAGACGCCGAGGAAAGGCGGGACTTGGCTTGAAAGACGTTGGTCGCTAGCCAATAAGATGGACTTCTCAATAACGGTACCTTTACAAGACTTTCAAAATAAAAGATGTGAAGTTGTAGATCATGAATGTATTATTTAAACAACGATGTTGTGTTTAGATAAATGCAAACAGTAGTGGAGGGATCACCTGCTTAAAAAAAATCAAGTATCAAGAGTAAAGGCACTTGCTATGCAGAATGACCCCTTCCATAGAGTTATATTATCATAAAAACATATTCAGTGTTGTGAAAAGTGATGAGTGACAGTAAAGGTGAAAGTCTCCCATAGAAATAGTGCTTGAGTAAAAGTCTTAAAGTAGGCTACCTGATCTTAAATTTACTTAAGTATCAAAACTTCAAGTGGTAAATCATCATCAATTTTATTCTTTATACTAAGGGTCGATATTCAGTGTTTTTCTTTTAGATGATCAGAATCAATGTTCTTTTTTCTGATTGCCAGTGAAATAAATTTTAAAATGATCGTGAACTAGTAACTAAAGTTATCAAATAAATGTAGTGCAGTAAAAAGTACAATATTTGCCTTCAAAATGTAGTGGAGTGGAAGTATAAAGTAGCAGAAAATGGTAAAACTCAAGTAAAGTACAAATACCTCAAAATGGTAGTCAAGTACAGTACTTGAGTAAATGTACTTGATCATTTGTTTTGTAAGTAAAATCTTATCTGCACAGTAAAAATTAACTAAAGCTCTCAAATAAATGTAATTAAGTAAAAAAGTACAATATGCCCCTCTGGAATGTAGTGGAGTAGAAGTATGAAATGAAATACTGAAATGAAATACTTAATACTTATGAAATAAGTGTAAAAGTTCCTTCTCCAAATGAGAGGACAAACAAAATAAATGCCGATGCCTCTGTACAGCACAAAAGGGATCAGTGAATGGTTTGATAAGTGTCGGCATTATTTATCAGTCACCAGATCTCGATCCAAATCAATATCTTCAGGACATTTTGTACAGACGTTTGTTCAATCCCCCCAGTAACGTTTCAGAGATGAGATGCCAAGCCACCAGCACTCCTTGTGGCCTGTGGCACCTTCATTAATTCGTCACCCTGCTGATCTTAACAAAATGTCGGCCTGTGCAAAGCCTTTCAGATGAAAGCAACAATTCAACGTCATTTTTACAAAGTTTTTATTAAAATAAGTTTTAGTTTATTACAAAAGTTTCAGTCAGTATATCCTAAAAATATTATTTACAGTTAAATTCAACCATGATGGAAATAAAAAACCACGATAGTAAACCAACGAGGGTTAATTTGCCAGCAAATAAACCTGTAGTTCTAACCACAAACTAACAGAATTACCCATTTGTTAGTGTTATTCCTGGAGCACTACCCCTCTTTCTCCCAATATGTTTGCATATTCCTTGAAACAGGATTGTAAACAACTTCTTTAATTCTATAATCGATCATACAACACCCCAGAACTATTTAGCTTTTGTTTATGATTACACTGTCACTGTACTCTCTGTGTCCCGAAGGCCTTTTTAGTGTGACAAGGATGGATTGTCTGTGTTGAACTGGTCTTGATCACAGTGTTCCCTCTGTGCTGTAAGAAGGGTTTCCTAGTCCATCGGCAGAGTCTCCCTTTGCCTTTTGACACAGCTTATACTTCCAGAGGATCACAGCTCCTATAATGAGAATTATTAGGAGGGAGACTCCTCCGCCTATGATCCCAGCCAGCAGTTTATGATCAGATGTTTGAGGGTTATACCGTGTACAAGAGAAGACTGTGGGGCTGCTGGGTCCTGCTTTGTTCAGCGCCTCCACACACACCTTAGTCCCAGCTTCCAAAGATCTGACCCAACCCTTTCGTGAACTGGCCTGAAACTTCTCTTTTTCTTTTCCATCAATCACCACAGTGTATCCGGACACTGGAGAAGATGGAGCGCACCACCGGATCTCCACCTTCCCTTTGTGTTCCCCTTCAGTGACTGGCAGCAGCGCATCGATGCGTGGTGCATGAGGAGCCGCATCATCCCTGCTGATCCCAGGACAGAGACACCCAGTCTCAGCTGCAAGTATGGGGCATGGCTTCTGATCCTCCGAGCAGGGGTTGTAAGGGCAGGGCTTTGAATGTTGCTGAAGAGTAGTTCTTGCGGTGGCCATCACTATAGGAGGATCGTCAATGTCACCCATGGTTATGACCTTGTGACGGCTGAAGGGAGGGGAAGCAGTGGTAGCGCGAGCGAAAAGGTGGGAGGTGAGGAGAGGCGAGGCAGTCAGAAAAATGAGAAGCACAACCAGGTTCCTGCGATGTGACGTCATCTCTGTGGGCAGAAATGACAAATAATGACATGAATAATACTGCCAATAATACAACCATAAATGGATCACTAACAATATATTTATCTACTCATTCTGAAAGGGGAAATACATTATTTTTGGTCAATACTTCCATTAAAATCATAATTATTGTAAGTAATACGGGGGGGAAAAAGGAACTGAAATTAGACGTTGGAGTTATTTTAGTAGTCAAAACACAGAAATCAAAATAGAGAACTTGGTTTCATCATTCCACAGAAGGATCCACAGTGATACTAAGGATAAGAGATCCCCCCCTTTCACCAGAATACAAAGGTTTGTTGAGAGACAAGAAACAAATGTCTTTGGCTCGCTGACTGGGATGCTATTTCGCCAAGGTTTACAGCTCGGAAATGACTGTGTGTAATCAAACATTTGCGATGTTCTGTTTTCCATCCTGTAAACAGCTTTAGATAAATAAATGCTGAGTCCAGGGAGTTAAAAAACAAAATACAACTATTGGGGTGACCCCATCACCACTTCCATTTTCTCCTGGCACCAAGCCAGATGAGTTCTGTGGGAACCCAAAACTGAATCAAAACACAGATGGATTTCTACTTTACACTCTGTGTTTAAGCTTAAAATAATCCTTACACTCAGAGGATGTTTTTCTCTTGCCTTTCAGTGATGACTACATCTTTTAAAAATACACATCAAACCATTGCAGTATTTTGCACTGAGGTCAGCTTTAAAGTTAAGAAAGAAGTTTGAAATGTTTTACTGAACCTGTTTGTTGGTGATGGATGTTCCAAGTCTTAATTCTCTCTCTCTGTCCGTTGTTCCCTCTCCGTCTGCTCTCACCGTGTACTCAGTAACGTCCTCTGTTCTCACCGTCTTAAGTTGACTCCCTCCTCCTCCTCAACACCCCCTCCTTCTCTCCCCTCGGTGCCTCTCCCTCCCCTTTTACTCTTTCTTTGCCTGTTTTTTTTTCCACGTCTTGCCTCCTTCTCTTTCTCAACAGGGCTTCCACCCAGCCATCGTTACTCTTTTATTTTTCTATTGTGTGGAATTCTTCTATGAATGTGTGTCGGGAAAGTAAGCGAGGGGGGAGGCAGAGTCACCATGTGCCCGTGTGCTTGCTCCTTAGCATATTAATTTGCAGAGCAGCAGCATGAGGCAGGCTTGTGCTTGTTGCAGTATGTGTTTTTGCAATCTGGAGGTGTAGATGCCTGTTTTTGATTACTTCTTTAAGACTTCCTGCGTACTCCGCAGGTGTTCTTCTGGAAACCACCAGGACACTTAGGGTCACATCAGTGTGTGTTTATGTGTGCCTTTAAGTGGGGGGTGAGGAATGCACGCATGTGTATTTATTATGGACCCCCTCCACCTCTTGTAGCCCCCATTGTGACAAGCTGGGGAGGGGAACGATCAAGGCTTTCTCCTCTCATCCTTTTATGGTGTAAAGCTGGCAACGCAGGCGTGTTCCTGCTTATGCCAAGTACCCACATGGCACACATGAGAGGAAAAGTACCAGGACAGAGGCCTGCTTCTTTACCAACATCAACTCTTAAAGGATCTACTCGACTAAACCACTAAAAATCAAGCTGACTGCTGCTTTTACTTAGAATAAATAGCTTCATCTTAATTTGAGCTGATATAGAGTCTGTTTATTGTTATGTGCATATGCAAGGACATTTTTAAAGTGTCTTACCCATGGAGTCCGAGGAGTTCCATTCAAAAAAAGAACAAATAAATATGGAAACATAAAGGGGAATAAATACAAGAAGAAATAAGTAAATAATGTGAAAATGTAAAGAGAAATGAATAAAAGAACAAATAAATGTGGAAATATATATATATAAATCTATTGTTTTGCATACAATATAATCATAATATACGCTGTTTTATGTATATTTCTCAACAGGTATGTATGTTTAAATTCTTTTTAATTTATTTATAAAAAAATGTATCCCTTGATTATGCCTCATTCTTTCCCCTTTTGCTTGCATATTTATTTTCTTACTATTTTACAGAGCTTCTTTTATTGCACTCCAATGACTACATACTTATCAAGCAGTAAAAAGCAAAACCAACAAACATAAAACTAACTGCATTAAAGTAGGGGTTGTGAGAGTGTGCCCTTGCATGTACAAATCAACCTGGCATGTCCACATGAAGACAAACTGGTTTAATCATATGAAACAATAAATTATTGAGATAAGAATAAACACTGAATAAAGACTTAGACTCTACGGCAGGAAGTCGAGAGCAGATTTATGTACTATTTTTATACAAAGTTCGATGTACTCATTTGGGAAAACATGTGGTGTTCGGTTTTGTGTGAACGGTTGTGTGAATGCATTCAGACTAAGATTCAATGTGAGAAATCAGAAAAGGTTGCTTAACTGAGCAGAAACTGAGGTGTAGCCTTGTGTAACATTTAACCACACCTGTAATCTGTTTCATGGCTCTATGGAGTGCATTCATTTTAAATGACCAACAATTTCGAGTTGTATTTCTGTATGTGACAAGAATGTTGTCATTATGCCCAAGACTGTAATATTAGGGGTTTGCTCACAGGGAATGTGAGTCATAGATGCAGAAGTGACAAGCTTTTGTTATTCATTGTGAAGATTGTTTTTCATTAGGGAGGTTCTGGGGATAGAGGCTGAGATTCTGTATTTACAACGCGGGGATTGCTCGTAAATTGCGCTGTCTCGGGGAAGGGGCGTCAGTGAAAACGTTGCCCATTTTCACGTCTTGGTTCCTGTCGTCATAAGCGAAGAGGGCATGTTACTTCCAAATAATCTCTCCGAGTAGATGACACACACACCCATGATCTCCCATAGTGGTTCGCTGCTTCGAGGAAAAGTCTGGTAAACAATGAAGCCTCAAACAGCAGATGGAAAGTTTTCAGTGCCATCAGAAGATTCACATTTTGAGTGTATTATCTCAACAACTGTTGTAAGGATTGACATGGTATTTGATGCAGACTACATGCCCCTCTCAGAAAGAATAAGTTTAGTGATCCTCTAACTTTACATCTCGTTCCATCAACAGTTTAAAATTTGAATTTGTCCAATACTTTGGCTAATGACCAAATACCTACAAACCCAATGACATTCCCATCAGCAGAAAGAACAGTGCGAATGCTGGGTGTTGAAAGGCTGATGCTAAACTGCATTGCTGGCTTTAAAGTTGTGTGGAAGATGTGGAATATTTCATGGCCTGTTGAAATAATGACGCTAAAAAGAGTTGCTGGCTTTAATTTGTTTGAAATATAGCATCTAAAGGAACATTAACATAAAATTGCGGTGAAGTTGAAGGATTAAATATATACCAAAGGCTGTGAGCTAAACTGCATTACTTTAGAAAAAGCTGGGAGCTACACTGCACTTCTGACTTGAATTTGTAGGAAGCAGCAGCTCACAGCCTCACCGAGCGGCTCGCAGGGCCGCAGACTTTCAAGTCTATTTAAGTTGCTAGTCAATAAAAAGCGTTGATAATAAGCTATTGTAAGTTTAGTTGTACGGTTATCAGAGTCAAACTTCTTATAAAGGATTTATGCAAAAAAAACATGTATTTATGATACATTATAATGCAACACATTCTGATGGAAAATTTGAAAATACGTATACATCCCTTACATCAGAGGATGTGAAGAGGAGGGCTTCTCCTCACGTCTACCCCCATCTCTTCATTTTTCAGCACTAAGCTTCGGGTTGTTTTGGCTGCATGAGACAACGATCTCTTCCAACCCCAGTCTGTCCCCCTGTCTGCAATGTCAGGAGCTGATGTTTCAACAACATGCCTGTAACTGGATGGTACAGGTTGTTGCGACTTATCAGTAGTCCAGGTGATTCATTTCAGCACTCATTCCTGAATGAGACAATCCATCTCCTGGGACTTTGAGTTCCCATGTCAACAATGTTCTCGGATTAACAAAGTTTAATATACAAGGAAACATACATTACTGCTCAAACGTTTGTAACTGTCTGCCACAAAAGATTCATTTGGTACAGACAGCTGAGAGGACTACTCTATATTTCTGAGTGGTCTTTCATGCTTTTAGATTGTAGAAAATCCTCTTTACAGGTGTAATTTTGTATAAAGGGTTTCTGAAAACAGTAATGTTTTATATGTGGAGAATAACACACCATGGCTCAACCAGACTGATAGTTGAAAGGGAAGAAGGAGACAAAGGTACTTCAGAGCAACAGTTAAATAAGAATATAAGAACTCACAAGTCATTGGTGAAAGACATCGGAAGCTCAGCATCAAAATCTGTGCAGATTTAAACAGGAAACCGGTTCCTTTTTCAGTTTCAAGAGTTAAATATTGTCTATAAAAAGCTGGAGTTAAAAGGTGTGTTGCTTTAGCAAAGCTATCCTAAAAGCTTTGGAATAGAAGTAGAAGGTTGTTCTAGGGTTAGCACCATTGGCACTGGATCTCGTAGTATCAGCAGACTACGGACAGACAAATCAGTTCAAACAGTTAAAACCTATTACAACTGAGCAGTCAAAAGAAAAATTGGTTCTCAAACTATTTAGATGTGTTTCATTAATGATCTAGGAATAGGGTCACATAAGTTCTCAAAACAAATTCAAAATCAAAGAGTATTTGGGTTAAAAATGATTACGACAGTATTCCCCTCTGTCTTGCACTGTGGGAACATCAAGTAAATGGAATCTTTAAGCATTAAATTGTTCTCCTTTTGGGATTTAAAGCTATGTTAAACATAAATAATACATTCGGTGTCTGAATGATAATGTTTTATCTAGGTTCAAATAGCCATTATTAAAAGAAAGAAAGAAAACATCTGCAACATTTTTCCCCAAATTTGAAACGCTCATGTATATAAACATTACATCAGTGATTTGTAGGATTGTGGTAGGCCTACTGTATGTGTGTCACTGTTTCTGTGGGTGATCATAAATAGTCTGTGACCGGTACAGTCCAGCGTCCACTGATATTAGAAGCGACGACAAGCTCATCTGCAACGTGTATTAGTGAGCTCATACTTGTTAAAGACTGAGATTACATCAGTGAGCGACAGAGCTCCTCTTTTGTTCAAATAAGGGAAGCGAAGAAGGGAGAGGCGAACAAAAACAAGTATGTGAAATGTTTACAGGGACCACAATCTATCTGTGTGTTTTACATTGACTTTTATTTATCTCTTGTACTTTGCTATCATCGAGACCACTTTTTGAAGGTCTCGGCCACGTCTCAGAGTCAACCACATTTTTACTGGGTCTTGGCCTGGTCTCAGACAAAGACGACTCTGGAATTCATTTCAAGACCACAACTGCAGGGATATCAATGTGCTGAATAATGTGTACTTAAACTGAACTTAATTATGTTTTCTATGGGAGGAGTCACACAGAAAAAGTAATGCTTGCGCAAGAAAATGGACTGTGTTAGTTCAATGGGGAACTAACTTCGATGGGAAAGGAATATTAAATAAAGATGGTTAAGTTGATTTAATCTGTTTTGTATTTGTTTGCTCATAGAAATCAAAGTAATTCATTCATTATTTTGTCAAGGCATTTCTATTTAAAAAAAACACAAATACAACAATAAAAGAAGTGAATGAGGAGGAATTTTCATGTCTTCTGTGATTTTTTTTATGCAAATGTGGATCCTTCAGATCATTTGTATGACTGTATGACTTGTGGTTTGCAAGCTTAACATTTTATTGGAAGTGTGTCATTCAGTGTGGGACTCTGTGGTGGACAGTGGTCATGGTCATGACTTGATCTCAACCCTCAAAGTCATGGTCTTGTATTGGTCTTGATACACTCTGGTCTTTGTTACGACCTGGTCTCAACCCTCAAAGCCGTGGTCTTGTATCGGTCTTGAAACACTCTGGTCTCAGTCATGACTTGGTCTCAACCCCTAAAAGTCTTGGTCTTTAATCAGTTGATAGACTCTTTAGTTATACAATTTAGTGAGTAATAAGCAGCTCTTTGTTCAGTAACACCAATGGTCATGGGCAGGTTGATCAATCTGTGACGAATGTCTGGACTCATCTCAGGTGAAACCAAGCACAGCACAGGAGGCAGGCACGTAATGGTGCTCAGATTGTACCACTGATATGATTTGTTGTTTTGTCTTCAGTAGCGATGAGTCGGCCTAAAACGTTCAGTGTTCACTTTTGAACTGTTCAATACTTCAAAGTGAGTGAAATCCCATAGGAGACAGTATACAACTTTCCACTGCATCTGACAGCCCCGACATGCTGAAGTTTTGTGGCTCCAAGGCCCCCGAGGAATGAAGGCAGCCACTATGAATGAGTCATGCTTGCCTGCCAGTGCTTTTTCCCACCCACCACCACAGCATGTTTGAGCATGCTGCTGGACATGTGTAAGACAACCTGCACGTATCATCGCCACCATCGTTTGATTTTAGATAGTGCCACGATTTCACCACAGCATTGTAAATACTTACAGGAACTGAATTACGACTGTTTTTTTTACTAAAATAAATAATAGTACTTTAAGGCAGGAAATCCCCTTAAAAAAACACTTGACTTTCATTTTAACTCACTTACTCAGGCTTAATCTTTCAGCGTCTGACTTCACCAGACTCAGAAATGTGTGGGCCTCTCACAGATGCTCATTCCCTCTGCTACCCACACCTCTCTGAGGAGTTGAAGCATTCCTATTTAAACAGGAAGCACTACTATTGGCTGTGTCCCTGTCACCTTTAACCTCCACTTCATTCAAAAGGAATCCCGGAGTAGTCTTGTAACCAGACTCTCTGAAGTTGTGTGAACGGCTATTTTTAGCTAAAAAACACCGTGGAGCTGGAGTGGGCAGAGTGGAAGGAGTCTTGCTGTCCCTCTTGGGCATAATTGGAAGCAGGCGTGTGATGATGTACCAGCTCCATTTGATGACAAAGTCCCACATTCCTACTTCACTTCATGTTTGTGCGATAATAAACAGTGCAGAATCGAAAGAGCGGGTCGCTAGTCACAGAGTTCAGTTTAAGTCCACCCCACTCAAGTGAATCTGAAAGATATGGAGGGACAAGTACACCCAAAAATGAAAATGTATTATTCTCATTAGACAACTTAAGTAGAAGGGAACTTGTTTGAAAACGTGAAAAAACAACTGAAAATATAAAACTGCTCTAAACAGCTCGTTCGGCGTAATCCAAGTCTCTACAAAGCCTGGAGACTTGGATTATACCAGATGAGCTGTGAGTAGCAACTTTTAGTTTTTTCAGTTGTTTATGATTTTAAACCAAGTCTCTTCTACTTACATTGTTTAGGAGAATGACGCAACGCTGTTTTGCTGTGACGCTCCAGAAATGTTTTGTAAACTACAAAACTTAACCCGACTGTCCATCAGCATGGGGGTGAGCAGATAATGACTGAATTTTCATTTTTGGGTAAATTTATCCGTTAACTTGTGTTAGGGGAAGAAAAGTGCTAAATACCCATTTTTTCATAGGCTGTTAATGTTAGACAAGACAACTCAGACAGCTTTGCTTTGATTGGATTACATGGTGATGCTATGGCAACCAAGACGGGCATCACATGTTTATATGTCTCCTGTGTTGCCTGATGAGCAACAGAATGTGTCACACCTCAAACAGATTATAGCTTACACAATATAAAGTGTACAAAGTGTGAGTGGAAACTGGGCATGTTGGCATTACTGTACTGTAGGTCTTGGTTTGTTACCGGCCGACGTGCCTGCTGGAGTACACTGGATCATAATCAATATTTACAGACTATACTGCAGCACGTTTTTGGTGGTTAACATCACCTGTTCTATATGATATGAAAAGATACTTTTATCGTTTAACTGTGTTGTGTCATTTCAGTGACTTTAGTATTAAATTTGGGGGACTTTAAACTAACCATTAATTATAGCGAGAAAAAAACAGCAATGTTGCACCTTAATTGGGTAAAGGGGGCACTGATTGATCATTTAAAGCTCCAACCTGACCAAAACAGACTTTTGTGGTCCTCAACTGCGTGACTTGCAGGCCTTTTTGACAGCAGACATTTTGACTTTGTCATAGTAGGAAAATGCACAGGTGTTACTAATAACAGCAAAGAGCATTCAGCCATTAATTTTATTATTTACACATGTGCTTTTCCTACTGTGATGTGTCAAAATGTCTTCATTGAAAAAGGCTATGCATTTATTAAACATATCACAAAACGTTTGTGTTGTGTTATCTGAAATAGACCAAAGCAAGTAATCTTCACATCCCCTGAACTGTAACACATTAAGAAGATCCTCTTGAGAATCAGCTACACTGGTCATAAAATGTTGCATAACTCTCAACCTTGCTCTTACGATCCAGAACAAACCCCTTGCACAGAGTTTTAGCTCCACTTAGTGGTGAACACTTGTTTCATCGCCTATAACATGAATCCAGAAAAAAAGATGTCCTGGGAGAGTATCCCTGGGAAAAATGTAGCTGTGGTGCTTGCCTATTTGAGGTTATCTAATTGAATCTAATGGGCTGGTAAATAGGCTGAGGGGATTTGAATTATTCTTTGTGCCAAGAAAAAGGCAGAAATTATATCCAAACAAACAAGAGACTGAGAGAAATTTGAGAAATATTCATCAGTATTTTAGATTAAAATGGCAATGTGTGATTATACATAGAACCATAACCTTGATATCACACAGAAGATTTATAATGCAAATGCTTTTTGCTGCTCACTAACTTTAAAACTCTGTTCACTTTGATTATCTCTGCATGGAGACCGTCTCTCTAGCCTCCACTCTCTCTAAAAATAAAAATCAATCTTTTGTTTGGAAACTGCACAGTTGACCTACATGTTAAGAGACAAAACACAATTATCATCCCAGCATGATTTCAGCCAATATACTGATGTGTTTTGACCGTAGGGCAACAAGTATTTAGATGTTTTGTCTGAGTAAAAGATGAAAGTGATGAAACATAACGACATTTACTTAAACACAACTTTGAGATATGTGTATCTATAGTTTAATGCAAACTATAAGTTTTATTAATTAATCAATTTTATTTTACTCACTTTTATTTCTTATTGTCTTCTCTATTTATATTTTATTCAAATCTCTTTATAGTTTGACATTTCTATTCTAGAAGGAGCTACTGTAATGTAACAATTTCCCCTCGGGCATCAATAAAACATTCCTGATTCTGATTTCACTTCAGTATTTCTATTTTAAACTTTACACTTTGCTACAATACAGATATAAACATTATACTTTTTACTCCATTACATTTATATTCCAGTGACAGTTATTTTGTTAGTATATAATGCTAGTTACATAAAAAAAAGTAACTGGTAACTATTATTAGTTAATAAATAAATGTAGTGGAATAGAAAGTACAATATTTGCCTCCTAAATGTAGTGGAAGTGAAAGAAAAAAGTAAAAGTAAATACTCAAGTAAAGTACCAGCGGCAGTAACTTTACAGTAGTTGAGTAAATGTTCTTCGAGTGAGAGCGAACACCCACATTAGGAATGTGCAGGACCATTTAAGTTGCATTTTACTACCGGTAATGAATGCAGGCTACGGAAATATATAGGTAGCGTTAGTGTACATGGGGCAGGAAACCATTAAAAACTTGCAGCACTAATCAAAAAAGTAACTAGTTACCTAAAACAGTAACTAGCAGCTATTATTAGTTATCAAATAAATGTAGTGTAACAGAAAGTACAATATTTGCCTCCTAAATGTAGTGGAAGTAGTCCCCTCACCACTGAAGTTAAGTGAATGTAGGCTACAGGAAATATAAGGTAATGTTACAGTAGATGGGGAAGGAACCCATTAAAAACACTAGTTACTTAAAAAAGTAGCAAGTGCTACTTAAAAAAGTAACTAGTAACTATTGTTAGTCATCAAATAAGAGTAGTGGACCAGAAAGTACAACATTTGCCTCCTAAATGTAGTGGAAGTGAAAGAACAAAGTAAAAGAAAATACTCAAGTAAAGTACCAGCGCCAGTAACTTTACAGTAGTTGAGTAAATGTACTTCGAGTGAATGTAGGCTACAGGAAATATAAGGTAATGTTACAGTACATGGGGAAGGAACCCATTAAAAACATTAGTTACTTAAAAAAGTAGCAAGTGCTATTTAAAAAAGTAACTAGTAACTATTATTAGTCATCAAATAAGAGTAGTGGACCAGAAAGTACAATATTTGCCTCCTAAATGTAGTGGAAGTGAAAGAACAGAGCAAAAGATAAAAAGAAATACTCCAGTGCCAGTAAATGTACAGTAGTTGAGTAAATGTACTTCGAGTGAACTCACATTAATGGGCGGGACTGCTGTATGCTACAGGACATGTAAGGTAACGTTACTGTAGCGTTACTGTCGCGTTACTTGGGGCAGGAAACCATTAAAACATGCAGCTTTGTGTTTGTCATACTTTTACCTAACGCACACACAGTATAGTTAGCACACCTAACGTGAGCTTAGCTCTGACTGAACCAACGACGCCTCTAACACACTGAGAACAAAGATTTCGACGTAAAGCGGACGGAGACGTGCTCAGACGACACCTTTACCTGTCCCCTGCCTTGGTGAAAACTCAACTCATCCTCATAAATCTGCCTCTTTCCTGACCGGACATGTGGTGGAAACAGAGGCCACCGTCGACGCTGCTGTCCGGAGTCGTAAGTCAAGTCGCGGGAGGGAAAAGTAGGCTGACGTCGGTGTCAGATGAGGCTGCGGCTGAAGCGTTTTTAATCACTCGGGTCTTTCCGTGACTCCGGAAAAACACGAAGCTCGGGCTCGTCCCACAGTTTTACCGTAAGCGCTCATGAAGCGCCGCCATTGGTCCCGACCGTCCGTCCGCCGGGAAGGGGAGGCAGGAGGCGGGGGCGAGCTGCTGAATGACGGCCGTAGCTCTGTTGACACTTCAGAGCCGAGACAGCCTCTTGGAAACACACGGGCCTACCTATCTCACACCGTGTGGAGATATCGGATAAAAGACCGTGAGGACCGCCTCGCCGTTTTCTTTCATCACCGGGGGGATGGTGAGCTCCGTGTGCGGACGGCGTGACGGGACGGAGCGGAGTCGAGGCTGAGCGGGGCGCCTTCACAGGTTGATGATCCGCGTTTGGCACCGAGCAGGAGAAGAAGGCAGCAAAAGTAAATACATCGTTTAAGTCTCCATAGGCTTGCCCGCTAGACACACGGGCTTACATTTTAAAGGAGAAATAGGCGGCGCCTGCTATTTCCTGGAAAAATACAGACCTCCGACCAGAATGAGACATTTGACGTTTGCAGGTTTATTCGGTAAAGTTGGCGCTCAGACTTTGGCCGCGAGCAGCGTGTAGGAGGCTTGTCTGTCACCAAGGCACCGTCTGCCTCGCACGTTTTGACAGATAGCCAATCAAATCTGTTATTCAAATCGGTCCGCTTATGTCAGTGACCTATATCTCATGCATGTACGCCGAGAGTCCACAGTAAACTCTCCGCCAGACCACGCAGCATGGGGATCAATGGTGTAGACAATCAGCCGTCCAGCGGAGTTTCCCTGACGGAGCAGCCGGCTGCGGATCCTCAGATGGAGCAAAGAGATGCTCCCCAAGAAGCAGACAAGAGCAAGGATGACCAGGCGGCTGGCAGCGAGTGTAAAATCGTGCATGAGGACAGCGACGTGCAGCTGATCGAGGCCGGGTGCAAGCCGCCCCTCTCTGACTCGGAGGCGGGGGTCCAGGTGGACACGCGCGGCCACCACGGAGCCGGATTCGTCCCACCCGAGGGAGGCTACGGCTGGCTGGTGGTGTTTGCAGCCACCTGGTGCAATGGGTCGATCTTCGGGATTCAAAACTCTTTCGGCATCCTGCATTTGATGCTGGTGAAGGAGCACGCAAACCCAGAGGACAAGACGTCTCAGTTCAAAGTGGGTGAGTACCAGACAGTCTGCTGAGGTGAGCCTGGCAGTGAGATGGAGCAAAAGCATGAAGAGTCGTACAGGAGTTTGTCCTGGATGTGTTTTTTGGTTACAATCGTTGGAAAAATTAAGAATTGGAAATTGGATCTCCATTTGGAGGACTTGAAACTCATCATCATCATGTCACACCAGAGTAAAGGTGCACTATGTAGTTTTGGGAAATTTTAATAACAAAAGAAAAATCTTAATCAGCTGATTTTTTATTTCTATGCCTAAACAAACTAAATAAACAAACTCTCTTTGTTTTCATGGATAAAGTGAATTAACAAACAGACCTTAAAGGACAAAACAGTTTCATACTGTTTCACCTTGTTTATATTTGGCAGACCCTGCCACCTTTCTAGCTTCAAACAGTGTTCTGGGGACCTTATTTTCCTCTGAGAACAGCTTGTTTATTCGGTTATGGAAAAAATAAATATTGTTTTATTCCTCATTTATATTGTAAATATTAAAATGATTTTTTTGGGTTTAAATTTCTTCTCCAGAACTACATAGTGCCCCTTTTTAACATGATGTATAAGTTACTGTATGTGTCACAGACGTGTCTAAAATAGATGTAGGTCAGCTCGGAGTTCATGCGGGTTTACCCTGCACTTAAAGGGCAGTAAAGACAGTGTTACATACAGTATAAGCCTCACCCATACATATCTGCAGTCTGTATACTCTTATTCTTCATTCATTCTTAAAATGCCTGAGTTGAGTTGCATGTTTTTTGACGGTTCCCTCACTGATGTTCAATGATTAACAGGCATTTAACTGGCCCACTGTTTACTCCCTATCCTATCCATTCATTAACACCACGGCTGCTGCTGCAAATCCATTTTAGTTTGACGCAGGCGGCCCTTGATTATATCTTTACCCTGAAGAATGAAAGTTATAGAAATGTTCTACAGACATCTGAACAGTCCGTGAACCCGAGCATACTGTACTTAACACGTTATCCAAGAAACGTCCCTTTCACTGGACTGGAGCAGGATGTTACTTCCACGTATAGGCCACTGTGGGGTATAAAAAGCTTCAAGATGTCATGATGGTTTAATTGCAGGAACTGATAATAATTTATCACAATAAAGCTGCTGTTGAACACTTATTCTGGCATACATGACCAGAATGAGGCCAGTGTTTGCCCCTCTGTCACAATGCACGAGTCCGTTTAAACCATTTTATTAAGGATGAAGCTTTCACTGGTGAATGTCTAAATGATTTCTCACAGTATTCCTACTGGGTGTTGCTAGCTTGACTGTGATACAGCCTAAAGCAGACAAAAAGATCGATTTTATCTCCTTTCAGGGAATGAGACAGTTCAGTCTTGTTTTATCTCGATAAATTGGTGTCTAGAGGAAGTTTGAAAACAGACTATGAGCCAGCTGATGCTCTATTAATAGTTAATCGGAAACTGACAGTTTCTTTCCAGAAGTGTTGAGCTCAAAAGCTGAAATTAAAGTCCAATTTACTGCCAGTGAAGCATCTCTTTGGTGTGTGGAGGTTTGGTCCCTTGATGCTGTTAAAGAGTGTCAGCCTCTCGCTCTGAGGTTGTTAATCACTTTAACATCTACTGACTAAATGAGCAATTATAGCAGTTCTTTTGTTATGGATCGGCTTTCAGTTGGGTGAAATTGTGCAATGGTCTGTCCAGATTTTAGTGAAAAGAAATGTCCGTGAGGAGGGGAAATCACATGCAACAGGAGGGGGTATTTTTCCTTAACTTCCTGTTAAGTTCCACAATCACCAGCAAAGGTTAAGGTCAGGATGTGGGAAGGGATTATGGCTCTAAGACTGTTCCCTGGAACAAATTCAACCCTTTCTCATCGGCATGAAAAAAAACAGTTGCAGAGGGAGAGAAATCAAAGGCTCAGACACGATGGAGCTTGTTTGAGTTGTTTTTGTAAGCGCAGGTTAATATCTTTAATGACATCTTGCATTTTCTACATTGTATGTGAAGGAAATTGCATTGTCTGGGGGCAGCACGTTACTTTCAGGTTTTGTGTGATAGAGACCTGAGAACGGGTTTGGCTTTAGAACTAGATCAACAGAGCAGTTGCTATCAAGGTATTTCCATTCAGCTATCCATTTTCTTTTGGCTCGATAAGGATTTCGTCTCTAGCCGTTTCTTGGATTTGATTCCTCGTCATTCTTGTATGCGAAAGGATTAAGCTTGTGTGCCGAGTCCTGACCCCCCCCCCCCCCCCCCAGCAACAGAACAAAAGCGAGGGGAACAGCTTAACTATAATACTCACAGTTGTAAAGGCATTTTTGAACAGCTATCCAGTCTAAAACAGTCAGTAAAAGTTGAAATTCACATGTGGGAACATCTTAAAAACAAGTTTAAGTACTTCACAAGCGATAAACTACAGGACAGCGAGGAGAGGAGGTGACAAGACAAGACTGGAATGTGATTTAATCTTGCAAAGAGATTGCGATTAGGTTTTTATATCTTGCTCGATAATTCCGGGTATTTATTAAACCCTGAGGGGTAAACAAAAGATTTTGAAATGGCTCAGAAGCATCAAGGTGGGGGATCAGAACAGCCTTTTTTAAAAGTAAAATAAGGTAATAAAGGAGAGGTGAGCTATGTGAGTTATG
Organism: Pagrus major; assembly: GCF_040436345.1. NCBI lineage: Eukaryota > Metazoa > Chordata > Actinopteri > Spariformes > Sparidae > Pagrus > Pagrus major. The sequence continues at coordinate 28,155,376 of NC_133232.1, read as the reverse complement.
AGTTGCAGATGGTGTTGTTTTGCTCAATGATTTCAGCGTGGCATGGTCAGAGGTTATATTCCCGCTGTGTCCGCAGCGGTAGAAAACTGCTGGTATGTCAAGGTGTGTATGGGAGTGCATTCCTTTCAATTTAAAAACACAAACTGTGGGGAATTTATAATCAGCGGGGAGTGAGTGAACCTTTGTGAGGTGATGTGTGATTGAACGTGGGCGCGCCAAATAAGGGAGAGAAGTTCAAGCTGAAGCTCTTTGTCTGCTGCAGCAGATTTTTTATAACTACTGAGAACGTGTATGAAGGGGAGGAAGAAAGAGACTGGGTGAGTGAGTGAGTGGTTAATTTTTCATTTCACCCTGAAATGATTTTCATTTATACGCCACTAGTGTGAAACAGATCAAAAGAAAAACTGTGATGAGACAAAAAGCAGAGGCCCATTCGATTATTCTTGATATTGGGCCGCATTCAAGGCACGAAGGCAACACTGATGCTGTAACTAGCTCTATTAGTAAGAGGTGAATTTAGAGCCCGACCAAGATATTGGTTGACTGATATTATCGGCCGATATTGGCCCATAACAGATGTATCGGTATCTGCGTATATGTTGTCCAATATGTGCAGACCTTGTTTTTTTTTCCTTAATGCAGAAAAAGATGCTCAGTGAAGTTTACTGTTGCAGAGCACTGATGTCATTTGAACAACAAAGTTTACTGTTAAACTGTAAAATATGTAAGTGTTTGATTTACCTCATTTGAGGGATCAGTGGAAAAAATGTGTGTTTAGGTATACATACTGTGTGTATAAAAATATCAGCTGATATATTAATTTCAGATTTTTTTCCCCGACATTATATATGTATTTGCATTGGTCTCAAAAATCCAGTATCGGTCACTCTCTACTTAGTCTATAAATGTTACTCACAGCAGCATTTGGGTGTGAAGAGAGTTTTTATTAACTATTTAGGTCACCAATAATATATAAATAACATGCACATACCACAGACTTATCGGCCCAGTGCATAACAAATCAGGCTTCTAACAACACAAGCGGGTAAATGGAAAGATGTGACATTGAGCTGTAACGATTAATCCAGTAGTTGTCAACTATTAAATAAATTATTATAAATATTTTGATAATCCATTAATTTGTTTGAGTAATTTAATTAAAGAAAAAAAAAGTCAAAATTCTCTGATTCCAGCTTCTTAAATGTGAATATTTTCTGGTTTCATTACTCCTCTGACATTAAGTCATCTTTGGATTTGGGAAACAGTTTAATGACCAAACAGCTAACTGACAGATCGACAGATTAATCGACAATATAAGTAATTGTTAGTTTCATCCCTAATCGCCACAAACTTAATTAGGGGCAGGAATGTCTTGGCACCTCATGATTTGACTCTGAATCTGACAGTTATGATGCGATTATAATATGATTATTGATGCATCTTCATGCATCATAATTTTTTTATTTCTACACAGTACATGATTTATTTTTTCTCACGATGTGGCAACAACATGTACAGCACAGTTCTAATGAATAATGTTGAGGATTGGGCTTTAAATTTCCGACCATTAACTTTTGTGCATGGAGACATAGTCTTTCAAGAGAGACGCGTGATGCATGTAAGAATCAGTTTTTTCCCCCTACACTTAATTTTCTACAGTAGTTCAGAGGAGCTGATAGTGGCGGCAGTAATCTTTGAGTGTGGCGTGCTAACATGCAAGTTAAAGTAGTCAGAGATTGAGATGTGTTCAGTCTGTGTTCAAATGTCGAGTTCTGTGCTTGATCATGCCTCTCTCCTCTCTGTGTGACCTTGTTCTGTGTTATTTGGCTCGGGAATCATTAGTTTAAGAGTAAAATCAATATTACTTTTACATTTTTTATATACTGAAGCTGCAGTTGGACAATATTTAGCAGGTTTTATCTGACTTAAAAACAATTCTATTCAGTATGATAAAAGTTGTATGGAGTAAGTAGTTCTTCAAAGCAGAGACTCAGTCGTCCCCTCGGCCTTCAGATGAACAATTAAATAAAATGTAGTTGCATTTTTCAACACTAATTTTTTCACTTGTGGTCAGAGTGTAATCTTCCATCATTAGATTTGGCTGACATTTCTTGAAAGCAATGTATTAATTCAGTAAACAATCAATGATTCAAACAGAAGTCTGTGCTTTCACAAGAAAAAGTCTCCCATCATTAGCATACTGCTGCGCTCTGTGCAGTGCTGTATTGTAGTTCTGCTGCCCCAGATTTCACCAGCATCTCCAGGGTAGCTGGAAATCCCAGGTTGGCAGATCAGGGAGTACTGTGGCATTTTTGGCATTCCAGAGGGCAGGGCTAAGGGTTCAGGCTGGATCAGAGTCTCTAAAGTCTCCATACACTCTTAAGCAGGTACATGCATATGATCAGGCCCAGGCATGGACTGTTTTTGTTGAATGATGGTTTAGCTTAACTTCAGTAAATCAATGCTTTCCAGAAGGTGCAGATGGAAAGGTGACAGAAAAAGAAAGAAAACTCTCCTTCGCCAGCACATGGGAAGTCGGTAGGCGATAAGTAGCATCATCCTTTTCACAACTAGAAGCAAGCATGGAAAATATGTTATTACGTTTGAGAAACACAAGCTCTGAGAATCCCACCAGCATGAGATAGAGGCCGCCTATTATGTGTAATGAAGTCTGAGAGCAAGCTTAGGCAGAAAAATCGTGCTGCTATAATCACGTGACTCACTGTACTCTTTGCAAACATACCCAATATATATCCGCACACCCCACACCATATTGCATTATTGATAGCGTCAACATAAGCTGTTTGCACAGCAGTAAATATTTGTAGCTTGAAGCATGATATGACTAGTAAACATCCGACGGAGACCACAACTCACACAGCATCCAGAGATTCCTGCTGTCCAAACACACACACCAACTGAGGCTGACTTGTTTGAAGATGTGTCTCTCACATCTGTGACAGCTGGCCCCTCAAATGACTTGTCTTACACTGACAGTCATCTGCAAACTATGCTGCCTGACTTGATGTTCTGTTTGCTAAGTAGCCAGTTAGGTATCTGATGCTAAACAAAGGTTTATGATACTCTTGTCATTATACAGTAGTAGTTCGTGTTGAGCTGCTTTGTTGAAAGTATGAGGAACTCTGACAACAAAGTATTAACGTGTTTTATTTTCTTTCTTTTCTGTCCTCTTTCTCTGCACTTGCTACCATTTGCTTGATACATTAATACCTGTGCTGGGTATCTGCTAGCTACCCTCTGAGTTCGCTTGTTTGGCTTTCGTGGATTTTCTCCCGACAGAATATCTCAAAATGAAGACCGTGTCCTTGCTGTGTGTTCATGAAGAATAAACCGTAATTTTCTTGACAGTTTCTCGATTGGCTTAACTAAAAAGTCAGGATTCAACCAAACCATTTGCAGGCTTCTGTTCTGGTAAACAAAGCTGATAGTCTGGAAGATACCAAATACAATATCTTTAAGGAAATTGAACCAGCAGGATTACACAAAAACTTATTAACGGATTTCCACGAAACATGGATGGGTCTCGGCCCACAACAGGCCCCATTAACTTTTGACGTGGATCTGTTATTTAGGTGTCGGTATCTATGAGTGAGTGCATTTTGATGTGGATCCTAGATCTGGTGAGCTTAAATTATGGTTAAACAATTATGGGTGGTTAAAACTTTAAGTTATGCAGGGCTATCAAGTTTGATATTGGTTTAGGCTTGATTGAATTAAAATGGCACTGTTGAGCCTGTTTTTCTTTTCCTAATCTCTCGAGGTACATTGTAGTTGTATCTTTTAGTGTCTGTTTTTCAGTTGAAATGTCCATCTAGGTCATATAACAACACACTGTCCGGCTCTAACACCTGTGAAGGACATTAAATGTGGCCTGGAGGGAGTTGGCTTACGTACCAAGTCTTGTCTTGTACGTCAGCCAACAAGTTTTTGTAAGCCTCAGCCTTACAAAAACTTGTATGGCTATTGTTATTTTAACTGAGAGTGCCCAAGACAATTTCACACGCAATATGTTCTATTGTTTGGTTCCCCGTGTCGTCCGAAAGCATTGGGACAGTGATGTGTTTTTGATTGTTTTGGCACGCTGGATTTGAAAGAAAACAATGACGACAAGGTTGAAATGCGGTTTAATTTTAGCTTTAAAGGGCTGATTCAGTCCAATTCCAAAAAATATTGTTTCTTACTGACTTCAGTGGCATCTGTCTAAGCAGATAGTTTTGATTGAATTTGTCCAGATTTGAGGATATGTGTCTCAGAGTCACCTGATAGATTGAAAGTGAATAAAATCTTTTGGTACTGCTCAAAGCATTTCAATTATTTTAAAAGGTCAGCAGCAACAAGTCTTTCCAGGAACAATGTGTTATTCAGGATAATCCACAGAGCGACTTCACTTTCTGTCCAAAAAAGCTGAGGGTGAAGGAGCTGAGGGTCCTACACTGCTCATCAGAAAGGAATGTTAACACCATCAGATTGAAGCTGAAATTTGGCATTTGGACATCATTAGGGCATATAGAGCAAACACAACAAAATGGTGTCACTGTCAGAACACTCTGTACCACCACAGCTATGCCAATGCATGTGTAAATGTCAGTTTTGTTTTGAATGGAGTGAGAGGTCCTGACGTAACATGAATGACTTGATGTCCATGCACTCGCAGCAGTGCAACAGCATATCAACATGGAACATTAATCTAGTATATTTGGTTTGGTTTTATTCTGACATTAGCGGTCTTGGGGTATTATCTATTACACATTATTGGTCGCATCGACTGAGATCACCTGCAGTTAAGCATATAAACTAGGCCTATTCAACTACTATTTTAGAAGGGCCAGATCTGAAAAATAGTTGAGCACCAAGGGACCAGACTTTTACATTCCCTATGTGTTAAACAGAGCACTTTTTTTTTAGTTTTCAGGATTGAAAAAGAGACATAATATTGTAAGTATGATAACTGACAATTTTCATGTGTACATAGTTCACAAAACATTGGATAACCACAAAAGTAAAAAACAGTTATCTTGTATGCATACCCTATATAAGCTTAACTAAGTGCCCTCTGGTAAATGTCTTGGCAGATTAAATGCCACAGTCTCCAACAGTGTTTCCCAGCTGCAGGAAGTTTATTCCTCAGATGTACAGATGGGTCCTATACAGACTTTCAGTGTCTCTCTGGTTGTCAGACTGCATCCATCACATAAAGAGAGGAAAGCTTGTTAAGCCCCCTCGACATCACCACCACCACCACCGCACACACACACAGATCTTTTCATTTTGCTTCAGTCTCCCTCGCTATGTCCTTTTTCTTTTGTTTTCTTTTGTATCATCTATAATGAGTACACTCCACTCAGTCCATTCAGAGACTACTTGTGCCAGGACTGGGGGGAAATGGGGGTCTGCCAGAAAACAGAGGAAAAAGTGGACGAGTGAGACATGTTACTATTGCTATGTTCAGCCTCTGATTGTAGGTTGTACCCTGTATGTTGTATATAGTGTGCTTAGATTTTTTAAACAGTAGCATGGAGTGTACATCATGCTTTAAAACAGTTTACCCCAGGGGCAGCAATAATATTCTCCACGTTGGTGCTGTCGATAAGCCTGTGGATGAAGGCTTGAGTGAAGTAATTGTGTTATTTACCCTAACAACCTTTAATTCATAGTAACGCTGGTACTATTCGTACTCAGGTTATCACTTGCCTCAGATGTGGATTAGTGCTGCCTCCAGTTATACAATTTTCTCCTTCTGAACTACTTTCTTCTTGAACCTGGATAATGGACTGAGGGTGGGCGTAGTGTTCTGTCCTTTCCTCTGTCTATAGGGTTTTTTCACATTCCTCTATACTGTCTCTGTGTGGTCCTGTCTCCTTGTAATAATACTGTTTATCCAACCAGGGAAGGATCTAAAAGGAGCAAAGTGACATCCTTAGTTACAAGAGGTAGTCCTTGGATTTTTTTTTTTAAACCGCCATCCTTGATATTAAACAGTTATAACTGTCAATTACACAGTGTTTCCAGTACCGTGACATATATTTTCTTGGATTTTCTATTAACAAAATTTAAGTTTCTATCTTGTTTTGTCTGTACACAGTTCTTCCGTTAGGGAAACAGTGTAGAGCATGATTTACAGTAGGGTGCTCGACACTAATGATGGGTGTTGCTCCACTCCAGCAATGACGTGTCACCCACCTGGAGAATTTTTCTCTTTGTCACGGACACGGTCATATTTTGACTCTGGAGGATAGCGCCTGTTATCATGGAGATGACTGAAACCTTCGCCGAAGCACAAATAGAAAACTTAGCGTGGCTCTTTAATTTCTGTCAAGTGACACTCATCAACACCATAGATCAGGCTTACTACAGAGAAGCATCTAACACGTACTCACAACTGCAGTGACACAGGAACTTTAAGGAATTTCAACCAGCTTTGTATCACTACAATTTTGGTAGTACATGTTATTGAACAATTGTAATTGTGGTGCATTGTGGTTGTTTCTACCTTTTGAAAAGGGATTACCACAGCCCTTTTTGTCTGTTTTCTCTGGTCATGTATCACCATTTCAATAAAAATTTGTGTCTTCTGCATAGACAGCCCAGTGTTATGCAAGGGCCATCTTTCCAGCGGTGAAATCACTCTTGCAGTAACATAACAAGTGTAGGCCACATCTTGTAATACCAGAGGACCATATAGGGAAAAAAACATATGCCAACTACAGATCGACAGAGAAGTAAGGGCCAAGGCTGGCTGACCTGATGGACCGTAAACCATTTTACAACTCAGTGGGCTCCTCAGGATGAACCGCTAAGAGACTGTGCAAGATACTGGCTGGAACAGCATACATATTTCAGTAGATGGGAAGTCCAGATGGGAGACACTCTATTGGGTGGTTGAGAAACGACTGTTACTTCCAGACAAACCAGCTGGACACGTGGCAATAGACAAGGAAAAGAAAGTGCAGCTTGTGATAGAATAGGCTCTGTTTAGAGACATTAATATATAGGAATGTGAGAAGTTGGGAAAGTACCATTGAAGATGAATGTGATCCCAGTAGCCCAGTAGTAGAAGCACACAATGCTGTGGACATGAATTCCAAAGATTTCAGCCATCAGAGGACTGTAACCCAAACTAAACCCAAACCGATTTTGTCGTTAAATTTGTGATTTATTTCAGAGTGTGCTGTGTCTTTGCGCAGGCTTGTCTTGTGGACCACCTTCAAAGAAACCTACCCCTAACGCCACTTTACTCACGGGGATCATTTAATGACTACATTTCCCATAGTGCCAAGACTGACTTCACCTCCCCCATATGTTTGCAGATGTTCTGTCATCTACACAGTAGCTTTAACTGAAGATTTTGTTGGCCAAAGTCAGTGCTAGAGAGCTGTCTGATGTTTTCCATTGCGATGCCTTTAAGCTTGTTATTTCCATCCTTGAGAGCCATATGCTCACCCCTCAGGGCAAATATGTTGCAGCTCAACATTTGCTCAATGAAACAATGAAACGATGAAAACAAAATGCGTAGTTTGTTGACGTTGTGTAGTAGTGAGGGATCAGGGGAGTTGTTGTCTTCATTGTTAAACAACCACCATTGCTGATGAAAATCTATCTGACGTGACTCGGGCAGAAATGTTCATGGATGATGTCATGTTTTAAAGTTTTTTTGTTCACAATAGTAATTCTCTGATGTATCATCTGGTGTTTCCTGTCTTTCCCTGGAGGTATATAGCAACAGGAGACCACATGAAACGCACTGTTACGCCATGTTTCAGTCCTGCAACTTTCCTGTTTTGATTCACTCTCAAGTGTCATATCAGTTTCACCCAGAGCAGGTAGCAGGTAGCATATAATCGCAGGTAGAAAGAAAGCAACTAGCTGGTGAGCAAATTAAAGCATTTAGCAAATAAGGAAACTTGTATTTCCCCTCAGGATTTGAGACCAAAAAAAGATTGAGTATGTTGCAGGGTAGAGGGTAGTTTGAACCATACTGAGTCCTTTAGAAGAGTGATTGTTACCTCTCTTGATCAGTGGTGCAGTACGGTGCATGGTATAATGCTAAGGTGCTTATGGGAATCCAAACCCACACTCCTTGGCTTATTAAGTTTTAAGTGGATTAACCGGATCTCATGAGACTTTGATTTGTCCCTCAATAGTATATATTTTTATGTATAGTTTCTGAGGAAATGGGTCAGGAGGCATATCTTAATATGGCATTTAACCCACTTTATTGTTTCCCCTATTGCTGTATACTTTTGTAAATCTGCTAAATGCCTTAAGAGCCAAGATGAAACTTTGAACGTTTTGTCGGGAAAGTTAAAAAATGGTGGGAGTTCCTGAGGTACATGTTCAATAGGAGAATTGGGCTGGACCGCTGCCATGGTTATCAATGTCTAAATCAGTGGGGTTTTTTTGTTTTTCAAGCGGAAGTAGATGTTGCATTGGCTGCACCGACCCCTGTGGTAATTCTCACTGAAACTTCAAAGCCCCAATATGGTATTAGGGACAACTCTTAAAAATATTATACTAAACTGGACTGATGTAGAATTATTGTTTTGATTACTTATGTGTAATTAATGCATTATAGATGCATTTTTGAGTAGAAAGCAATTGCTGTTCTTTCAAAAGCTTCCTTGCTAATGATCCAGTGACTCCAAATCAATACTGAATAGTATTACCACACCGGGCAAATAGGAAAGAATATTCAGCATTTTTGTCAATAGCCTCCATATCATGGGATTCACCTGTTGGTATTTCTTCACTGGTCACATTGGAAAGCTCATTTCTTTCATCATTCTTGTCTTTGCTTTTTCCATCGAGCTCTTTGCCCTTCTTTTAAAATAAAGAAATAGACCCAGGAGAGTGAAATTGCACAGAAGCATTGCACAATCTACAGCTGTTTTTTTTTTTTGTTTTTTTTTTGCAATGATTTCCTCGCCAAAATAAATACTGTCATTTGTCTCTATCTATTTGTCTCTTTTTTGATTATTTTATTTTTTTGTGAGTGTATGGCACTCTAAAGGTGAGCACACAGACTGTGTACGCCACTCATGCCACACATATTCTCCAGCCTTTGCCACCTTTTTCTCAAAATAAATCTAGGGAAAATCCAGGACATGTATGGTACAGAATGTTTAGGTCCACCTGCACAACAATCGTTGTTGTACAGCAGAAAAACATGAACACTACAGCAAAACATTGCTGTAGAGTTCATGTTTTTCTTTGTGAACGTGTGTCGTAAACCAGACCATCCACTTGTTTATCAGTCTGTCTGGTCTCATTCCCATTGAGCTGTTGGCCCCTGTTGTGACCCACAACCCAGACACCATGGTAGACATTAAAGCTACCTTTGCTCCCCAGGAGACTCGGCCCAGACACTTGTTTGTTTGCACTTCAGGGTACGCAGTGTCTCTGTTGGATCACTCTGGCTCGTTATGTTTTACCACTGGATGGACATTACACCACGGGCCAGAACTATCCGCTTTGATCCACTTTTTGATCTGCTTAATCACCATGAGAAATCTTATAGAGTGTGTCTGATGTACATGATGCAAGTGAAGACACAATAAAGAGTTACATAAATTTGTATAAATAGCAAATCACGAGAGAGAAATTTCCAAGGAAAAAGAGTGCATACAAAGGCTTCCAGGTTTTCAAAGCATCTTCAAATATGACTTTTATATGTGTGAGTACACGATTGAACACGTAGCGCACGGACACAGTGGTTGTGGCCTCTGATGATCACAGTTGGCACAGTCAAAGAAATGAGGCCAAACATGATGACTTGCAGAAAAATCCTGCATAAAGGCCGAGTTGTTGCTCAGTGACACTTGTTTAGTTTTCACAGAATGCAATATGCAATTAAAAGAATATGATATAAAATTATAAAGGAGGCGTTGATGTGTTTTTTTTTTTCTGTTTTCTCATCTTTCTCATGTAAAAACAAACAAAAAATCCTGTTCTCCTTTTCAATTGGGACGGTATGTAGAGTACAATTGTTTGACTGTGTAACAGGCTGCTTCGAGGCAAATTCTTCAGCTGTGTGTGGTGTGGGTTAACAAGTTGTAGAGACTGATGAAAGATTGGACGTGACAAAATGAGTTATTGTTTCTGAGCAGCGATGGGAATCCCTTTGTCTTCATTGTATTTATTGTATGTCAGATGCATCGCAGAGAACTGTATCCTGCATATCTATTATGTTGCTTTACAGCACACAGTGCATTTCATGTTACATGAACTGTGATCCTCATGTGGTGTACAAGATAGTCTTGTATTTAGTGTAAGTGATCGCTTCAACATTTAGTGTATTTGTACGTTTCTGACGATGAATTCTCTCTCCTCTCCAGCCTGGGTCGGAGCCCTGGCCATGGGCATGATCTTCTTCTGTTCACCTGTGGTCAGCATGTTCACAGACCGCTTTGGCTGTAGGAAAACAGCTGTGGGTGGGGCGACGCTGGCTTTTATAGGGCTGCTCAGTACATCCTTTGCAAAGTAAGTATTTATTAAAGACATCACTTGTTGTTGCCCTAGTTTGTATCTCTGATGTGTTACCATTACATGTTAGAGCTGTTCATAGAGCTAAGCATATAAATACTTAACTACAAATTAATTTACTTACCAGTGTCCTGAAGCAATCATCAGAATCTTTGAAGTCTTCTTTTAATCATCTGGATGAAAAACCCCCCCAAAAAAAACCACTTCTCAAGTTGCGACTATATTTATTTAGGTCCACAAGCAGGAATCGTATATCACGTATATACATGTCCAAATATAGCTAAAAATTACATTTTAAATTTTTTGTTCACATTATATAAATCAAGCAGAGACATGCACCTTATTTGGCAACTTGGCCATGTTCCACATTACACCATTTGTGACCACGGATGATGTTAGCCTGTTAGAGAAGCTAACACGGACACTCACAGTAGCTGAACGGAGGCAGAGATAACATAAGGAACAAGATACAATCATGAAAACAGGAAGTCAGAAATCTGATATGAGCAGCAAGTTTTTGCTGCACTTATAGTACAAAGTAGGAAATAGTGCAGATATAAAGGTTACAGAAATAATATACAAATAAGGCATCAATAAACAGATATCCGACATGAAATCCAAAATTTGTATAAAGAAATGTAAACATTACTCTGTCTTTAACTGCAAGCCTTTAACTGAATGAGGCCGATTATCTTTTATTGCTTGTTTGTATAATCAGTTTATGTAAAATCATACAGCAAAACAATTCAACATAATTTCTCTGTCTTTTCGTTTGCAGCTCCCTCGGCCTTCGCTACTTCACATATGGCATACTGTTTGGCTGTGGCTCCTCCTTTGCCTTCCAGCCCACATTGGTCATCCTCGGCCACTACTTCCGCCAGCGCCTGGGCCTGGCCAATGGTGTGGTAACGGCCGGTGCCAGCCTCTTTTCCATGGGCCTCCCGGTTTTCCTCAACAAGGTGGTGGAACCTCTAGGCCTCAGCAGGACCTTCCAGATCCTCAGCCTCTTCATGCTGGTCCAGGCCCTGCTGGCACTGCTGTTTAAACCTTTACTGCCTGCTGGAGGAGGCATGGGACCACCAGGCATGGGTCCTGGCCCTGCCAATCCCCAAATCCAGTCAGGGGCCACAGCTCAGGGCGGGAGCAGGTGGAGCAGGATCCTGGCTGGGGTCAGGAAGTACTTCAACCTGCGCGTTTTTCACATTGTGACATACCGCGTGTGGGCGTTCGGAGTAGCCACAGCTGTACTGGGCTACTTTGTGCCGTATGTTCATCTGGTAAGAACAATAATGGTCATGCTTGTAGTCAAATTAAAACTGCTCGTTGTGTTTTTGCTCCTGCCTTACATTGGCTGAATATAAACTCACAGCTGTTTTGAAAAGTCTTCCATCTTAGTTTCCTGTGTATTACCAGTGTGAAACCAGCGTGCTATGTTACATTTATGTATAGATGTTAATGGAAGATTATATGTTAATACAAATGTTTGTGTACTTAACAGTCCTTCATTCATCTTAGTGTGCTAAAACATTTCCTTATATGGAATACATACCATGACGTTTTTGGGTATTTTTGGTACGTGACTGTGAAAATGTAGGAATCCTGACCTCTCTATTCATAGTGATATATAAACAGCATTATGGTCTTCATTAATCAGAGTTGTGTAATAATATGCGTAGCTGCTTTTAAAAAAAAACAAAAACACGCACCTGCTGGTGCTTAGCCTGCCAACTCCTGTCAATCAAACAGAGACACGCCCCCCCAGTGGCAGAGATAAAAAGGAGCATTTCTGATACAATTGAAAAACAATTGAAAATGTCAGGGCTGCAACTAATCCCCAAATTATTTTCATTGTCGATTTAACTGGTTGATAATTGATATAAAATCAGAAAATGGTAAAAAAATGTCATTGTTTTTCAAAGCCGGAGATGTTGTCCTCAGATGTCTTGTTTTGTCAACAACCCAAAGATATTCAGTTTACTGTCATGGAGGAGTGAAGAAACCAAATATATTCATATACAAGAAGCTGGAAATGTCTTAAAAAATTACTCTACTTTTAGGCCGATTAACCTATTATCAAATTTGGCGATTAATTTGATAGCTGCCACCTAACTGAACTTCTATCTTAATCGTTGCGGCTGTAGACAATATTTAAAAAAAAAACACTGACATTATTGTTAATTGCAAAAAGGGATGACTACATGTGATTTCTGTGAGTTGAAGTCGAATTACTCTTAAGTCAAAGTACAGTAATTTTACTTTGCATGATCAACAGAATCCAAAAATTCGGAGTATATTTGCGTAGACTGCACATGACCTATGGCCGACTTTGGTGTGAGATGGTGAGATAGTGAAGGATGAGGATGAAGTGTAAAGCTGCGGAGTGGAGCTGTGAAGTTGATCTCCCTCAATCCAGATGTCGGATGTTCCAGCTCCGGCCTCCCTCTGTCAGTCCTGTTGTTTCAGGCCCGGGCCCAGATGTAAACACAGCCCCGGCCTTTGTATTGGCTCAACCACCTCAGGAAACCTCTCCTGTATGGCCTCCCTGTATCCCTAAACATGCCTATCCTATGGCCATTGATGAATGTAGAGCCCTTCAAAGCAGAGCAAATATTTCACAATGACCAGCTTGTTCAGGAAAGACTTCAGAGGGCGGTTTAATGTTTTTGAGAGGTCAGGGCTGATGGGGGTGGGAGGGTCTGACCTATATGCGTTGGGTCTTCCTGTCCTGGTTTTCCAGAGGTCTGTGGATAAAGACATTTTATTGTAAGATCTCGGCTTCGGTGTTATTGGATGGACGGTTCCTCCACTCCAGCAAATGCAAACACCCATTTGCTGAGTTTGTTGACTTCTTAGGTCTGGAGCACGAAAACATATGAAAAGGTTCACCAGCAGGTTGTGTGATATCTTTGTTAGCTCATTCATTGTTGGGAGCATCTGGTGAGTTACTTATGCATCACATTTAACCTCCAAACACACAGCCAAAACTCAAGTGTCTGTTTTTCTTTCTGTGTCTCAGATGAACTTTGTAAAGAAGCAGTTTAAGGACAACCAGAAGGACTGGGTGCTACTGGTTTGCATAGGAGCCTCATCTGGGGTGGGACGCCTCGCTTTTGGTAAGATCGGTGACCTCATTCCCGGTCTTCAAAAGATCTACATGCAGGTGAGGAAATGTACGAAAGCATAAAATGTAGGCGATCCACTTTTGACCCTTTTAGATCACACCCCAGGTCATACTGGACACCTATTTAACAATATATGCCCAAAAATGACAAGTTCACTGTGACTTCAGGTCCATCCCAGCGTGCTGTATTTCACCTGAACACCAAACATCCACTTGGACTCAAGGATGAACTGATCAGAATTTCATGGTCACTGTCTGGTCTCACGTCTGTCCCATTCTTGTGAACGCCATATCTCAGGAACGTCCAGAGGGAATTTCTCCAAATTTTAGATGAAACACGTTAACGATATTGAGCTTCAGATGATTGTTGTTGCACCATATGAACAAAGCTCTCTACCAGTCCTCGGTACTCCTCTGTAAAAATAGTTTGTAAGTGAAGACAGCGTGTTTGTCACCTGAAATTATCAATGGAATCATACATGTCAATATAATGATACCTTTGATTTCAACAAGGACTTAATTAATTTCTTTACTACACAGGTTATATAATATGAGACTGGACAGACAGGGATGTTAACTACAACTTTACTGGTACATGGAGACATACAACCACGAGTCAGTTTGCAATCTGAGTGATTTAGTGTCTTTAATGGCTTATTTGGTTGCATACAGACATGACTCAGGTAATAATTTGCACACACTTGCTGTACCAGAATAAAAAGAAGCTTTCAAGATGCTGTAAGAATTACCCATCTGGATAATAGTAGGGAAGTCTGAGCAGTTCAGTGCGGGGGTGAACACAAACAGCAATTTTCAGTTCTTGCAGGTGTATATGTACTTTGTGCTGCATGCACAAGGATGGTAATTAAGTGTATTATACAGCAGAGGGATACTGAGTCACAGACAGATAGAATTTTAAACTTGAACTTTTGTGACAAATCTGTTTGATATTAAATACCAAACATATGGGTTTTAATGCGTTATTGTACATGATTGTGCAGACATAATGTCCCCATTGAATAATTTCTCTCCTGCTATCATACTAAGACACACACTGGTTGGTCTTTTATTGCTGGAAAGTCTTGGTCTTTTTTTTTTTTAAATTTAAACACATTGTATTCCTTAGAGTTGCTTTCTTGTAGTGTTTTAATTGTGAAGGGTTTATGGTACCAGCTTCTAGTTTGCTGTTGAGGCACAAAACCCTCCTTCAGATTTCACAGTATGAAACTCATGAACCTTGTGCTCGGTGTAATGCAACAGTGTAAGCTGACTGTTAAGAGTTGTACAAACAGTTTAGACAGCCTTCAGCAGCAGCTGATGAAAACACAAAGCACTTAATTCCTTGTTCGGCCTATCGACCAGATGGTGTGATTAGAAAGTTTAAAAATTCCTCCGCTTTATATTCCTTTAGCTTAGTTATTATCGGCACATAGCTTTTAAATATTAATCAGATTAATGGTATTTTCAACAAAAAATTCATATTCGATTAAACTTCTTACAAATGTATTGTAAAAATGGCAGCTACAGTAATATGCAAATATAAGCACTGTTGATATTTTTTGGTTTCAGATCCCCTCTGTGTAGCTAGCTCTTCACAGGAATCGGTACATCTTTATCACATTTTTTACGTATGTAGGTTTTGTAGCATGTCCTTACAGTAGCTGGAGGGCGTACTCTGTTGCACAGGTAACAGAATGTTTACAGTGAAGACAAAAGGCCTGAGTGCCAGTGGCTTCATTACAAAAACTTCTGAAGTCTGAAATTCTAACTATCACTGATGTAAGCTCGTTGGAAAAGTTGTTGTATCTTCGCTGTTTGTTTCAGGTGGTGTCCTTCATTGCTCTGGGCCTGATGTCCATGATGATTCCTCAGTGCGCAGTGTTCGAGGGGCTGGTGGTCGTGTGCGTGTTCTTGGGGCTGTGCGACGGCTGCTTCCTCACCATGATGGCTCCCATAGCGTTCGAGCTGGTCGGGCCCATGCAAGCCTCGCAGGCCATTGGGTACCTTCTAGGCCTTATGTCTCTTCCCATGACAGCAGGTCCACCTATCGCTGGTGAGAAACACGCTCTTTTATTAATACCGCTTTTCACAACATAGCGCTGATTTATACCATATAACCCACAATGAGCTTACAGCGATCTGGCTCCGTGCACTGACTTCAGAATGTTGGCAGCTACAGCACACAAGTTGATTGATATTGGCAGAGTAAGGATAGAACCACTGTAGGGAGTAAAGGGAGAGCAAGACAAATGCGTTGCAGGATGGATTGTATTTAGAGGTTTTGGGCTCATGGCCAACTGCAAGCTGTCTCAAGTGATTTGTCTTGCAGGGCGAAAAAAAAGCAACTACAGGCAGTGTTCAACTCCCTTTATGTCTCCCTCACCTCCTCCCTCTCTCCTTCTTTGCTCTCCGGCTCGCTGATAAGACGAGCATATAGAAGAGCAATGAGAGCAGAACATTGATTTAATGACTCAGGCTGCCCTGTGCTCTCTCTTGCAAACCTCTTTCACATCTTACACATACTTAACATGCACTGTTTTTACTACAGAACAGTCGCAGAGACTAGATATCGCTACTGATGGTTTGAGGTATTTGTCAAAACTAAATTTCTTAGGCTGTTTAGTTAATAAAAACAGACTCTGATTAAAACATTTGCTCATTTCAGTTACAGACGTGGGATTTGTGTTTACAAGGGTGGTGTTGCACTCAGAAACTGTGGGGGGCGCCATATCGCACAAACTGCCAATTTCTACATAATCTTGGTTTAAATATACAAAGCTTTGTGTTCACATTGCAAAGGAATACTTTTTGCCTGTAAAATAGAACTGAACATTTCAACCACAAAGTATTGCTAAAATCCGATTATGAGAACAAGAGAAATATTTAACAGAAGAAAAAATTTATATTGTACAGCTCCAAGTAACCATTATTTTCATTATCAGAATCTACATTAATTAGTCAGCTATTTTCTTGATTCATCAGTTGATTGTTTTGTCTAGAAAGTGTCAGAAAAAAGTGAAAGTTATGAGCCCACAGACATTTCGAATAGCCCGAGGGGACATGATCAAACTGTTTTTGTTCAGTGCTATTATGCTATATCACAGTTGTGATATGCAAAGCTTTGTGTGGACCATAGCTTTGGATATCTGTGGGCCTTTTTCACTTTTTTTCTGACACTCTCAAGACAAAACAATTACCTGATGAATCAAGAAAATAATAAGGCTTGTTGCAGCTGTAATGTATAACTATTTTCTCATGTATAATTTTTTTCTCATAATCTGATTTTAGCAATAATTCTTAGATGAAATGTTTTATTTTCCAAGGCAAAGACTTTTACCCACATTTTTTTTTTAAAATACTGACATTATTCTAGTTTCCTTGTATTGGCAGCAGAAACATTAAGGCTGTCAGGAGTTTTGTTGTTCCCTACTGGTCCACGTCATTTTATGTCTGCCAGGTGTTTTTCTCCCTGTCTGGTAATAGGACACACACACAAAGAAAGTACAGCATAGTGGCATGTGGTTTCAATTTTCCTTTCACTGACTACAGATGCAGACGCTAATCTTGTAGTTAAACAATTTTATGCTGTTGATGTATAAGATGCTTCTATATAATGTATAAGATGTGTTCTATTGAATATCAGCAGACCGGCTCCTCAGAGTCTAAATGAGTGAATCACCGTGTCAACATGTGTTGCTCAGTACAGGCTGTACAGTTCAGGAGCAAGAATGCATATGTTGTGTGCAACAATGTAAGCACACACCCCTCCCACTGCCCTTATATCACACGCTCTTCGGTGGATCAAACATACAGAGCAGCGTGTTAAACTTGTTTACCATGCTTTGTTACTGTAGGTACACTTTGTTCGCTTTTTAGGAAACGTATTTGCATTTTCTCCCAGAGTCAGAGGAAAAAAGTGAAACCACTCTCATGCCTGTGTATTAAAAATGGAGCTGAACCTCATTAGTTTAGCTTGGCATAAAAGCCCGTGAGGGAAAGTGGGGATACAGAGGTAGCCTCTCCAAACATCAAAGATATGCCAACCAGCAACTCAAAAGCACATGATTAGCATGTTGTAGGCTGCAAAGTTAAAGCTCTTGTTAGTAAGATAGTAGGACTGACACTTTAGATTCCCCACCTCGTCAAATACTGACACTTAAATATGTTGTTTTAGGAGGAGTTATGTGCTTGAACTCTCCCTTAGCAGACAACAACTGGGTGCAAAACTTTCAGGAATCCTGTCATCAGAGTAAAGCACCTGATGTTACACAGGCCTTGTAACTCTGGACTTACCGAGTTTACATGTAGGAGCCGTATGTGTGAACACAAATGTTGTGTTATTTGCCCAGACTTTACCTTGCCAGCTCCCTAGTCCTAAGTCCTGTTTGAGCCACATGTATGAATAGAGCAGACGATTGTCTGGAGTGACAGTAATCCTCCGTGTTAGTGCAGGTTTAATCAGCTGTAACAAGCACTCAAACATACATCAGCACATGCGAAACTGGCGTTTAAACTGCTCATCGTAAAAGTTTCAGAGTATTTCCCCGCTCGGTCCCTGGTGTTTCCATATGACCCGTTCACGCTGCTGCTGGACCTCCCTTTGATGTCCCCTCACCTAATCTGTCATTATTGATATGAACTGTGCCCCCCTGCCTCCTCCGCCCAGGTCTCCTACATGATTACTTTGGGAACTACACGGTGGCCTTCTCCCTGGCTGGGGTTCCACCTATGGTGGGGGGCGTGGTGCTGTTCTTTGTGCCCCTGATCCACCGCAGGCTCCAGCAAGGCCAGGCGTCACCAGAGGAGACGTCCACAACCGCCCACATGCTGCCCTGCACCCAACCAGCGGAGGAGCCCAAGAGCTGCTCCAATGGAGACATCCTGCCTGGCTACACTGACGTGGAGACGCATATTTGAGTTGCACCGTACAAAGGTTACATATATTCACATAAATCAAGCATGGATCATGGAAGTGAGTGGATACATATTTATTCTTATACTTTTCTTTTTCTTTTTCCAGGGATTCAGCCCACCAGCACCTTTTTCTGATCCTTAGATTGCCCTCCTCTCAACCATGGACTTCCTGTTGGCTGACCTTTAACCATCTCACCCTCCTGGCCTCTCATTGCTGTGTATTTTCATGTGGAGAGAAATCGACGAAAGGGCGCTCTGGCTTATAAGCCACAGAGAGGACGAACAGAAGGCACATCAGCGTAGGATGATGGACACGTGTGTGAGGAGGATAAGCACAACAGTCTCAACCAGGATGGGTTTTACCCGTGGTGACTCTGTAGTAACGCATACCTCCAAGAGGAATGAAATGAAGAGAATTTAACTTACAGTCGTAGTTTCTGATTTCACAGCTTTGATTTTGCCACCATAGCTTGTTGAAGCTGTGAAAAATACTATGCTTTATTCTTAGATTCCATATAAAGAAATTGTTAAGAGAAGAGGCATGTCAAGTAAGACTTAATGAAGGGATAATTTCACTTTCTTAATGTAGTACCTCATGCATTTAATTTTTTAACACAGTGCGTTCTATTTAGTTTGTGTAGCTGAACTTACGGTCTCATCTTGAGTGATTTTGCAGGTTTGCTTTTTTTTCTATTCTGCTGTTTTCCACTGTGACACAGAAACAAGCAAGCGCACCTGTTGTAAATGTCACCGGACGCAGCAGACAGTTGTTCTTGTGAGAGATCAGCCACCAGACACAATCACCTCAACTCAACCGCACACTGTACTGTTCCACACTGAACTCACACCCAGGGTCCAAAAACCTCATGGCTTCAACTTCTCCACCAGCCCGCCCGCACGGGAGGCAGATGAGTGATTGTTGCAGTTGTCGATTCAACTGATTCACATGCCATGAACTGGAGAGTGTTACATGTTTTTCCACAGTTTTAGCATACAGAAGGTCAGTGACTTTGCAGCTTGTGGTTGTTTTAATATATGCAGTCTACGACCTTGTCCACAAATATATGGATATTTTCCTCTGTATTTTAGCCTCTTGATCACACGTAAATTGTGTTTTCAGTCACAAAAGCTGAAATTGAGAACGTGTTTAGTCAGTGCAGATTTTTAAATTTTGATTGTCCGTGTGGACATGTAAAACTGAGTGTTTTGTGGAATGAGCATGCGTATGAAACCACAAACACGGCAGACATCTGGTTGTTTGGCTCACACAAATATAAGTTTGTTGTTAGCACTGCCAGGTCTAATTACAAGTTTACTACTTAGCTTTTCTTTGGTCTTGGATCATTTTATATAAATAGAAAAAGCTCAGTACACATGGTGCGTTTCATTTACCGCTGAGGTTGGAAGTTGGAGATGGGAATGAAGTCATACCCGAGGTGACTGCGTTCCAGTACAACATGTTGGGATACCAGTTCTAGCCAGGTTGATAACGATGCATTTCACAGTATTTTGTGCATAAAAACATTGAAGCAACATGTCCACAGATAGAAGTTGGACAGTACTGTGTGTAAGACTGATTTAATGAGGCACAGATATGACAGAAGTGCCAATAAACTATATATTCTACAGCTTTCAAAGATGGTGATAAGCGGGGTAGCCATCTTGGATTTGGAGGTGCGAGTCGGAAAGCTGACTTCAGAGGGCGTTCCAGTTGAAATTGCTGATGTGGAACTCGGGAAAAATCCCATTTCCTGTCACGTGAAGCCATGAAAAGGCCAAAAATATATTTAAAAAGAAAGCACTGCTAGGTCTAATTACAAGTTTACAGCTTAACGTTTCTACATTTAAATATCATAAGCTCACTAAGACTACTCAGAATTTTGCTCTCTGGTGTTTGACGAATCGATGACTTAGACTTTATTGACACCTACTGGCCTGGCACACTTTGGAATCATTTTTGCGTACAGAGATATTTTTCAGAAGGGAGGTAGTTTGAGTGCAATCAGTAGAGAGGCAGCGTCCTCGCTGCAGTGGCACAGGGTTCAAATCCGTCCGTTGGCCCTAAGCTACATGTCATCCCCCCTCTCTCCTCTCCCACCATGTTTCCTGTAACTCTTCCGAGCTGCACTATCCAATAAAGCCATGAAAAAGGCCAAAAAAGAATTCAATAAATAATAATTCAAATAAAAGGAAAAATATCCGTATACATGTGGACAAGCCCAAAGTTAGTTGCGGTGAGCCGGTGCATCTGCTGCCTGAATCAAAGAAACTTAACTCTACAGGTGATACGAGTCTTCTCATGAGTCTGTTCAGCCTAAACTGTCAGCTTTCAGCAAAATCTACAGTTTTTATTGGCCTTTAAAGGTTTAGGAGGGTGCTAGAAAAATCTGCATAAACTGTGTTTGTTACAGCTTTAAAAAAAATAATAATTCAGAATAGTTTTTTTGTAGCGTGCACACTGTACACTCGTTCAGGTGGAAAGAGTCCTAACAGGAGATAGACGGCTGGTGGTAGCATAGGTTTTTCTCAGTTACAGTAAAGGCATTCGGTATCATTTAATCAGAACTTTTCCTCCGTGTGCTGCACATACAGTTACGTAATATGGAACCACTTCGTTACAGTCTGTCGATGAGATGGGGACTACTGAGATGAAAGCTGCCAAATGGCCTGAGCCCTCGTCAGGTCATCTCACAGATAATCAGTTTGCTGCTTTAGTTTAGCTTTGTGTCACGAGGGTGTCGCTCACTGTGTCGGCGGTAATGAATCAAAACACCACAGCCTCCTCACGAGAGAACAGCTTGCAGTTATTATATTTCATAAGCATTTAGACCACTTACCTCTGACTACAAGTTCTCTTGAACAATGAACTTAGATGAACAGATGTGAAGTAGAGCTGCAATAATTGACTGTTTGAGTCACACTCTTTGGTTATATGCATTACTGAATAGCAGAGAGGGGATTGGTACACCGCAAGGAAGGAACTGCTCTGGTGATCAGGTGGTATTCCCTTCTGTCCGACCCCCTCTTTGCTTTCACTGCCATTATTCAGTGGGTTTCTGTGTTACAACACGTTAGAGCCTGAGAACTACACAAACCTCACTGCTGGGTGTAGCTTTTTTTTTGGGGGGGGGTTCATGCTATAGGACAAACAGTTCTGATAGGAAACATACACCAATACCTCAGTAATCAAACAATCCTCAATCCAGTGGGACCTGTTGACATTCTTCATCACTTTATAGCATCACTGTTCTGTGTAGTGGTTTGTTACAGTCTGAACCAGAGCCACAACGCTGCCAAACGCCTGTTTTCAATCAGCATCGCTCCCTACAAACCTCATTAGCGTCAGTTTAGGCAACTGTGGAAATGTCAAACTTCCATTCCGTGTAATCTAACATGTAGCGCGTAATTAGTTCAGAGATTTATTTTGCCTTCGTATCCATTTGCTTCTTTGTTTTTTAATCCTCTCCATTCCACTACCTACACATTATCTTTAGCTTCTCTTTATCACAGCATCGTTTTTATGTCTGTGATTGAAGAAGTGCAGATACGTAAATGTCTAATATCCCTGTCTAAAGATAAAAGAAACACTAAAGCGTAAGCAGTGGAGAGCCATACAACGGTTAAGGCATGTTTTGAAAGCAAGAACGCCGGCCTCTAGGTTGACTGAGGTAGTGTTGCATTATGGGCTGTGTGAGTTGTCCATGTACAGGCCACGTAAGCTGAACATGGAGCTCCTGCGCAGCAATCTGACCGAGCTCAAATAGATGTTAAAAATAAGGAAACACTTTAAAAGTGACTAATTTTACAGTATTTCTTTTGTAACCCAAACAGTACCTTCCTGCCTAAAAAAACAATGGCTGACTGTGAAATGTATTAAATGTTTTGTGTTGTGATTGTTGCAGGAGAAGCTTTCTACAAAACTGCAGAGCTTCACATAAAAGGGTTCATATTCTGCTAACGTGAAATCCTGCTCCCCTGAATAAACAGTGGCGAGTGTTACATAAGAGTTGCACTAGTTTACTGCCGTCAAACTAGAGGCCTGTGTCACTAAAAGTCCCACAGTCGTGAAAATTGATGAGTGAATTGAAGCTACTACGGTGGGATTACGCTCTGGCAGCCATATCGGACGTCCTCACGGGCCTTTTGCTTAACGACAGCTGCACAAGGCTGATTGTGTTTGTATGCACGAAACGTGTCTGTCTCGACAAAATGTACTAGAATTGTTTCGTTTTGTTTTTATTTTGACTGTGAACTTTTTCCTTTTGATTATTTGTGTTGAAAATAGCATCACCTTGTTAGCTCGAAGCCTAACCGTACTGTTGTTTTGTTTGAGAAGAGACGAGAAGTCGCAGCAGTTTGAAAACAAACCTGCCTTATAGTTACTGAACAGCTGTGACACACCAGAACCTGACTTGATCAGAGTTGCGAGATCTGAAAAACAACAGCAAAGCTTGTAAAGTGAATTTTTCAGATTTTAATGTGACTTTTTACACATTTTTTTTGAAATCTTTCTTTCCTTCGATTTTATCATTGTCGATCCTGGACCTTTCATAGCAGCCTACTCACTTGTTTCACTCTCACTCAGTTTCTGCTCAGAAGCAGCTGAGTGCTCCTTTGTATTGGAGAACTGTATCAACATATGTACTTTATACACTTTGTAATGGTTTTTAATCAACCGTAAACTGTTTTTTTATTGTCTTAATTGGTTTTTGATAATTGTTTTTTGTTGTTTTTTTTGTTGGTGTCTTTAGTGATACATTTCAATGACTACTGGAAAAAGAAACAGAGAAAGTACTGCAGCGGTCAGATTTGAAATAATATGTAAAAGTGAAGGAGCTGATTGAATGAAGAACGATACCATACGTCTGGATGGTTTTATGCTGTGTGCTGAACCAGTGTTTGGCTTGCCAAAGTCTTTCATCTATGCAGCATCGTTCGGGCTCGCAGTCCACTTCCTGCGAGCGCTTCACCGTCTCTAAACGATGAATGTTTACTTGGACGCCCCAGTTTGCATTTGTCTCCGTTAGCACTCTGAGCTGTAGCCTGCAGCTAAACCCACAGTAGAGCCTCCTAACCACGAACTACTAACAAATACTACATGTTTTATTGTTTTTATAATCAGGAGGTTTTTGGGCTGTTGTTGGACTTTTTAATTGTTTTTACCTGACAGTCACACTGGTGAAAGCTTAAAGGGGACCTATTATGCTATTTCACTTTTCCCCTTCCTTTAGTATTCAAAGTTAAAAAGGTCAAAGTCTGCACCAACAGAATATCCTCTCTCCCACAGAAAACACTGCTCCTGAAACCTCGTCAGTAGTCCCGCCTTTCATACCGTGACTTTGTGACATCACACTATGTCACCATGTCACCATGTCACCATGGGGGGTGGGGGGGGGGGGTGGGGGGGTGGGGGGGGGGTGGGGGGGGGGGGGGGGAATACTGGACAGTGAGAAAACTGATGTGTTTTATGAGCACTAAAGCATGTAAACCTGTTCTAGTAGTAAAATAATGAGCATAATATGTCTCGTTTAACATGTTTCTCCCCTGTGTTTGCTTTTCTTTACCTACTGCTGCTCACATGTATTATTCAGTATGCAGGTCGGAGCTACAGAGAGGCACATTCAGCTCATGAATAAAAGACAGGCTGATATTAATCAGTGTTTTAAACATGGCAGGATGAAGCTAGCAGGCACTATTTGACTCTTGGTTGTTACATTCTTCCAAAAAGCAGGTCAAATGACCTTAAATCAACATGTTCATACTGCTTTATCTACAGTAAATGTGTCATAGTTACTTATTAAATCATTTTTTTTTTCAATTTCATTTATTTTGGCGTTAGACTTTCCCTCGAGAAAAAAAACACCCCACCTGACTTGAAGTCAGTCCAACTATCGCAATATTGAGCTTTGTTATTCTTCTCTGCAAATGTGCCACTTCTCTGCTCCACTGACCTCAATCTCTGCTCGCTGTTTAACTGCTTCTCCTCCGCGTGAGACCACACAAACAATATGCGTCAAACAGGATGAACTGAAGGTTTATATATTGTGAAGCTGAGCCGTGATTTGCCAACACGTCATACACTGCCGGGGACCACTTCCAGCAAGAATACTTTTTCAGTCGTCCTCTTTAAATGGTGTGTGAAGGCTTTTGGTCACACTTGAGTCATGTAAAACCCTCTATGTGCTCCATATGTTGTAGAAACCCTGTATCAATCATGCATTTTTTTCATGATCTTCTCCAGTTTTCTCTGGTGATGTATTCTCATCTATATTTCTGTATGGTCACCAGGCCTTCCCACAGCCTTACATGTTGAAACATGAGGAATACTTAATTGCCGGGCCCTGCTAATCTTTTCCTCCTCTAACCTCCAGTAAGGTTGCTGCAGTTAAACCTCTATTGCCTGTCTTCTCTTCTTAAAGCTGTCAGCCTCTGTCCTCCCAACACAAGCTTTTTTTTAAATTTTTTTTTTAAAAAAGAATATATATAAAAACATGTCTGTTTTTGTCATTTTACAAAATGTTCTAACAAGGCCAGTGACGCCGCAAGATCTGAAATTAAGTCATGCTGCTAGAAAAAAAATTAATGTAATTTTTGTGTTCTTGTCAAAGTAATTTTGAATCTGTATCAAAAGAGGCACATCTTTTTTTTTTCTATTAAACCAACAATAAAGATGTAATATGAAAACATCCCACGCTGTCACGGCCCGCCACTCTTTTGTTGTCTGTGTGCTCCACTTCCACGGCGGACGCTGCGGGCGCTCAGGTTGTTCTTGACATGCAATCACGTTGGAGATCAACCCCTTTGAACGCATTAAATACACAGAAGCGACACGTTGAGTCAAAGAGGTGAAATGCGACGCTCTGCTGCAGTTTAGGGACACGCTGAATGTGTTTCCAAATGCTCATTATCACCACAGCAACGTGGCTGTTCATCCAGGCGGTAAGTCCTTCCTTGACTCCTCGTTCCCCCGTTTGACCTCAGTTTCTCACAGCCAGGCAGGATCTTAAAGATCACGCTTCACTGAGTCAGCTCCGAGCAGCAGAGCTCTTTATGTACATACAGGGAGCTACTGTGTACATCTCACAAGGATGAGAATAAAGGGATTGTTGAGTCTGTCTTCGAGCCTGCGGCTGCCTTTTCTCTTCCTTATAAGGCAGCTTTAATACAGTGAAAACTGATCCTTATCTGGATTTATGAAGGAATAAAGTCTTAGATTTGACCTAAACTCTTTTATTAAAACCACGTCACAGTTCTTTTATTTATCTGGTATCATTTTTATTTCAAGAGTTCACAACGAGTGCCTTTATATCAGAGGTAGAAGAAGCACGCAGATCATGTACTTGAGTAAAAGCAGCAGCACCACAGAGTAGAAATACTCTGAGTACAAGTCATGCATTTGAATACAAAAGTATTAGCATCAAATTGTACTTAAACCACTCATTATACATAATGGCATTTTTTAGAATAATGTAAATGATATCATTGGATCATAATTATCGCTGCATTGTTTTTGTGTGTTTGTGAAGCTGGTAAATTTGGTTAAACTGCTTAATAAAGTTGAACTGCTGCTTGAATTTCCCTGTAGGGATCAGAAAGTGTAATCTGAATCTGAAACAGTAACTTAAGTTGTCAAATACATGTGTAGTGGAGTAAAAAGTGCAATAACTGCCTTTGAATTTTAGTGGAGTGGAAGTGAAAGCAGCAGAAAATACTCAAGTAAAGTACAAGTACCTCAAAACTGAAGTACAGAATTTGAGTGAATGTACTTAGTTACTTTGTACACTGTTACAAAGGTGTATCAAGGTTGCCCCTGAGATGTTTTATTAGAGCGTGAAAAGCCGACATAGATTAAAACACTGTTTCATAAAGCTGAGTGAGTCACGCTGAAGCAGAACGCAGCCACATTTGTCCTACATGTTTGTTCCTCGTCAGATAAAAGCAGTGAACTGGATGAGAACAGACTGTACTGTCCTGCAAGTCATCATGCTGTCCTATAGGCGTCTCCACACAGTGTAGAACCCCCCCCCCTCCGATAACTAATGTACCGCTGCAGACTGTACAGTAGAGGTCTCCCCTCACTCATTACTGAAGTTATTTACAGGATCTGAACTTCTACAAGCTGCCTCAGAATCTACGACCATAAAGATGGAGTTCAAAAACAATTTTGAATTCGCTGAATGTCTGTTGCTCTAGAGCATATAATTGTATAAGGAACCCTTCAGGATACAGCAATAACATAAAAAAAATGAACCTTCCTATAAAGCATGAACACATTTACTGTGTAACTATAGTCGAGTATCTTCTCATAGCATGAGTCAAAGACTTATCAAATAATCACTCTGGTACATGTATTCTTTCTCTACCTTGGTTTAGGGTGCATTAAATTACAAATAGATGGGTTTTCGTTATTATATAGTTAAAGTTTTTATTAAGTTTGCCAATATATAAACAACACAAGACAATATTTTATAGTTACGATGCGAATGGAACAAATCTGAGCACATAAGTGCAATAATAGTCATCTTAACATAGATGTTACAGTACACCTGCACTCACTAAGTTGATTTCTTTATAAATTATCTTACACTGTATAACAATTTAGCAGCATTTTAAGTCATTGTCAATTCCACTGTTTCACTCCGTATATTAACATATATATCTGCTGTAATGTAGCATGTGCATACAAGCTTTAAAAATGTAATTTCCTTCAACAATCCTCGTCATTTGATCATTACATTTCAACACGTGACTCGATAAACAGTCTGTTGGTTTGTTCTCTTGCATCCGACTTGTTTATAAGTCTCGCTGCTCTTTTTGCGTAACACACACTGTACAACAGTTTAGTATTAGTCATGCACTCGTACTGCACACCTCTGTGTAATAACCAAAATATGGTAGAATGAGTGAAGGGTGCAAAATATGATGAGAAGCAAAAACTAATCTGTCTTTTGCTTTTTCCCTTTATGTTATCTTTACTTGATGATAATAACTTATCAGATTTTATGATATAATAATACATGTTTATGTAAATGATTTTTCTGTCTGTGGCAATGTGTCCTTTGTTGGTGCAATGTGACCTTCAGGAAGTTAACTGGTGTTGTCACACTGGAAACTTATGGGAATTAACCATTAAACCAACACGAAACCACACGCACACTGTAAATTAACGTCAATCTGACGCCTTTAAAGTTCAATCTAGCAAATGTTAACAGACGGTGAAAAGTCTATTGTGTTGCTCTACAGGCAACACACAAGTCACAAGTCTTGGGCATTTTTCTACCAACAAGTATGAAAATGTGCAGCTTTTAATATCACAGTGCTTCTTTCGATATTGTAGTGGTTACGTTTACTGTGGCATGCATAAACACACATGTTGTCACTCTAAATTGTGTCGCAAATGTCACCAAGAAGAAGAAGAAGAAGGAGAAGAAGAAGAAGAAGAAGAGGAAGAAGAAGAAAAAGAAGAAGAAGGGTTTGTATTATCTCGGGCCCTCTGGGTCATCGGGAGGACCAAGACAAGGAAGTGATGCAAGAGAAGATGATAAAACTGTGGTCGTTTTTTCTGTTGTGTCACTCTGTTTTCTTTCCTGCCCTGCACTTCAGGGCACTTCCTCACTGATCTGCCAACGGAGAAAGAAACTCCTTAACTCTGTTGTTACATATGAGCAGGTTGTGACAAAAGGAAGTGTGGCAGTCGTTCACATATCAGAGGGAATCTGCAGCTCCAGGTCACAGATGGGCCATGTTTTCATTAGACTCTGGTGCTCCTCGGCTGGCAACTTGGTTTTCCGCAAATCCATAAAGTACTTTTCTTTGAGAGCCATTTTTCATTTCACCACTTCTGTCATCATCAGATGTGTTGGCAAGCTTGGGCTTCTGGTTTCTTGCAAACTGAAAGAAGAAGAGAAAAGAAGAAGGGTGGCTCTCTTTAAAAGAACTTTGTGGTTTTATTGCAAGTTTTAGCCAATCAACCACAAAATCTACAGTAAATAGTAATGGTCATAACTGCCACTCATCTTCCCCAGAAAGACCTCAGATTTCACATCCTTCCTTCTAGGAAACCGTTGCTTTTTGATACCGCCATTACACGTGAATAAATAAATAAATAAAATGCAGGTTGGACTAAACAAGCAGTTTGAAGACATACAGTTAAATTCTGGAGGGGACTTTCCACCGTTTACTCAGATCTTATTTTAGATACTAAATCACTGATTAATTAATAATCAAAACATGATTATCACTTTATATTAGGGCATACATCTGAACAGAAATCAGAGCTACTTAAAGGATCCCTGAGGGGCAAATTGTTATAGTTGCTCCTCCTAGAACAGAAACAAAGTCACAGTATAGAAAATCTAAAATAAAGAATAGATAATAAGAAACAAGAAAAAAACAAAAGCAGTTAAAATGTAGAAAATAGAAAATATGTACATTAAACTATCACATTTGCTAACTCTGTTTACAGAAATAGAAATATGTAAAGACACATGTGACACATAGTGTCCAAATAAAGTTCCCCGTTCTAAAGTGAGGTCTTGCTCGTAACTAATTCATTACTATCTTGACGCTTATTAACCCGCAAATGTTTTAGAAGTGAATGAGTTATGAGCAAGAACTTTAAACCTCACTTTCATACTGAATTTAAAGTTATTTGGACACCTATTAAGTGTAGCTGATAGTGACTGGTGTTGCGTCGAGGTGTTCTGAGATCCAGACCGGGGTATCTTTGGAGGTGATCTCTGACAGAACAGGTGAATAACAAAGTACTCCGGTCAATTATGATCACAAACTTGACGGCAGAGACATCATGAATAGTGGGGACCCAAAAATGAAAGCCTTACATGTCAGGTTGTAACAATTAGAAGTGTAATTATAAAACTACATATTACTGCTGTACATTTAACCTTGTTAGGATGCTATTAAGGGAAAATGCTTATTAGTGGCCAGTTGTTTGTAGAATATGATTAACAATATGCTATGATATGCATGCAGGTTTTAATGTCTCTGCATGTTGATTTTTCAAGACCAAAGAGAAACCAGAGGCGGCCTCGAAGCTGGCAAATTAAGCAAATCAGAAAAAATGTGAAGTATAAACAAAATTCTGAGTTAATTAGCAAACTCATGTAAAAGCCTCTGAGTCAGTACGGTTGTTTTTAGCTCTCTAACTGTCTCTGCTGTGTCTGACTGACCTGTATTTGCTGTTGTTGCTTCTTTCACACGCTGCGAACACAAACCCAGCAGCAGATAATCACACCTGGGCAGCTGGCCACGGCCTCCGCTCACCTCCGTTTCTCACCTCTGTTTTGCGTGGTTCAGATCGTGTGTATTAACCATAACACAGATGCTGAGATTAGGCCCAGTGTGTTATTGTTTTCAGAGAGATAAGGTGTGGCAGCCAGGCTACTGCCACGTCTCTGCCAATGGATGTCCTGTCTGACTGTTTCCTCCGAACCAAACACAGCCCCTCCTCGCCTGGAAACTTCCTCCCCTGATAAAGAGGTGATAAAAGGTCGGTTGGACGCTCAAAAGTTGGACGCTGGTGTTTTCATGCTTCACACAGTCAGGTCCAAAACACACAACTTGAGACACACGCGTGTTCACACCTTGTTGTTTCCCCTCCAGTCGCCTCAACATTTCATCCTCGTCTGAGAACGTACTTGTTTTTCACGACTGTGTATTTCGACTTGTAACAGAACAATGTTGGAGCACAGCTGCTCATTGTTTCTGCAGGGAGGGCCTGGTGGAGGGGGATAAGCCAAAATAACAGATCGGGAACGTTTTGGACTAAAGACAGACAGAGCGAAGAAAGAACAGAGATAATGTGCTGGAGAGAGGGAAGAAAACAAAAGCAAAAGGAGAAAGAAATCAGGACAGGAAGAGTCATGAAGTGTTTACCAGAACTGTGTTTGTTCATGTTCAAATACCCATTTGAACTTGGTTAAGAGTTTTTAAAGCACGCCTGAATTTTGACAAGAGCTAGAAAAAAAAGCCAGTACGACCCCCAGGATTCATTCTTTATATAAACTCTAACAAAGCAGAAAAATACATTAATACAAACTTTTCCAACAATATACATCGACCATTCAAACTTTATACATCCATCAGTGTCTGAAATATTTACACATGCTCACATTCAAAAGGTTTGTTCTGTGGGTAGCAAAGCTGTGTGGCAGCTATGTTTTTCTATGACGTCACACATGCTTCTTTTCTGCACGAGACGACCAAATAATGTCGTCAAAAAGATGGAAATGTAAACAAGGTTGTGACCACAGAAGAAGTAGCTTCTCTTACATAAATAGCACGACATAACAAAATAACACTTTTCTTCGACTGCCAGAATGAAACCAGGATACATTTTGCCGCTAAACTGTTGCTACAAGGCGTCAGTAGGTCTGTCAGAGAGCCTGCTGCGTGTCGCAGCCGAGGACCTCCAGGCGCAGGGCGATGCCGTTGATCCAACCCAGCGGGTGGATACGGAGGAAGCGGCCGAACAGAGGGGGATCAAAAACAGTGATGGCCTCTTCATCTGGATCGTTGTTACCTGTGAAGATCTGAGGAAGGAAAGAAGAGGGGAGAAATTCAAATTTGAACTCTGTAATAGTAATTTTATTGAGCTAGAGCTAAAGCTATCAACCTTTCCTAGTAATAAGGAAGGTGTAGCTCGGTAGCAAGGCCAACATTAAATGTTACTTTATAAGCCAGTTGTTCAGCTGCCGTCTTGCAGCAGAAGTATCCACTGATGTACCACCAGACGACAGAGCTGCTTCTTTCTCTCCTCAATTCTTCCTCATCATAAAAATGTATTTTGATTTTATGAATCGCATCTAGTGATGAGCATCAAGACTGTGTAAAAAAAACTTCTTGCTGAATCAGCTAAAAGTTCCTTGTAGCACGTTTAGGATTGGTACCAGCCGTCAGTCCACTGTGTGTCACTAAAACATGAAAGCACGTGTTATTAAGATTCTTTCGGTGAGTGGTCAGCTCCACATTACAGACTGACTCATCCACCTGCGTGACAGTGAGGGAAACTGTGAGATATCTGAGACTCCTGCATTAATGATTAAATGGAGGGAGTAAGTGAAATGAGTAAAGAACATGTTAGTCATTGCACGTTTATGGAGCCTGGATCAGATTAACACTGGTTAGTGGAAAACTGAGCTCTACAGTGAGTGTACCTTTTCTCTTTGGGAGTCTTCCTCCAACACACTGCTCCAGGAGTGTTTATCATGGCTGACGGTGACCGAGAACTCCGTCACCATCATCTGGGTCAGCATTGATCGTGCTCCTTGGGTCACGACCCCTGTGATGCGCTTCACTTTCCCCAAGTCCACCTGGAGCCACTCGTGAGGGTTGTTGTTCTGGGGCGAAAATGGACGAGGAGACATTTTTAGATGTCAGAAAGGAAAACGTTTAGATTGAATTGTATGTATTTATTTATTTTTTCTGTTACCACAGCATCATATTTACTGTCTCTAAATTAGAACTATGTGATCTTACATGCAGATGAACACGATTATGAAAAAATATTACTGGAAAATACAAAACTCACAAGTGTAAGGCATTAAATAAATTGACGGGAATCTTATGAAACGGACAGAAATAGATACCAGCTTCTGAATGAAACAGTAGTAGCCAAAGCAGAGGAAAGCAAAACAAAACAGATGTTGCGATGGCCGAAGGGAACGCCGAACCACTTCCTCTCCCACATTGAATGACGAGGAAACTTATAAACTCGGAAAATGTTCCTGGCAGTTCATCTTTTTTTCCACTGACATAATGTGGCTGAACTGCACGAAACCAGATGAGCTGCTGATGAGGGGATTTATTCTTTATTTCCCAACAAAGAAAAATGACTCAAAGTCAGAATTCAGTGTGAAATCAGCCAAACACCACTTTCCTATTTCCAAGGACATCGAGGTAATCCCATTTTACTCTGTATCCTGGAACACACGCAAGAAGGTTTTCCTATTTAAACTAACGTTGAGAACAATAAAAAAAAACAAAAAAACTCAATGCTGGCTGCAGCTACTGTTAGAGGACACATGCAGGAACATAAACAGAATTTTCTTTGTTTTCTGAGGCCGTCTGTTCGGGCCATCGGAGCTCTTTTAAGACCCCCTTTCCAGATAACAGTTGGCGCACAGCGGTTGACCTCCTGTCCTCGGATCACAAGTGCAGCTCTTTGGCGCGGGACCTTTCATAACAGCTCAACAGTGTGACAGAAGGACAAATCACACCTCTGCAGTTCAGTGCTGCAAGAGTGTGAAAACGATAAGCTGAGGAGAGGAGACGAGGGGGAGGGGAGGGGAGGAGAGGAGGAGCCACGGATCAAAATGATATAAGACAGGTTCCTGTCAGCGTGTGAGGGAGCAAACAGCTTATAATATCAATTTGTCTCACAAATCAAAAACACATATTTTAACCTGTGCTATTTATCCATCTAGATTGTTAGTTTTCTAGTTGAAAAGGTCGGTGTAGTTCATTACAAAGAAAATAGTTCCTACGGGAAACTGCTCACAACAAGCTCTGTTGATTATCTTGAGCAACAGGGTCATGATTTCTGGAAAGAGATATTACTTGAGCAATGACAACTTGAGTTGAGTTTTTCCACATGTATTTTTTTGGCACTCATGAGCAGCACAAACTGAGTGCCGTCTACTTCCATTGTATTTTTAAAAAAAAGGCAGAAATCTCTCACTAAACTCACACAAAAACAATCCAAATGTATAAACAGCACTACAGGTAAGAAGGGGAAATATGTATTTGTTGATTTTGGAGTGAACTGTCCCTTTAAATCTCCAGTAAACACCTGATCATGAGCGTGCTTTTGTTGTGGTCCAGTTTTCCTCTCCCTGCCCTGATGTAGAGGTGTACTCCGAGGTCTGTCACTACACTGTGACATCAGTGTTGGGTGTGGTTACAGGTGCAACAGAGCAAATTTTGACGCTACCTGTCCTGAATGCTGCTTTCGGATCTGTGTCTGTATATCTGTGTGTTTGTGTATTTGTGTTAACCTTTGGCCTCCAGGCGTTGGCCCTGCCTTCCTGATGGAGGCGGGCGAGGGGGGGTTCCCAGCTACCCCACATAGATGAATAAGATGAGGAGGCGGTCAAGCTTTTGTCTGGAATCAGCCTCCTCTGGAGCCCGAGAGGGAGAGAGCAGCCTGGTCGCACACACACACACACACACGCACACACACACACACACACACACACACACACACACACACACACACACACACACACACACACACACACACACACACACACACACACACACACACACACACACCAGAGTCACTCTCAGCACTTTGATACAGTCACATCTACTCTGCGATAACCTCTGCTGCTGCAGGTAAAACTCACTGTTGACGTCGCAGCCCAGCAGCTCCAGTCGCAGAGCAGGCGTCTGCCTAAAGAACACTGGCTGAATCCTGACGTAGCGAGCCACAAACGGTGGAGCGAACACGTTGTGCTTCACCTTGGAGCTGTCCATGTTGCCATAAAACACCTAAAACAGAGCCACACAAACACTTCAGCTCAGGGATCATGTTGATAGTATGCTGACATGTCCTTAATGTTTGTCCTGCTGGTTTGATTTTCTGACATCCTAAAGGCACAACCAAGAACTGCTTCCAAACTGTACAGTACAAAAAACGTCAAGGGAGGCGAGCAAGTATCTTTCAAGACTCTAGAAGTCGATATGATGGTTTTCTGAAACAGAACGGAAACAATAGCTGACTGGAGGTTAGAGGTTCATTTTCAGCCAAACGGCAAGATTCTGCAAGTGTGCAGATTTTTTCCATGTTTGGCTCATGTGCCACATGGTTTATTCCACAAGAACCATTTGGGAAGTCGACCTATGAACATACTCTCTTGTGCTTGGTTATGTAAGTGCTCCAGGTCTCCTGGTCCAGGCTGTAGGAGACGGTGAAGAATGTGATGTAGTTGTCCCTCAGCTTCACCCTGACTCCCTGCGTCTTCACACCATGCAGCAGGGTGGGCTTCAGAAGGTCAACCTAATACCAAACATGAGCATTAATTATAAAGAAAAGTCCATTCAGATCATGCATTAGGGTGCGCTGGAACCTACATACGTAATGTAACAGTGTGTATATCTTACCTGTATCCATGAATTATTGTTTCTGCCTATCCAGGCATTGATATAACCAGACTGATCGAGCCTCGCCAGCCGCGGCTGCCAGTTACCTGCACACACATGTAGACACGGTCATAACTCAACTCATTGTGGGTCATTTTCAGGCTTTACGGATTTGATAAAGCTGCCTGATGGCCACGAGACTGGAATATTTTCATCTTTTAGTGCACTGGGCATTTGTGGTAAACACTTTGTCTTTCTGCGACACATATCAAGGGTCTTATTGATGTTTCACTGCCTTACCGATGTAATCTGATGCTGTGATCTGGGAATCCTCAATCCTTCCTGATTTCATCCCCAGTGGCGACACACAATCTGCATGTCAGAACGAGAAAACTCCAGCTCAATAACGCATTTTAAATTTCCAGGTGTACATAATTATCACGTCCAAAATTCCTCAAATCCATTTCTGTGCACTTAATACACCTGGACAGTACAGGACTATATAATGTCTGTTTTGACATTTCTGT
This sequence comes from Pagrus major, assembly GCF_040436345.1. Taxonomy (NCBI): domain Eukaryota; kingdom Metazoa; phylum Chordata; class Actinopteri; order Spariformes; family Sparidae; genus Pagrus; species Pagrus major. The sequence goes on along the minus strand of NC_133232.1, from coordinate 28,120,213 downwards.
AAATGATGATATGAGTGACTCTACAGGTTTACCTCACATATTCAGCCTTGCAATATGGGAAGCCCTCACTGATAAAAAAGCCCCAGAAATTACACAACAACAAAATACATGGAAAATGTGGGGAAAGCCTCTGAAATAGTCGACATACAGTTTGATGACGAAACTTCAAAATGCAGTGACGTTCACTACAACTGTAAGTGATCGGCTTCCTGTTGTTGCAAAATCGTGTTCACTTCTTGAATAAGTTCAAAAGATGCATGTTGAACGTTTATATGCTCATGTTTAGTGTTTAAAATCAGCATCTTAGCACGTTTTTATTGTTGTGTTTGGCATGTTCTGCTAGACTTCATAGTCCAGCAAACTATTCTTACAGCTGATCTTTTTTACATCAGTCTGACTTGGCCAGTTTGTTAAAGGTCCAATATGTAGGAATTGGTCACCTGTCAAATTCATACTCAAAACAAATAGGGGGCAGCCTATCGCCAGGGTAACTGCTGCTAAATTAGCACAGTTAGCCGTGCAGCTAGAGGTTCAGACTTGGAGCTCGGGGACCAGGGGAATGTTAGTGTTTTCCTGGCTGGCACAGGAGGTTTGGACCAGGACACGCCGGGGCTAGCATGTTAGCATGCTAACTTCATTAGATATCTGTGCAACACAATACATAGATGTCATAAAGTCAAAACCGCTATTTATTTACATTCTGATGGTATTCTTCTTACATATTACCCCTTTAAGTATGGCAACATGCTTTAACACATTAGCTTAATATGCTAAAGTTTAGCACGATAGCATGCTATGTTAGTATGCTAAGCTCAGCGTACAGAGGCTTACAGTTATTCTGTTTTAGAGCTGTCCTCTTGTGATGGATAAATGGAAATTTTGACATTACCAGAGCCACTGGCATGGCTCAAAATTCATCTTAATGTAAATCTACCATTTCTGTTCTGATTCTCTATTAATTATATATCTTATTATATTATAAATATATATTTCTTACAGATATGTGGCACAGTGGCACCTACTTGGATTATAGACGAGCAGTTTAGCCCTCATGCCAGCCAGCTGGTAGTCTCCTACAGTGCACTCCACCAGCCATGTGCCAACTGTGGGGGGTCTCATCTCCACTGTGCCAAACACTCCTGGATGACAGACAGCAATGAAATACATGAAATAATAGTCAAGAACACGGTTTTGATAGTTAAAGTCAGCTAATTACAAGAATACGTGTGCGTGTGTTTACCAGGGAAGAGGTTGTAGACCCCCATACGATGTTGCTCTTTAGTGTGAACAGTGAAAGGCAAACCATGGAAGTGTACGGCGTGGTACTCTCCGTCACTTCCTACATTCAGCAGGTGCCACCTGACTCGCTCGTGCTGGGCGACCATCAGACCAGGAAGCGTCTCCGCCACATAACCATTTATTGCTAAGAAAAAAACATAGGTATTATTTAGAAGAAGATTCCAGCATGTTGATTAAAAATGAAACCAATAATTATTGTCTCCACCTGCAAACTTATTGCTGATGTGGTACCAGGGGTCCTCAGTGTTGGCCTGACAGGGTGGAGCACAGTGCCGCGCCAGGTTCTCCTCCATGTACCAGCTTTTAGTTTCATCAAAGGTGTGGAAGAGGAGGGAGAACTCCTGGACGTATGGCTGCGTGTACTGACGAGTTAGCAGCGTGCCGGGCTTACAGATCACCAGTGGGCCAATCAGACCTGAATGAAGGTCCCTCTCCTGGAACAGAGTAAAGAAATATTCATTTTCTCCTTCTTTGGATAGAACGTTAATGTTAGCACACACACAAACACATAAACTTGGCAGACAGAAGAAGCTGCATATCAATACAGACCTTGTCAACAGTGGAGAAGTAAGCCCAAGTCTTGCAGTCAAATTCACTGTCGGCTGGTCCTTGTTTCTTGGTTATTTTCCAGTTATACGTCCGTGTCTCCCCAGGAGCCAAAGGCTCTCCTGGGATCCCGGGTGGTGCAGAGGGTCTTTGGGTTTGGGCCATGCCGGCCCCCTGGGTGCGGTCATACACTCCCTGAAGATGAAAAGAGTAAGGCCTGGATGCCTTGTTCTTAAAGATCACCTTGAATAAGACAGAGAGGGGACGAATGGGTCACCAAGCACCAATAAAATATCAGAGACTTTTATTTTGCTTAGTTACAGGATGACTCACAGTGAGGAGATTATTAATCTCTGTTCTGATGAAAGGTCCCATGATTCCCAGGTGTTCCTGGAGCTCTCCTCTGTCTACAGGTTCTTTGAAGTGTTCATCCTTGTAGGCTCGAAACACCACCTTCTTGTACTCCGGCAGGAACTTCCTCATCCCGCGACGCACCTCCCTGAAGAGACGAGTTGAGTTAACACTGCTGCCTTAGACGTTGATTAAAGTGGCTATTAAAATGCATTTTTCGGTTGTACTTGTGAAACATTTCTTTGACCAATAACTCAATCAGAAAGTCTTTGTCCAGTGGTACATCGTGTTGATTTTGAGCAAATCCTAGTTGACAAAATTCAGTGAAAGTCTTTTTCCCAAGCTATCGAACAATTAGTTTACTTTTAAGACCTGCACAGAAACCTTGATGAAGTGTTATTATAATTATTCCTGCCTGGGTTCGATGAGCAGATGTGGTTTTCTGATGCCGTAGTCCCAGCTGATCTCCTCTGCAGCGATGTAGTAGTGCGGATACCTGACCTCTCCCGAGCGCAGGTCCATGTAGTCCATGCTGAATACACCGGATGTGCTGTTCACCTATGAAAAAATGGGGTGTTTACTGTGGGTTCAAACACATGCAATTAAATGCACTTAATAAATGTACGTAAGACAAACACACACAGAAAATAGTACCTCTTCGCTGTAGTCATCATAATCAAGGGACAGACCGATCCCTGCGCTCTGGTTGTTATCAGCAGTGGAGTTGACTTTCTGGTCCAGCAGATCCACTTTAAGTCGCTCGGGTTCGGACTGAAAGTAGTTTTGACCCATCTCCTCTGATTTAGTTTGTCCGGAAGTTGAAACCGTCTTCGTCGGTGGATTGCTGTTCAGTAAGATCTCGTTGCTCTCTTCAAGCTCTCTTTTCGTCTCATTATTTACACCTGATATTTCACTCCTCTCCTCAGATCTGATCTCTTCAAAAGTGTTGGTCTTATTTTCAACATCCTGATCTCCAATCTCTATTCCTTCATTATTTACACTTGGTATTTCACTAATTTCCTCAGATTTGACCTCTGCGACAGTGTCTGTCACATTTTCTACATCCCGTTCTCCGATCTCTATCTCCGTTCCTCCATCTTCTGAGGCTCCAGAACTGATATCTACGTCTGTCCCGTTGCCCTCTGCCTGTCTTCTCTGTCTCACAACTCCCTCTCCTCCAGCTTCAGTCCCATTCTCAGAAACCATCCAATCTCCATCTTTCTGTATCTCCTCCAAGATGTCCTCTGGGATTCCTCCATCCAACTGGGCATCTCCTCCTTCCTTGCATCCTGACTGTCCTTCAGCCCCGGTCCCCTCAGTGTTATCATCAGTGAGGTTTTGACCAGTATTGTTGCCAGCGAGAGGTTTCTTGCACTCTCGAACCGACACTGTATGATTTTGAGGTCTTCTTCCCCTCGGCTCAAACTGATCAATATATTGAGAAAGGTCCTCATCCATCTCGTCACGATCGACTAGCGGGAGCTCGTCACCGTTGCAAGGACGTACGGTGTAAATGATGCTCATCCCCCGGCTCTTCAGGCTGCCATCGAAGGCACTGATCTCCCACTCACCTGAGAGGAGAAGTAGCCAAGGATTAATACGACTCAAAAGATGACAGAATTTAAATCTAACCATGCAAACCTATCTATAGTAGATAAGAAAAAAGATCCAATCTTGCCTTTGATTATACCCGGTATTTTATTGCATTCTCGTTATCCTCACTGAGATGTAATATTAGATGTAGTATTTCGAGGCGGATGCAAATCAGCTCCAGACTCCATTAAGAAATCGTGGAGTTTTGTGGGGTTTAGAGTTTGGGGAAACTTTGTAAAGTTTGTGAAACGATGTCCGCGACAAATACTTAATTATTTGTCCCCTCTTGCAAATTCGGCACAAGTTATTTCTTTCTTTGTATAATGTTATCGTTCGTATATGATTCGTACAGATGCCAGCATGTTGTACGGATGGCGTTTACACCTTCCTAAGATCTGAACACAATGCGAGCCAGACTACTTCCAGATGTGGTCAGACAGATCCAATCAAATTCTGTTCACGACGCATTTTAATACCAGGTGTAAATGAGGTGATAGTCTAAGAGAAAAGTTAAAGAAAAATACAAATTCAGACTCACCTATCACCTCAGATTCCATGGAGATGGTCATGGCGGTCATGGGGAAGAGGGTGAGGACGGACTGGTAGAGGCCTTCATGCTGAAAGAGGTTTCCCGTGAAGTAAACGGAGAGGAAGTCGCTCTGGGTGCCCACGTTCGCCACGTGCCAGAAGGTGACCTCGGTTTTACAAATCACAAACTGTCGTCCGCTGAACATGCGGCCGTTCACACCTGGAGGTAAAGGGACATTTACTGCTTTTAAAACTGATGATTTGATGGTAGCAATCAAATGATGATATGAAAACAACGTGACAAAGCGTAAGGGTGCACTTCTAGTGATGAACGTACAGAAGGATGATCACTCAAATATGAGGCTCCGCTTTGCTTTACAGAGCTTTAAAGTGAATTTCAGCTCATAATTTAGCAGCTGAGGAGCCACTTAATTCTCTCAAGAGTAGGTAGAGACCAAAAACAGAGCTAAAAGAGGGCGATTATATAAAAATGACTGATTTCTAGGTGGTTTAGAAGAAATAAATATGTAAAAGAAACTCTGAGGTGAACTTACTGTAAATGACATTGGAGTTGTAGAATTCAGGGTCTGTGGTGTTCGGGGAGTCTTCGCTGGATTTCTCTATGTTGTCGTCGATGTACCAACTTCTGTTCTCATCAAACACGGCAAATATCAAAGGCCACTCTTTATCTGGGCCGACCTGTAAAAGAGACAGTGATATTAAAGCAGGCGAGAGACAACAGCGCAGCCTGGATCTTGAAAGGATCTTTAAAAAACGATTCCTCTCATGCCCGTAAAACTCGAGGGTATTCGTTACTACATAAACGTTCTTCTCACCAGGCGTCCTCTGGTGTCGATGGCCTCATTCTTGCAGATGAGAAGGGCGCCGACCAGCCCGGACGCCAAGTCTTTCTCCGGGGAGACGGTGCTCTGGTACAGCTGGGTCAGACACTGGGGGTCTCCGTCCAAGGGCCCATCATCTGGTGTTAGTTTCCAAACGTAGGTGAACGTCCTGTTGGGGGGCACTCCCATGGAGCGCAAGTCCCTCTCTGCAGCTGTTTGATTAGATGAGATTAGGTGGAACTTTTTTCAATTAAATCAATTTTTCAGATTATCAATATACAGTTTATTAATATCTCTTGTCTAATAAAAGTCTGGAGCATTTTCTTCTTGTCCTGTGGTCGTGTCTCTCTTGAACTACTGACTACACTGCTACACTGCCTCCCGGGTCTACGAGAAGTATTTGTAGGGCAAAAATCCTCCACAGCTCTGTGTTGCAGTGGTTCTCTAGACACTCTTTAGCGATCTAAATCCCCGACCAATTTGCAGATTCCCCCGAAAATCCCTCCCTTACTGGGCCTATTAATGTTAAAGGCAAATTAGAAAGACGTTAGTTTCATCCGATGGTTTTTTGTCCATGCCTCAGCTCACCATTTGTGGATCTGTGCAGCGGGAAGATCCTGGTAAGGCCACTGGGGTAGATATTGAAAGGACGACTGGCCAGGTTTCTCAAAGTGATCTGGAGACACAATTCAAACCAAATGGGGGATCAGTAAGAAGCCGTGTAAAGAGCCAAATGAGTTGTTGTTTGAGCTTGAATTTGATCGTACACAAATATATGACAATCTGCATATTCTCTGTCCTCAAACATTTGACTCACGTGGATTTCATCATTGATTTTTCCTTTCAGAAGCGGACCCAGCAGTTCTTCTTCAGGGTTCTCCTTCTGAGAAAAAGGGTTCTTCTTCTTCTGAGTGAAGGATCCGTCTGTGTATTCCACGTACTGCACCTTTTTATACCTGTAGCCCAGGTGATGGGGAGCTGAAGGCAAATACGCGGACTGCAACTCACTGACGTGTCAAAGAGAAAAGACGCAATCAATTCAAACAATTCAGCGACAAACTTTCCGTTATTCCTCTTCCTGCTCTTTCTTCGTCTCTCCTACCTGTCAGTGGGTTTGAGTTTATGAGTGTAGTCCCAGGTGACCTCTTCAACGGTGATGAAATGCTCCCAGGTGTTATCCCGCCGTCCTCTACTGGCTCTGGCTTGAAATTGTGGTCTCTTAGGCTGGAAGCTTATGGTGTTGAACAAAGAATCGCCGTCTTCGTCAACGTAGTCATCAACGTCATCCGTGTCCTCCGTGTGTTTGACGTTACGCACGTCGGGTCCCGGCAGAAGGACGGGATCAGGGCATTTCTCCACCACGAACAAGGCGTTCATACCATCTGGTTGGTGCACAATTAGAGTTTAATCATTTAAACAGTGAAATGAATTAGGGGAAACAGATTGTAAGAGGTCTAGGGACTTTCTTACCGTGGCGGTGAGAGTATATCTGACAGCTGATAAGGAAGCGGCCTACACTTACAGGCCTCATTTCTGCAGTGATGAATGTCATAGGCGTCACCTCCATAGTGACTTTACGATGTGTCAGCACCTGAAAAATACAAAGCCAGTTTATTAGATTTTTAATAAAGACAGAAATTGGGTTGTAAAAAGAATATTCTGCATAAAGTGTATTTTTGGACAGAGTCAGGCTAGCTGTTTCCCTTTACTTCTAGTCTTAATGCTAGGCTAGGCTAATCGTCTCCTGGCTCCAGCTCTTTATTTCATGTAAGACTGGTATCGATGTTGTCATCAAGCCTTTGCAAAGAAAAAAGACTTTCAAAAATGTTAAAATATTCCTTCAAACGAGCGACAGGCCTTTCGACAAGCTTTTCAAAGCAAAGTACAAGTAAAGTACGTAACAAATACAGTTTAATGCTCTTAGACTTTATGTATACGCCTGGAACTCAACTGAATTTAATGTCAGTAAAACCTCTAGAAGTAACATTTGTTCATCTTCCATTCATGAGTTTAATCTGTTTTTAATCTTTAAATGTGTTTACTATGACTATCTGTTATGTAAACAACTTAAAATACCTCCAGAGAGTGAGCCTGGAACTGAATGGAGTGGATTTCTGGAGCTGTGCCCATCCCAATCATGTGCCAAAACACACGATTACGACTCTGACACATTTTCAAACCTACACACACACACACACACACACACACACACACACACACACACACGAACAGAGAGAGAGAGAGAGAGAGAGAGGGGGAGAAAATGAGGACAAATTCCTGTGAGGACCACATACAGAGCAGCACCTGATACACAGAGCACAGTGTCAGCAACACTTAACATTACAACACGACTTTGTGGAACAAATTCTCTGTCCACAGCCGGTCTGGTTCAGTACCGGGTAACGTAGAGTTGACATATCCATTGATGGTGTGGTATTCCTTCCTCTTGTTGCTCCTCCTGAACTTCTCTCTGCTCCTTCTCTCTCCAACCTCTCCATACCAGCTCTTGGTCTCATCAAACACCGCAAACAGCAGGACGAACGCTGGATTTTTCCTCTGGCCGTCGTCTGTGAAGGCACCTGGGAGAAAAAACATCATGAGGCAAGATGTGAGAATATGCTGATTATAGACCATATTCACATGGCGGCCATTTCCCTCAGACTTCCTGCAAATAGTCATTTGACTGATTCCTGATTGATCAGCAAGTGAAAGGGCAATGGATAGTGAAAGTTTTGGAGGGACACTGGGCCATATTTCAAGTTAAAACAACATATAACAAAGCAAAGCTTCTCTTTGCCCTCCCACACACTGACTTGATTTGCAGATGAGCAGGGCACCGATGAGTCCCGAGTTCACATCTCGGACTGTGTCCACCTGGGATGAGTAGGAGTAGGTGAGGCACTCGGGGTCACTGATGGTCGGACCGTCTTTAAGGCTGATGTCCCACACGTACTCATAATATCCCCCAGGAAAGACGGCATCATCATCCTTCTCCTGGCCCGCTGTGGAGTCATCATACCCGGCTCCTGGAAAGAAGAGACACAGCATGAGTCCTCTGTTTTGATTCAGCAGTGGAGGTGAGTCGAAGCAGGAAAACTGGTGTCACAAGAATCTACCTTAGGAAGAAGTGTGATCATTATAACTCCTAGTTTCCTTACTCAAATGTCCAAGGACAGAGTGTGTTGTACACTGTACAGACTGTAAAGCCCCCTGAGGCGTTGTGATCTGTGAGTTCGTTCTTCCCACGTTCTTTCACATCAAATTCAAGGACTTTTCAAGGACTCTAGAGTCCCAATTCACTCAAATTCAAGGACCGAACATGGTATCATCTGAGCCACGGATCAAGGATTATTATGTGTGAGGAAGGAAGCACTGGATCTTCATAATGTGCAGTAATGTCTTATATCAGACGTGCACCCCCACAGGCTGCAACCTTTTCCTCACCCTTTATCCTACACATTTATGTGATTAGATCTGCTTCATGACGGCTCATTCCTGGACGTGACAGGTGCAGCTTTTCAGATTATGGTGAACCCCTTTAAAGGAATTTACCCTGCAGCAGGAAGACACAAGCCTTTTACAGGAACTGAGTGCTTTGGATCTAAAGCAGTATTAGGACATCTGCCAAAGCCTTCTGTGAAGGGTATTAACCTCCAAAAGCTTCTCAGATCAGGGATGTTCGATTATTTGCTTTCTTTTGCATTGTAATTCAAACGCAAGTGAAATGAGATATTTGAACCTCGTTAGATCCACGGAGGTGCTTTATTCTGAGAACTCACGCTGACCGTTTGGCTGTAACGCACTGCACAGAATCTGCACACACGAGATAGTGATAACCGTCACTCGCTGTCATTTCTAAGGAACAAGGAGGCGACTTTTTTTTCCTCTGATGATTCTGGTGCAATTATTGTGATTATTAGAACAGTACTCTGGTAAATTTCACATTTACATCCTTGCATCATCCCTCTCCATGAATTGCTTCTCTTTTATGGCGAAATGATGTCAGATTCAGCGAGAAAAGCATGTGAGTAAGAAGATCAGATTTAGAGTTCTCCTTAATTTTAATGGTTTTTTGCCATCGACTCATCTACGCTTTTCTAAAATGGACTTCAACGTGATCATGAGTCGAAAAATTGCTTGAGTCAAGACATGAGCAAGAAGAACAAGACGCTGCTGACTCATGATCAGTGTGTGACGGAGTGGATGAGAGAAAGTGAAACAGTTTCACTACCTTCAGACTGTTTCCAGTAGGTGATGCCCACAGGACTGATACTGTAGGGCTGAGAGGCCAGGTTTTTGAAGTGGACCACCACCCTGTCACCGGCCTGGGCGACGATCACCGGGCCTTGAATACCTGCAATAATATCACTAATTTCAAACAGATCTGAAGATACATGCTTTGAAACAGAACTGACAGCTGTTACATTTTATTATTTTTGTAGCAAACACATATTTTTCCACAACATTTTACTTCACAGGTTCCTGCTCATTCTTACTTCTGATTTTTATTTGACATAATGACACAAATCCTTTATATTTGGTTGAATGAGACAAAATCAGAGGTGGAGACCTACCTGTCCACGCTGGCCTCGGCTTGGGGACAGAGTACGTGGAGTCTGTATACTCCCTGTAAATGGCCTTGATGTATTTTTGAGGAATATCTTTAAGTTTTCTGCAAAAAACAAAACAAACCAAAAGTCACACTTGAGTAAAAGTAAAGATATCACGTAAAAATATCACTTTGGTAAAAGTGAAAGTCACCCATACGAATAGTACTCGAGTTAAAGTCATAAAGTATGTGATATTACATGTACTTAAGTATCAAAAGTAAAAGTAAAAGTAAATCAGATATTCGATCTTTGATCATGAATCAATGATTTTTTTTAAAATATCCAACTGCTAATGAAATAATTATAATAAATAATTAATTTAAAAATGCACTGCTTTGGTTTTGTTGCAGCGTGTTAAGTTATTAAATAAATGCAGTTGAGTAAAAAGTACATGATTTGCCTACAACATATAAAGGAGTGGATGTATAACGTAGCAGAAAAATGGAAGTACAAGTACTTAATTTGTACTTAAGTACAGTACTTGAGTAAATGTACTTAGTTACATTCCTTCACTGAATTCAACTTACAAGAAACAGGCAGAAACAACCATCCTAATGAATCTTTTTAGAAACAATGAACTCTGATTTTGCACGTTCAGCTTTTATATAAACTCCCTAAAGTTACCAAATACATTTAAAATATAATCATATAATTTGTCATTACTTCAAATTTGTACATTTGTCATTATTGGAGCCAGTATGGAAGTAAAACAAGCCTCACTGTACTTTTCTATTGCCAGTTGTTTTTTTTTCCAAAACCAGACTTTAAACTTCCAGGGAGGTCACATCAGAGTGGGTGGCTTCAGATTAAACAAAGATATATTCACCTTTGGTCGGACGCTGCCGGCTCACCATCGTCCAGGTGGAGATAGTCCCAGCCGATCTCCACAGCTGCGATATAATACTCTCTGACAGCAGTAGCGTTGGCGGGTCGTTGCTGCGCCTCTGCGCCGCAGACGCAGAGCAGCAGCAGCGGCAGAAGGGTCGCTGTCATCTCACCTGTCAGCTCCACCGTGTCCCGGTCAAACTGCGCCCCGGCTCTGCTGCTCCCGCTGCGGGCTGAGGTATTTAAAGGGAGGAGGGGGTGGAGGAAGTCCACAGGGAGGCTGAGGTTGGGACGCAGGGCGGGTGTGTGTGTGTGTGTGTGTGTGTGTGTGTGTGTGTGTGTGTGACTGCTCTGCTGTGATAAACTCACATGAGGCTTTATTGTCCCGAGGAGACTTTTGTCTTAGACTGGACACATAAAACAAACAAATACCTGCAGTGACGTCACTCACTACCATTGTAAAGGCTTGTTTGTTTTTGTTATCTAATGGCCTCATAAACGTTACTTAGTGTTTACGACAGCTTCATAGTTAAAATCCATTAATAACACAGTATGGGTTGCCAGGTTGTGGAAAAAATCCTGTCCTGGTCCAACCATTAATACAGTTTTTATACCCGTTATAAAAAGGGGACTATTTCAACTCGGCCCCCCTTGTGGGCACCGATAGAATGTAATTAAGTACATTTACTCAAGTACTGTAATTAGTTGTACTTTACTTGAGTATTCCATTTTTGCTATTTTATTATTTCACTATTTCACTACAATTTGGAGGCAAATAGAGATGTAAAGATATATAAACCTTATACACTGTAACTATATAGTTACAGTGTATTACAGGGCACTTATATTTACATCTCTATTTCCATCAGTACTTCTACTTCAGGATGTGTGTATATATATATATATAAATACAAAGTTGTCATATACTTTAGTGTTATACTTGTTGACAGTTATTCTATATTTTAGTACTTTTCATATGTCAGTACTTTATTTTTAGTACTTTATATAATTCCTTCTTACTTACAAGTCGTATTATCTTTATTTCTTTAAATCTTGTTTATATCATAAGTGTGATATTTTCTATTCTCGAAGGAGCAACTGTAATGTACACAGTTTCCCCAACAGGGATCAATAAAGTATCTCTGATTCTGATATTGCACTTTTTACTCCACTACATTTGTTTGGTCATTTTAATAACTAGTAACTTTGCAGATTGCATGCTGCATCACAGCCACAGTAGCACATTTTGTCAATTATTTCATCTGTAATCGGACAAAAAACAACAATAATTTAATAAATCAGAAAAAAGTTTATGAACGGATCCAATAACAGGTTGACCCCTAATATACAGTACATGCATATAAATGTATTTATAATTTTACTTTAACTACTTTAGAGCCATTTATTGCCAGAAAATAACTTTTGATACTTAATTACATTTAATGTCAGACTCTTTAAGCCTTTTACTCAAGTACTGTTTGTTTAAGTGACTTTCACTTTTACCAAATTCATATTTTAGCACAATAAATTTTACAATACTTTTACTCAAGTATGACTTTGAGGTACTTTTTACTGTACAACTCTGCTTGTGGGTATAGTTGGACTAGATGGATGGATGGATAGATGATGTCCTTTACTTAATTTAAGATTAATTTAACTGGTGCCCTTGGCAATAGTCTGTAAGAGGTGAGAGAAGCATGTTTCATTATGAGGCGTCACTGCCACCTTGTGGCTCATAGGAGGTACTGCAGATCTTGTGCATTTTGCATTGGACTGATGAACAAACTTCATTCACACACTTTTTCTGTAAATGAATGTTTCTTTACAGCCTTTTGAGGTATTATATTTTGTATATGGGTGTCTACTTCATGTTGTAAGCATGTATGTTAACCTTTAATGTCATCTCATCTCATGTTATTTCATTGCTTCATCAACTTGAACATGTTTCAGCTGGTATCTCGTTATCTGGGTCATGTGAATGCCTCCTATTGGATGTGGCCACTATACAGGTGGGGCCACATGGTGTTGTTTTTTTTTGTGGAGTCCTGACAAAGGCGTGATGGTTGAAACATGTTTTTTTTAATGATTGCCTGGATTCCCTCTGGAATTACCCTTTTCTCCTGTTTTCCAGGAGCACCCGACACATTGTTTTGCCTGCAGTACATTGTGTTAAAGAAAAGCAGCTGTTCTCTTTCTTCAGTGTTAATTAACACCTTGAAAAGTAAGAGACCGTGTGCAGCAACTGGTTTCAGCATTTTAATGCAAACGTAAAAAGTCTTGTTTATGAACAATAAGGAAACAAGCGTTACTCCATGACTCTCTGATGCCACAATGTGTATAAAATTAAATTAACATCAGTCAACAGTCAATATAAACAGAAGCAAAACAAACAACAGCAACACAATTTTCAACTTATGAGATTATTTCAAGTTAAAAGTAAAAGCTAATATTAGGCAGGCAGGTAGGCTCACAGCAAAGTTTCTTAAAATAGACGAGCACCAGACACATTGTATTCAAAACGACGTGACAAAAAACTTTCACTAACTACCAATGTGTTTGTGTGGACGACGCTAAGACACTAGGATTATTTTTCTCTTTTACAACAAAGTTAGTAAATCTTCTTTTCTTTGCTCCGCGGAATACAGGAAACAGGACATCTGCAGGGTTTCACAACAGTGCTGATCATAGTTTCAGTGAGTTGACCTCTATGATCTGCTGCAGGACGCTGTCCACATCGGTGGTCTCCATACTGATGCCACCCAGGTCCAGATGGGGCAGGAGGGCCGTGAGAAGCACCACCACGTTGTTGCGGATGCCGAGCAGACTCTCCTGTGGCGATCTGATTGGGGAACAGAACCATTATTAAAGCGGTTGCACATTTTGGTCCCTCAGGTCAAAATTTTATTCACGTCAGCAAAAATGGAGAACAGGAACTTATGTGTACAGCGATGTAATCCTGCGATTCACCGGAAATGACTCTTAAAACTCGGTTCTGTAGGTATATATAGGCAGATGTTTGTATCTGAAAGCCAGCTGTTTGTCATGTCTGTCTAGAATACACACCTGCTGTCTTCACAGGCCTCGCTGTGAGTTTCTGTCTTGTCCTTACTGGGTATGTCCTGCTCAGGCTGCTCCTTCGGTCCACATACAGCTCTCTGACCCTGGGCCGGCACCTCCTCGATGGATGAAGTGGAGCTCTGATACAGAGGTAGAGGTACAACAGAGGATTACTGAGAGTTCGCTGTTAGATCTTCATTTATAATTATAACGAGCCTAAAACGTTGGTTATAAACTCTGCTGACCTCAGCCTCGTCCGTCTGGCAGCCGACCTCTCTGCTGGCCGTGGTTGCCGGCCCTCCTTCTGCAGTCGTCATCGTGCCTCGAGTTGCCTTTGTGATTTCCAGACCTAGAAGCCTCCTTAGCCTCTGGGCCTCTTTCTCCAACCCGGCCAGCTTCTGCACATTAGCTTCCCGGTCGCTGCCCTGCGGGGGCGGCGGTCTGCTCCGCGGCCCTTCTGTTCGACTCAGCGGAGACACCTTCACAGTCTGGGTGGAGGTGAGCGAGTGGGTCCAGGTGAGGTTGGTGAGGACTCGCTGCGCCGTGTCAGCTTGTTTCTCTGCTCGGCTGCTGCTGTCCTGCTTGGTCTTCTCCGAGGACGGTGTTTCAGGTATATCTTTTTGTTCCCCAGGATTGTTCTCTCCTGCCATATTTTCCGAGGCAGGTTGTCGCACCTCCCAAAGGCACGGCTTCTTTTTCACGCAGTAAAATAATGATCCTGGCTTCCTTTTGAGGCTGCAGAGAACAAAAGCAGTTTGCAGTCAGTTTGTTTCAAGACCAGGATCGTGTGGAGAAATTATTACATCGTTGAGACATTTCATGCGCATGGGCTTTATTTTGTTGTCCAAGTTGTGTTGTTTTTTAGTGACAATACAGTAGAAAACAAAGACAGCTCTAACAGTGCTGCGTGTTAGTGTGAGGGTTTTCTGAAAAAAATTAAAAACTACAGTGCTAGGGTGTTATAGGGGTTATAATTTGAATAGTGGAGGGGCTGAAGCATTAATGCAAAGCCTGTTGTTTACAGAGCTCCTCATTTGCTAAACAAATGTCGTGGGCAGATTTTTTTAACGGAATAATCCGACTCTTATCTTTACCATCTCTGACATCCTCCCATGACATTTCCCTGAATTGTGTTTCGACTGAAATTTTAAAACAATCTTCATAATAATGTGAACTATGCCTTTAATGGCCAGCTCTCACTAACCAGCCTTGAAAGTTGTCATAGACATAACGTTGTTATGACGTAATGAGTTTTGTTAACGTCTGACAAATTGTTACAGACCTGGGATTTGTATTAACGGCAGTGGTGGGAGCGCCAAGTCGCACAAAATGCCAATTTCTACATCATGCTGCTTTAAAAAATAAAGTATGGAAGCTTTATGTTATGTTTGTTTGGTCCCTCTCCGGTGTGTTTTCTTTGGTGTGATTATTTATCTTTTAGATGCAACTTTTGTAGGTCGCTTTGGATAAAAGTGTCTTGAAGCTAAATCAACGTGACATAAAACACAGGAATGTAAGAAGCTGTGAGACACTGCAACTGAAGTATATGGGGAACGGAAATCCTTCATGCCACCCTTGTTTATTTCAGTGCCCCACTCATTGGAAACTGGAACGAATGAACAAACAATGACTAAAAGGAAGCGAACAAAAAACACAGTAAAACTTATACATGAGAACAGATGATCTGAACTACTCCACCTTAATGTGGGCGCGCTCTCCCTCTCTCTCGCCATCGACTCCATGTTTCTGACTTTCTTTTTGTTTCTCTCTGCATCTTCACGCCTGGGGCCGCTTGACTCATTTTCCTCCTGTCCTGGTATTGCGTCTTTAATGGCTGCGTCTCTTCCGGTCGAGTCCCGTCGCGTGTGCGTAGCTTCAGCTGAGACTGCATTTTGTGTGCGTGCATCATCATTTGCATGCGTGTCTGTATAGTAATCTCCCGGGTCATCTGTGTTTGTCTGATCGGCATTGTTTTCCTCTGCGTGGCATTGATCTGCTGACCTGACTGTGTGCGTGAGCTGGCTCGGCTCTGATGCACTGCGCGAGAGGATTTGATGTTTAGCCACTTGGTCCTGGAACACACACACCTGCGACACAACAGACAAACACACTTATTGACAATATATCCAGAAGAGGTGAAGCAAAAACAGGGTTTTTATCAAAAGGAAAGTGGCTTAAAGTTCAAACTTTTCACAAACCTCCAGGGATCGCTCTCGTTTTCTGCTTTTGGGCTGTTCTCTGCAGGGGAAACGAGATTAAGAAGTTGAGAGAGACAGATACTCAGGTTTAACAGAGCATCATGTATTTATGACATTTTTTTTTTTTTTTGAAGAGATGTAATGCAGAATGCTAGATGAGGTGAAAAGTGTATGTCCAGGTTTAGCACAGCGTCACTGACCGCAGTCCCCTCATTCATTTCAATGAGGCCACTGTACTGGAGGTGCTGGTGCAAAGGGCCCCAACAACAAAAATAAAGGGTCACCACGCACCAAAAGTTGAACGAGGCTCAAAGTTTGCAGTGAAGCAATGTGCAGTACTTTGTATGGTGTTATAACTGATCCTGAACGATCAATGGGACAACTCAAGCACATAAAAATATTTTTGCATGCACATAAATGATGTTTTATAGGTAAGTTAGTGTCATTAACATCGAATTCTTATTTAATTTGAGCAAAGAAAAATCTGGTTTGTGCTAAAACAAGTTTTGGGATTTTGTATGTGGTTTTGGTTAAAAGAACAATTTCTAAAAGAAGGAACAATTTATTTTAAAACTTTATAAACATGAAATTCAGCTTGGAAGTTAGTCTGTATTTTATTATCTAGCAATCTAGCCAGCTTCAGCTTTGGATATAATACGGGAAATCTGGATACAGGGTCAGAGGCGAAGCTCAAGTCTGTTGACTTCAGCCCATGAATGTATTATAGACCTGGATACGTCACTCAGCCTTTCTTCCAGTTTTGCCTGGAGGCCACATGCAGTATTACAGCAATACATTCCCCTGCAGCCCTTATAAAAGAGGTCTGTAAAACAAGATTAAGACAAGATTATCTCGACTTTCCTCGATCCAAGAAAAGCGATTTAAAAATCTGTGACTTCATCACAATGTAAAGTCTACGGGCAGAGTTGGAACTGGTGGATGGGGCCACTCTGCTGCGCATACTCAGTGCCGCAAAACCAGGAAGCAAACCTGGAAACTGGAACTGTTTCGGGCAAGTAATTCTCATTGGACTGTCTTTGGGTTGACTATCTAGTTCTATTTAAAATCTATGCTTCAGCCAGACATTTGCTATCTAAGCTAACAAGCTAATTTGATGATTCCAGTCCCAAAAAAAGTACATTTTTACATTAGATGTTAACAAGTTTTTGTTTTACAATTGACAAAGAGGCTAAAAAAAATAAATACCTTTGCATCTACACGTATTAATATGAGCTTGCAATGTTTTGAAGAACTGATGATTTCTCATGTCGGTCCCTGCGCTGATCATCATCAGGCAGAGTACAGCAAAACTAGACTCTTCTCTACCTCCACACACAGTCACGTGGACAACCACCGGAAATAAAGAACTGACTGACTGAAACCACAAAAGGGCACGTGAACCCACAAACACATGCAGACATGCAGGAGGAGTAGCAGCGTGACACATTTGCCCAGTTAGAAATGCTCACACAAACACAGTTTGAGGGTTCGAGAGAAATGTGAATTTACTGCTTCTTGTGGTTCTTCTGGTAGCTGGGTGTCAACAGTTCCTCGCTGTCTTCTGCTTCCTCTGGTGACGAACAGGTTCTGCAAGACAAAGACATCTGGCTTAGCAAACTCCACTACTGCTAAAGTTAGGGTCAGGTCCTTCCTGTTACAGCCACAGCACACACACAGACACACACACCTAACACTTGCCTCCTCTGTTGGTTAAAGCACATGTAGACGTCCTGAGCCCTATGCGACTGCTTTATGTAGTGAGGTGATGCATCTTCCAAATCAATCAGACATACAAGCATGAAATCATTTAAGGATTTTGAGCCTTCGCTCTACGCCAGGCGTGCCATAAGCTTCAATTTGGCCAGCCAGCTGTTTCTAAGATAAACACGGTTTATGCTGTTTTATTTCTGTGAGGCAAAAATGCTTTTTATATTCATAGGATCCCTCTCAATTATTTATTTTTCATAATCTGTGCATGGTAGGTGGAGTGACAGCGCAGGAAGTCCGTCAATAAAGGGAACTTGATAAGCCAAATTAAGCTCGATGACATCAACATCAGGAGTTCCCCTTTGATTAGATGCTCGCAAATGTTCAGCGTGACATTTTTTTGGAGCACCTGTAACGTGGATTGGGGTTCTGGCTGCAGTTCCAGCTCTCAGGAACCTCGTCGTAATGATCTGCAGGGACGCTTCGCCACTTCAGGCATTCTTCACACTGTAACCACAGGGGAGCCCTGCAAGAACAGACGCACAGGTGTGAGATCCGCCAGTAAACAGAAGTCCAAACAGCAAAAACAACTGCTAGCAGAATTATTTTCAGGTCTACATGAATGTGTCAGACGTGTTTCTGTTGAACCTCTGCATATTCTCTGGTTTAGTACATCATACAGTAAATGAAGCTCCCTGCCTCAGCATTTTTACTCTTCTTCGCTTCAGCTTCAGGAGCAGCGTCTCAGCTCTCTGGTTTCAAGCTTTGGGAAATAAAGCTATTTTCACTTTCAAGTTCCTACATGAGTGTTATCAACTGACCCACATTTTCCTGGATTTTTACCGTCATTATCCATGAAAGGTTTGTAGAACGTGGACTCGTTATTTGCTCATAATAATACACTTGATTTTGAGCACTTCTCGTGTATTTTAGAGCCAAATTCTTGCACACTTCTTGCAGTTCAACTGTCAGACAAAACAGTCGACACTCACTCGACATCGTCAAGATCGTCCTCGCTGTTGTCTCTGTCCAGAGCCTGAAACTCTCGCTCTCTGGCCTTCTTCTCTGTCACCTCTCTCCAGTAGTCGTTGAGTTTAAGGCCCAGAGCGCCGAGGGTGAGTCTTGGGAGAAGAAAAAAGGAAAAGACAGTGAATTACTTGAACTGTTTTTGCCATGGGAAAAAGCACATTGGGCATATATTCCTTGACGTGTCTCACTGGTGTGTGTTGTACCTGTATTCTTTGGTGTATTCAAAGTCTTGCTTGTTGTGAGCAGGCTTGAGGAAGTTGCACTCGATGACACCGATGACGCCGACTCCAACCCGTTGACCTGAGGACTGTAGCACACAGGGAAGTGAGATTTAAGCAGAGGCAGGTACCCATTAATACTGCGTTTGTGGGAGAGCACTGTGAAGACAGAGTAAAAGTCCTTTTCCTTTACCTTCTGCTGGCAGCCCACTTTCTCGTAGGCTTTAATGAGTCGGTTCTTGTGGTACATCATGATGCCATAGTGGTCTTTGTTTTTCAGGGTCATTCCAAAGGTCACCTTCACCTTCTCTTTCTGACAGACACCAGTCAAGGTAACCAGCGCTGGACATGTTAATACTTACAGAGTAGCTCCTACGGCGCTCACTGTTGTTGTCGTTAGCATTTTTAAAAGATGCATTAGGCTGTGTGCTAATCTTATGTTTGTTGGGTGACTATCAAAAAGAAAAATGTTTGTCTGCTTATCGTGAGGTACGTTTTTGAGCCAACAGCTAGCAAGTTAGGAGCTAACGTTAACTGTTAAGGTTACTAAAAGTCATGTCATTAATTTGTCGTTAGCTATTGCTAAGCTAAACGTCTCTGTTTGAATGGATCGTTTCCAGAGTCAACGTGTTTTTCTTGTACTGTGCCACATGTTTGGTCGCGCCAAACCAAAGCAGTGGAAGCATTTCCCCCTCTCAAACATGTGTTAACTACCGCAGGTATTTTTGTAGGTAAAAACTTCCCACTTCCTGTCTGCATCTGAATATTGGCACAAATACACACACAGACGATGTGAGGATACACTGAAGTGGGGTTTGTACACGTCATGCTCAACGTGCTTCAGCCTCTTCGACACCAGTCTCGGCAGATTCTTCTTCCCCCTCAGAATGATCTGTGTCCTCGGCTTCAGGTACAAGATGCTGAGGTAGGCCTGAGACCAAACAGAGAAACAGAGACAGGATGGAAAAAGGAAGACAACTGACAATATTGTCATTATTAAAGCTTTCAGAAGTCTTGAAACCTTCGAAAAACACGAGTAAACTTCACCAAATTAGGAATCCATTAAAGAACTGAGATGAAGTATAAACCACAAACAATTTGAAATGAAACTGGGGCTGTGTTACTATAAAACCACAGACACATCTTGGTGAGTGAAGACTCGCTCCGGTTTGTGCTTGAAACTGGCACACACACACACCGCTACACACAGCTGCACACACACACACACACACACAAAAACACACACACACACACACACACACACACGGGGCTCATATTTGCCGCGTACTATAGGGGCTTTACCAAAACCTCAACCGCAACCACCTCATCTCTCACCCCAATTTCTACTCCAACTCTCATCGTCACCATTAACCCTAAAATCAAGTGTCCGAACAAGCTCTCACAAATCTCATTTTTCTCAAACTAATTGAAACATTTGATATCCGCTGGATTATCTGGGGAATGCATTGTCAAGTTGGTGAAAACAGGGCAAAGAGACGTGTTTTTTCATAATGCGACAAAAATATGTGCGTAAGATATCGCCTCAACTATAAAAAATGGAAAAATGCATTGTTTTGTCAACAGCTGTTTCTAAAGTTTTGAATGAAATTGAAATCCAAAATGGTGAAAAAGTGCTATGAGCATCTACAATTGTGCAATACGATCGAAAGCTCCGGAGCAGCTACTAGAATTATAACAGCTGTACTACTATGCGCCTATAAATTGGATATATATTATCTCCTGGATTGTGTCACGGTTGTTATTTCCTCATTTGTATTTAAAGCCACAGCTTGTGTGTCATGTTTTACGTTCCTCTTCCTGTCTTTGACTTTGTCCTTGTCTATTTTAGTCTGTGTTTTGTCCTTCACTCTTCATTGACAGAGATTTTTGTTTTGTTTTTTAGTTTGGGGAAACGATGACGTCCCACCTCAAGTCGCTCATGCACACTGTTGCTTCCTGCAAGGAGCGACTCCACCTCGTCGTCTGCCCACACGAATTGATCACCTTTTGCTTTCTCCATAGCACCTCGGCGGTGTGCCGGCACCTCCGAAGAGGAGAAAGTTCACTGCACAGGATCAGAAAGTTCTTCTCGGTTTCTGACGCATCAGTGATGTAGACTTTCCGCCTGGGATGCCTGTTTCAGCGTTTGTAATCGTTTTTGCATTTCCCATGTGTAAGGAGATATTTTGCCAAGCGAAGGCTGTGTGGACAGGATTTTTTTTTTACAATAGAGGGGGGAAATATCTGCTTAGAAAAACATCAGATCTAGTGTGTATGAGGCCTTAGTCTTCTTCTCGTGTTTTACCTTCAATTGCTGCCTGTGTCCTCACGTTATCCTGCTTTGTACTTACTGTAGTTTTTTCGCTCTCGGATTATTACTGTTGTGTCTCCAGCCTTTTTTCCCTGCCTTTTGTATTGTGGATGTTGGCTTTATTAAATAAAGAGTCAGGGGAGAAGGGACGTGTAGTGATAACCCTTTTTCGTGACAGAAACCAGTCAGGATTATATCTGATCACACAGGCGACATACGTCTTCTCCACTCACCCTGAGACTGTAGTGCATGTCTGGGATGTTCTGTTCAGCTCTCAGGGATCCGCTGCTCCTCAGACCCTTCCTCAGCTCCTCGATCTGAATCGAGGGTAAGCGGAAGTCAGTCGTGTCGGTATCAAAATCGATCTCTGGATTGCCATCTTTGGCCCTTCGGGATCAAAGGGAGCAGGTGTTAAAACAGGCAACGACAGACGCTGCTCTCAAACTAGTTTTTTCAAGAGCGGCAAAAATAAGATGTGGTAGATTCAGCAGTTTTAACGCCACACAAAGGGGTTCTGAAAGTGTCGTGCAGTACTCAGCATGTGATGATAACGATCAAGGTTGAGACCATTTTTCTGACTCCAACAAAAAGAGGAAGTGAAACCGAAGAAAGTGTGAGAGACACCTGAACCATTTCTCTCGGCAACAGTTAGAGATCAGGAAGGGACTTCAAATCTTTAATGTTACTATCTCTCTGCTCTTAATATGGCGATGGTATGAGGGTTTGTTTCTGGACGGGTGTTGTTTTGCATGCATTTGTCTAAAAATGCGCTTAAACAAATGTCACGTGTGTGTTCTTCCTGATTTGCCTCTCCGTTGGAGTCTGCGTTTGCATACTCTGCTGTCTCACATGCTGTACGTTAGACCCGCCCTCAATGCATGAAGCTACAGACAAGAACCCAGAATCTTTGTGTCGACTCAAACTAAAGGAATAGTTCAACATTTTAGGAAATATGCTTAGTGGCTGAAATGCACTTATTGCCAAGCTGCACACACTTTGGTTGTTTACTCAGCACAAAAGCCAAAGTGTTAAAAACAAACGTGTGAGATAAAATGTGTTGGCAAATAGGCTTTAAAGGCCAGAGCCAGGCTAGCTACTTCCCCTACTTTCACTCTGTATTTATAGCTAAGCTAACACTCTCCTGGCTGTAGTTAATATTTAATAGTAAGATATGAGAGAGGTCTAAGTCTTATCAAAAAAGCTGATCAGCGTATAACAAAAAGGTCTGACTATTTTTAAACCTGATTTTGAAATACTAAACGTGAATGCAGGGGAAAACAATCTGTTATCATTTACTTTCAACCTAAATTCAGCAAGTTTCAGACCTGCGGATGTTCCAGATTAATATCTTGGTGCCTTTTTTGGAGGGTATGGAGTCAAAGTGTGCATGTATCTGCTCCTGGGTGGTGATGATGGAGTTTGTGAGGATGGCTGCCAGGCTGGCCTCCGAGTCCTCAGTCGTCACCAGAGACTGTAACACTGAGTTAAGGTCAGGACATAAAATAGCTTGCAAGGTGAAAAACATATTCTGACATCTGACATCAGGCAGTGGTGGGTAAAGTACTGAAAGTCTGTACTCAAGTTAAACTTTCCTTAATTTCCCAGCTTGGGATCAATAAAGTATATCTATTCTATCTATTCTATTCTATTCTATAAACTGCAATTACTCCCCATAAAAACATGATTCAAGTAAAAGCGTTAATTACCATAATTTCCTTTCCTTCAGTGTGTCATACTTTCTTGTGCATGTAAAAGATCTTGAAAGTTAAAAAGTCCACACCAACAAAAGCTCCTCTCTCCCACAGAAAACACTGCTCCTGAAACGCCTCGTCCCTTTAATAATTGATGAAGGATATTGGTTTGTTGGTTGAAGGGGACGATGGGGACGATGACGGCCTGGGCCTTGATGTTTTCCAGGTAGGTCTGAGACAACATCCCCACAGTCTGGCAGCCGCCGTTCTTGGTGAAGATGAGCGCGTCGCGGCCCAGACGCATGGAGCCGGACTTGAAACCGTTGCCGTACACGCCGATGGCGTGCTGACTGGCCTTACCTGAACCCTTTTCTGTGAAACCAAAGCTGGACATAACGGGTGTGTGTATATTAGAAATGTGCTTATTTTTCCAGAGTCAAAGGGGTTTTCATATTGCTTGTTTGTGTGGGAGAATGTGTGTGAAAAACTAAATGTAAAATGTAGTCTAAAGTTGTTGGTGAGTCATTTTTTGTGGTTTCAACTGCAAAAACAGGAACACTATCAGTGTGTCTAGCGGTGTTTTGCAATTACATGTCAACTTTATGAGCACATGCATGAGCGTGTCTTACCTGAGCATCTTGTGCAGCTTGTTGGGGGTCATGCCGCTGCCGTTATCAGTGAACGTCAGACAGCGTTGACCGGCTTCCTCGACTACATCTATCCAGATCTGTTTAGCGGATACACCAGGATCTGATGCATTGTCTGCAACATGAGAGAAAAAAAAAGATTTAACAACAGGGAACGAGAGGGGATTGTGGGGTGGAGGGAGATTTTCTCAGTGATTGATTCATTGTTTCTACTAAATTGTCCGAGAGGAAGAAACACACACATCTAGTCATTCAAGCATGAATCAGCTTCTTTAAAACTGTGATGACTGATGATATAAAACAAACTTCTGTTTTTTGACAAAATTCTGTTTTATTAGAACTCGGGTGTTATTTTTGTTGCGTTTTGTTTGGCCATAATATTTATTTGACATTCACATAGTTACGGCTGCTACAGTAGCTCTCCATTCACATGCGGCACTTACGCAGCGTGTCATCCTGGTCAGATGAATGACAGCTATTCACCGATGGTCTTACAGAATTTATTTGTTTTTTAAGCACTTAACTAAACCAACGTAAGAGCTGAGCCGAAAAGTAAACAGACAGCATGACAAAAAACGGTAACTGTGTTGGACTAAATCCCCGTTGGCTAACAACAACCCAAAGTTAGCCAGCTAGATTAAATAACACACAATTAAATTAATTCCTCGAACACCTCTCCCTATCAATTATCTTCCTCTGTTAGCTCCGTGTGTTCCTGTTTACCTTTCCCATCATCTTCGTCCATCAATCTTCACCAGCCATGAAGCAAACACTTAGAAAAAACTAGCAGCTGAAGCTACGTGGCTAATGCCCAGCAAATTAAGCTAAGTTCGATTGTATGTCAAACACTGTTTTAGCAATGTCATCGCTTTCGCAGATCTCAGCGATTGACTTGGTGAGTACAACGATTGAAAATTAGATTGTATAAACTGGGATTTTTCAATGAATCAATCAAACACTATTTGCATACCAAGGCAGTCAAAATGATAAAGCTCTATCCACTTTTCCACTAATAACAGGGTTAGGGTGAACCAAGCGCTGGTTGTGGGCTGGTGCTAGCGCTGGTTTAAAGTTGGTTCAACGTGAACCTTTAAAAAAACCCAAACTTTTCACGGGCATGAGAGCCGCTGAAGAGTGACATCATTCAGTCACTGTATACTTCTCCATTTCCCCAGCATTGTTAGGAACAAATATGACTACATCGACTCTTTACAAGTGTTGCTTCTGGCTTTGCATGCCTACACTGGCACCCAAATATGACTGGTTTAAATAGTGAAATTATTTTGTTTATTCTCCCCTGGATAGGTCAGAGCACCCTAGCTCTGGTTGTCATAAGTGGTTTATGTTGGTCCTTGGTCACGATGACCCTCCCCCCAGCCCATGATGTAAGCAGTTCTACGTTCTAGACCAACACAGCGTTGGTGCTACTGTGGAACCAGTTTTCCTGGCCAGAAGCCAGCCCTTTGTCCGTCGAACCGCAGAAAAAAAACTGGTTCCAGAGTTGGCACTGGCTCCAAACCAGCACCTGAACTGCCTTTATCGAAAAGGGGCATACCGGACTCTACCTTACTTGAGCTAGACACCTTTGTCAAGCCACTCGAGAGGATGTTCACGAGCATCCCAAAAAAAGAAACTCGCCACGATAACATCTTATATCGTCCCATCACTACATTTCACAATGTCCTGCAGGGATAGTTAAAAAATAAATGAATAAAAACATACATGAAAGTACGATAAAGTGACTGTAAACTCTCCACTGAGAGTTACAAATACACTGTAGTCATATAGGACATTATTAAAACACTATGCTGATGACATACAGAGAGATACCTCTGATCTAAACTTTTCTTTTTCACAAACTTTATTTTTATATTTGCAGTGAGCCTTCACTTCCCACACTTGAGCCGACACCAACATGAGGTCATCTACTCACTTTATCTCACATCTCAACACCACCACACTCTCACCAGAACATGAGGGGAGCTGCAGTGATGTGCTGCATCTACACACGTTAACACCCACACTGCAGCCTTGTTCCTGCTGCTGCTGCTGCTGCTGCTGTGACACGGAGCAGCCAAACAACACAGGTCAGCGCACAGTGGAGGAAACGGTAAAGTTGACAGGCCAGACAGAAACGGACGCTTTCAGTCACGTGGGCGGACAAACTATCGACTGATTCCTGTTCAAGTCCAGACTTTGTCCTTGTGACACACACACCTGGTGGACAAACTTTCCACACACAGTCTCACCCAGCTTCACCTCTTGTTTCCAAGTTATTTTGCATTAAGTGGTGTTTATTAAACTATCTTTTTTTTTACGTAACAACAACATTATTACCACGACACTGTCCAAAAGGCACTCCGGCAGACATTATGCGAGGCGTGCTGCGGTAATAAGAGTCGTTGAGAGTGAGAAAGAGGAAGTCCTGTCGTCTGTTTAACACACAGTCCACTCTGAGTGCGACAGCGGAAGAGAGCGTGAAGTGAAAACATGGATAGTTTGATCAGCAGCAGCAGCAGCAGTGCTCAGGTATCAGCAGCAGGTAACAGCAGCAGGTGAGCGGCACCGTCGACTTCATAACGACACCTACCTATTAACTCCGCCACCGCGCTGAAGGGCCAGGTGTGACTGGTGGAGTTGCTGTTCAGGAAGGAAGGACTCATCTAAGACATGAGAAATAAGTTTTTTTTTTTAGTTGCCAGCCGTCATTCTTTTGCCTCTGCAGCAAAACATGTATTGCAAGTTAAATAAAAAAAAACACACACAGAGCACACAAGCTGCAACAGATATGAGACGTGTAATACATACGGAACTGAGACGGATCCCATGCTCGCTTAGCCTCGCCATGTTTTGGACTGACTGACTGTTTTTGCCTCTTGTGGTGTCACTTTCAATGCGCACACACACTCGCAGACACAGAGACACAGAGACACACGCAACAACACACAGGCAGTGGGCGTAGCGTCGTCTGAGCTGTCAGAGGAAGTCAACTGCGAGCTGACAGCAGAGTTCACACAGACACCATGTGACTTCTTCTTCTTCGACACTTTGTAAAGTTAGTATAGAAATAATATGTGTTTTTAAATATCCAAAAGATTCTGGAGACTCCTGCAGTCTCATTTTTTAGAGCCTATAACTTTTTTTTAGAGCCTACCAACTTTTTTTAGAGCCTACCAACTTTTTTTAGAGCCTACCAACTTTTTTTAGAGCCTACTAACTTGATTCCTAAACTTTACTTTTTCTTTTAGAACAAAACCCACTACACAAATTGCTTACGTTAATAAATAACAAAACAAAGTTTGATAAGTTTGAGTAATTTTGAAACCTTTTACCCTGAAGCCTTTGTCTAAAGATGACATGTTGGTCTGTGAATCCCTCTTAAGTGTCATCATTATTATTATTTTTTAACTTTATTTTATATTATATATTATTATTATATAACCTTATTTTTTATTTTTTTGACTGTGAAATATCAAAAAGAGTCTAACTCTGTCTCTGTCTAGTCTCTTAACCTTAAAGATAGCATTTGTTGCCATAATAATTCTCATTCTCACCTTGAAACCTTCCTTCTTATCTCTATATTGGTCTATGGATGTATCCCTCTGTCTGTTGGTATTATTATTATTATTATTATTATTATTATTATTATTATTATTATTATTATTATTTTTAAGCTTTATTTTATTTTCCTCTATTTAAATATTTATCTTATTCTGTGTTTTGTACATATGTTTATTTGTATTGTCTTTGTTTCGTGTCCTGTATGTAGCTTTATTTTCACTTTATATTTGTTATTTGAGGATAATTTGTAACTTATTTGTCCTCTCTGATTTTATGCTCAGTGATGTAAAGTAACAAAGTACATTTACTGTACTTAAGTAAAATTTTTTTGGAATTGGAACCTTATTGGAGTATTTACATTTTCTACTACTACTTTATTCGTCCACTACACTACATTTTGTAGGCAGATATTGTACTTTTTGCTTACTTCATTTATTTAATAATTTTAGTTACTAGTTACTTTACAGAATGCATGGTGCATCACAGCCATAGCATATATTTTTTTTTATTAAATATTTCATTATGCAATCAGATAAGAACAAACAAACACCGATTTAGATAATCAGAAAAATGCTGGATATCAAATCTGTTAATAGTCTGCCCACAGTTTATACATAAATATGTATAATTTACCTTTACGTGTACTTTTGATACTTAAACACAGTCAGAAAATTAAATACATTAAATATCAGATACTTTTAGACTTTTATTCTAGTATTCTCTCCATGGGCGACTTTCATTTTTAGCAAAGTAATAGTTTAAAGCAACATTACGTAACTTTTTTGACATGATGCGATCATGTTGATGATACAGTGTCTTGTGATAGGGTGAATGTTGTCACTGTCTCAGCCACTCCAAATCACACAAAATGTAAACCCTAAGCAGCAGGAGGCCTGACGGTGTCTGGCTCTGTACTGTTGACAAGATGCAATAACAAATACCAGTTAAACAAAGCCGACTGTTTAAACAAGCTGCTGCCTGTTAAATTGTGTTTTTTTTTTTTATTTGTCTTAGGTCTGCCAACCACAGGTCTGACAAGTTTCAAACCTTCTTGACTCTGTTGGCAGATTCCTGTAGGCTATGTAATATAACTGCAGACTAACAACAATCCCATTTCAAATGACAAAAGGTCCAGGTTCAACAGAAAGACAGGTCACAATCTAGATCAGGGGTGCCAAAACTTAAACCTACTGACGGGACACGGGCCAAAAGCAAACACCTATCGCGTTGTAAAGACATGGCACTATACGGAAGCCCAGAGAGAAGTCTGCTCTCTCCTTTGTTTATGAAGTAAGAACAGGTGAAAAAATGTTTTGCCAGGATAATCTTTCAAAGTTACTTTCGTTTTCACTTGCCCCTCAGGGCTTCTGTAGCACCAGGATCCTGACTTCCTGCCTGCCTCCACAAATTGTCAGTCTTCTTGCTGTGCTCATATTATGAAAATAAATAAATAATTAGGGACCCTTCATAGGTCTATGTAAAGAGCATTTTACCTCACAAAAAACACATTTCCTTCTGTGTCTGAAAATACATCTATCCACTCCATAGTGGTAATAGTACTGCTATTACTTTTTAGTTTGATAAACACTGCATGATTTCCTCCCGAATATTCATCTTCAACAGGTTTCCCCCGTCCCAAAAAACACAATCAAACACAACAACAAAAAAATAAAGACAAAAGCAGACACAACAAGGAAACAAGGACATGAAGAAGAATTCCTTTTTTTTTCTTTTATTATCTTCTCCATTCTGAGTACAATCATTCAATCCCTCGTTGCATAAAACAGTCCCCATCTTTGGTCTCCACTGTTGGAGCGTCCCAGTTTTGCTCTCCATCCATTAACGATCGCAAAATAGTCCTCTTCAGAGAATTCCTGCAAGGGACATGAATGATGAGCGGTGACTTTAAAGTTCAGTTGCAATAGGGTCGAAAGAAATGATGAATGATGTTGATGCTATGTGTGCAAGTAACACCACATTTTTTCGTGCATGTGAATGCTGACCTCAATGAATTCCTCCTTGATGGCCTCTGCTCTCTGCAGCTCTGTCTCAATCACCTGGATGAACTGGGCTGTGCGGTCTTCTGCACGAACATTGCAGAAACCAGCTTCTTCAATGAACTACAGGAGGAGAGAGAGGTGAGGTGAAGCAGAGCAGAGACCAGCTGATGGACTGCAGTAACACATTAGCAAACATATCCACAGAGAGCAAAGTCACACCAATCTTCTAATATGAATGTAGTTGTGTCACAAAATCTTCACTTCCTGTTTGGCCCCTGCAAACCACTAACATATCTGTCTGGTGTGCGTCATTTTACATGAAAATTAAACATTTGCACAGCTTTAAGGCTGATGGTTGATTTTAAATGAAACACATCTAAACATGACAAGCGTGTTTAAGGGCTTGATAAATAAGAAAAAAAATAAATAATATAAAACATTTTTCCTTGTTTTGTGTACACTGAAGGTGCCAAACAGTTAGAGGAGTGCACTGGTTATACTGTGTCTTTTAGCTTTTGGCAACATTTTATATTAAGATCTTTGTAATAAGCGGTAATAGGTATGAAGGCCCTTAAAAGTCCACATTAAGACTATATTACTGTTAATAACAGCATAATAAAACACATCTGTTGTAAGATTATAAGACATTTCTAAGCACTTATTACAAGCATTACAAACTAAATGACATATTTATTATGTTACTCTCAACCTTTACTAAGCTTTTTTGTTTCTTTATTAAAATTAATAGATACTTAATTATGTTTTTTGCGGTTAACTATGTACTTATTAACAGTTAACTATACTTTTTGCAGCTACTGCATCTAAAGTGAGAACAATGCCTTATTAGTGTTAATAAAAATTCATGTTCTTATCATGAGGCATGACATGAAACAAAGGTCCCTGGCCAGAACCGAACCACATACGCTATGATTAAGCGTTAACCCAAAGGCTGCTAAGTGTTTCAGTTGCATGAAAAACACTTATTGCTCTAAGTGAACATAATATCTTTATATAATCTATTTATGTTTACAAAGTTTCCTTATTGTTCTGTGGTAAAGCAGATGAAGTGCGTTATCTCACACATCTAAAAATGATTAGATCTTTGTTATTTCTCATCATGTTCAAACCCTGAAGAATCCAGGTTTTAGATGCATTTCATTCGGTTGCCTCTCAGTGGCATCATTTCCCCTTTACGCCTCTAGTTGCTGTTTTAACACTGAAAACAACAACTCCCATGATACCACACTCTTTCATAATGTCATCAAACTATGCCTTTTTTTTATTGTTTGGATTGACAGACCACTAGTGGCTGGAATTACATACTGTGCCTTTAAAATATCAAGAAGACAATATATCAGCTGATGTTGAATATTTAGCATTAGCAGACAGCTTGTTGTGATTGTTGACTTGTGTTTTGTTGCTTTAATTTACTTTGTGAGCAACTTTGCTGCAAACTAAGCTAACAATGATACTAGCTGCCTGAGGCTAATTTATTGCTAATACAACGTTTCATTACCAGTGTGATTATCTATTCAGCCAACTGCTGTGTTTTTTCTAAAATGATCAGTTTTAGCTTTTTACTGTGGACATATACCTGGATGGACACCAGTTAGTTTACATATCGGATGGTGAAGTGTGAGAACAGACTGTGCAGTGTGCCAGAGATCTTCTCCTCACATATTAGTTAAAAGGCTCAAAGGACTGAACTCCCACCAGTCTTTTAACAAATTATTACATGATTTACCTCTACTGTGTATTTACCTTGCCATACTGTGAGGGTGTATAGAGGATGTATCCTCTCTGTTTGACGTAGGCCTCGAACACCGGCGTCCAGGGCTTCTCCCCGCAGCAGTAGTCACTGATGAGCAACCGACCACCTGGCTTTAACCACGACTGGGCACAAAGACGATGGAGAGGAATGAATAAAAGGATAAGTCCGTAAAGTTTGATCACATAAAGGCACTTAGATATAACTAATTTACCAGTTTAATATGTGTATCACATGCACTGTAAATGTTGCTCTTTGTGTTTTGCAAGATTTTTCCAGATTTCCTCTCAACATTACAAATTCAAAGACAGTGTAAGAAGATGCTCACATGGAAGCGTTTGAAGAGGGCCAGTTTGTCGTCTATGTGCAGGATTGTGTCTCTGCTGTAGATCACATCGAAGGATCCTTCTGGGAACGTCCTCTTAGTGGCATCAGCCACCTCAAACTGGACCTGAGGTAGAGCACACGTTACAGATTTTTTTTTCAAATACCATTATCTGTGGCGTTCAAACCAATAGGATGAGGGAACATTTAGACATACTGATGGCAGCTTCTCAGAGATCGCTCTGTCCATGGCGATGTTCACCATGTTTTCTGACAGGTCCAGGCCGAGCACCTCCACTCCAAAGGACTGAAATGTTACATCCCCATCATTATAATCCGTTCAGTCATTAAAAACCTTTTGTCATCATTCATAGGCCTCTTTAGACTCTTGGGTCTTACCTCTGCCATGTAGAAGTCTCCTCCACCGATGCCACAGCCAACATCTAGAACCTTCTGTCCTGGCTTCAGGTTCAGCAGGTCCACAAACTCCTGTTAGCACAAAATAAAAAACGACACGCCAATCCATCCAATAGTTATTTAGTTATTTCTGACGGGACCAAAGTGGTGAGCTTTAGTGAAATGCTGTTGCTAACTTAACTAAGCTATATGTTTCCTCACTTCAAACATCGCATCGCACCTGTTGATTCCTTCCAGCCAATTTCATCGCTATTCTCCCGACTTTATTCCTACCTTGGTGGTGCTGGGCCCGCCTGTGCTGACGTAACCCGCCCCAAACATCTTCTCGTAGCGCAGGATCCCACGGTTGGTGTACTGCTGGTTGTCCAGGAACTGCTGGAAGGTGTTGAATCCATTTTCGGTATCTGAGGAGCGAGGTACCTTCTCCAGCAGCCAGCAGATCTGATTTGGATTATTTTTCATCTGAAAAAAAAAAGGAGGACGTAGAAGTAGAGTGGAGAAATGAGAGTGTGAACTGCACACCCTTCTGTACTTTAGGTTTTACTGAACATCTCAGAAGGCTGAAAAGACTCTACCTCAATGTAGGCCTTAACTTTCTTTTTCAACACAATGTCGAAACCAGACTTTTGGCCCCCTTCTGGACCCTCGGCTTGTACTGCTTGTACCAGGTGGCTGTACTGTGCATCAGTGCGGTAGCAGGTGGGGTTGAAGTCCCTCTTGGAGTCACCTTTGTAGAAAGTTACAAGCTATGATTGTCAAGAAAAAGATATCGGCTTCTGTCGCCAAGCATTCAGTCATTCATGAGTTTCTTTAGTCAGTTTGCATCAATGTCCGAATCATTATTGTGACGAAAGAGAGATATGGAGGTTGGAGGGTGAGCTCGGTACCTGATCGGTGGTTGCAGGACTCTCTGAAGAAAAGAAAGCCACCGGGCCGCAGCCAGCCCAGCATCTTCTCTATGAAGGCCTTCAGCTCCTCGTCACTCAGGTACATCAGCAGCCAGTTGGAGAAGATGATGTCAATACTGAGGAGAACATCGAATGGATGCATTAAAATAAAAGGTATACTTTAACGGTCGTTTTCTCTTCAACCAGGAACATTTTTACCTTTAACCAACTATGTTTTCCAAAGGGTAAATATAAGACATTTTGAACATATATTATAGCAGCAGAGCTATCTGTGATGTAAAGATTTAGTGAAGTAAAGCAATGCAAAGCTGAAAACTCAAGATCTAAAGTGCAAGTAAGCTACAGATATCATAACACACACCTGTTTTGAGGGATATCCAGCTTTGTGACGTCAGCTTGGATGAAGGTAGCGTTGCTGTGGTGACCGTTTTCCTGCCTGTTCTTCTCCACAAAGCTGTCCATGAAGTCCACGGCCGTCACATGGCCCGCCTTGGTCAGAAGGTGACTGGTGAAACGACTGGAGAGACGCACATCAGTATGAATCTATCCAGCTATCTTCATTAGGCACAGTTTAGTTAGAAAAAAAAAGTTTTTTCTTAAATGTTCACACAACATCAACATTAAAACCATTATCGGATTACCTGGATTTTAAAGTTGGCACTCTTAAAGGTTTAATATGTAAGAATTGGCCACTTGTCGAAGTCATACTCAAACAAATAAGGGACAGCATATCACTAGTGTAACCGCTAACTGCTGCTAAATGTAGCTGCCATTAGCTAGTTAGCTCGGTTAGCCATGTAGCAAGCAGGCCGGACTGAAAGCTCAGGGAAGTGTTGGTGTTTATACTTCTAGCGCAGGAGCTTTGGACCAGTACAGCCTGGGGCTAGCTGGTTAACTTCAGTAGACATCATTTTTTGAAAGTTTTAAATTCTGTCATGTTTCAAATTCTTGCCGTTTCCTCCTAGTCACACACATTCACTACTACAGGTTTATGCTCACCCGATGCCGGCTCCCAGTTCCAGCACTCTGCATCCAGTCAGGGAGGGCAGCATGGACAGGATCTCCGGCAGCTCCTGCTGGGTCAGCTCCCTGGCTCGAGAGTCCAGCATCATCTCCTCCACTGTGGCGCCCCTCGAGTGCTCCTTCCAAAACTCTGTCATGTTTTTACGAACTGTGGAAGGATATTCAAAACCTTTACTTAAGTACAAGTAGAAATACACTGGTGTAAATATACTCAATTTCGAACAAAAGTCCTGCATTTAAAGCTTGTCGAAGTGATATTACAAAAGTATGATCAGAAAATGTACTAAAAGGCAAACCAAGGCAAATGTATTAAGTTTAAATATCAGAGGTCTAAGAATTGACCCCTGAGGGACCTCACATGTTGTTGTGAGATGCTCTTTGAAAATAGCAACTGATACAAAATAATGTCTTGAAGGTGAGAATTGAAGCAATTGAAGGACCACGTCAGAGAGACCAACCCAGTGTTCTCATTCGTCTATAAATATGCTATAATCAACCGGGTCAAAGGCAGCAGTGAGGTCCAGTAGCACCAGGACTGAGAAAATATCAAGGCAGTTGTTTACGACCAGAAAATTGCCGAGTTGTTTAAAGACAACATCCATAAAGTATCCATAATGCTGAAAAAAGGTTAATTTGATGTAAGTATATATACACATATATTGTTCACATATATGTTTTATTATAGGATTATTATTACTGATGCATTAATCTGAAATAATCACTTACTGTTGTTCAAGGTGGAACAATTTCTTTTCAGCTATTCTAAACACTGAACTCCCAACCTCACATTTCCTGACAGTAATTCTGCCTGCAAAACTTTTTTTAAAAAAAGATATGAGACGTTATTTACTTACAGTGAAACAAATTAAAGACTGAATGACAAAATAAAATTATTTAATAAGGAGACTAAAGAATGTATTATATCTTAGAAGACGTTTTGGATGAAAGTAACTAGTTACTTAGTAAAAAAGTTCAAAATTCAGTATTTGCCTTTGAAAAGCAGTAAAATAGAAGCATGAAATAGAAATAAGTACAAATACCTCAAAATTTAAATTGAAATAACAGTGCTGTAGGCTTTAAACTGTTTATTTTGAGGAGAAAAGGAGAAAGTCTGGAGCTCATTTTAACTCTGAAATCTGACTGAAATCAACTATTCATGACTGTATCGTCAATGCAGAGCAGAAAATACAGGTAGTTTTGCTGACCCTGTTTCCTCTGGAATGTGTGGCAAAGTTCACGGACTCCTGTCTGTGAATCATCTATCAAGTATTTGCAAAACAAAAAATAAGAATTCAGCAAAACATACTGTACGTCGGATATATTATATAAAATGTGCATCCAGACAAGTTTCAAAAGTCAACTCATGTTACATCCAAAGGTAACACTCAAGTGTCAACGTGACATTGAACAGATGTTTATGTTAATACCTAACTTTTTGGCTGAAACTCTTCATACAAATGTCACACAGATCAACCATTCGTCAGACTGGATCTTTAAACAATAGACCTACGTGGGGACATGTACAGCCACTGTGCTGATGTTGCATGCTTTTGTCAAGAGAACATGCAGTAGTTTCTACTTCTTGACAAACCAAATAATGTGCAATAATTACCACAAATAATGTGCAATAACCTATATTTCAACTGTAGCATTATTTATTACACTGTACATATAGATATATTTCAAGTAGAATGTACATTCCTTATATTTTTATTCTATTTTTATTATTCTTGCTTATATATAGTTGTTATTTTTCTGCATATTTTCTAAGACTTTTGAATGGGAGCAGCTGTAACGCAAGCAATTTCCCCTCAGGGATCAACAAAGTACCTCTGATTCTGATTCTGCCACACGAGAGGCTTTACTTTCACCTGAAACCATCACTGATAAAAGCTCAGAATATTTGGAATGAAATCATTTATCAACTTACACAAAAAAATTACAGAAAAGCCATTAGTCTGTCATGTTTAACTAGCCCCAGGAGATGATGCAATGATCACAACTATGACAAGAATTACAGAAAACACTCACTTCCTCCTGCACTGATCTCCACACGCTGCATAAAGCTCAAAAGTGTACACTGACCTCTCATCTCCCAGTTATAAAGATGAAAAAAAAGTTGATAAAAGCTTTAAAAAAAGATGTCTTCACAGTCCACTTTAGGGCTAATATTCACGCAGGCAGAGCTACAGGATCATCTGACAGCTCGGTCACATCACTGACACATTCCAGGGGGATTACTTCCACCAGCTGAGCGAACAATACGCGCAAAAAACAACATGCGGCGGCTCCAGCAAGAGTCCACGCAGTTGCATCAGGCTTTTAACACCACGTGTCAAGAAATCAAACCTTCATGTACTCTGTTCATACCTTTCTCCATGTTGCTCTTTGCTTGATTTATTCTTATTGTACAATTACTCCACAGCGCCCATGCAGCCTGGCAATTAACGGCTTAATTATAAGGTTACTGAGCCTCCCCGCTGTCACACAGTGCAGGCTGATCTCTGAGTGGGAGCCCTTTATATACCGGGGCGACCACGGAGGAGATGGTCGCCAGGTGGGACACCGGCAAATGGGATGCGTTCACGAAGGGGGAGGGAGGGGTGAGAGGGGTGGGAGGAGGATGGACATGAGTAATCAAACGGAGGACGAGAGGGTAAAGAGTCTGTGGACTGTCAGAGCAGCAGTATGGACAGGAATCCCCCCCCCACAGAGAAGTCAATATGTCAGTGAAGTATACTCACAGCTCCGTGCCTCAGCGCGGTGCGTCTCCCTCACGGCTCCCCTGGTGTCCCACCTCACCTCGGTTGTGCTGACGAGGTACGAGCGCCAATTGCGCAACGTTTCCTTATGCTGCAGGCGAGAGGTCTGTTAAGGTGGAGACAGTGACTACAGAGCAGCCTTCAGCTGTCCATCTAAAACTGTGTCACTTCTGCTTTTAATGACGTTTTCTGTTCACACCTGCGACTACAAGACATCAGAAGGCGCTGCAGTCGTCATTAACAGCGACTTTCTGAGACATTTTCTGATTTTATTTTATTTTTTGGAAATGGAAAGTCTCCACCTGCAAGAAATCTACTCACTGATAGTGAATCAGTTATTGCTTTGTCACCCACAGTGATACAAACGTGCTGATGGAGGCTGCGCGTGTCAGTTCGCAACTTTTTAATGATAATCTAGTCTTCGCAGTCTGAACTGCTGCGTGCAACCTTTTCACTGATATTTGGGGAAGACGTCACTTCCTGTGCATATGTGAGGAAGTGGTGAACTTTAAAGCAACATTGTGTAACTTGTTTACCTTAAAATAACAGCTTCAAAATCAGTGTGATGGTACAGTGATTTTGACTTTTTATCTCTTAATTTTTACTTTTTATGTAACACACACACACACACACACACACACACACACACACACACACACACACACACACACACACATATACATATATATGTGTATATACATATATATAAATAAGTAATCTCATGGCATAATTATGAGATAAAAAGCCTAAGTTATGAGAAAAGAAAAAAGTCGTAATTTTTAGATAAATTGCAATCTCCTAATTTGACTTTTTAGCTCCTAACTTTGACTTTTT
Source organism: Pagrus major (assembly GCF_040436345.1). Taxonomy (NCBI): domain Eukaryota; kingdom Metazoa; phylum Chordata; class Actinopteri; order Spariformes; family Sparidae; genus Pagrus; species Pagrus major. Next base: position 28,083,164 of record NC_133232.1, on the reverse strand, counting down.
ATCTCATAATTTCGACTTTTTATTGTGTGATTATGACTTTTTTATCATAATTTTGACTTCTTATCTCCTAATTTTGACTTTTTATCTCATGATTATGACTTTTAGTCTCCCAATTTTGTATTTTATTGCTTGATTATGACTTTTCTATCTCATAACTTTGACTTTATCTTGTGTGATTGTGACTTTTTATCATAATTTTGACCTTTTCTCTCCTACTTTTGACTTTCTGTCTCATGATTATGACTTTTATTGTGTGATTATGACTTTTTATCATAATTTTGACTTTATATTGCTTGATTATGACTTGTTATCTTATAAATGTGACTTAGAATGGAAATGTTCTTTAATTAAGCTTCATTTGCATCTTATTTTAAATCTTTAACTGGTTAAGAAAAAGACTCCCGCACACTGTCCACTTCACTTGCAATTAAGTTTAATGACAACAATGTTTCTGTACTTAGACCTTCATCAGATTATCTCGTGGACAGTGTGCGGGAGTCCTTTTCCTGATTTTGTCGGCCTTCGTTCTTCTCCTACGCACCTGTCTTCTATAGAATGCAGTATGGACTTCCACAAATCTCTCTCCTTCTTTCTCTCTCGCTTATTATTTATTTATGTATATCTCTGCCCCTAATGTTAGTTATTTTAGGGACCCCCAGAAAGTTAAGATTATAACTTGAACTCTGGCGTGGATGTTGTTGTGAGGGATGTGTTTAGTGTGGCATGTAAATTGGAGCTGGAGAAGTGTGGAAGTAGTTATCTGCAGTCTGAGTTGGTGTTTTTCTGTAGCAGGTAGGTAGCATAACTCTTCTTAGCTACTCATATTCCCTTTGTCAGTGAGATTTCGTCCTCATTTCTGTGGGACTCTACCTGGACCTGGTGACGCCGCCTCAGTTTGGCTGTGAACTTTGATTCGTCATTGTTGGAGTTCTGCCAGTTTTGTTGAGAACACATACAGACAGGTCAGACATATGTACACAGACTGCCTGAAAAGAGGAGTGGACTTGGTCCCTTTCCAACTTACCTTGGTGTGGTTCGATTTTGGTGGACCAACCACACGACTTTGAGAGAGTAGATATGCCGCATGAATGGCACGGACCAAATGATCCGGATTACAGGTGTGACAGTGAGCTGTGACAGTTTAAAGGGCCCCTGGGGGAATTTCCAACCTCTCAGAGTGCTCTGCTGGAATGTTTTAACAACCAAACATGTTGTGAAGTTCATGTTTCAGCCCGGTGATGTCACCTGCTCATGCGACACACAGCCATGAAATTTCAACATTAACACCAACTGTTACTTGTTAAGTTCACCCAAAAAATGAAAATGCAGTCTCTTTACTCACATTCATGCTGATGGAAAGTCGAGGTGAGGCTACTTTGTAAACCACAAAACATTTCTGGAGTTTCACAGCGAAGCGGTGTTGCAGCATTCTTGAACAGCTGAGGCAGCTGGGGACTTGTTTTAAAATGTAAAAGCAAAACAACAAAATCATAAGATGGGTACAGCTCGTCCAGTGTAACCCAAGTCTTCAGAGGCCCCGATTTCGAAGACCTTTTTTACATCCATTTTGTGTTTTATTTTAGATCGTTATTTTTAGTTTTTTAAAAAAGTCCCCATCTGTGTCAGTTGTTTACGAGAACGCTTCAACGCTGTTTTGTTGCAAGGCTCCGGTGTGAGGAGGAGTGGATCATGACAGAATTTTCATTTTTGGGTGAACTTATCCTTCAAGGCTATCTTCATTTCAGTTAAGGCATAATGATTTCAGAGGCGTTTATTTTTTATGTGAACAAAGAGAAACAGTTCCACAGAAGTTCCTGTGTTTTTTTAATCACATGTATCATGTTGTAAATGTCACCTATGCACTAGGATCCGTCCAAACAACGACAAAAACGTCTTTTTTTCCCCCTGATCGCAGTATTTAGGAATTGCAGAGTTTGTCGTTTCCTGGAAAATGATGAAAAATGTCGATGACTCATTCTGCACTTGGGGGCAAATATGAATTTTGCATCCGGTAAAGTGCTGTCTAGAATTTTCATGATGCACATTCAGCTATCAGCTCCTAAAATGCAGGATCAAATTGCATGCTGCTTGCCCACTGGATGTGAACTTTAAAGGGATAGTTTGGGTCTTTTGACGTGGGATTGTATGAGGCACTTTGGTCAGTGTGGTACCTGCAGTAGATGACCGTCAGCTCTCCCCCTGTGTGGAGAAGCAGCGCGTAGTGCCGGCAGGAAGCAGAGCATTGTAGCTACTGCTGTAAACCGAACCAAACCACCAGAAGCGGAATGTAGTCCCAAAGGAAAAAGCTATGTGTTGAACATTTTTGGCGCTTTACAGCCTTTTTCTTTGGCACTACAGTCCGCTTCCGAACTATCACTTTAAGGCATATATCTGTATAGTGCAGCCTAGTCTAAAGGTACAGTTGGTGAAGTCAGGTAAGGAAAGACTGCAAAACTGGTTGTTCTGTCAACAGCATCTCCTTCTCTTTAAACACACTCCCCAAACCAAACGTGGACGAGGACACCACGGTGGATTTTTATGTTTGTTTTGTCATCAACACCATTTAGGCCAAATGGAAAATAACAAACAATTGATTTTTAAAAACAAAACACTTAAAAGACAAATTAATAAATATTGTATTCACAAAATAATAAGTGACGTCTTCCCCAATAAGTTTTTTATCACAAATGTGCCAGATGTGTGATTTAAAGTTATTATTTCAATGATTTTTGCTCCACATCACAATGAATTAGACACACACACACACAGAGGAAGCTTTTGGTTATATGTCATTTTGTGTGCCATCTTGCTCATACATGCCCTTGTGGATGTGTGTCAGTGTGTATGTGTGATTTGTAGTTTGTGTTTGACCTTTTGCACAGTTCCAACATCCGCATCCAAAGTTCTTGCAACCAGACTGAACCGGATGAGGTCAGCGGTGGTTTTTCTCAGAGTTTAGCCACAGATAGTGGCACAGAAAGTCCCTTACACATGGTCATACATGATCAACATCGACTGGAAGTACATGTTCAAGGTACAAAGTCATAGATGTGTTTACATATAACTGAAATTGAATGGATTTTGAATGCGGCTCCTTGCCCATTTTTACCCTGTACAGAGGTGAATCAGAGCCCCGTGTGGCGGTGTGTGATTGAGCCAGCTGTAATTCAAGAAATAGAAGAATCTGATATGAGACTGAGAGTTAATCATTGACCTTGGAAACAAAACAATCTCAACACAAAGTCCTTCGGCATCTGCTCTGGAGCTCTTAATCCATCACGGATAAAAAGAAGGAACATTCGAACATCTACATTTCCATGACAACTGTGTGATACAGGCGAAAGCCAAAGATCCAAAGCAGCACATTTATATAACAAATAAATTAAATGGTATACTGGCTCATTCACTCAAACATCCAACACATCCAACAGAGACAAGACGTTTGTTTGGACGAACTGAGACACATACGTTTGGGAGTGCAGTCTAAAGAGACTGAATCTCCCACTGCAGTGAAGAGCCTGTCAATGTTTACTCACAGTGATAATATTGACACGGCTGGTTTGAAAGACTCATTTCTTAAGCTTAGTCTTTATGCCAGCGTGTGTGTGTGTGTGTCGCCATCCGGGCATGACGACTTTTTCATTGGCATTTGATTAAAGAAAGAGACGCTCAGTTCATTTTGGAGTCCTGACTTTTCTTTACACTTTATACTCTTACTATGTTGTGAGGCCGTTCATGCAGTAAAGAACCACAAATTATTGGTTTGAACTGACAAATATTCTTGTAAAATGACAGAAAATGCTTCAAAATATCAGAAGACTTCTTTTCATGTATTTTTCATAAAGCAGCCAACCCTTTGAATATGAAATACTCGTCCATTATAAGCGTAGAAGGTGTCAGCATAAATACGTGTCCTCACAATCGCTTCCAAGGTAAACACACTGGAAAAGTTTTGATCCTTCATGAAGCATTGGGGCTGTGGACAACAGCTTAATTCAGTCGGTTACAACTGATTGTTTTACATGTAATTAACACATGAAGTTAGTTTAAGCAGGAGACCCTCAATAATAAATGGTACATTTATAGTAAATTAAACTTAAGTTAATAGTTATTTGACTTTAAAAAAAAACATGAAATGCCTTTTAAACCATTTATTAAGCAATTGTAAAGTATATTTATTATTTATTAGCAGCTTTATAACAAACAATTGTTTAATAAATGGTTTATAAAGCGTTTCACTGTTTGTTAACTAATGTTAATGTAGTTAAAGTTTAAGTTAAACACTAAATTCACCATTTATTGACCATTTATTAATGATGGTTACTATAAACTAATACAAAAAAATATAAAATTATGCTACTGATATAAAGTCAGCTGTTCTTCATGAAGAGAAAACATTTTAACATCCACTTTTCAAACCCAGACTGAGTTTTTCTGCCCTTTAAGTGTTTCAGCTGTGAGGCATATTTATTGCAGGACGGTGCTGAGTTGAAACTCTCCACTGGAGAATAACAAACACTCACTCTTGTCCACTAGATGTCAGGAGAGGCCCACAAAAATCCAATGTAGCACAGCAGCTGCACAGGAGCAGTGGATGTGAGGTACGAGGGGAAAGTTCATGACAGAAGGAGACAATTCAGACACAAGCTATTGATTTCTTCTGATAACTATTGTGGATCGTCACAAAAGAGAGCAGAGCTGACAGCCTTGAACATCTGAAGTTTGGCAAGCAGCGAAGCAGGACGCTGATTATATCATAATGTTCAACTGAGCAGAAAACAGCTTCATTGAAACTTACATAACACTCAAGAAACACAATGTCTCTGTACACCAAACTTAGTGTTCAGTGTCAGCTTGTACACATAATAGGGAATACACTTCATATCTATCTCCTGAATAACGCCGACTGTGACTTATATACTCGACTTCTATCTGTATATTTAACAGAGTTTGGAGTGTTTTAAAGATAACATGACATTAAACTCTCGCCTGTAAGGTCATTTCTCAAAATGGCAAAAATATGATGAAATATGCTGCAAAACAGCAACAATCTCACCAGCTTTCATGATAAAATAAACAAAACATTTGTCATGCTTATTTACCATACACACACACACAAAATAATCAAGGATGAGGTTAAGGACATCTGTTCGTTTGCATGCGTGCAGGCTTTACATTTCCTGCATGAAGAGAGGTGTAATGATAATAATAGTCCACTGTGATCATCACTTGTAAATATTCATGAGGCCTTTCATGTGGAGACGGTTTGTTTTGTTTTCATGCCGCCGCGCTCCAAAATTAGCAGCTTCCCCCGGGACCGTCAAGTCTCTGTGTCCGTTTTTTACAAACAGGTTCTCCTAACAGACGAGAGCAGGGAGAATCTCTCACCGCTTAAGTGCTGCACTGTGTTTGTGTCAATATGATAGGTGAAATAAACAAAGATGTATTAGATGTGCCTGGTCCCAGGGAGAAAATAAAGTAATTGCACTTCACTTGAACTTGAGTGCAGATGAGTCGTCACCGGAGGGAAGAGAAAACATCTTTGCACATTAAAGATTCAGTGGAAATCTCACATCTTCTAGGTTTTTCTTCCTCCCATGAGAGAGGCCGGAAAGGTGGAATGAAACATCAGCGGAGAGAGAGCGATCATGATGTATGTAAAATGTATTTACTTATTGATTTACTACAGGGGGAGTATTTCTGGATGATAAACTATATAGACACCGCAGCACTGCTCTTCAAAAATAACATTTTAATCTGTATAATGTGCCTGTCTTCATCCATCCATCCATCTCTCCACTCTCTATATGAATCCCACTCTGGGCTAAGTTCCCTGTGATATCGATCGATCTCTGTGTGAACGCTCTGCGCCGTCCATCCCTCCTCAAACCCCCCGTTTCTCTCTTCTGTCAAGGACAAATAGAGACACAAAGAAGTGGTCAATATCCTCTTATGTTTCCAGGAGAATGCCCTCTCAGTTAGAAAGCGATGATGAATCATGAAAGTTTTCCTGAAAGTAAAAGTGAAGGAAACCGATTTTTGAGGTATTTTTAGACTCACTTTGGGCTTTTTTCTCTGTGTAGAAGATGGAGACTAATGAGGGGTAACAAAGTAGGCAGTTCCACCGGATCCATCTCTCAGTCCACGTGGGACTTCTTTTCTTTTGAAATCGACAAACAGGCAGCAGCAGGCAGAACATGGCAGAGGCTCTTCTTGGCTCCGGGCGAACATGTTAGAAGTGCAGTTGTGTCACTGGATTCGCCTTTGAACAATGGATAAACGTGTTACATCTGCTGCTGTTGGTCAAAGAGGCCACAGCTGGAGTGATCCAAGGTCAGTATGTAGGAGGAGAGTGTGACACACTGACCCCTTTCTCCAGAGCTACCTACATCGACAAAACAGTGATTGTCTGATAGTCATTTTATTTGTCTGAGTCTAAAAACAGGTGTATTGGATTAAAAACTCTGACTGTGACAAGACCCAATAAAGTCACGCTCACCGTCAACCCAACCTGATCTCATCTACCAGGTCGTCAAATACTGACACACAAGATTTCCCTTTAGTGTCTGTATGAGACTGCCGCAAAGCCTCTCTGACATGGTGTGGTTAATGGTGTCAAACCCTCACAGTTTGGTCAAGTTAAGGCACCAAAACTACTACGAAGAAGATAAGATCACGATTTGTGTTGAAAAAAGGCATGACATTATGTATGTGATCTTTATACCGGTGGGGCACCACCGTGCAGAAAGACGTGATATATTTATAGCTTCACCGCGTTTTGCCTACTGAAAGGGCACTTTATCATGTTTTATCTACCATAGGGGCGTCAAAGAGGGCAGTTTTTTCAAACATGGGGGCACCAGGGGGGGGTGACCATAATAACAAGGTACATATAGTTGTACATTATGGACTTCAAATGTCAAAAAATGGTCAGATTGAGTGCACAAATATGGTAATGGTGCTGTTTGCCTACAGTGTGTTCTTTTGCCTGAGGAAATAAAGCAAGTAGAAGTGATTATTAAAATCCATATGTTTAGTGTATATATGCATGTTTGCATGGTTGATGCTGAGACTGAAAATAAAAAAAAAGTCTTCTCAAGAAAATGAAATGACAATTAGGGCCTGATATTTGTCAAGTGAAGTTAAGATACAAACCAAACGAGTTTATTCAGTGTGTCGGGCTTGGAGTACAAGTTCAGATTCTCTGATACTCACATTAATATTCCTCCACTGCAGTTCAGCAAGGCAACCCTGCGTGGCATAAAGCAAAGAGTGAATTTTGCATTAAAAATACCGGAAGATTTTCACTTAATTGGCTGTCTCAGACCGCTGAAGTCTTGTCCAAGTTTCAGCGAAACCTTTGTACAGAACAAAGACCCCCAGTTCTGATATTGAAGTCTTGGCAGAAAGTGATCACTTAACCCTTTCAATGTACATACGTTTGTTTAAGTATTGTATTAGTATCTAAATATTTACATGAGCTGCTTTCTTGCAAATGTCTGTGCAGGGAGGTCTCGTCAGAGTGCAAGACATTACAGTGACGGGGAGTGTGTGTCCCAGCTGAATAAACTGTCAGGACTGTGTAACAACCCTCAGAAGGCCGGCATGCCTTCTGAGCATGATTTGATGCATGCAATAAGTCTACCTGTCGTGGTAAATCCTCACCGGACTAATCTTTCGCCGGGGGACTTAGACGATAGACAGTGGTGGGCTGTGACTGGAACATTGTTGGGGAAAGCGATGAAGAACAGTGGAGGGGAACACAAATAGGTAACGCTTACTCATCCCTCAACAACAACATCAACAACTGTCAAGGTCGCCTTAAAAAATAGGTCCCAGCAAAATAGTCTTGTTGAGATTTTCATTAAATTAGCTCCCAGTGTGTAAAACCCTGGCTTGCACTGACAGGAAAAGAATGAAAAAAAATGAACATGCAAATATTGTTCATCTCCAAAGTTTAACTGCTGAACACAAGCTATTTCTCCTGCTTCACTGAGGAGTCCATTCTTTGTATATTTGCACTGGAGGTTTTCAATGCTCGGCGAGACGGCAGGCAAGAGACCAATGTTTGAGACAGCTTCAGCACGCGTAGGTGTGCGTAGGTGTGCAACCATTACCAAGGTTTTTGTGCCTAAACCTTACCAGACCATGAGCACAGTGTTGTCGCAACAAAAAATTGAAAGTTGAACATAAAGAAACGCAAAGTTTCTATATATCCGTGTTTTGTTGAAACGTACATTACCAATATTTATTTATTGGTGATTGGCTTCTGAGGGTCAGGGTTAGAGGAGAAACCGGATAATATTAATGAAATGTTTGACCTCGAACAAGTCCAATTCGACTCGGGTCAGTGTGTGTTAACAGAATATTGACTGGGGATCCTGGGGACATAGGGACCTTGGATCTTAGGCACCTGGGGACAAAGGTCCTTGGGAACATATGTTCCTGTATGAAGTAACTACCATCTTTTTTTTTTTTTTTACTTCCAGATGCACAATGAGAGAAAATATAATAACTAATAGAAAACATGATATTTATATTCAGCTGACACATCACTTGTCTCTGTTCTCACACACTGGAGAATGTAGTTTCAGCAGACAGACAAATATCAGTGTAAGTACCAGTACCATTTCTCTGTATTCACCTGATATTTATTTGATGTACTTCAATGTTGCGTCTATAATTTCACTCATGAAATGTGATAATCTCATAAAATATAATTTCATTGCATAACCCAAACATTAAGAATTGACTTCAGCATCACAGGGACCCATTACAACTTTACAGTACTATTTACAGGCTGTTAGTTTGTTGCAACAGTAAAGCAATTGAAATTGCACTACAGTTACACTACCACTTAATACACATTTGAATGCAGGACATTTAAGCGACCGTTCTTTAAGTGTTACATATTTAATATCATTTGAAATACTATAAGAAACACTATAAGAACGTGCACATTAGGTGGCAGTATGCACCTTGAAGTTGCAGACCGAATGGAGAGGAGGGTATATGCAGCTTTTTTACATCTGCTGACTAATTGCGGTGGTTATTGCTTCTGAAAAGTCCATTTCCAACTCTGTACCCTGTTTAGTACAAACCTGTTTGAGGTTTCTCCCTCGCTCTCTTTCTAATTTCTCTCCTCAGGCGTGATTGTGCCACCAACGCCACCTGCTTACTCTAAAGGGACCACAGAGCCAATTCTTTTTATTTACACCTCTGAAACAAGGTTCATCTTCGCTTCGACTGGGGAGTTTCACACCGAAATTAATTTCTTGTTGTTGAAAACACACGTCAGATTATTGACCAGAAGCCACATTCATTTTGTACAAGTGAGTCATCGGTATGAGGTCTAAATTCACATTAAAGGTAAAAGTTAAAAATAAACACTGACTGATGACGCAGACACACATCAACATATTTATAAAACGATACTGCGGATTCCCAGATTTGGAAATTCTATTGTTAAAGGAGCCGATCACCTGTGAAAATGCCTCGTTCACGTTACATTATTTGATTTTCACATGCTAAAATTTTAGTTCATGTGCAAATATTCAATCACATACGGAAAATATTACAAATGGATGTATGTGACTGTTATGGCTGTGTGTCTTCGTGCTGTTTGTCTCTCTAGCTCTCTCCTGCTCAGTGAGGAACACTTAGGCTGGGAGAGGAAGTGCTAATAAGCTCCTGTGCCAGGCTCAGAAGACGCTCCTGGAGTGGGGACTGCTGGCCTTCATGCCTCTCAGCCAGGGGTTTTGTACTGTTATCTTGACTGAGTGTCTTTTATTAATCTCATTTTTTTAATTTCACATTGTAATAGTTAATAGTTACTCCAACTCAACCCGAAATAAAACATGACACTGTATATAACTGTCAGAGGAGTGCTTGTTAATCCGATCTGTAACTACAGTTAAACACTTATTAAAAAAACCCGACCTGCTGTGTAAAAAAACGAATTTTCTCACCATCATTAAACACAAAAAGACTACATCATGACCAATTCATTAAGATCTAGTTAGCAGGTGAGAAGATCAAATTATATTTTTGTCCTGAGGTGCCTGAAGGCAGCATGTGCCTGAAGCGACAATAAATGAGCAAATTAACAAAAGAGAGTGTCACTTAAGCACGTCAAGATGAATTTAGACCACCAGCTCCCATAGTGTCCAACACCTCCCCGAGGGTCGATTTATAGGCTGACTTTACCACCTTGTCAGGGCTCTTCTGTGTATATTCTTTAGCAGGGCATGATGTTAAACATGAATTTTAAGCTTGAGGGAGAAAAGATCCCCAGAGAAACCAGAGATGACCTTTGGCTGCCGGCTCTCAACAGAACAAATGAGATTGGTCACAGTGTGCGTACAACCTGACAAACCACAGTCTGTCCTTCTTTTCAGGCGTTTATCATCCCCTCTTCAATCTCACCTGCAATCTTCAACCCTGTGAGGCCTGTTCTAGCTTGTTTACCTGGAAGCTGAAGCTGAACTTGCATCTACATTGAACTAAATCATAAATGTCAGCTGCATCCAAACACACTAAAATCCGGGATTGGTAATAACCTGCTTCAGGACTTGGAAATCTCTGTTGCAGGCCAGGGCCACCAGGGCAAAAGTAATTACACAATCTGTTTAGGTGTCATCAGCACATAATTTCTGTGGTCGCTCAAACATGAAGGAGACCTTGAGGTGCTTATTTGTGTGTATGTGTGTGTGAGTGTGTGTGTTGTGTGAGTGTGTGTGTTTGCGCTCCTCATCAGGCCTGCTGTCAAGGTGTGGAAATGTAATAAGTAATAAGAGACGCTGTTCTAACTGTTATCGATTTCAGATGCCCTTGCAAACAATCAGAGTCAACAACGATCTTTATGGGAGAGAATGATGGTGGAGAGGATGACGGATGAAGCTGAAGTTCTTGTGGTCTGAAGAATTCTCACGTAACGAAAAAAGTTAGAAAATGCATCAGCAAAAGTACGGACAGGGCTGAACTGGCTAGTTATTCAACGATTGCTACTACTTATACTCATAGTAATAAATACATTCACTGTCAATAGTGTTGTTTCAATAAAAGGGAGATAAAATGTCTTAATATCAGAAATAACTGTGATACTTACAATACTTCGGTTACGAAAAAAATGTATGTTATGTGCGTAACTTCGTAACTTTCACACTGGTCATTTCCTCCCGATCTCCTCCTGAAGACTTTTTGGTCTTCATACTACATCTCGTCACCTCTTCCATTGCTCCCGTGTTAATCATTACAGCCACAAGAGGTCGCCGCCTAACAAGTAATGTCAAAATGGGTCGTTTCCTGATGAGGATGGGCTGTGTTGTCTCAGCTGCTTGAGGGATGTGTATGTATGTATTCGTTCATGTTTGCTTGACAGCATCTTGCAGGCTGAGCACCGGCAGGTGAGCCAGAGACAAAGATAGCAAACTTGTTCTGTTGCTTTTTAATAGCAGAAATTCTGTCATGAACAGTGATATTGATAAGTGAGACCCGCACAGGCGTTAAAAAAGAGCCAATTTGCGGGTGTGTTTACGTGCCGCAACTGACCAGCTAATTATCTCGAGCCTAGTTGTGCTCTGCCAACAACAGAATGGTGACATTATTCCTTTAGTTTGAAATTAAATGATCTGACTGGCTGAACTGATGGTATTCTGACAAATGATTGCAAAAATAGGAGGTGCCATCATGAAACCAATAGATAGATAGATACTGTAGACCAGAATGAGCAAACCAAACACTGACTTCTGTATGATAGTGTGAGGTGAGGGATATTCAGTTGGTCTCAATCTGCAACCACATTGCTAGATGTCAATGAATCAGAAAGAGAGAGAAACAGAGAGAAACAGAAAGGACCCTTAAAGTGTTTGTTAAAAGAATGAAAAGAAGTTTTAGGTTTAGGTTGGAAATGTCCAACATTTGCCCTGTGAAATGCATCCAAAACATGAACTTTAAGCTTAGAAAAACATGGTAACATGGTATTTTTTTCCCAACAGGACAGTGGAGGATAAAAATGGTGAGAATTATAACGTTGAGATGTTTCACCTGACTGGCTTCTTATTTCACTCCTTACGAAGTATAAAACATAGGGAAAAATGTGTGTAGTAACTACCCAGAAAACTGTCATCAAGATAAATCTGTCTGCTTAAAAATGAACACAGATATACTTTACTGTAGCTACTAATAATAATATGACTCAGGAATGTAGGATATCACTAAAATTTGGTGTAGAAGTAGTACATTAATTTCAAGTTCAAGCACAGACTCAGAGTTGTAGCACTCAAAAATGCAGCGGTGAAGGATTTGATTGATTTCCAACGTTTGGACCAGCGGTGGACCACTAGCAATCTCATCTTTTATGTGAAAGTCAATCTCAAGAGTGAGTGTATGAAATATTTCATGATTTATTAGACTGCAATTTTTCTAATCACATTTACTCTCAACAGGCTTATGAATTACAGCAGCTTTTATGACAGTACACTGAGAAACTTTTGTCCCAACAAACTGGAGCTGCTCACTCAGAGATGTCGACTTCAGTGTTCTCATTGATCCAGAACTTTACAATCATTACAAACAGCAGATTGAATAGTTAAGTACTCACTCTCTGTCCTACTCAATGACACACACACACACACACACACTATTTAATAGCTACATACATATAGGGATCACTGGGCGAAAATTTAATTTGGGACTGAAACCGCAAACATCTTGATGTCACGAATCAAAGACCGTTTCATGGCCGAGCCACTGGACTGCATCGCCTCATTAAGCTCGGATTAAAAAGGCAGTTTTGGGTCAGACTGAATTTCCATGCATCCAGCTTTGGAAAGGAAAGGGGAGTTACAGTTCTGCTGTAAGAAAAGAGGTGATTCATGTGCTCCATTGCAAACTACTGAAGCAAAGTGATCTTATGTTGGCCGACACACCGGTTCAGCAGTTCCGAACTTGGTGATATTTCTACGTGACCTTTTTTTGGATTAAAAATCACAGATGGGGCATGGAGGTGCTGCCTCTCCTGCCTCTCCTCCCTAACAGCACGGGATCTGAGCTTTCCCTCATGCTTAAACTGACACCTGCAGACCCAGGCTAGGGGATAACTGCGCACTGAATCAGACAGCGAAGCGGCGATACGGCGCACTCCTGAGCCTGCATGACAGCATAAATCAGTAATTATTTTTATTTCACCATCAGCTCAGGGATCAGTACCCTTGAGGTGGTTTCTCACCTGCCACCCCTCCACCTCCAACATCCCTAACATCCAGCATCCTTCTTGCCCTGACAGTTCAAGCACCTAATCCCACCGAGGGTCCCCCAAGGTTGGTGAAGATGACCGTTTTCTGTATATCAGTAAAAGGAGGCAGAAAGAGAGAATATATGAGATTGAGAAAGAAAATGTGCTAAATGAGGAAGAGAGGAAGAAGAGAACAAAATCATGTCAGAACTAATCAGGGAAAAGCCTCTGCTAGGATCCAACTCCTGTTGGCACTGAGGTCAATAAGTCGGCTTAAGCAGGATTTGAGTTGCAGAGCTGGCTGATCTCAGAGCATCTTCGAAAGTTTAGGAAAAACAGCTGCACCGACCTCTTAAGTGTCTCTCTGTGCAAACAGTACATGAGCATGTGTGGGTGCACTTGTGAGTATCCATTTTTGTGTTTACGTGGGTTTGTGTGCCGCTGGTTCATCTTTCCTAAAAAAAAAAAAAAATGCACTATACTGTTTGTTTGGGTGGATGCACCACCTACAAAGTCTTTCCAGGGCATTTGGGATAAAGAGATAAAGGAATGTAAAGTCTTTTTAGTCTGTCAGAGATGTTCGCATTGGCTCAGAGATCGCAGCTCCACAAGCATTCCAGTAAACAGGATGCATAGAAAGGCATTCGGTGGTCGACAGAAAGGTTTCACAAACCTTCTTGGCTGCTATCCATATGATAAGCTTAATCCAAGATGTCCATTCTGAAGCCCAATTTGAGGCACATTCAGTGTAGCAACATTTCTGCAGGGCCTTCTTTCAGATAAACCTTAATTGGACAACAGCATGAAAGGATTTGCCACAACCATCACACAACATTTCACCTTTATGATTTCTATCCAACACCAAATCACGCTATAAACCTAGAGTGAAACCTCTGCAGCCCTGTTAAACCCCACTGTATGTCTGTGATTAAACAGGGGAACGATGCTGCTGTTAAGAGTTTGACAGTAATCTTTCTCTCGCTCGGCCCTCCTGCCATCGCAGGCGTAGAATTGGGTCTGTTCTAAGAAATCGGCTAGTTAAAGAGCACGGATCAGACAAACAAACTTTTTCTCAGTGACAGCTATGTCTGTGCTTTCACTGATTAAAATGAAACTGTTGCACTCAGATTGTATTAAACATGGCCACAACCTTAATTATGCATAACTTTACTCACGCCATAACATAACTCACGCTCTGTTCATTTGTCATGAATGGGGAAATTAGCTACAGTGTTAAGTTGTAGAAAAAAAGGACCCAAATGCAGACTCTAATGGTGCGAACTTTACTGAAAAGCTTATCATATAACAGGTAGGCAGAAGGAAAAACCAAGAACCAAGGAAAATAAGACATTCAAAAACTAAACAGGTACAAATGTGGGTAACTCAGACAGTAAGAGGGAAAACACATGGACCAAATACACAGGAGGCTAATCAGGGACAGGTGAACCTAGTCAGGACAGTCACAAGGGAGGGAAAGCAAGACAAGACAGGATGTAACACAACATGACACATGAGAGTGAACCTTACAAAATGAATCATGAAACAATAACAACCAACATCATGACAGAAAGAGACCAGAACCATTTTGTCTACCACTCTCCACCAGTCACAGTGGGGCATTTTAACATGGGACTCCAAGGGGATGGACTCGCTGGAGCTCACTTGCTGGAGCCCCTGAGGTCGGTGCTCAGTTGCACTGCAGATCACTCAAATTCATCCTGAAACATATGCAAGTACACAAACCAGATTTTAATGTCATGCAGCTGGTATTTAAAATATCCTATTTTAATAGAGATACAAGTTCAAGATCAGAGTTCATGTCGACAGCGTTCCTCTATTTACGTGGTCAGGTTGATGGAAAAAAATCAGCGTTTGCCTCACAATGTAAGTTCAATGTCTTAAACGCTTAACATGCTGACACTTGTCTTGACTGAATAACATGTTTATTGCTGAGTGTTTCACTCAGTGCTTCCATGTCTATAGGTCAATTTTGTCAATTAACATAGCCGGCAAGTCGCAGAAGAAGAGAGAGCAGGCAGTGACTTGAGATGTAGGATTTTTTATTAACACTTAATCAAAATCACCACGGACATGTTTCATTTACTCAAAGAAAGGTTGTCCCTGAACTCAATCCAGGCAGATTCTAACATTTGTCACCACAAAATCATTATGAAAACGATTTAGTAGTATAAAAACGTAATTAATAGGAGACGGGGTTGGCTGTCTATGGAGGGTTTCCGTGTGGGATGATGTGAGCAACCTGAGAGCTATGTTATGTGACGGAGAAGTGAAGCAAACGACATGACCTTTGGAGCCGTCATCTGAGCATTTTTATATCCATGAGTAAACAGAACTTAATGAGCTTATTATGGAGGCACGTGGTTGGAGGCCGCCACAGATGATGATGATGTTTGAAGGAGACATGCACGATAAACCGGCAGTTTGAGAAAATGACCTCTGACCTTTCAGTCTCAACAGGACTGTACTGTAAACTCTTTTCTTGCTCTGTGGTAATTGCATTTTCATGTCGGGTGCTGGGGTCAAAGTGCTTGTTGTGTTTTTCTTTCCTCCTGCTTTCTCTCCCCCTCCCTTCCTTGTTTTCTCTCCAGGCGTCAACTTGTAGCAGTCCAATTGTTTGACTTGCTATTTTTCTTTGTTTGGGCTGATTTTCCCTCATGACTAATTACAGGGGTTCAGATCACCTGTGCACAGGTGGGGAGACTGACTTCTGATTTGAGGAGTGGAAGCAGCTTGGGGTATTTCCCTCCCAGCGAATCAGTGTGTGACGACACCCTGTTTGAAAGGCTTAAAAGAGGCTTTTTTTTTTTTTTGATGATATCCAAAGGAGGCATTTGTTCATTTATGGGTTTATTGTCCTAGTGGTGGACATTGGGCATTCCCCTTGTTATGTTTTTTGTTTATATTTTTATGTAGGTTGGGCTGTCCTGTAGGCAATTTACAGCCAGTACTGCCACAAACTACCTGATTGGTTTCCACCTGTGCAGTCTGGCCATCCTGCCCATAGGCTCCCTCAGAGGTAGAGCTGGCCAATCAACATTCAGGGCTTCAAATAAAAAGGGTCCTTCAGCTTTCAGGCTCTTTGCCTGCCTGAGCTGTGTTGCATTGTTGGAGCAAAATTGTTAAGATCACTAGAAAAGCTGCCTGAGCCTTACTGTGTCTCTTTTAGATAAGTTGGCTCTTTTCTTGTGCTTTTCAAAGGTAGACTTAGTCAGATCTTGTTTTGTTGTAATAATTTCTGTTTATTTGGCACAACCACCTTGTCCCATCCTACCCCACATTTAGAGGACCTTCTGTTTTGAAGTATTGTGTTGAGCAGAAAATCAATCACCTCTATTACTCTTTCAGTTCTTTGAAAGTCGTGTTGTTGTCTGTTTGGGTTGTATTTTCACAAAAGAGGTATCATCAGGTGTGGGTCAATGAAGATAATGTGTTATTGTGTAATATTGAGAAAGAAATCCACACACCTCCTTTGAAGACACCCAGTTTTTAGTTGAAACTTTAGTCAAAAATACCTTCAAAGCACGTTTTTTTTTTTTTTGTGTGGAAGTCATAGTTTTGCTTTTTGTTATTTGGTTAATTTTACCCGACTGCTTTTGAGTCTTTTTTGCACGAAACCACACTTTTTGGTTACCTACCTTCCTTTCCCAGCCGTGTCATATGGAAATTGCATTTAAAAATGACTAAATGTTTTCGTAGTTGGTGCCTATATATCAACTCCTGTTGCTCCAGCAGAACTTGTCATTTTAATCTTGCAGCCTTTGCCTCATGAAACGCAACATATAGACACAGCGGAGATGACAACATATTCCACATTCACAACCTAAATGTTGCCTTGGCAGATTGAGCTTTAAGGATTTTGTGCGTCACTCTTTCCTCATTTTTCTCTGCCTTTCTCTGGAAACACTTTGCATTGAAGTGTTTTCTTTTTATTACTCTCTCTTACTCAGTATTTCCTTGCTCCTCGCTTATATATTCCAGACTGCCACTGACATTTGTAACCATCATCGTCTTTGCACTGCCTTCTGCAACACACTTTTCCACATCATGCCGTATGATGTCCCGAACTGCATTAATCATCAGTGTTAGCTCAATTTCGCGATGCTATATGGGTCTTCTGGCCTGTGGCACATTTCCTCAGTTCAACAACAGCAGTTAGATACAGCCTCAGACACGTGCTGGTCAGAGCAGAGATAGATCTAAAAGTATGGACACAAAACAGATCATGAGGGAATACTTTAGAAATTGTCTCATAAATTATACACATAACATCAGAAAACGCTCAGAATAATGTGTAGTAATTGCAGCTTATTATGAGACATGATAACTGCTTGACTGCGTGACAAAGAATCCCCATTAATGTGAGAAAATAATCTCTTCCGAATCAAAGGAATAAATGTTCTCCCAGATCTTCAGCCATGCTTGCAGAGGTCTGCAGAGCGTTTCAATAAATCATTATTTGAGGCTTTTTGGAGCAAAGTAAACAGTTGTGCTCCGGGCTAATGTTGCGTGGTATCTGTGTTTGCCAGATTCATTTATCAGTTGCATCATTTTTTTTATTTTTCCGTACAGGTGGGTCAATGCAGCAGTTTTGGGGCAGAGTTTGTCCCATAGTGGTGACGTTACTCCCAAACACAACATATCTATGTTGAGTGACGCACACTTGCAGACGTCATGGTTTGGGTTTTTGGTTAGTTGTTTCCTGTTTTACCTTCCACTTCCTGTCTTTGTCTGTTTTCCAAGTCCTTTTTCTGTGTAAACCTGTGTTTCATTCGTTCATCGGCTTTGTGTATTTATACCTGTATTTTTTACGTTTTACTTTCCGTTGGTTTGTCTGTTTTCGTCTTTTGTCTAATTGACCCCTAACCCTGTGTCCCTAACCCTAACCCTGCTCCCCAGTCCTCGTGTGTCCTCTATTTCCCCGCTTTGTTCTCCTCGGCTTCTGGTTTGTCGTCAGTTTTGTATGTCTCTTTAGCTTTATCCTTGGACTTTCCTTTGCCTGCCATTTGGATTTTGAACTTTGGCCATCAGCTTATCATCAAAGCTCGCTTCTTGTTATGTGATATGATCGACAGACTTCCTGTGAAATAAAGTTAGGTTTCGACACATCTTGAAATGCACAGAAGTTTTCAAAGGTTCTGTCCAGAATCTTCACCTTAAAAGATTAAAGTTACTGACTTGCAGTGTCTGTCTGTCTGTCTGTCTGTCTGTCTGTCTGTATGTATACAATTTTTCTATTTTCATTCCAGTGAATCAGCATTTTGGAGACTGTGACCTTTTTCAGGATACTAACTGCCACTTATCATCTGAGTGATGTAATTCATAGGACAGGTCAATCATGTCAATCAACATGAACATAGAAATAGAGCCCATACAGAAGTCAGTAATGGACATGAAGGCCCCCTGCATCTGTACAGGAGCCCACTTTCAGCCCAGTGGCCAGGATAAAATGTTTGCAGTAAGCGTTCCTGCAAATTTATATTTGGCCTTGGCTTTGTACCATAATTACATTTGTACAAAAGGTGACATAATGTTGACATTATGTTTATTATCTGAACTTCACATCATGAGGTGGAAGTGACAGAGGTGAAGTAACAATCCAGGATGCTGCCAAATGGGCGACCGCAGTTCGAGTCTGCGTTTTGGTATTTGTAAGTGTGAAACGACTGGATATATGTGACACGGGACCACAGAGTTTCAATATTTGTAAGGGTGACGCCACAAGATATTTTGAAGGAGAACTTGGGACAATTCCAGCAGTGTTTGTGGCGACCAAAGCAGGTATTTTAAGCCAAACCATGATGTTTTCCTAACCCTAACCCAGAGCATAAGCATGCTGTTGTGACAAGAAAGAAAGGAAAACTGAACCTAAACAAACTTAAGGTTTGCATTATAAAGAAATGTACAGCTTAAAAACCAAACACTGGCTGTAGCCTTTTGTGTTTTTCACGTTTTGAGCGTGAGATGCTCTACATGCACCCAAATGTTTTTCTATTGTATAATGTTTGCTTTACATTCCTCTATATTGTATGTTTAGATATTTTTCTTTGCAGGTTATTTTCATGAATTGTTGCTACAAAGATGTTTTTTGAACTTGTGACTTTTTTTTATTTATTCCTAAACTTTGGACATTGGAGTTGAGGGCCATTCTTGGTTTTTGATTGACCTCTCTCTGTGTCCGTGGTGATTGCATCGTGAGCTCACTGATTTGAATCCCCTGGCTTCTTCCTACACACTATATGTCACTCGGATGATTGCTAGCTTCTGTCCCTTGCTTTTTCTAAAGCTGGCAAGATGTGCAGAAATCTTGATTCACAGAATCAAAAGTAAAAAGATTGCATCTTCTTCTCTGTGATGTTCAACTGAAAGATGCCACTTGGTGTTTACTTCAGTGTCTGACATTCTTGACATGGTCAAAATGAGACAATCTGCACTTAAAATAAGAGCATAGAAAAAGAAACAAAGCCTTTTGTGAGGCAAGAAAATGCCATGATATGAGATTTACAGAGGCCAGGAAGGTAGAGGAGATGGGAGATAGATTTTTTGGAATTAGATGGAGAGAAGAGTAAACAGCTTCAGTGCAGGACATAAGGTGGACATGTAAGACTGGACCGTGACCTTGAGGCATCAGGTCGTGAATCCTTTTACAGAATGCATGCAGGAGTTGGGTGGAGGAGAGAAGATGTATCTTTGATGCATCAAACGGACAGTAACTGAAAATAGGGCTTTATCCTCAGGCTACTACATGGGCTAACATCTTGTTAGCTGATTGGATTGTTATATAAACAGGTGCATGCACACATGAGTACACACGATAACAACATTAAACAAACCTGACCTATCTTAGTACGGCCCTGAGGCAAAGTGCATCGAAAATGACCTCACCTCAGGCTGTTTTCTCTGCAGTACTAATGGCACATGTTGCCCTCCATGAATACAATAATAGAGCTAATTTTCCCCGACTGGGCAGGAATTACATTACATTAATGTGAGTTATGGTCTGCAAAGAGGATTTATGTAACAACGTTTTCAATTATTTTTCTGAATCTCTGTGTGATTAACTATTTTTCTTTGTTGTGCGCTTGGATGCTTTGCTATTGGCAATAAAAATCTGATATTGTTTCACTGGTTGGCCTGCAATGTCTACAGCTTAAACTTCGGGTAAAGTGCCTGGAGGACACCGAGAACTTCACATCTCCTTTGTTTGACTGTTTCTAAAGATTATAAATGAACTTAAAACTGAACTAAAGATGAAAAATAAACAGTTCAGTATACTAGAATCTTCTTTTTTTCATGCAAAGTCAGCACATGACATTACCCCTCTCTTTAGCTTTCGTGCATGCGTGATGTTCGCGTATCCCCTGCGTGATATCCGTGTCCTTGGGGACTCGTCTTTAACCTGACCCCTCTCCCAAAATAGCCTTTGCATCCTGTGGGGAGTGATTGCTGCACACGCCATCCAGCCAGCTGCATGGGAAACTGTGTTTTGCTCAGCTGTATGGGAAAAAAAAAACCACAGTCTGCATTATGCATTGTGCAAATCAGGTTATTGGAGGCTGCGTTACCATGGAGATGGACAATATTACTGTCACTTTTCCTGAAGGAATGCATGAAGTGAAGTCATACTCATGCACGCGTGAAAGCACTTGCAGGACATGGACATGAGCACAGATAGACGCACTGATGAGCTTACTCACTCATCATCCACTGACTCACTCACCGACAATCAATTTGAATCATGCTGTTGTAAAGAAAACTGAAGTCACAGTTGTATAAACTCAAATTTGCTTTTCTTGCGGAGTGACAGAAGTCTGCCCCCAGAACAAACATAATGTTCAAGTCAAATGACAGACAACCATGGACAGCTTGACACAAAATACAAACACCCACTTCACGAGGTGAAAATGTTCCTGGTCTTAATATCCTGTTAAAAAACGTTGGTAGATGTAAACATAATAGGAGAACCCTTTTAAATGTAAAGGGAGGATGTTGCTCTCATTTGTATTGATCTGATCTAACTTCAATTCGCCATATATATGCAACTGATTTCCTAACATTACAGCATGTGGAGCCAATAAATGGCTGTAACTGACTCAGTATAATCATCATCTCATCCTACAAGAGGCGGATCCCACAGGACCACTAGTGTTATTGTATAATCCATCTCTAGCATCAGTTCACCGGAGACTGAGCATCACCACGGTACATTGATATGAATGTAGAAGGGATGACTGATGTTTCCGTTTAAGTCATTTATTGCAACTATGCACGGTGATAAAATTATATGTTATAGACTCAGAGTTGATGTACTTCACAGTGCATCCACAGTGTGTATACAGTATTTGGATGCCTGCATGTGTCCGGTTTGAAAATGAACTGCCTGTTTGTTTTGACTGTTTGCACTGCTGCATGCTGTGTTTTCCAATTTTTTTTCTGCAGTGGTATACGTTCATCTGGCACCTCTTCTACCAGCTGCTGCGGACAATCAGACAGAACCGGCTGGAAAATTCTCAATCAACCATCTGCAGTTTCTGTTGAAACAAAGGAGAACAGAAGAGCCTCAGAGTCCCTCCCAAAAGGGGGGAAAGGTCTGACAAGACGAGCAAACAGCACAGCAAACTGATGGGAGGCAGCTGGGCTTAACCGGCCAGAATTGGTAGAACAAAACCAAATGCTCTGCTAAACCCTGGGGCCACCCGAGACATGAAGACTTCAGAAAAACTGCAGAGGAAAAACCATATTTTACAGCCTTTTGACTAGTGCTGTTCGAAGACTGGATTTCGTCCTTGACATGATCAAAGTGACACAGTATTTAGCCAATGTCAAGCACCACCTGGAATTTGAAAACAAAACAAGCTTAAAGCTTAAAGCTTAAAACTCCTGTTAGTAAGAGAGTTGATTTTTGAGTCTCATTCCCAACTCGTCAAATATTGATGCTTTCAGATGGCAGCCGACCCGACCTACAATCCCAAAGCATCAGTATTTGAGGAGTTGGGAAACCAAAAGCTACAGTGTTACTATCTTTCCAACAGGAGCTTTAGAGCAGAAAAAAACAACTTTTCAAATCCCCCCCCTCCAAGCGTTGGCAGGTTGTGCTACTTTGCTGATCATGTAGAAAGAATGCCAGTTTTGAACCGTGCTGGTAAGGGGTAACACATAATAGCAGGGTAACATTGACACCAGCACTCTCCATCGAATGAATGCCTGTCCGTTCACTCTTGTTTTAACTCTCTCTTTGCCTCCTGTAAACCTCCTGCGTGGTGTTCTTTATCTTTTGCAGTGTAGACTTTCCACAGTTTTTCCGCCGTTAGCGACCTGGGAAAACAATACCTCTTCCTGTTTTGGTTGCACAATGGCAGACATGATTTTTGCGGGGAAAAATCAAGCCCAGTGGCAGACTGACTGGCAAGGTGAAAGCGAGGTTTATAGAGAACCAACCTATAGACCGATGGTTTCATTTTTTTTTTTTTACAGCCTTTACACTGTGCAATCAGTGTTTACTCCAGAATGAGCCATATAAGATACATGACACACTCGGATGCCTCATATGGCGACATTTTAATATTGGCTTTGGTGAAATGTCATCTCACTGATGAAAGAGGCCAGTTCTCTGCCCTGTGGAGGTGTTCGTGAGAGGAAAGGACGGCATATTCAGAACTGGTTCAAAGCCAGCTGAACCATATGTGACCCGCTGGCCTTTTGTCCACACCCAGTGTACATTACACGGTGATATTTTATCATCATAGCGGTACTTTGTATGCGGCCGGAGAGATGACAGTAGCTGTCCATAAAGCTACTGTACCCCGCTGTAAGAAATCTTTATTCAAGCTCCAGTTGACTCAGAGTCGATAGACTCAGAAATGCAGCAGGCAGAAAGAATCTTCACGACCAGGTTCATTATGATCAGAATGAGAGGCTTCGCTATTTATAGGACATCAAAGGTGGATGTGTGTGCGTGGGGGTATTGATGTGAAGTTGTGTGTGGCGCCGCAAGCCTGAGGATAACAACAACGTTTCCCCTCCGAGGCCTCCTGCTGTTTGTGTCTTGGCAGAGAGGGAGAACGAAGCAGTGAGGGCATCCTAACAATGCACAGGTAGGAATGTTTGTCCATTCATGTGATCACCGATTCACATTCTACTATAACGATGCCAGCGCTGGCAGACTGCGTGTGTGATTCTTACTGTCACATGTTTGTTGTTTGCATCCCAACCTCAGCGGAAATCCACACACGGTGTGGAAAGAAGCAGATGGGAAAAGACTGCGTCAGATGAAATGCATTCTTCTGTAAATACGAAACAGACGTATGTAAAAAGAAACTGTCAAATTTTGAATTCTGTTATTAAAATCCTGTCAAAACATCTCCGAAACAGAAGATCCACATGTAATGTCTGACTGCTGCAGCACTGTACAAGTCTTTCTCCACTATTGTGACAAATTGGCAATTCGTTCACTGTCATGGAGGAAACAAAGCTTTTTAGTTTAATCCTTACTTCAGTTTCTAGTTTGGGGAATGCACACACACAGCGATATGTAGGGCAGATGTACAGCCCACAAATTAAAGACGTGCAACACAACATATGAACCATCTTTACCAACTTTCTACAATTTGCAATATTTAATCTGATTGCATCAAAGGATAAATAATGTTTGGCATCACGATATGCCTGTGCCGTTTTTATTATTCCTCTGCCCTCACAGCACATCCCTATTAGTGAACCTCTCTACCAAGGCAGACACGTGGGTCAAGGACAGTTATTTATATCATGAGCTGTATCCAATTAAGTCAACATGTCATCCTGAAACCCTCTGCAGCTAATGGGCTTCCATCAGCCCCGAAAGATGGCTTGATAAATATCAAACGCGAGCATACAAGAGAGGAGACGGCTTGATATTATTGATAATAGAGGATCATAGGACGCGTGGATCAAAGAGTCAACACGGTTCACTTAACAATTATCAAGCTGCGTTTTCTTCTGATTACGATCTCTTCCCAGAGAATGAGTCATGTCAAGAGTTTAGATAATCAATCATAATCGCTTATGCTATGTTTATGAGCTTGTAGGCTGCAGCAACCCAACAAAAGGACTGCTTCTCATTTCCCATGGTTACACTGCTGCAACAAAGCTCGCTTCTTTGAGGCAAACGCCTGATGTCGGTCCGCATTCACACTCTGCACCACGGTCGCTCAAGGGAAATGTATTCTTCAAAAACAGCTTGTTCACAGAAGTTCTGACATTTTCATTTGGTGATCTACATACGCTATTTCAACAAAGGTATCCCATTTTCTGTCACTGTCTGACTGCAATGATAAAGTGGGACATGCTCACAAATACTAATCTCACCTACCTTTATCACCAACCATCAATTTTAGAATGCACCGTAAACTCCAACCCCCACAACTCCTCAGTAAAAAAAGTCCTGAGTGTATTTTCTTAATCCATTAACCTGTGAAAGTGGCTGTAGGGGATGATGAAGAGCTCCTATGAGACAAATCCCTCTGGTGAAACCAAAACCTCTTCTGGACTGTTTCATCCAAATAGAAACACTCAATCTTACGGACAGCTTGGTCAAAAGCGACGTGGCACACTCACAGTAAGTGTGGGTCACCAATAAGTGCTTTAGATACACTTTTACAGAAAATGGTGTGGAACTGATACCCGAATCATTTTATCTTCTCCAGACCTCTTATGTAAACCAAAAAAGACATTTTTTGGCAGTCAGGTGTATCGCATACCTACAAATTGAAGGGTTTGATAAACAGCAGCAAAAAGTAGACAGAGAATATGAAAAAGGGCCTTGTTTTGCTGTGCCTGTCCAAAATTCCTAGTACATTTTTAAAACAATGGGTCCTTGATTGCAATCCGACAAAAGAAGGCTTCTCAATTATCCAGAAACTACGTTTTTTTTTTCCACTGGCTGATTTAAACAGCTGTAGCTAGCAAGCTAATTACGCTAACGTTGAGTCAATTGAAAATAGTGACTTTTTTGTTTACAGCTGACTTTGTGAACTTTTACTAAAGGTGTTTTACGTATTCACTTATCTAATCTTACAAACATAAATAATACAATGCTAAAACCCGACATCGTCAATTTGAAGGCTACTGTAGGTGAAGTGACCTAGTTAGCCGGACATGCTAACGACTACAGATCTATTCCTGCACTTTTTCTCGTTTTTTGGTTTGGGAAAGACTAAAAGAGGACAAAACCCTAAGAAAATGGAGTGGTGTTAAGCTATGATTGGATAATTAGTGTTTGGAGGAGGTGGATTATCTAACGGTCAAGAGGATAGAGAATGAACCCATTAACACCGATCCTGCCAACATAATTCCTGAGGTTTTCTCCCAAAACTGTAAATCAATATGTCAGTGACGATAACAATATCTCTATGAAGCTAACATCCTGTCATCTCCATAGAGAAAGATGGAAAGGTAGAGATTCCTGCTGAGATTTCTGTGAAGCACCTGGACGTATCGCTCTCTTTCAGCAGGACCATCAAGCCTCCAGGGCTCTCCGAGACGCCACCGGGCCGGTTGATTGATTCCAGCCTCTGAGATTAATCTAGATATTGACTGTGTGCGGTGTGAGTGTTGGTGTGTGTGTGTGTGTGTCTCAGTCAGGGAGAGAGACTGTGTCTGATAGAGACAGAGCCAGTGGGCTCGGTGATCTACGGCCTGTTTAGATCGTCATTTCCCAGAGTTCATAGCTCTCTTCCATCAACCCGCAGGCAGGGAGCCAAGCCTTTGCTCTCTCCTCAGCGGTGGTCTAATTCATCCTCACTTAGGAAAGGTAAAGGCTTCCTCTGTCTGCCTCAACAGGTCCAAAGGCAACTCATTTTTATCACTTCACTTTGATCTTTGCGTTCTCTCTGTATTTCTCATCCTTGATTTATTATGTGGATTGTGCGGCGCTGATCTTCTTGTTTTTATGCTTCACGTACTCGCCGGAAAAAGAAAAAGGAGCCTCGGTCTCTGAAGAATTTGCTTAAGCAAAGGTTAAATAGGTGAAAGTGTAGCCAAGGCAGGAAAACAACCTCAATTAGACACGTGCAACCACCCACATGCAAGCAGGCAAACAGAAAACACACTTGTACTCCTACTCACCACGTTAAACTCTCCCATTTTAAAGCAGATCAGCCTTTAATTTAGACGGATTTAAATGACTTTCCCCAAAGCAGATGGTAATAAAATTAGGCTTTTCTTTTTAAGGGTATCGCTCCACTACCTCCGCTGGCCAGGAAGGTGCAGCTGCAGCAGGTGTGCATTGGGGGAATCGGGGCCAGGAGGTTGATGCAGATTTGTAGTTCATTATATCCAGCTGTGCATCCGTAGCTGCAAGGACACCTTGCTGACAGATGGCCGTCCACAGCTGATGAGAAGTCTGGGTGGATTTCGGGAAGGACTGACGTAAATAGAAATGCTGCATTTTAATGTTGGAGAGAAAAAACCCTGAGTTGTACAAATGCAACAGTGATTGATCCCGGACTTTCATTTCCCACATAAGAAGTAAAGTATCGAAAAGTCATCTAAAGGCTAATGGAATGGTGGCTGTGTATTGCGCTGCCAATAATTGTTTGCACAATTTATTAGGCTATTGATGAGTTTCGAGGAGATGCTATTAAACTTGATGTTGTAGACATCGAAGGCTGACTCTGCCGGGGAGGGCAGCAGTCTGCGTGATTGATGTGCAGATGCTATTTGTAGAGCTGTCAAACTTACTGCTTAGACTGAGCCATCAAAAGTACATAATTTCGTACTAACTAGGCCTGAGACTCTGCAGCAGCCGCAACAGAAACAGTAATTCCATGTTTCAGTTTGCCTCACAGTGAATTAATGTCAAAAATCAGACAACACAAAGCCCCAGACGGACCAGAAAGTGGGTGATGGATTCATTTGTGGATCCTCAGAAGTCGTAACACAGGTGGTGCTTGATGATTTGTGTTCTGAAGGAATGCACTACTTACGAAATCGTTACAGTGATGTGATTCATTATGCTCAGAGTTAGATACGGACGGAGCCTCCTGTTCGTACTCTGCGTTCATTTTGTCTGTATTTTTGCATGTTTTTTGAAAGCTTACGGATACCATTAGTTGTAGGGGGCAGTTACTTCGCCCCTTTGAGACAAGAACAGCTGGACGGGATTTAAATGTGAGCTGGACGGCGGCGAAGGAAGAGTGGAAGTCTGTTCAGCACCAATTCGACTCCCTCTAGCGCTTGTATTGCTTAATATGGACAGTATGGACATGTTAGCCCGGCACAAGGGCTGGAGGTGAAGGTTATCTGGCTAGCTCGACTGCTGACCAGACAGTAAGTTAACACATTTGTATTGACTGCAACCCATCCCACATCTGTACTACTGTGGAGTCCAGCAGATACGTAGGATTGTTTTTTAGGAGGATAGGAGTCTTTTTTAGGAGAGCAGCGGGGAGCACATTACATTAATCTAATGCCTGCTGGTGATAAAAGCATACGTTAGTCTTTCACTGTTCTCTGGAGGGATAAATTATCTGACCTTGCCGTATTTCAAAGGTGAGAGAAAGCAGTTTGACCACATCTCTAACGTGCTGAGCGGATTTAAGCCGAGACCACGCGCGCTTTAACAGCATTTAGTGATTTGAAGGTTTTGATTTAAACCTTGCTGGTAGATATCTGCCGTCGACAAAAAAAAAACAATTTAGAAAGTAGCTCAAAGAATTAATGATAATAACAAATAACACATCGAGATGTGAATTGACAAAATCTGCTTTATCAAGCAGAACTCAGGACACTGGTCGTGGTGAATTGCTCCCCACCATGCAGGCTTTTCATTCGGTGTAATTAGAGAGTTGTTGTACGCCACATTAGAAGCTACGGTGACAAATGACTTAACGAGCTACACGGGGAGTCCTAATTATTCTGCAATTAGAAATGTAATTACGGGTTGCTCCAACGGCTTGCTCGCTGGCTGGCTAGTGGTGCGAGGGAGCAGAGACGGAGTGAGCATCACATTTAACCGCCGGCTAATCTGTCACACACGGAAAGGTAGAGAGGCCTCCAATCGCAGCCTGGACTTAAACTTGTGGACGGTTCTGGACTGAGTTAGGGCACCGAGTTGTGTAATCCATCACTGAGCACCCACTCTGGAAGAAAGGCACAAAATACTGTTCAACTAGTAATTAGTTGTAAAGTGTTGTCTTGAGGCAGGCACTGGGTTGTAATATGTAATTTCCCTCAGCCTCAGTATTTAGTTAGTACTTATTAGGTTGATAAGCGAATGTACATCCGACACTACATGGTGAGCTGCTGAAGAAAGAACTGGACAGATTTCCAAGGGAGCTCCAAAACTAACTGCTTACTGCTGCTCAACTGCAGCTGCTAATCTTTGTTGTGGCTGTAGGGACTGGAGAGGCCTGAAGTAGTAATGTAGTGAGACACGGGCATCAGCAACGGGTGAAAACTCTACAATTCACATCTTATTCTGTGATTGTGGAAAGATGAACCAGACCAGACTGTTGACATGAGTTTAAATTCTTTAATGTTTGACTGCAGTGTGTTTTTATGATGAGTTAACGAGGCACTCAAGCTTGTCTTAGTTTGTTAAAAGTGTATGTAAGTATTCTGCATTAAAATGTATAAAGCCGATTGGACCTTTGTCATATAATTTGTTCAGTTGTGTACTTAGATTATCCCCAAAACTGTTCAATAATGTTGCAACCCAGAGAAATCCACAAGTTAGCGGTGCATTTCAATCGGGGCCGCTGCTACTTCCACGATAGCGAAGTTGGCGAACAAGACTAAATCTGTGAATAAAACTTTAAAACATTACGTCCATTCATTCACGCAGGCAGTGTGTTCAGTACATTACAGCACATAAACACCCGAAAACGCAGTTCAGTTTCAGGTTTGTTTTGCTAGAGAGCCCCCTTGTGGCAGAAGTGACCTATTGTACGTTTTGAAGAGAGAATCTTGACTTCAGATGTTGTATTTTCCTTTTTAGTGAGGAAAATAGGTGTTAAAATATCTCCTTTCTTGTCATTTTGCGGGTTTATTATGTTCATTTATTAGACCAAGTAGCAAACTCGCCGAAGGGGATATTATGAGACTGGATGGGCCCGAGCGATCTGGCTAGCACAATAACTTCAGTAGACATCCCTGCGGCACAGTACACGGACGTTTTTGACATAATGTCAACACTGTTTCTACAGACTGTTGATAATGTCAGTTCACTTTTTGAATGTGTAAAATTCAGACCATATCCTCCAAATTGCCCGTTTAAGTCTTTTGCCAATGTCGTTGATGTTTGTACACAGTGGTGCTGCTTATGAAGGTTGGCAGCTTCAGCCAATCAAATGACTATTAATGGCTCTTTGTGATGTTACAGGCCTGTTATTTGCGGATAATTGCTTTCACAGAGAACTGTAATTTGGTGCTAATTATAGGGAAAAAAAGAAGTTCTGAGGTTGTTATTTTAATTGATGTAGTCAGTTACAGTATGTTGAGTTTGAAAGCATTCGTTGATTTTCAGTGGAATGTCCCCACAAATGAATGTTTCATTTCCACCACAGTAAACATGAATTAATTAATCATGGTGAATCCTGTTGCCTGCAGACGATTTTCACATTTTGCATTTTCGGGTGACCTGCTGTGCACTGACTGACTGACTGAGTAAAGGTTATGCTATCTTTTTCTTTTTTTTTTTTGGAATTAATGAATTGGAACTGTACTCAGTTTCCATTTGACCCCTCATTAGATGGGTTACATAGTTCTTGCCAAGACATTTCCTGGAATTAACAACAGTAAATTAAAGCATCACCGTTTTTCCCTGGCATCCAGTGTGCAAAACACTGAGTATACGACCCAACAAGTGGGTACCTGTACTGAGAGTTTGTTTTTGTTACCAAATGTGTGCCACCAAGTTTGATATTATACTCACTATGCCAAGATGAACTTGAAAGAATTTCAGACCCTTTTGATGATAAAGTCAAATAATCCATCCAATAATCCATTAAAAACAGGAATACAATAAACTATTCCAGGGTCCTGGACTGTTTCGGACTAACAATTTGTTGTCTGGTATTTTTTAGCTTTAGGTTAGACATTTGCACAATTTGGTTCAAACTATCCAAGGTCATTGGATATGATGTACGCGTGTGATGCCATATTGATCCCTGAGGGAGATAATTCATCTTTCCAGCAGGGGCAGCAGTGTGGGGTCAGGTGCTCCACGGTAACCTTGGAGCTGGTATCGTTTCACTGCCTCGCTCTGGGATATTGCAGGGCAAACACGAGGTCATACGCACGATACCACCGTATTGTTTGTATGATTCTATACTCATGGTGATAAATATAATCTGAATGGTTTAAGTGACTGAGATTCCCCTGGTTCCCTCATGATATTGTGAGAACAATCCCGCCTCACAGGAAATAAGTGAGCATATTGTTCATCGTTTCAGGGTAAGTGTGTGTGTGTGCCATGCGCCATGCTCGCAGGCAGTGCTGGGACCCATGCACTACAGTACTGTTGTAGTAATGAGGCACTCGTGCCAGTGATGGCAGATGAGGTCTAAAAGGGTATAGCCCCACTAACCGCACCCTGAGCTCTGGATGACCTGCCAGCCTGGCAGTCTTCCTCTGCTTTTAACCGTCCTGAGGCTCAGCCCGTTTGGAGGCTTTGGGCTGCATTTTTAATTGGTGTCCAAACTACATACCAGAATTCAGATGCAGTGATTTTGTATGATAAGCCTCTCAAAAGGAAATTTAGTAAAGATATTTCTGGTTTCAGGAGCCAGTTTACAAGATTAGAGTACACATGCGGTACTGTAGTAGCCAAGGAAATCAATTAAAAAACAAAATCAGAGTTTAAGGCAACACAACTGAAACTAGAACGGCACTCAGTAGGGTAGGCATGCCTCCGACAAAGCTTGAACAGTCCTCTTTAATCAAGTATAATGATATCAAATAAAACTTTTATATTAAATCTGCTAGATCTGGATTTTTATTTGTTCCACATATACTCACTCACAGATATCAGCCACTGAAATACGGCAGGTTCTTTTCACGCATTATTCCCTCAGAAATGTATGAAAATGTTGAAAAATGCTCACGATGTCAAAGGAAGTGAGAAAAGATCCCTGGACAGTGGTGGATGTTTAAGGGGCAGGGGTGAACAAAATAACAAGGGCACCACCTGTATGTAGGGAGGCACCAGCATGAAGAAAGTCGTAATATATTTATAGTGAAGAGGGGGCACTTCACCACACTTAGTCCACTGGAAGGGCACCCTAGAGGGCACTTAATCATGTTTTATCTACCATAGGGGCATCCAAGTGGGCACTTTTGCTGCATTTTTTTCGAACATGGCAGCACCAGCTGCAGGTCCACCAGTGTTCTTGGATCCGTCCCTTTATCTGAATCTGCACCAAAGGTCAATGGGAAATATTTTGGGCCGATACCCATCCTCCATCCAAGTTTTGTGGAAATCTGTTCTGTAGTTTTTGTGTAATCCTGCTGACAAACCAACCAACAAACGGACACGGGTGAAAACGTTACCTCCTTCGCGGAGGTAGCAAAGAATGACTCGGACACATTTGGGATCAGACTTTTAATCGGACTTAAATTCACATAAATAACATTGGTTCATATATATTTTGTATATTATACAACTTTATATAATATATATTTCCCCCTATGATTTACATTCCTCTCTGGCTAAAATTATCTCTCGTATCTATGGAAACAGAAAGCCTTGCATGAATGCAACGCTGCTCTTTTTGTGCTGTTTATCAAGGTCCAAACGCCAAAAGGAGAGGAGCGCGTTTCTCATGAGTTGTAAAAAATAATTTCCCAAAGTTACACAAACAGAAAAGCGAAAAGGAGGAATCTATTGCATTGTCTCTAGGGTATTACACTGCACTACAAGGAGTGGGTAGCTATTGAAAATCATTCACTGTATATATTTTACGGTATTGACTTGTGACACAAAGAAAGAAAGAGCACTGCAAACTATCTGATATGCATGGCAATGAACATTTCCTGTCTGAGTGTTCTTGTCATGGTTTATTTTTTATTTTTTGCAACCAAAAAAAAAAAAAAAGAGAGAATATGTTTGACACAAGATAAGAAACCTCATCGTGAAGATAAGAGTTATGAACCTGCAGCAAGGTCACGTAATCATGCAGTGACCCAGCCAAGCACACTTGCACAGATGAGTTGAGCCTGTCAGTCTGGATCACAAATCAACACATGGCCGTCTCGAGCCTGTGACCGGCATTATTCAAAAAGATGGGTGGAAATCTGGAAGTCAGGTAACATTCACTAATCTCCTTGACAGAAAGAAAATAACCCTCTCCTCATACAGTGGGCTCCCTCCTGTGTTACCTTTGACCGGTGGATTATCTCCAATGTCGGCTGTAGCGCTCAGGCAATCAATACCTCCATCAAACAATCGTGATGCATCACACAGTCGCCCTGAAGGAGCCCTGCAGGTTGAAAGGTGCACTTGGAGGGCACGAAATGTCAGATTTGTCACCATCTTTCCATAGCTGAGAGTTTTAAATAACCGGGGCTTTGCTTTAACCACGTTTTTGAGCAAATGATAGAAATCAGAGTGTGTTCAAGCAAATCATAGCCTGTGATTATAAATGTTACATGACATTCAACATTTAGTACATACCTGGTGATGTGCAAAAAGAGTGAAAATGGCCACGAGGTGTCATGTGAAATCTTATTGAGATGGTACGTAAAACATCTGCTTTTTTCAACACAACCTCAAGCGTCACTTTGTCACAATCCCTACCTGCTGTTTCCTGCTACACAACCTCTCAAATCTGCATAAACTATGATACATATTTGATTGTCTGAATCAGAGCCGCTACCTGAATATCAATCCAGAGAGAAACTGTCACCCGCACTAGACCTTCAAACCGAATCCAAAGCAAACAATGGATCCGGCGACAGCTGTTATTTGAATAGCGACGGTCGACAAAAAAAAGAGTCCAAGGTCACGTCTGATGTAAGCAAACGGACAGGTGAGTCAGTTTCTGATGAAAAACAAGATTTGGTGAGCTACCAAAACCCGGTGAACAGGTGTGGGATCCTACAATGTTTCATGCATTTATCACGACAAGGCCAACCTAAACGAAACATGATGTGGTGTGTGTGTGTGTGTGTGTGTGTGTGTGTGTTGGTTTGTGTGTGTATGTGCATGTGAATTAACAAATCACAGAGAAAACACAATCATGCCATGACATTGCGACAGACAGCAAGTTAACGTGTTAACCCCCTCCTTCCCTGAATAGTCGACAACAGAGTGAACTTTTTTTTTTAAAACAGCTATTAGTTTGTCGTTATTTCATCATGATAAAAATCGCATAAACATCATCATAATCATGTCCCTTTTCTGAACAAGATAAAGTTACTATAAGCTATCGAGAAGAGCCATGGGGAGGGAAAGTCACTGGTTGTGTTCAGCTTACATCAGGGGTCTGTCTGTTTTATTGCAAAGTACTTTGAGTTACCGGAGTTGCTGCTAGAAGAACAAAAAAACCCCCTTTTTTTTACTGGTTTATTGCAATAAACTTTATTTATTATGGTTAATATAAAGTAACCGCCATTAATTATTGACCTGTAGGAAAATAAGGTGAGATTTTCTGAAGCGTGAACACAACCAGCAGTAGTGCTAGTTGTCACTTTCCCTCCCCACTGACGTCCCTGCCACCTCGCTCCATCCACTTTCATACTCATAAAGGGGAAATAGTGTTAATCAAAAAAAGTGCATCATGAATATGTTGAGATTAATAATAAAAGTAAACCGTCTTCTTTTGTCATAAATAACACTTTTTTTCCTCTGATATTCAATAAACCTCTTATTATACAAGTTGAGTAGTCACATGATGCTCATCTACCCCCTGCGATCTCGTGAATATCTGGGAGCAACGTTAATGCTTCCTGAAACATCGGAAGCTACGACACGGCAATACAAACGGGACCGCTGCGTCAAAGACTTTACCCACGACCACTTACAGCGACTGACGGTACAACACATGAACAGTGACGGCAGAAGATTTGTGATGCTCCCCGTTGAAATGCAACACGGAAAAGTTAGCGGCTAGCATGTATTTGCGTTAGCGTCCAGCCCATACGATAAAGTGGACTCCAAAGAAAACACATCCACATCGAAAAGGGATAAATGCTTTGGGACATACTCGTGTTTTATGAACATCAATACTACTCTCATGCTGTATCCGGAAGCGGCTAGCTTAGCTTAGAATAAACAGCACACTGGGAACAAGGGGAAGCAGCCTTGCTCCGTCTAAAGGTGAAAAAACCAGCAACCTCTAAAGTTCACAGATGTACAAGTTATATCTTGTTTGTTTAATCCATAAAAAAGAGAAAAGTATCAACACTTTGTAGTTTCAGAAGAAGAAATGTGCTAAAACTTTCAGGTTGGAGACCTACCAGTCTTAACGCTAGGCTACGCTAAGCTAACGTGGCTGCTGTCTCTTGCTTTATATTTAGCGTACAGACATGAGAGTGGTATCCGTCTTCTCATCTATCTCTGGCCAAAAGAACTAATACCATAAGTTTAAGTTACTTCCTTAACTGCTAATTCTGATTAAATCTAATATATGTCAAATTTAATTTCGTTTTCATCAAATGTAGTTCACTTAGCTTAAAAGAGACACATATGGATGTTGAAAATAAAGTTAAAATGTCTATAGTCAGTGGATTCTTCTTTCTTTTTTCAATTTTGCTGTGTTTTTTCTCTAAATCAACGTCAGGTGAGACATTATGCAATCTTTCTGTTCACATGTTGTAACTTCAAACTGTAAATGGCTGATGAGAACATTATTCCCTCTCCTGCCTAGGGTCCAATCAGGATGAAAATAAATCAAAATCAAAGAAAACCAGACGTCCAGCCCTGTCCTCAGTGACTCTAGGGCATCAGATGAATTTTAGGTCTACCTATGTTTGCAGTCAACAGACCTTGTTTCCATTCACTGATGGATTTGCAAAGCATTGGGTGGCTACAAACTAACAGGACTGACATTTTTCCAGACTGGTGTGCATATTTCCAACACTTTCTAAATCAATAAGAAAGTAACTGGTCCACTCTTAATGCAGAGGATAGAGCAGAACTCAGTCACACTGTCAATGTCTTTCAGTCCCCAATCAACCTTTCAGTCCCCGGGCCTGAGTGGACTCTGCTCGGCCATTTCTGGGCCTTTCTCAGTGGCAGGTCTTCATCCCCGTCAAGTACGGTGACTCTTGTCGGCACAGGCCCATCTGCTGCTGTTGCTGCTCTTGAAGATCTGAGGCCACACCATCGACAAAGTCGGGGACGGGTAGCCCTGAGAGGATCATGACCGACTTGTTCCAGATCATGAAAGTGGGTACAACGGGCAGGAGGAAGGAGATTTCGAAGGTGTGAATGTGCTGGGAGTTCATGGCATCATGGAAGGACAATGAATTGTTGTCATAGTCCAGCAGGACACCCAACCGCCTCAGCTGCAGGCTCGCCTCCACCAGCATCTCCTTGCCGTCGTGGCGCACCATAAAGTTGTTGTTGCAGCGTGAGAACACCCATGAGGACGAGTTCTTGCCACTCCATTCGTTTTTCGGGGCTGATTTGTAAGCCACGCCGATGGCATACCTGCAGGGAAGGAACGTTTTGGAATGCATTAGTGATCGGCAACTAGTGTCCTCCTTAATGACTTTACTTGCACAGTCAGGCTAC
This sequence comes from Pagrus major, assembly GCF_040436345.1. Lineage (NCBI taxonomy): Eukaryota > Metazoa > Chordata > Actinopteri > Spariformes > Sparidae > Pagrus > Pagrus major. The sequence goes on along the minus strand of NC_133232.1, from coordinate 28,047,201 downwards.
CTCATGCTGAGGACACACAAGATCGGCACAGGCCCTGTGGGTCTTTCCTGCATGAAGAGGTCTACTTCAGAGCCAATTAGTAAAAAGATTATAAATAGCATAAGAGTATACACTGTGTGTGCCGAGTGTGTGTCTGTTTTGTGTATGCATGCATTTGTGTGGGTTTGCATAACAGCCTAGATTTAAACTCCCTAAAGAAAGATATTTCAGTTTATCAGGCCTCCTTGCAGGCTTATATAAAGCACTCTGGTGCATCTGTGTTTCTTACCATGTGGATGCTCCCAGCAGAACCTCCCAGTAGTGGCAACCGCTGTCAATGAAGACATTACCAGCTGCACCATAGGAGCCCGTCCCGCTGAACCGCTCCGGGGTGTGGCTCTTCTTCAGCGAGCTCTCGTCCTTCTCCATGGTCAGACAGTCGTTGGACAGACGCAGCTTCTTGTGGGCCGTCTTTGGGTCCAACTTGAAGGGTTGACCTAGAAAGAGACAATAATGTGTGCTTTAGAAAGACTGTTACTCTGTTTTGGCGGCGTATGTCGCTAATGATAATGATCACATAATCATCATTATCACCAACATCATGATCATGATCCTCATGTTTTGTGGCAAAATAGCACCTCCTGTCAAACACATGATGAAACACACATGGAGGGGAAAGAAATTACTGAAATAACTACAATAACAAAACATATCAAATAAAAATTAAATGCATTCCCTTGATCATCATCTTGATCATCATCATCATGATATTTTCTTGTTTATGTCTGAGTATTAGGAGAAACTGTACAGAAGACAGGAGCAACTAAAAGTAGTCATTGTGTAACTTTTAGCTTGAACTGTGTCGTCTCGGCTTGTGTATTGATCAAACTTGTGTCAATTATTTGTTTGAACAAAAATATTTCCTGGCTACATAGCTTCTGTATTTATTTATATCAAACCTACTGCAAAATTTTTTTTTAAAAATCTGAAAACAACAGTCCGGACCGGTCAACAAAAAGAAGTAATCATCACACACTACATAATCTGAGGCAAAATGACGTCTGCTTCTCAGTCACAGTGATGGCTTTCCTGATTAAACTAAAAACATTAACGATAATTATGCTGCAATTCGTCCTAAAGTTGTATATCCTTTTGCCAACAGGATGCAAAGGGGTCATGTTGAATGTAGTCTTAATTCTACAGCAGCATTAACTCATTTTTGTGGTCACTTGACTGTAAACAAAACACTGACATACAGTATTATCACCCTACAAAGTTGATGTGGCAGCCGCTTTAGCATACAGTTGCCAATTTATGTCAAGTAGAATAACATAGCATTGAACTGAAGTCGTTTTAATGAAAACCTGACAAATTTAAGTCCAATAATAACTCTCCTTTCAGCTCTGTTTTGGTCTCCACCAACCCCCGAGGGAAAGCTGCTAAATGCTCCACTATGATCTCCACTAGCTAGTCGCTTACTTTGTTTGTCTTGTGGTTTGCTTCTGGGCAGGTAGCATACATTGAGTTTCTTGAGCTTTTTCATTAAAAACAGCTGCCTGCTATAGCTGGAGAGTGAATCAAGACAATAAAGTTGTGGGCTTTCAGAACCAAAACAATGAGCAGAAAAATGCTAATTAGCGCTTTTGATCCATTGTTGAAGGTAGCTCATTTTAGAAAGTGAGATTCCCATGTCTTTTTTGATTACAAAGCAGGTCTTGGTGCTATATACAACTGTGAAAGTATGAAAACACTTGTATCCGCCATCGGCAATGCCCCCAGCACAAGCGTGGTTGCAAAAACACCAGCAGAGCTTATGTGGAAACATGGTCGGTGGTGCCTGCTCTGGCCTGTGAGGGCTGACCAATCAGAGTAGACTGGACAATTCAAGAGGGGGGCCTTAAAGAGACAGGCACTAAAACAACAGCGCAGCTTGAGGAAACGGTAATATAATGCCCCTTTTTGACATTGAAGCTTCCGACATTTACATCTAACTCATGTTTTCTCACTATTTTGACTTTGGAAAAAGGCTACAAGATACGACAATATCAGAAGGTGAAAGAGCTGCGAGTGAGAATGAAAATTAGAGCGAGATTTTAACTTGGCAGCAAAAGAAGAAAATAAATAGAAAGCAGGGGTTGAGAAGTACGCACAGAGAAAAACTCACAGGCAGAGACAGAAGAGGAGAATGTTTGAAATACAAGGGCGAGAGTCTAAACTTCAAAGCTCCTCACAGCCTTTGGTGAAAACATTTCACAACAGTGGAGGAAGCCACCCGGCATTCTCGTCTTTGCCTCCCATCACACAGACTTGGAAATTAGCTGAAGGAAATAGCCTTCACTTCCACTGCAGTAGGTAGTGGTCGGGGCAATTCAGGGGATATGCTGCTATCCGGTTGCAACAATTCAATTTGCAATGACACCAGTAATTTGGGTGTAAATGGGTGGAAAATTGAGAGGGTAAAACTAGGTGAGTGACAGAGAGAGGGGAGGTTAAGGGGTGAGGAGGAGAGGAGAAGTTGAGGGGATAATATGAGGCTGAAAATTGGGCCGAGGATCCCCTCTCTACCTCTCTGTGTCCATGGATGTGTGCGTGGAGGCTTCATGGAGGTCAGCCTCGTCCCTTCCAGACCTGACATTTAACTCTGACACCTCTCATCTCATCTCTCAGCCTCCCTGAGCCTCCCACAGCTTAATGAGTGACACAATGAAGACCTCCTCCCCTCTCTCTATCTGTCCTTTCCTTCATCTCTCTTCCCCCATTCTCTCATTCTCATCCTCTCTATCCTCTCTCCTCTCTCACACACTCCCCCCTCAATAATCCGCGTGGTGAGTGTGTGTTACTGCGCGTGGATATGAGACGACGAGGCCAATGTGCTGCTGGCAGCCAATTACATTAATGCGCTCTCTTCTTTGAACTGCTTATCGCTGCCAGCGCAGCCATTTCCAAACACTGGGGCTCTGTCATGCCTTTCCAGGGGATGACTCCTGAGAGCCCAGGCTGGGCCTGAGGTTCGGGAAGGGGAGATGCACGTGACGGTAGAGGACAAGCAGACACGCACACGGAGCATCAACTCCGGCCTCCACACAAGCAGACATACAGTAAGTGGCCGAGTGGAAATGTTTCCAACCAATGCCAGCAGGATTCTTGTAAATGGAAAAGGTCATGCATAATGAGCTTCTGTTTTAATGGTGAATTCTTCGTATGTGAGAATGTGTGGAAGAAACTCAAAATGAAAGTGAATTTGGAGGTTTGAGCAGCCAAGACTGCAGGTGTACCATTAAAATAACTGCTGCATTGGGTTTTAATTGCCATTCTGTTGGCAGGCTGGGAAGGCAAATTGTTCCTAATTTTTCCACAGCCTCAAATGCATCATTGTCTGCAACAGCAACTCCGTCATCTGATGTATAATTTTCATTTTCTGTTTTGAGGAACATGCACGCCATGTCACCACAAACTCATCAGTGGTGGAAAGTAACTAAGTACATTTACTTAAGTACTTTACTTAAAGTTGTAATATGTAAGAATTTGCCATCTGTCGATGTTACGAATTACTTTGCCGATTAAGATTTTACAAAACATTTGATCAGCTCCGACATTAAAATGCTGCTTACATGTAAAAGCTTCAAAAATAATAAAATTACATTATGAAAGAGATTATTCTGAATTTATTTTGACACTTTTGCTGCTAATTCTGCTGTACTTTTAGTCTACAGTATAGAATTTCTACTTTTACTTCAGTAAACAAGCCGATTTCTTCTTCCACTGCTGAAGACCATTCATGATGCAGAGTCACCATGAAATGAATAGACCCGAAGTCACACTGAGTACAGTGGGCTTGCTGGCAGCACTCAGAGAATATGCCAAATGTGATTTTATTCTGGAGTGCTACACTGCCGGCCCTAAAGGCGTAAAGAACCAGTGTGTGGTGAAATATATCAGCTAGAAGACCAATTCCAAAAAAGAAAGTGGAAGTCTGTGTAGATCAGAATATGTTGACATTAGCTGCATGTAGAGGCAACACACACATGTTCAATTAAAAAATAGAGATGAAACTGTTACTAAAGATCCCATCTCACTACACACATACACACACACGCACACCTCCATGCAGTCGGATTCGATTTTCCAAAAATACAAAGACAGGATAATAGAGTATATCCCACAGACTGGGCTTCTTAGCAGTGTCTGTGATTAGCCTGCTCCCTCTCTGTACAGCAGTAATTAGAGATGTTTCCGACTGTCTGTTGAGGTGATAACTGCTCTCCGTCTGACTGCCTGGAAGCAGCGCATTGTTATGAACTGGGAAGTCTTCAATGGAAACTTGTAAAACACACAAAAAGGAAACAGTGTCAAGGAGAAAAAGAAGGAGAGGAATAAAAGGAGCTACTGTTCAGGGAGCATTTATAAAAAGCAATTTCATTCCAATTTCATTTGCTGCTTGTTGAAATACTTGCAGTGGGATAGCATCTGGGTAATCGACTTTATTTCAATTCAGTCAATTTCACTCACTACTTCTTTTTTTTTTTTTTTCCCTGGCTCACATTTTGCTGAGGGTTAGATTGAGCTGCCTCTGTAATGAGGCAGATTGAAAAAAAAAGATCCATTTTACTGCATAACTAAACAATTACTGCAGCAGAAACAACAGCGTCAGGGACACGGGGGAGCTCTTTAGACACATCAGAGGTTGAACACAACCTTATTTCTTTTCGAATCATTCCATGTCGATTAAATGCGTGACTTGGTTTGTAATTGACTGACCCAAATGTAATGTGGTATGTACTTTCACAAGCCGGCGCAGAAACATAAGACGAACACAAGTAAAATTAAAGATGCATCGGTCATGTAACATGTCTGGGGACGCCCAGTAGCGCAGCGGGCATACTGTATGAGGTGCACAGCAGGGAGTTCACATCTTTGTCTTCTCAACTCTTACTGGGCATTTTCTTTTTTTATCTTTTGTGCTCAACTTCTACAAAAACTGTCTTTGTGCAGTGAAGAGCAAAGACAAACAGAAGTCAGTGATGTTCCCCAACTTCACCCTTTAATGAACTCGGCAGAGTCTTCAGAGACCAGTGCTAGAAAAATAATTTTCAGTCAGGCTTCTGGGTCTGCTCAGAATTTCACTGTGATTAAGAGGCCACGTTTGGAAAGAGTTTCTGTGAGGGATTTGCTGAACTATTGGTTCTGTATGTAAAATGCATTCATTCATGAAAACTCAGCCCCTGTTCGCCTTAATGATCCTGAATGATGCCTTCAGTCCTCCTGTAGACGTCTTCATTAAAACCCCCAAAATATCTGCTGTCAATCTGTTGTCAGTCTTCTAAAAATCAGCTCTAAAGGTAAAGATAACCTCCACAGGGCACCTTTTAAAAACAGTGGTGTAGCTGCTGCATATTCTGCTAATGAGGAAAACTGACTGGTTTGTCAGATTGCCCTTCTAATAGAGCAAAAATGTTTATAGTACAGTCAGGCATTAACAGACATCGCTAGATATCAGCACCAAAGAACTGAGACAGTAGTTACACCAAATACGCATCCATCTTTGCTGCAGGCGGAGGAGGACAACATGCGGAAAGGCTGGTGCTATTCTCTATTTTCCAGACTGCACTGTCAACAACTATATTGAAAAGACCAAATCCAACAATGAGTCATCTCTCAATAATTTCCTACTGTTCTAACCTGGCTGCTTCACTCCAGCCCCAAGGCCACTGGTTCCTATAGAAGTACAATTTTTAGCATTCTTACTCAAACAGGAATAGATAGTGCGTTTGTAATCGGCCTCTTTTCAGCAGTGGACGACAATAGAGGTGTATGGTGCATTACAATATTAATGAGGTAATAAAACAAACTAAGAAATATTTATTTTATCCTATAACTGATAAACAAAACTGTTCTGGAGAGGAAAATAAGGTCCCCAGAACACTGTTTGAAGCTAGAAAAGGTGGCAGGGTCCTCCAAATATAAACAAAGTAAAACAAAATGAGGTTGTGTTGTCCTTTTAAGGTCAGTTTGTTTTTTTTAGTCATGACTTTGTTTATTTAGTTTGTGTAGGCATAAAATAAATCAGTCAATGAACTTTTTCTCTTCTGATTAAGGTGCGTTATGTAGTTTTGGTTAAGACAATTCAATCATCTTTAAAGCAGAACCTTCTGATCCTTGACACTGAAATATTTAAAAACCACTTTATTTTTCCACTCTTGTTCTTTACTGCAGATATCTTTCACCATTTTCTGCCTTTATTTGACAGTTCACAGCAGAGACAGACAGGAAAGATGGGCAGAGAGCAGAGGTCTCCCCGCTGGAATCAAACCGAGGACATAATCACACAATATGCATTATATACCACACGGTGACATCTCTCTCTCCTCCTTCTCTCTCCTCCTCCCTTGTCTCTTCTCTACCTCCCACTGTTTACTGTTGGAGCTGTGTGGTAGCTTGAGGCCTGTCATCAGAGATGCATGCTGGGTAAATATTATCACAGGTCTTTTAACAGATCGAAAAAGGTATGAGCACCCCTGGGGCACCTTCACATGTGATATTTTCAGCATACTCGACACATTGAGTTGAAATACACATTTACAGTACTATACATGCACACACGTATAAATATATGCATGTATATACACACGTACACACTCTGTGGGGTGTTTGCCGACTCCCTGCTTCGTAAACACAATATGGACGCCCAGAATAGTTTACCAACAAAATGACGAACATCATCAAGTCAACAGTCCAGTGTTTGACTGTCAGCACAGTAGCTGACTAAAAGGAAGACCAGCATGCATTCAGATTAGCTTTTGTTTTCACACACACAATATGCTCACTCAAAATAGCACCTAGTCTTCACTTGTAAACAATAGCGCTGCTAAATAAAGACACATTTAAGCCTGGATTTATGTCCCACTTCACACCATCCTGCAGCTTTGTGCTACAAAATGAGAGAAGTGGATGTTGATGTTTGGAGGCTTTACACTGTGGGACAGGTGCAAACGTCAAACCAGGCGGCTGGACTCTCCGTGCAGCTGGTCAGTGGTGGAATATAACATCTTGATTCCACCGGGCACGGTCCTGTGATGTCACATCTGCGAGCGGGTTTCGATGGATTTTGTTGACTTGCTCAGATTTCGTTGATGTGGTTATTTTTTCCTTGATGTTCTGCTGTTACCATGGGTAAGAAGGGACTGAGGTATGCACTCTACATTCTAGTTTTAATCTATTTTAAAATAATTTTGAGGTTTGGACTAGCAAAACCAGATCAAATTGTTATTCTGTCTGACACCATGATGGAAAGGATCCAGAAACAGCTTCTTTACTCATAAAACCATCTTGTAAGTCTTTCCACTGTAAAAACAATCAGCATCTCTGGCTTGGTTGAAGTAAATCCTTAATTATTTGCGTTGGATGTGAAAATATTGGAAGAATAAGTTTTACAACAATAAAATTAGGCTACCGTTTCCGCAACTGGAGTCTGGTGGCTTCTTCGAGTGGCTGTTTCTGGTTAATTAGACCTTTTTGTTAAAGAGTAAAATAATTTCTATCTCTGTGGGGATAATGTTGTCCAACAATTTTTCCTGATTATGCTTACATTTATTTGAGTAGGACTTTCATGTAACAGTATTTGTATAGCATGGTATTAGCACTGTTAAGTAAAGGATCTGAATACTTCCTCCACCACTGCTGGTCATTGTGTAACCACACAATCGTACCTCCACTGAGCCGTTCATCACCTCGTCAGAGTGCGGGGGAATATATTGGAGAAACTAGGATTTAACAAGAGTTGGCGAATTTTCAAGTACACCATTCCCATATTTAAAATCAGGTACATTAATCATGTTATACCTTCCTATAAAATGACATTTAATAACCCTTGAGGAAAGCAAATATCAGCGAGAATGTAAGTAAAAAAAAAAGAAAGAAATCCACATTTACAGCCTTAGAAAAGGTTGCTGTTGCTCTCTGTACATGTGCTGAATTTTTAGCTGAGGAAATCACATCCTGGAGTTGACCTCCACCTGCGTGAGTGCAATCAAATCAGACACCATGAACGGTCCAGACCGCTTTCTCTCACTGATTCTCTGCAATCTGCCACACTAAGCTTAGAGAAGAGACAACTCCAATACCGATACAAGCTGCACGATAATACTGTAAAACCACTGTCGCAAACTCTTCCCTCTGTCCTAAATTCACAAACTGCCTTCTTCTTCTTCTAATGCAACTTATTTCTTGCTGGTGTGAATTCATTACTGAGACAGACAGCCAATTAAAAAGCATAAACAGAGCACAGCCTAATAAAAGCTGTCTAAATTAATGTGGGATCCTGTTCTGTCAGCCGAGTTGTGACCAAACTCAGATGCAACACAATTTCATGCTCATGAATGCCTAAAAATATGGAGCTTTAAACGCAAATATAATGATTATTATGTTGTCAGACAGAGGATGTGGCTTTGACTTTTTAATTTTAAAATCACTGGATACATGCTTGGATCTGAATTAATTAGATAGGCTTCATTATTTCTGTTTTTCATACTAGAAGAGTCTCGGAATGTATCTATATTTATTGTAAATATTAAAAAGGGACGGAAATCTGACATCGGAGAAAAATCTTATGAAGAGAAAACAAACGCTTTTATTCTGTATTTTACTGCAACATCTTGCCAGTTGACTTATGATTCAGAAACTGTAATGGGACCGACACAGTGTAATTCCATCTTGTGTGCATCGCTCAGGCCTGGACTGTATTAATGGGTAAAAAGCAGTGGATTGAGGGCACTCATGTCTGCAGACACTCATCCCTGCAAAGAGCTATTTGGTGTCTTCTGTTCGCTCAACACTCTCCCTCTCTCACTCTCAATCTGTCACTTTTCATCTACTTTCATACTCTCTCTCTCTTTGCAGAAGACGGTTGTGTAGAAACCTGGTTACAGTTCGCTTTCAGGTAAATGCAGAGGTATGGTCACAGCAATAAAAGGTCACACACACGCGCTCATGCACACACACTCTCTTAACTGCCTTCTTCTACGCCATACTTAATTCATACCTATTTCACGAGGCTGTGAGCTTCTTCACGTGTTAGCCATGAGCATCTAACAGTGATATGTCTGCAGGATATACTACAGCATTAGCACTACTGTTCACTTTGAGCCACTCAGGGTTCGATGAGTGGTTTCATCGGAGTGTGATTGGAGTGACCTAGAAAGCATGTGAAAGCTTTAAGACTTCACAACAGGGTTTTAAATGCTGTTTCCACCAAGCCGACTTGACTGCACAAGACAGGACCACCGCAGAGGCGTGAATCCATTAAAAGAATACTGCACCGATTCAGTAACATACTCCAGGAGCGTTGTAGGATTCATAGTGGACGGTTAAAAGCAAAAGGGATAGAAATCGATGCAGCAGAACTAGACATATTATTATAGAGATATTCTTCCTTAAAACCTGGTGCCTAGACTACCCACAATGCAACTCAGCCTCTGAAATGTTGGGTGGAGATTTGGATGTGTTATGCTAATGTAGCCTCGAGCCGCTTAGCCTGAAGCAGAGATGAGGAGCGGAATACAGAGGTCTGATCAGCTCACTTCTATCTAAAGACTGATTTATGGTTGCACGTAGTCAAAGCCTACGCAGTAACCTACGCAAGTAGCCTACGATGCTGTGAGCATGTATACATGTGCGCTGGCGTATCTTTGTGCTGCAGTTGGTGAAAGTACAGCAGACTGACAGCTGTACTTTCCCTGGTAAACACACCAACCTCTTCGGCTTGCAGCTGTACCTCTGGGCACAGTCCATACATACCGAGCTTGGACAGTGTTACTTTGGTTTGGCAAGGTGGTGTTTGCCACCTGGCTGCTCGTGGAGAGACAGCCAGCCCTTCTGACATCCTTCCTGTCGGCTCTCTCAGCCACTGGCAATCTTCTTGGATTATACTTCTCTTCCAGAGACGCTTGGGCAGCAAAGAGCGGCTCTGGAAGAGAAGTATAATCCAAGGAGATTGCCAGTTGTACTTTCTGTGTGTTTGCTGGGGAAACTACAGCTCACAATCCCCTGTATTAGCACCGCCCTGAAGCACCGGAGGAGAAGCCGGGAATGAGATGCTATCAAGCAGGCCAATCACAGTCGTTGTGGTCTGTGTCACTGTGATGTGCAGTAGCATTTCTGGGGAGGTGCGTGTCAGGCTACGGCCTCCATCCCCCCAGAATTTTTCCAATTTATATTATTTAGTCCCGACCGATGCTGACTATATGCAGTGTTAGTTTCCTTTAATGTTTATGTTATTTGGACACCATTGGATAAGGTAGCCATGTCTCCTATAAATTACAGCAAACACGTGTTGAGGCAAATGTAATGCTGACCAAATAACTACAAAATTACTACAGCATTATTAAACCTATTTATGGTTATGTTTAGGCACTGGCGGGGCTTTAAGGTTGTTTTAATACTGAAAAAGTGACATGAAATTTATCCAAAATTGCAATCTTTACCTTATCTTGCATTTGTTGCCTGTGCCTTACCACAGACAGGAGCCTGGATGTGAACCCTGGTTTCACAGTCAAAAGAAATGTCTCTGAACATTATCCAGTCGGTGGTTACGTTTGTCACCGCAATGTAATCATGAAAACAATCTAGTAATATAATAACGTAATTTCAAGGAGACAGGGCTGAATAAGGAGAACACATTTAAACCAGTGTTCGAGGTCGTCTGGGTTAATTTGGCTGTCTTTTCTCGTGTAAAATGTAATCGACTCCACATAAATTGCAACATTTGACCTTTTCTCACACATTTGCACAAATAGCTTGAAGCAAAATGTATTCCAGGTGTCTTCATAGCGATGCTGAGTAGGGTCCTTGAAGGCAGAAACTCTAACAGCAAAGCATTGTCTTGTTAGTTTCCTCTACACATACACACACATAACTATGTATACAAAGTCAGGGCTTGTATACATCTGTGTGAGATTACAGTAAGCATGTCTGGCCTGTCCTGCGCCGTGAGACCAAAAGTTATGGCATCTAGAGAGGAGAAGCTTTCCCCCTGGGATGAATCGACAGATGGCTTAAAAATTGAGGAAAGGGCACCAGAAGACGAGATCATATGCCATAGCCAGGGGGGTAACAGAGGACAGTGTGCCAAGAGAGGGGTTAGAGAGGGACATGAGGGAGGAACATGGACAGTTTGAGGCCAAGAAAAGACATTGCATAAGAGAACAGTCTTTAACAAGGAAGTCCAGGAAAAAAAAAAATCAAGCCTGCGTGAAATTCCTTGATTTCCTTCCGACATGCTGTTGCAACAAACTTTCCTTCAGTATTTCTTAAGCAGAGCTGGAGACGTGTTGTGATGCAGAACGACAGGTGCTTGTATGAATTTTTCTTGAGGATTGTATGCTCTGTTTTCAATTGCAAATGATGTCCTCTGAGTTTAATTTCTATTTCACTCAATCACTGTTTTCTTCTACTTGTGACTCTTGAGCTGCTGTAGCGAGTGAATTTCCCCTGTGTGGGATCAGCGATTTATCAGTTTATCTTATCTTGTCTTATCTTGCAACAATTGTGATTACTATGAAAACTATTCAGATTTTACCATTCCTGGAAATGTGTGTGAAATCATCTTAAAACACTTATCCCAGTCGAGCCCAAAGTAAATTCAAAGCTGTCGTGGAACAATTTTGGAGCGCAGGCATGGATTTTCGGTCGTTTGAGAGGTTGCAGTTTGATTTCTATCCCCCCCAAACAGTCAAAAGTGCTTCCGTCATCGATCTATGGGAGTTTGAACACACTGAATTATTCATTTATTTGTCTTGCTTGAATTTTTTAATGCAAAAATAAGCTAAATCAGCTAAACTGTAACTGCCCCTATTAGCTGGAAAATACAATGGGTCCACATCATTAAACTCGTTACAGTTCTTTATTTCCTTATTTACGCTAACTTCATGCATATAAAATGGTCACAAACTTAACTTAATAATTTCCAAATTTAGGGCTTTAAAACCCTTTTTAAATTATATATTTTCAGATTTCGAATTTCATTGGCTACTTGATGTGTCAATCAACCGGAGGCTGGCGTGTTAGTGGCTCAGGAGAGAGAGAGGATGGAACAAGGAGTGGGTCCCCTGTCCGTGAAATCACTCGTTGGCTGTTGCAGGCTACGTGACGGGCATAGAAGCTCTTAACTGGTCAAATGAGGTGTAAATCAACAGGTCAGCAGCTGCGGTGCCAGATTGACACAGTCTGCTGCATTTAAACTTGTTGTACACACACGCATTGCATCATTTTTATGTGTACGTAGGAGTTACTCTTTTAAGCAGACAGAAATGTGATGCATGGCTTTCGAGTATCTCTGCAACTTGTCACTGCACTCTTTGCTTTGCAAGCCTCTGCCTTAAATGTGATGAGCTTAGGCTAAAAGCCTCTAGAGCTTCTCATCTTAAATAAAAAATGTGACAGCTTAACCCTCCAATATAGCCACAGACAGAAAGAGAGACTTCGAGTGCGAGCGAAGAACTTGTGGTTCCTGGCTCTAAAGCTTCCTACTGGAGCTCGTACAGCAGAAACCTAATAAGCCTGTCGGAGTGAGATATTTGTGATCGGTTTTGTTGTGACCCATTTAAGTCCAACAACACTGCTCGGCTTCACACCAACAGATGATTGAGGCACTTTAATCTGAATTCCTCTGAGTAAAAGAAGGGAGGAGAGAGTGGGAGATAAGAGAAAGACAGAGGGACAAAGACGTGTGAGCGGACTGACAGACACATGCACAAACACACATGATGTGGACTCCATGATGGAAACCACAAGACCTCAATCAATCATGGATAAAAATATTGAATGTTTTTGTTATTTTGATGGCTTGTCTAAACCATTCCAGCAGAGAAAGACGCCGGTTGCCAATCAAAGGTTCAGGATCTCAACCAAACTTGGCTGTGGGTGGACAAGCTTCCCCCATGATGCCACTGGCTGCCAGCGAAGAGGAGGACTGACAGAGTAGTGGGAGTGAAAGAGGAGAGAGAGAGAGAGGAGGGGGATTATATTTAAGCACATTGTACCACACCAACACTGGACATGACATACTGTACTGTGGTTATATACAACACAAGATTAACATGGATGGTTGACTACCAAGCTTCCTCAACTGTTATTGGAGCACAGAGCGAAAATGGGCAGGGCTTAACAAGGGTCACTTTGGAAGACATTGTACATACTGTACATGTAAGATGTTCACAGTATCCATTGCTCATAATAATGTTTTTATATTTTTCTCCTTTGTCTACTATTTTCTTGCTCTGTATTCTCTGGAATACAGAGAAGTGGTACAGTTTGAGAGCACCTGTCATTTCCAAAACAAGACATCCTCTTTGGTAAAACTGTTAAGTGGCTAAAGAACAATCTAAACCTGCTTTTTATGTTACATCATATACTTTTTATTTATAATTTTAGATAATTTGACAATGTGTACAAAACAATTTTTATGGATTTATATTCATTAATGCATGCATTATTCACTTTAATATGTTTATGTACATGGCAACATATTTCTTAAACTATAAAAAAGTCGAAAAAGGCAATAAAGTGTCAATGAGCTGAACTATAGTGAGAGACAGAGACAGAGACAGAGTGAGGGATAGAGGAGTGCGACTGACGATGAAAGATGACACCTATAAACACTCGTCCCACTTATCTGTGTCAGGGGAGGACATTATACATTGAAGGGCTACTAAGTGTTATTTATATTGTGCCCAGAAAGAGTCATGAGCATCGGTGACAGCGAGCTGACTGCCAGCTGCAGATACCCTGCACTTCACCTCCAGACGCTCCCCGGCTGCATGCCGCGCCCACATCACACTGAGGCAGTAATCCACTCTAATGCCTTAAGAAAAGAGAGAAAGTACTGACATGCTCCACGTCCCACAGGCGGCGCGTCTGGAAGATTCTGACTTGGGGGGGCAGAGATTCAGATAAGAGGGCCTGGTGATATTTGATGGATAAAGGGTTCACTTCAAAGTGCCAGATGGCAGTATCAAATACAGGGGTGGTGAGGAGGTAGAGCTCTCTTCAGAGGCCCCTTCATGCCATTAACTATAAAATATTTTTAATTGGTAATATGAACATAAAAAGTGGACAGGCTCCAAAGTATGCCTCGGAGTCCTATTAGCATGGAACATTCTGCTTCAAGTTATTCAAGGAGAGAACATTTCCACCAGTAATAGCACTTTTAAGGACAACTGTAAAACATAATATGTCAAAATCTAACAAAAACACACTGGGACTAACAACATGGTAAAACACACATATTAGAACAGCAACACTACACTGTAGATCCACACTTTAACAGTTTATATCAGCTCCTTAACACCAGCAGCTACTTGGGTCTAAATCAAATTTGGTCCAATAAAGTATAAGTACATCAGCAGCTGTGCGGGCTGCACATACAGACTGGTTTTTGCCCACTCTGGGCAACGGAAGGTGATCTAGGGGAACTTGTTGGCAAACAAGCAGTTATGAGGCAACATTATCATTCATTTAGAGACATGTTTGTGTCCACCTGATGAACAAAAGTCGAATATTTACTCTTTAAGTTTCATTTCACAGCGTCAAAGCTTCCGCCGTTGCCATGGTATTTGACATCCAAATTCAGGGCACATGCTGAGGGTCTTCTTGCCACTAGGGGGCCCAGACAGAGAGGAAAAGAGCATCAACTGCCTACATGAAATAATGTTTAACAGATACTATAAAAGATTTTAATGATGTCAAATATATAAGAAAACTTTTTTAAAACTTTATTTTAATGTTAATGCATTTGTTAATTTTTGTCAGGAGCATGTATCTGTGAATGTAAGTTTACCATTCAGATATCTAAATGTGAAAACATAGAGACACATTAAAATGAAATGCATATAAATGAAACTGTATTACAAGGCTATACTTTTCCTACAACATGATGACTTACCAATCGCATATGAATGCCATAAAATATAAAATAAATAAATAAATAAAAATAAAATAAAAGTGTGATAATAATAAAAGTGTGATAATAATCATGTGGCAGCTAACTCATCTCTTTTATCTACTTAATACAAATACAGTCTGTCTGGTGTAATCTATCCATTTAACGTTGCGTCAGCTGCACCGAAAAAGAGGCAAAAGACTGATAAAGACCAAGACAAGGAGCCCTTATAACCAATGCATGTAAAAACCAGGCGTGTGCACGTTCTAGGACTGCAAAGAACAATCTCTGTGAGCCAGCATATCTGCTCAGCATGCACAAATGCAGTCCCATGAGCACGAGGCTGTGACAAGAGCGAGCACCAGCCTCCCTACGCACTCACGACTGCTCGATGCTTGCTCGTCTAGACAGTGGCTGATGTCTCCTGTCCTCGTCTCCAGTCACACTCATAATTACAATAATAGCCAAGCATATAAGTAAATAATGACTGCAAGTTTGTGGAAAGCATGATAGCCCCCCCTGTCGAAGCTTTGAATATTCATGGGTGACTCTCGCTGAAGCTTCAAAGCCCCAGAACTGGTATTCAGGGCAGCCATAGTCTCTGCCAACACCTGAGGGAAATATCTGGCTCTTTAGCTGCTTAATACTCCACAGTGTTGTCCAGCTATTCACTAACTGTGTGTGTCTACCGTTTGCTGCTGAGGAGCTAGTATACAGTGGGTTTTAATAGATGCTTTTTCCTGAAAAATTGCTGCCTGCTGTTTGCTGAAAACAATGAGAGCTGGACAGCTGAACAATGAGCTAACTAGTGCCATCCCTGGACCCCTAGAGAGCAAGAGTAGAGTGTGAGGGAGACGGTGTATGTTGGAGAGAACGAGAGATCATCGGCTGACTACTGCAGTTTCCCACACACCTATTTCACCCAGCGGTGTGTATCCAGATTACAGTTAATCCTAAATGCCACAGCCAGACTCCTGATAGCAGCTAAGAGGAGCTGGCATATCAACTGCACTGCCGCCGCAATTAAAGACTGATTTTAAAATTTTATGGAGAACCCTTGAGCCATCTCCTAAATTAGCTATATCACCGACGTTTTACACCTTTATGTGCCAAAGCTGAGCCTGAGATCCTGTTGAGGAATGTTTATGTACCTCGTTATTGGGATTATCGGATCTGTTTGTTATGTCTGTACCTTAGTTTTTCACAGAAGCTGTAACTTCACATGCCCCAACCAGCGTCACTGTTTATTTACTCACATTTTTGTTCACCTTTTACTTTATTTACTTGCTTTCTTTATTTTTATTTACCGTGAGCTGTTATGGGAAAGGAGAGGCAAGTAAAACAAAAACAGAGTTCATGGACAGGACAAGAAAAATAAACAGACGGAAGCGGGGCAGGGAAGGTGTCGATTAAACAAAATCTTTACACGGCGAAAAAACTGCTTTCACCTAATTAGAGACACAACAACTGTATCTGTGCCAGGGACAAGAAGAGTGTGACTGCCGAGGAACAGAAGAGGTCAAAAAGACAAGAAACTCTCTGCTGAACAAGAAACTAAGTAACTGAGACGGATAAAGAGAGAGCGAGAGAGGCATAATCAACAGAATGAACAGAAAAAGAGAAGTATGTGATAAATGGGGAGTGTAATGCTCCTTATTAATATTCTCCACTTGTCCTTTGCTACATACCGCAAAACTTTCAGTCCGGGGGCAAACAGCCGAGAGTTTTCTAAAAGTCAAGCTGCAGAGTGGTGTTTGGAGAGTTGGAGAAGTTTAATCTCTGTAACATCTGCTGCGGTACGAGTTGAGTCTGAAAGTGAAGCTTCGGTACAAGTCAATACAAGCTGACAAATGTGCAGTATGGAGGAGAATGAAGGAACAGGAATATCTTATATGTACTGAGTTCTCGTGAATCATGATTACGACCAAACTTTTGGCACAGACGCTTTCCCATAAGCCAGTTGGGCCTCCTGCATACTCTGAGGGGATAAAGCGCGGGCTGTAACAAAGCTCAGTGCACGCGATACGCAAATGTTGTGAAAGATAATTTGGTTAATGAGCATGCTCTGCCTGATACCTTAAACAATCTGACTGACGGTGGTTGAAGGAAGTATGCAGATCCTTTACTTAAAGGGTAACTCCACCAATTCTACACATTAAAGTGTGTTAACAGGTTTTGACTGCATATGTGAAAAAAGTAGTATAAAGCCTTCTGTGGCTCCTGAGGAAGATGCATGTAATCTGACAAACTGCCTCCAGTGATGTCACTCAGTAGCTAAGTTGCATTGTGGGTAACGTAGGCACCGAGTTTTGAAAAGCAGTCCGCTGATCTGCATAGCTCCCCTATAACACTGCTTCCATGCATATTTCTTCCTTTTCAAAATCTGGTGCATTGCTTGTTTGCACGTTACGTTTCACTGCTGTAGTTGTTTCAGCTAACTTGAATAACTTTTTATATTCTTCTGTTTAACCTACAGCAATCTGCACCATATTCTATAAGATCACTGTATGTTTATGTGAGAACTGCATAACTCTAAAAAGTCAACTTTTCATGAACTCAGACAAACAGCCTGTTTTCAGCTCCAGGACGTTGCATTTTCCAGCCAATCCAAGAGGGTTTTTAAAGAGTTTATTGAGTCTATGAAGCAGGAGAATTTCCTCAACCAATGAAGGAACACTTTACACTGAACATAGTATTGAAAATCTGTAATCTGAAGAGCAACTAGCAGCTGATGTCAGACAAATGTAGTTGAGAAAAAAGTACAACTTTTGCCTCTGAGATGTAGTGGAGCAGTAGCACAAAACACATTTATGAATGTTATACTTCTTTACCTAAAGACTCAAATCATTTGGGGGAGCCCTTCATGGAACATGCCATGAAATGTTTGTGAGTGTTTGTGACAGAAATCTGTCAAACACTTCAGGCGCTTGTGTCGGTTTCCTCCGTTTCATTTACACCTTTATGCATTCTGATAGAAACTTTCAGTGCTGGAAACTAAAAGCAGCGCATAAATATGTTTTCCTAATCAAAATCTGATCTAAATGAGTTCTAAATCTGCTACTTATGCTTCGCTCATTTATAAATCAAAGACGACAACCCACTGGGAATATCTTTGAACAATGACAGCTTGTAACTTATGTTGCAGAAATGATGCAGAAGGAAGATCATAATAAATTGCATCAAATATCAAAAACAAAATTAACAAGGCTTGTAAATATTCATAGAAAAGCAGGCACAAGTGTCAAATGAGCCTTCACTTACTGTTGGTTTTGAGGCGGGCCGGCTCACTGTTGCGGCTTCCTGCCTGGTTGATAGCCTTGACAAAGAAGATATAACGGGTGCCACTCTGCAAGCCGTGCACCGTGTAGTGGTTCTGCTTGATGTTCGGTACGATCATCCAGCTGTCTGCCGAGTTGTACAAACCTGTCCACAGACACACGCACAAAGACACACACACACAGCATGAGTAACCAAGTTCTGCCAATGTTTTCAGGGGGAAGCAGAGCTGGAGCGAGCCCTGCTGAGAATCTTCAAGAAAGCAAAAAAAAACAATTCTCCCTTGAAATCTGACCGGTGTGTTATTTTTTCTCTAAACCTCATGTGAGTCATCACGCAGTCAGAAGCTCAGCGATCATCCAGTCCTCCATGGTGTTACACAACATTTATGTGTACGTACTGGTCCGTCCCATTACAACCCATCAGGTTTATCGTGGCATGTTCCCCTCAGGCGATGTGTGTTTGTAAGGGTAAATCTATAACCCATTAAGGACAAGGTGCTTACACAACCTGACAAGTGAGTGTGTGTAGTAAGCGCCTGAGGGCAAAAGAGCGTGATAGCCTTTAATGTTCAAATGTATGGAAACGTGGGCATTGCCAACATCACCCCAGGTGGTGGGCGCTTTGATTCGGCGTGGCTTGCGGCAGAGGTTTAGTAATGGCTGGGTTAGCTCTGCAGTCACCTGCCTCTAAACACAGTCTGTTCAGTCTCTCAGCTGCAGCCGACTGTGAAGAAGAAAAAGGAAATCACAGCTCAGGGCTGAGGAGAGGAGCAGCTACGACGGGGTGCTCTTTAGGCCTCTTGTCCTGTATGAAATAACGGGGATACACTGACAAGTTGACATTGGTGCTATTTCTGCATTTGCCAAAGTGGAAGCTGTTTATGTGACTCAGCTTTTGCAAAACTTGGACAATGTTGCTACCGTAACTTATGCATATACTGCGCTTATGCTTCTGGTTTATGTGTGAAAAAAACAAACCTGGTGTGAAATTTGCCACTTCCAGTGCGTTGGCTGTGTTTTGCACAGATTTTATTGGCATTGTAACAAAGGACAGGTGCAGAGAATGAATAAACATCTCTTACCACGGTAAATATGCAACATGTTCTCACTTCAAACTCAGCAGCCCGAAGCTTCAAACTATGGCCCTCTATTAAGTCTTCTAGCATCAGTTTTGCACGTCATGGGCTCCGTGGTGAAGCAATAATAAATATGGTAGACTTTCAAAATAAAGCTTGCTGTCAAACAATTCACATGCAACTTCACTGCTGGACTTTAGCTACATGCCATCAAAGACAGGGAATGCAAGATTGAAATAATGCTGAGCTAGCTTGTTAGCTACCAAGAAATCCGCAAACTGGTTGTGATTGTTTCGTGCTTGTTATAAAGAAAAGATCCACAGTACATTAAAATGGCAGAGATCTCGAAACCCTGGGTCTGAAGGATGCCTCTGAAAAATTGGAGGGCCGTATAACCCTGACACTTCACCCTAACCCTCTATCCCAACAAGAACCTGTCATGTTCGTGTTCCAAGGATGAGGCCGTGTTGTTATCAAGTAACTTATTTTAATGACTCCCTTTCCCTTTGGTACGGTAAGTTGACTACAAACCAGTATTGCCGCCTAGCGGTCAAACATGTAATAACATCCAATCATAACAGAACTGGGACACAATCCCCCTGACGTGAACGTGCAGAATGGGGGGTCAGGGCTAAGTGGTGCGGCAAGGGGTGTATTGGGATTGTGCCCTTTTCTCTCTTTTGCTGAGCTATATATTGTTTCAGCATCAACAACACAATGTGTGCTTCTGCGGTAGTCAGTAGATGTTTTTTTGTGTTTTTTGGTGGAATTCTAGCTCAACATTAAGATTGCAGCACTTGATAAGTATCACAAATCTTTCTGCCACTCAGTGCTTGTAATCATGGTGACTTCCGCCTACTCTGACTTCATCTGCATAGCCTATATTGAGTTATCAGATAAAAAAAATCCTGTGTTTGTTAATATCGCAGAAAACCAAAATAATGCAAAGTGAGTTTTTTCTAATATCGTGCAGCCCTACTAGTGGGGTACGTACGGCGTCATAGAATGAAGCTTTTGGCCGGCTGTAATATGTAAGTCTGTGTAACAACAGTGATATTTAAACTGCTAGCTTAACCTTGACCTTCACTAACAGTATGAGTAACACCCCGATGCCGTGCCAACAGGAGACCAGACAGAAAAGAGAGCAGAGTCAGTGACTGCTGGGGAAAACGTTTCTTTTCACCCACCCTAAAAAAATTCTGAACACATTTAAATAAAGCCTCGCCAAAACAAACAAAGCATCTTGTTTAGTAGCACTGTAGCTGAGGTTAATGTTTGTAGAGCTGAAAGTAGAATAACAATCCTTTTCATTGTCTCGTCTCCCCCCCTCTCCCTCCTGCAAATAAAAATCCTGAAAGGGAGAGAGCTCTCAGGGCCATGCCTGCCTTGTCCCTTCTGGTGAGGATGCGTTGTGAATTATTGAACAAGATGGCAACAGCATGCATAAGTAATGGCCGGGAGTCTGCTTGTAAATATAAATACTTCACAGGACGCAAATAAGGCCTTTAAAAAGCGAGGCGGCTTTAACAATGAATGAGGGGAGGAGACTCTTAAAGTTAGTGAAGGCTGCGTCTTTACATATCTGCCGACTTCCACGAGCTTTTCTCAGACAAAGAAAAACAGCTTTCATCATCCTTTTTAAGATGAATGAGACAGAAAGAAGTGAGCGAGTTCTTCTCTACACCTCTCATTCATCTGCATTTCATCTCAGCCTGGTCTTACAAATATGCGTGCACTGTCAACAATGAAATCCTACTGCTGTTATCCCTCACAAAAAAAGCAAGTTCCACTGAGACAGCTGTCCCTTGTCGTCCTGGAAATTATGCCTCCTACCTGTCCTTTCAACCGCGTCCTGCGGAAATTAGGGAGGCCACAGCGTTATGCGGGCTTTCAGAAAGAGATACAGGGGAAAGACGAGGGAGAAGGACTTCACGCTGCTTTCCATTTTTAAAGCTTTTGATCTCCATAGCACCTCTCCCTTTTCGCTAAATCAAATTAGGTCAGTACACAGCAATACGCTATCGCTACTTTTGCCAGTAGTGAAAAGGGGCTCTCTGACACTCGCCAAGCTGCTTTGGAGAGCACTGCGACTTCAAAGTGCGGAGCAGTAACTGAATGTGTCATTGTGAGAGGAGAAACGGAAAGGAAACGGAGAGGGAATAGATCGACCTGTGTCTTGCATCCAGACAAGTGTGTGTATGTGTATGTACAGTGTGTGTGAGTGTGTGTGTGTGTGTGAGTGTCTGTTTCTGTCTTGCTCAGAAGCAGACAGACGCAGACAGATGAGAAGGGAAAGGCAAAAACAAAGTATCCTGGAAATGGAAGAGGGTCTGTCTTTGATGATGCAACATAGAGTTAATGTTGACTGTGTGTGTGTGTGTGTGTGTGTGTGTGTGTGTGTGTATGTGTGTCTGCATGAGTTTATAAGTTCAAGTACTCTGGAGAGACAGACTGTGTGTTAGTGTGTGTGTGTGTGTGTATGAGCAGCTGCACATCAATAAAAACACATCGCGCTCACCTGCCTCTCTCTCTCTCCGTGCCTCTACATAACTTTAATAAGTGTATTGTTGTCAGACTAGTTTCCTGCAATGACTGAAACCTCATTACCATTTCATGACACGCTGATCGAAGGCTGAACCTGCTGGTCCGCTGAAAGATGCCCTGTCGAGATACACAGAAAGGGAGATTTTACCGCAACTCCGGGCTGTCCTCACGCCCACCGCGACTCTGCTGTTCACCTGCGATAATCATATTAATACCTCACCACAGGCCTGTGCTCATGAATACACATGAAAGACAGATGAAGCTGTCAGCTGCAGTCAGCAGGTAGAGGCCAGCGTGGTTAACATGCAGGCCTCCTACGAAAATGTACAAATTGGCAAAAAAAAAAAAAAAAAAAATGGGAAAAAGTGGTTGAAGTCGTGAGGAGGTGGGAGCAGGGGTATGTACTTTTATAAGTGCGGACTGTTACAGTAAATTTACTTCAGCTGAGCGATGCAGGGAAACTGTATGGAACTAGTGAGGCTATTTGGCCTCCTAACCTTGTTGGTCTTACAGGGTAAAAGTCATCCCTGTGGTAGCTACAGGCCAAGAGGGGAGAGAATATATATATATAAAAAAAAGGTCCTGGAGCCAAAAATGGTGCTGTGGATGGAGAGTGGGAAGATTTTTATATTTTTAACGGGAGGCCATGATGTTGATGCAGTTCCATTTTGACAGGCGCAACATATCCTCTTAAAGCTGGGGTTGGTAAGACTGTAGAGACCAAATAAAATCCCATCCCATTATAAGTGATAAGTAGTCAGCTAATTAGACTAAAGTTAAGGTGAATAAAACTTTAAAACATTACCTCATTGGGTAAGGATTCTGTGCCAGATTATTTCTTGGCTGGGTGCAGCGACTTCACTGTGAGGCTACCTGGCGACCACTGGACCCTCCACTACATTAGCATATTTCCCAAAACATTGAACTGTTTGTCTAAAATTACTATATTTTGAATGCATGTTCCTTAACACCATTAAAACAGAAAAGCACATGCTGGGAGGAACCCTTACATCGTCTCTGTATCAGCAAAAAGTGACGTCTCCTTTACAGCCATCATTATATCCTGGTGTTGTGTTATCGATGGAACGATTAGGGTGAAGCACTTAATTAACGAGGATGTACAGTATATAAAGACAGCGTTTACATCAGCGTTACTGTCTGACATAAAAGAACGACCTCAAGAGAGTGTGAATCAAACGCTGGAGGCTCAAATGGAAATCCTACACTGTTTTATTTCGACATCAAACCATCAGCAATTACACTCGGCTTTCCTGTTTTAATTTCTCTCTTGTTCTTTCGATACCTGACATTTTTGTTGATCTTTATTTCTTGCTCGTCGTCGCAGGAGGCGACATCACATAAAAAAAAGTTAATCCTAACGATAATAGTGCACGTCTGAGTGTGAGTGTAATGAAGAGGATAGAGGATTGGATATCAATTACATGTGATTACAAAGACAAACATATTTACAGAGGAGTGGATGCACAGTGTTAAGTGTTGGTTGGCAGATAAACAAATGAGTCACTGATACAAGACACTTGTAACTTGCAAAGGGCCACAGGTAGCAGCTTTCACTCGCTGATTCTATTTTCTGCCGCTGTGCTTGGATGGATCCTGCAGAGACAGGACCGCACAAGCCCTCTTCGCCTTCTCATGGGAAGGCCGAGGCTGAGGATGAGGCCAGGCGAGAGCAAAAAGAGAGCGACAGGATGGCGCTCGAGTGGGAGCATTTAGCCACTTGGAAAGTTAGAGAAAAATGCTACGGTAAAAACTCAAGTGGCGTGGCGGGCTAAATGGGTTTCTCTCTTTCTCGGTTTCTCCCGTGAATCTCGGAGGACTCTGTGGCAGCACACCGCTGAATATCTGAGTCACTCAGTTTATCACAGCTGAAATGTATCCCGGTGTTTCAAATGGCTGGGGCACTTGAGATGGAGAAATGTCAGGCTACACAGACGAGAGTAGATGAGATGGTGAAAGGATCAAAGCGACGAGGGAAAGTGGAGAGAGGCACAGGTGTGTGTGTGTGCACGCGCTTGACTGTGCACGATTATGTACATTAATCATATCCTCCTCATATCATCGGTGAGTGGTAATTTTTACCTCCATGTGACCATTATCCACTCTGATTTTCACCTGTTCTCTCCTCCTCCACAGGACTCTCTCTTTCCCTTCATTTGTGTAGTTATAGACAATCAGCTGTGATGCTGATTAGCTAATGGTGGCCAGATGTTTGGTGAATGTGTAAATCCTGTCCAGGTATGTTGGGACGCTGAATAAGGCTGAATTTTGCTGAATTTTGAGAGAATAACACCTGTGACTACTGAGCTCATTTAAATACACAGTTACATAAGTGCAACTGTTGAATGAAGTCTTTCTATGAAGTCTATTTATTGTATTCTAACGCATTATGAACATACTTATAATTGTATACACACGAAACTCAAACCTTGTTTCTTCCTCTATAACATACTGTACAATGAACGTATTACTCCATTGGTATAATCCATTATAGCTGCATTATAGCGTCTGTGTCACATTGAACTGTGATTATGGTTATAAATCATTAGGAATATTCATGAGTGCTTGTAACTATGATTATACAGCACTATAGTTGCATTATAGCGCATCCTAAGTATGTTCACAATGCCTTGTAATGCATTTTAGACGAGGCTTCATAGAAAGTGTAACGCAAAATCTTATATATTTTTGCAGAATATGTCCTTTTAGACTGTGCGAGTGTCATCTCAATGTGGTTACAGTGATGGGAAAACAAATACGGCTCATTCAGTGTACAAAAAATGGGCAAAATTAGATATACTGCAATGGCAAAACCCTATGGTGGGTGGTGGGTTTGATTGAAGCAAGTAGTTCAGGATAAATCCTGAGCCTCATGTTCTGGAGTTATGAGCCAAAATATTAAAAGCAGCATTGACAGCCAAATGATGGTGATATTTGATCCAATCTGGCTGAAAAAGCGAATCAGTTGCTCATAAATTTGCACTGAATAAAAAAACTTTTACCAAAAATGATAGTCTTGGTCTCTATGGGAGATTTGTAACGAGGCCAGCCTGTGTTTTTATATTCTCCTCTCTTGTTTCTGCATCTTTCACACTGCTTAAACAAATCCAGACACTCAATAGTGAATCTTTTTAAAGCATTCCCTCATGATATGTACTGTATGTCCTATTTTTAAAACAAGTAGTCCTGATAACTCAGCTCTATTTCTCTATAAATACAAGCAGGGAGGACAACAAAGACTAAAGCTGGACAAAAAAATCTAGGTTATGCAACACGGTCCGATTAAATATTGAACATATGAAAATAAGACTGAGCAATACTAAAAGTATTGCGGTGCTCCAGTTTATTTTCTCTTTAAGAGGTCAGTGAAAGAGGTGTGTTGCGTTTTTTTGTTTCTTTTGGCCTTGTGCATGAGTGATAAGTATCTTTATAGTGGCCGGGGAATTCTTATTATGGTGAATGCTACTAATAAAACTGCCCTCTACAGCTTTCCATCGTGCTTGTGTTTATAAATGGTATCTGAGACTGTGACCACACGTCACAAATACAGGAAACTGGTCAATGCTTCAATGCTAAATAACAGCAGCACAAGTAGGGAAGAGTCGTTAAGTACGAGAACTGATTCAGCAAAGTTTTTTTTTATGCAGCAGTATCTTACTGATGTCAGCTAACAATAGCCACCGTAAGCTAGTGATCATACCAGACAGCCCGTATAGGACGACTGTGTAAGCAGCTTATTACGACCCATATTTATGCTTCTTATTAGGCGGTGACCTTTTCCGGCTGTAGTACTTCTTACGGCTGCAAAAGAGGAAGTGAGAAGGAAGTGTTGTGTCAGACCATGTCAAACTGAGTATCTTAAATGGAGAGAGAAGGTGTTTTATTGCTGATGGTCCATAGTCTCTCTTAAAAAGCTCTTTAAATATGACAGCGTTCGATATAAACACTCAAGGTGATTAAAACGCTAATGATGCCAGAGAGATGCATTGATCTCTAGTCTTTGAAGTTACCATGCAGGTATTTTTCCTCTAACGATATGGCAGGAGCCCTCGCATTAGTGGCCTCAAAGAGTGCAGCTTGAATCAAATATTATCTGTGTTACTCAGCTGGGATTCTTTCAGACAGTTTGACATACATATTATGTCAGGAATGACTTTGTTTGTGCTCCTCTAAAATAAATAAAATATATCCAGCCTTATTCACCAAATTCAAATTGTAGGGTAATTAAACACAGGTCAACAAAGTATTTGATTCTTCTTGGCCAAACCTCATTTTAAATAAGCCTAGATTGCCCCTGGCTGTTGCCAATTGTGTGAACATGAACTTCCTTCTAGGCACAAGTAATGTTTGTGAGCTTCAGCACTGATCTAATTTTTTTTGTATTAACATACCTGTGTATGTGTGTGTGTGTGTGTGTGTGTGTGTGTGTGTGTGTGTGTGTGTGTGTGTGTGTGTGTGTGTGTGTGTGTGTGTGTGTGTGTGTGTGTGTGTGTGTGTGTGTGTGTGTGTGTGTGTGTGTGTGTGTGCGCACATGACTCACTGATGAAATTTGTCTGGCCGGTGTAGATGGTGTACTGCAGCTCGTAGGAGGTGACACTGAACTCATCCTCTGATGTCCAGTGGACAGTGATGGTGTCATGGGAGGCGGTGCACAGCTCGTCTCTTATGGATGGCGGGTTTGGAGCTACATGTGGAGGAAACAACAACATGATCCAGCGTGGAAAAAAAAGTTATAAATCGAGATTTTATAAAGTAAAGAACGTCTTTAAATACAGTGGAGAAGAAATAACAAATATACGCTCTTACCCGTTAGGTAATCTAGTCCTTCCAGGATCTTCTTCTCTCGGGAAAAGTCCAGGGCAAAGTTGTCGAACGCCTCGTTCAGGTTGACGTCAGGGATGAGTACCTGGGAGGAGGCCGTCGCCATGGCAACCCTTTTTAGAGCAAGCAGTCGGGACATGGAGGGAGCGAGAGAAAGGAAATGTCAGGAGAACGGCACAAAGGTGAGGGAGCAGAGGGGGGCCGAGACGTCACACGAGGCGATGAGAGGAAAAACAAGGAGGAGGAGCAAGAGAAGACGATAGGTGATGAAGAGGTCAAAAAATGTGAGGAGAGGTGGTAGACAGGGCGTAGTTTGTGTGAATGAAAAAGAAAACAGAGAGAGGGGGAAAGAAAATATAAAGCGACAGAATGTAACATAAAAATATAATACAATATAACATCTAACAGTGTCTGCAACCTGCCCCGTCATTAACGCTGACACACACAGACACACTGACTCCACAGTCTGTACAGCTTTGTGGAAACTTGTGCACACTTCTGCTTTGAGCATCATTGAGCTGTCAGTGGCAGGAGCCAGGCTAAACTACCACAGTGCTGGCAGGGTTACAGAGCCGAGCACAGACCCGGCACTAGACTTTTGCTCCTCAGCGAAGAGAAACAGTCGGTCAATAAAGCACCCGGGCCAAGTGCTGGAAAACAGCAGCTTAAAAGGTGCTACCCGTGGTGCATATTTTGCACTGACCTTTGTATACAAGAGAAAGATGGGAGGAAGGGTTGGAGATATTACAGAAGCATGCTGGTGAAAAGAGAAACTGCAGAGCCGGCCCTTCAGATGACAGATGATTTTCAACAGAGGCCTGGAATTGATCACAGGAGCTACAGAGGTTTGATATAATGCTACTTTCACCAGCAGAGTTACTCTAAGATGGAAAAACGTTAATAAAAGGAAACTTATTGTAGAGCAGGGATTTTAGGATTTATCTAAACACATTTTGCATTATTAAATAACGTTTTGGTGTGTGTCCTGCAACAAGACAACATGACTGTTTATACAAGAAAGAAAGAAAGACAGATAAAAGCTGCAATCAGATCGATTTCAGAAACTTTCTTTTTGAGCTTACGTCTAATGAATTAATTGAAATCAGTCTTTTCTGCAGCACACAGGTTCAGAGTGCATGTCGCATGTTCAAGGGGGCACTAAATCCAAACTCAGAATTATTTACAATGTTAATGAGGTAATAATACAACTAAAACTACTTATCTTTTCCATAACTGAATAAACAAGCTGTTCTCAGAGGAAAATAAGGTCCCTAGAACACAAGCTAGAAAGGTGGCAGGGTCCGCCAAATATAAACAAAGTAAAATATTCAGTTTTTTCAGTCATTAAAACAAAGAGGGTTTGTTTATTTAGTTTGTTTAGCCAAAAATATCAGCCCCCCCAACAACATAGTGCACCTTTAAGGTCAGAATTGTGACAAAAAACTAGAACAGATTTTTTTTTTACAGTGGCCCTGATCCTTTATTGTTTCTCAGTAGTCTGTCGGTGTGCATTTGTACAGCTCTCTAATTAGCAAAGCTTTTTTTTTTCTTCCTCACTGTGCATATGGAGATGTGTGTACGTCCATGCACTGCCATCACCCACCTTTCTGCTACATTTCGGGCGGTCTGGAGGAAGCGAGCGTGGTCGTTCTCCTTCAGGCTCTGTTCGGCTTGGGTGATGAGGGCGCTGGAGCGCTCCAAACACTGGCGACAGTTTGCAATCTGCTGAGCCAGCTTACGCAGTTTCATCACCTGGAAGACACACAAATACAGAACATGTTGTTATGTAGCGACACACTGATTTATATTCATTCGCCCAATCTGAGCCTTGAAGGAACACTGTTTTGTTGGCTAGACTGTTAGTAATGAGAAAACAGACGAGAATACCAACTGCACATTTCCTGATCCAGTCCAAATCCAACCACCATTTTTTTTTTCTCATATGCATGAATTCTCAGCCACACACTGTGCTCCACCACTTCCAAAACTCAGACAAAAGTAGTTCTCTGGTGTTATTGATCTTTTATGCTCATCTCCTGTGGCTGAAAATAACTTTGCTCATGGCAAACTCACGCTCCCTCCACTGCACAAATTTGGTGGAAAGAAAAGTGCCTCAGAGCTCAATACAGCTCAAAAATGCATCTGAAATATGGTTGAATGATTTCACGATGAGGTATTCATCACTGACAGCTACCGTTCCACAAATATGTTCAACACTTGCAGGAAATCTAATTAAGCTTTGCTGCCAAATTGCTGTAAAACAGCCGGCACTGGTCGGGCTCCCTGAGAGGATTCCCGCTAGGTGGAAACCAACAAGTTGCCACATGGCAGACTATTGATATAGCTGAAGTTTAATAACTGTGAGAGGAGCAACAACACTATAACAAACACAAACCCCCAGCGGGAGTCTTGGATAGATATTGAATGCCTTGGCCGCTGATCAAATATTATTTTGTCAGGAGGAATCTTTGAATTTTGTGTAATTAATTGAACTCGTACAAACAGTGTTGAGGACATTAACGCATTGGTAGAACTGCTGAAAGGAGAAATAAACAATCTGCATTAGAATCTCATTCTGCGCTGAGTTCAGGCAAAAAAATGAGACCCTTGCTCTGAAAAATACTGGCTGTTCTATCACACTCAACAATAAAGTTGTGGACAAACACAGACAGGAAGACACAAAGACAGGAAGACACCGAGAGCGCAGCGGAGCGGACCGAGTCCTGGTAACGGGGTCGGAGTTGAAGCGAACTCATTGGCTCTTTATTCTCACGCTGGCCTGATGAACATGTTTTGCGTAACAGAAGGGCAGAGGTGAACAGAATAATGCATTGTTATCTGATTTGATAACAGTCAGGGCAAGGAGTGCAGCATGCTACTTTGTCATACATGAGAATGTGTCTGTGTTTGTCCACTGAGAAATAGGCCCAACCACATTGCTGCAGCCTTGTAAACACGTATCTATCCCCACACACCATACTTGCCAACACCACCGATTTTCCAGGGAGACTCCTGTTTTTCTTTGCCCTCTACTGGTTCCCCCTTTAAGTTATCGTTACCTGTTTCTGGCTCTGTACATTCTATAGTATGATCTACTGTTGCTCCTCCTCAGTGATTGAAGAATTTTGAAGGAAAGGGGCTGTAATATCTGCCACTTGATTTTTCTGTCAACCACAGGGGTCGCACCGTGTCAAGAGGCTGACAAACACAGGGCAGCAGCAGCTAGAGGGCAAATTATTCTGCAATGTTTTCTGAGAATTAAAGGTCAAATTAAAAGTATTTGACATAAAAATGCCGTTACAATTTACTTATTATTTTGTTAGGCTATTTTCATTCTTTAAATGTCACCAGAATGCAGGAATAAGACCCCCAGAACCCCGCTTTGGGTTTCGAAACCCTCCCTATTT
This sequence comes from Pagrus major, assembly GCF_040436345.1. Classification (NCBI taxonomy): domain Eukaryota; kingdom Metazoa; phylum Chordata; class Actinopteri; order Spariformes; family Sparidae; genus Pagrus; species Pagrus major. The sequence continues at coordinate 28,017,146 of NC_133232.1, read as the reverse complement.
TTGAGGTCTCAAGGCTGGCAAGTATGGCAATAACTTAGTGAAGCATGTTTCATATGTGCCAGCAAAGGCAGATGGAGGAAAACCCTGAAAAACACAGCAAGAAAAGAGCAGACCATAAAAGAACATAGTAAACTGCTTCGTCTGAATCACAAAAAACTGCTTTCTGCACACAACAAGAGGAAGGTCAGTCGATCAGATCAGAGTTCAAACTCTTTATACCCAAACACACACAGACATGTTCTGCAATTGAGTTTGTTTTGACTGTAATTTGTGAGTGGGTGTACTGTAATACAATTTCCTACTGACCATAAGGAGGCCATTCTGCGCTAATTTGAAATCAAAGTAATCCATTTATCTTCATTACGGCTCGCATCCTGATCCCTTAAATGAACTTAGTCTGATGAAACCCTCTACAGGAAGTTACACAGGCTGGCAGCAGTGAGACTGGCAGCGAAAGGTGAGCCGCGTGAATGAAAAACACCCGCTTTAGTACACCGTGCGTCTCGGCAATGATGATTAAATGCAACCTCGCCGAACTTTTAAATGGCAAACGGCAAAGTAAAGTCGCTTCTCCGTCTAAAAACGGCACACTTCCAGTTACGGCAAACAACTCGAGTCTCAAAACACTAAATAAAACAGAAACATTTCGAATGACGAGTGCCCTTAAAGGATTAGTCATCTATATTTTCAGCAACACATTTTTGCTTGCAGGGCTTGCATTATGCAAATACGAATTAAGAAAAAAACACACACTGGGTGGCAACCGGTTAAGAGCTTGTCATCAAAAGCTCTCAAAGAATCAAAACAGTATCTCGCTCTCTACTGCTGGGGGAAAGCTGCTCCTGCTTTGAAAAACGTCTCTAAGCTGGGCGACTTAATTGTGTTTTTAGTTGACGTATTAGCCGCTCCACCACCGAGTCCACTGTAATCTGCTGTCACTATAAATGACATTTGAGCAGGTTGTTGACCGCACGGAGGAGAGGACAAGCGAGACGGGTTTAATGGATGGGTTATTATTTGGCAACATACGCCGCAAACAACAATTTTAGAGATGATTACTCCTTCTCTCTCAGAATAATGGACAATATGGCAGAGTCAGTGTGTGTGTGTGTGCGCGCATGTGAGCGTGTCACCTCGTGTAAAGAACTGCCTCTTCTAAAGCTGAAATATTATAGTCTATTTAATCCGAGCTTAAATATAGTAATTCTAGCCTGTCAGTTGTGGTGTGTTTTCTCAGTGCTGTTTGAGGTCATGAAACAAGGCTGAAACCTTCTGCTGAGGCTGATTAATCTCTTTAAATATTTGATTTGAAGGTCGTTGATTGAAACTTTGTGCTCTAATGAGTAATGAATTTACAGAATAATAGTGCTGAATGGTTGTGAGGATATTTTTTTATAAATATAATTGTCGGTTAAGTTGTTCTGCGCTCAATGAATATATTTTGTGCTATCACCCGTGTAAGTGCACAATAAAAGCCTCTTATTTATCCTCTCTTAACACTCCTGCACTCTCAAGTTCGCAGCTAAACCTCAAACAGTGCTGCAGAGTGTGACAAGTCTGACTCATCCTTCTCTCATAATCCTAGGATAGCACAGGAAGTGGAGTGTCAGAAAATGTAGCCGTGTACAGTTTTGGTTACCTTTATGAAAAAACAGTTTACGGTAATTAGTCTGTCCTAAAACTAGCTATCGTCATAAGTAGCTAACTTCTAACTTCAGATAAGCAGTCGCTAATTAAGGTAGCTGGTTAGCTCAGTTCGATTTAGCCACAAAAACGTACTCAAACATTTTGGAAACATGCTTGTTCGCTTTCTTGACTTAGGGTCACTGACACTGACAACTAAACAAATAAGATATAATTTGTTAATAAGTGAGCTTTATCATGCTATAGGTACTGTTTGTTACCTAACAAAAAAAACAGGGTTGCTGTTTCCCCTTGTCTCCATTATTCATGCTTAGATAAGCTAACCAGCAACCAGCTGCTGACACCAGCTACACAGACATGATAGTGGTATCATCAGCATCATTTAACTTATTTAAAGGTGCACTATGTAGTTCTGGGGAAGAAATTCTAATCAGAAGGGAAGATATTTTGATTTGTTTATGCCTAAACAAAGTAAATAAACAAACCCTCTTTTTTTCATGACTGAATAAATAAACTGACATTAAAGGACAACACAATTTCATACTGTTTATATTTGGCGGACCCTGCCACCTTCCTGGTTTCAAACAGTGTTCTGGGGACCTTAAATTTACTCTAAGAACAGCTTATTTTATCAGTTGTGGAAAAAATAAATATTTCTGTGTATGCATTAAAATTCTGAGTTTGAATTTCTGCTGCAAAACGACATAGTGCCCCTGTAACTCTCAGCAAGAGAGCAAACAAACACGTTTCCCAAAATGTCAAACAATTGCTTTAAATAATTTGGGGAAAAATTGGTTAAAAGAAATTGTAAGTAAAACTTATAGTGAACAGCAATCTTGTGTTTCAAACCCAACCATCTAGGCTACCTTGACCTCCACCATAAGACGTTCCTGGCCACAAAACGATGTCACGCTAGCTACTTCTGCTATTCCTTCTGAGAGACAGCAGCCATTATTGCCACAGCCATTAAAAAAAAAAAAAATGCTAACAGCTTGTTTTATGCATGCCTAATGCTGTTGTTTCTGGCGAGAAACAGCCACAGACTTGTAAACTGAAGGTAAGAATGACATAATGGCTGTTTTTAAAAATGAAGTGACTTCAACAGATTTGAATTGTTAATCCTTAATGCTCTTACAGAGTTAAGAGTTTTCAGAACGAGAGAGAGGGGGAAGGCAAGCAACCATATGATAAAGACACCCTCTTGCACACACCAGAACATATGGGAATAGTGTGTGTTTGTTTGGGCACGGAGAGATTAGGCGTGACTGCAGAGTCTCCTCAGAGAGAGACAGAGCTCATTAAGAGGAGGTGAGAGAGAGACAGAGATTGGGAGCACCTTGCACAGCTCTGCTCACCATGATCACGCCTGCATAATCCTGTTATTCTGTTGCAGAGTCACCTCTGAGCGTTTTCCTCTCCTACACTGTCCTTAACAGGAAAAACCACACCGTGACTGTTTCCTCGAACGACCTCCGTTTACCTGACCCTTCACGGTCTCCCCTCCTCTCCTCCTCACTCAGGCAAACAACATCAATCTTAACACACCTATGATTATTTGAATTACTCAAGGTGCATTTCATTAATCTTTCTTGACCCGTAAACAGCCTCCAATATTAACACATCACCTGCAGGCTGACATCAATCAATCGCTCCTCTGGTCTTTTGTGTGTTCTTCCTCCGGTACCTCCGTCTGCTGCAGTTTACTCCTCTAGCCTCCGCTAGACAGCCTTTTACAGACCCAGACTCTCAGGAGAACAAGCAGTGCTCTTTGTCTGCAATCACTGCGGACACACTCGTACACACACACACACAACACACACGCCTACTTCAGACCTTGTGTTTAGTGTTTGGAAATCTTTCATCTCTTGACAAAGCTCTTTTGCCGCCTCGGAGGATTTTCCACAAGTACTTAAAATTTCACGACTGGTAGTGTGAGATTCAGAGTTTGCCTCTGTCTTGAAACCCTCGGATCTCATGGGGAGACAACCGCTGACATACGCATGGGCACGTGTCCACACACACACACACACACATATACACACACACAGATGCCTGTACAGTAGCCTAAGTCCTGGACTGCCTTTGAAACAACAGGGAACGGTTTAGATGAGAGTCTCTGCTGCCATCGCAGATTCTTTCCACACACATTCAGGTTGGCTGCCTGCATGTGGGAGAGGCTGTTTCTGCTCTCTCTCTCACTTTCTCTCTCCTTTTCCTCACTTGTCTTTTTCCATTTCCATGTGATGTGTGTTTTAGTAAACAAGCGGGCAACTACAGATGCAGCCTAATATGAAACAACGCTGAGACACTTTGGCGACTTTATTCTGTCCATAGCATAGCTGCTCTCATATTCATCCTCTTGTCCAAACTGTGGACAGTGACCCCGAGCTGAGATTTCTTTAAGATGTCTTTGGCCATTTGGCTTCTGTAATGTAATGTCCAATTGTTCAAATGATTATATTTCACCCTTGCAGATCTATGGAGCTGTTTAGCCATATTAAAAAGTCATTGTTGTGTTGTTGTTTAGTTGAAAAACCCACTGAACACGACCTGCCAACCACCAAACTACAGGCGAACAAAGCTAGTACTGAGCTGGTGAAGACAGGGAAACACCTCGCAAGCTTAAGGTACATAGTGTATCTATGTTCACAAGGTCCTTTGTTCTCAGAGTCCGAAGTTCCCAAAGTCCTATTTTCCCAGGTTCTTATCTTCCCGATGCCTCTGGATCCCCAGTTTAATATTCTGTTGACACCCATTAACCCTAACCCTAAGGAAGCATTAAGCAATGACCTTTGTTGACTCCATGACCCAAATACTTTTAATAAGTTCCCTCGAGTATAAACCTAATTTTACTGAGAGACATTTGGCCGTGCTGGGGAACAGAAAACCCTTTGACAAGTTCCCACAAAAGCCCATATGATATTAAGTGAATACAGAGCTGGGGAACATGTTTTCAGGTTTCCATTATGAGCTATAAAGAAAAAATAAAGGCCTTGGGAACAAATTACCCCTTGTCATCTTCCCATTATTTGTCATAGTAATCTTGGGAACATAGGACCCTTGGACCAAAAGAATGACCCCTGTATTCTTCTTTGTAGTTGGTGGAGACAAAAGCAGAGCTAGAAGGTCAGTAAATTTATTGATTTTCATTAATTGGGTGACTCCAACAGGGTGAGGAACTAAAAAAAGTATAAGGGGAATTCTTTACCTTGGACTCTTTGATCTTCACAGCGATGACCTGTTTTCTCTGGCGGATGATCTCCACCAGCTCATCGCACTCCTCCACCAGTTTGGCTTCATGCATGGCTGTGTTCACCTGGAAACAGAAGCAGGTACATGTGAACATGACTGAGCCAGGCCAAAATAAATTTGCTAACACAGATTTATTACAACACATTTTTACACTAACCTGGCCATATGTTACACTTTATCATATCTGTGTAGAGTGTAGAGAGTGTTTGCTTGTAGGGAGCTTTTTAAATGTCTGGATTGACAGCCCTGATGAATCACATCATCACTTACTCACGGAGCACGTCATTTGTTTTTTTTGCCCATTTCGTTATGCATTCTGCACACAAGGAAACCAACAAAAATGTGCGCTTGGATAAGAATTAACTTGTGGCGAACTGAGATAAGTGATTATCAGCTCTTTAGTTATGTCACTGGGAAGAAAAGATTGATCCAGTGGGAAATAAAACAGAGATTAGATAGAGTGATAGTGCCGCAGTCACCCATTTACTGGGGATATTTGGTGATAAGAAAAGAGGCAAAAAATGTAAGTCGTTGGACTTTCATTATTCTTACGTTGAATGTTCTGTTTCTTGCTGGAGGAAAAGTCGATCACAGCTCGTAAAAATGGGTACATTGCTGCTGGATTTACACCACCTCTTATTCTTGTGTGTAACAGTAATATCTTCTCGTACAGAAAAAGCTATAATATGCTGAGAAAAGTTACACCTTTTATCTAAAACATGCTTATTTCACTCATTACGAACAAGAGATGGGTTGAGGGTCGTCATTAAAAAAGCTCCAGAAAAGGAGCCTCTGTCGACACTCATTAATTCAAAGACAGAATTTGCTTACACCATGCCAATTTAATAGATTCTGTGATTATTTCAGGAGTAAAGTTGCCAAGGCAACTCATCATCAGTTCAACATCTCAGGCCAACACTAAATGAACAGCCAATTTTCAAACTTGTGTGGGTGGATGGGTGTTACTCAGACACTGAGGGTGTTTGCTGAATTGGAACGCTGAACCACTACCAACAGTTTGCCAGCTGTAAACGTACAATTATGATTACACCTACACCTACGGCGAAGGCCTGGAGTTTAAATGAAAAAGGTTTGTGGCACTCTGGGACTGACGGTGAGTTGGCTGGGATTCCTATTTCAACAGGTCTGCAAACACAAACATGTGAGTTAGAGAGCGCATCACTCTGAGCGAGGCAAAAACTTCACACTTCACTGTGTGCACAGGGAGAAGCCTTTTCACTGCCTCGCCTGCTCCAAAGAGAAGTTACTGTGCTCTGATGTAAGGATGTTAAAAAAGTTCCCGTGCGCCATCCGAGATAAAGTTGCCACAAAGTTGTACCCACACACTGTGAGTGCAACTCTTCTACTAGTAATGACAGGAGCCACCACTGTTTTGTCTGCGGGAGCCAAATCATACCAAATCAAAGAAATTACAGATTTACTCCAGAATACACTCAACCCAGCACGACGGCTGCGGGAAGCTTTCACTCAGACTGGCAACTTCAGAACAATCCAGAAAAGCCAGAAAAGAGAGAGGAGGGATTCCACTAACACACATCAAATAGAGGCTCCCCATCAAGGCTGGCCTTTAAGACCAACAAACAACAACACTTCAACGGCTTCACTCGATGCTGGAGCTTTTGTTGTGAGTGTTTTCTGCAGTGCAGTTGACTGTAGCAAGAGTGCTGCTGAGCCTCATACAGAACACATAGAACGCATTGTGAGGAAAGACCCTTTCACTGCTCGGACTGACTCTGATGTGTCGGTCAGAGCCTTTTAGTGACGCAGATATTACATTCAAATCAAACATCACATCAGCCTTGTCCCAATGAATTCATAAAACCTCTTTAAGCACATAGACAAACTCCTGTATTGACATTTGAGACAGTAAATAAAGAGTGAATGAGGCAAAATGAAAAGAATAAGATTCCAGGAAAGATAATAATAAGGGGATAAAGGGAGTTGATTTCATTGCCACTCGTCAGTAGTTAAATATCTCCTTGATTGTCTCTTATGAGTTTCGCTTATAAATCATGACTATTGTACTGCAGCCCAAAGAGGCTAAAGAGAAAAACAAATCTGGTGATCCGGTTTTTAAGCGGATAATCTTCATATTTTTCATCTCTGAAACAGATGAAAGTCAATGATAAAACCATTATTGTAATGTTATCAAAAATAGCCTACATTTTACCGTGCTTTGTTCGCTAATATAATAAAAAAATACAACTTATCGAGCTTTGACACTTTTGTGTTTATGCCCAAGGTTTGTTAGCTCCCTCACCTCTTAAACAATTTATTCTAACAGCTCAAAACGAGCCAAACAACATTATCAACAATGGAGAAAGTAGAGAATGTATTTGTCTTAATCAGTTTAAAACTAATGTTAAAAAATGACTGAATGGCAGACAGTTGTGTTCTCATTAGTGCTGTCACAATGCTGGCATTTCTTACTTTGACACAACACCTTGAAAAATAACGATGCTCAATACCATATTTGAAACCACAGCGAAAAATTGACGCAACAGTGAAGGACTGAAGTATAACGAGGCTTGTGTGCTGTCTGTGCAGCATGACAGCGTTTAAGATAAATTACTTGGACATAGTGGGAGGAGGCGGCCCGACTGCAGCGGTGTGTGTATCGACGCGCTGTCGGAAACAAGAGGGAGCAAGAAATAACTGCTGCTATAAGTATCCATAATGTTGAAAATGAGTATTGAAATAGTGTCAAGTAGTCAGTATCAGTACTTATTGATATTTTTAATATTTTTGACAACACTTGTTCTAATCAATGTCTGATAATGGAGCAATAATTAGTGTTTATTATTATTATAATTATTATTATTAATTATACTATGTGCATTGCATACACATCCAGGAACAACAGATGACAATGACACATTGTGCGACATCTTATTTTACACTTCTCTCACTGTTTTAAATAAATCAATAAAAAAAGAATAAACAAAAATGATCCTTCAGATGATTTTTTTTCACTTTTTACACCTGTTCATAGATGAAAAAAAAACTTCAGGAACTTCGAAACTGGCAAAACTTTTTTAACCTGTTCTTGATTTATTACCACGGGAGAGAAAACACCTTAGATCAGACTGGATCGCCAAAATCGTTTTTTCCACTTGCCTCTCGAAGCTTCCCGAATGTATTAACAACATTGTTTTATCTTCCGCAGCATCTTAACAGAATTCTTCGGGCTTTTGGCAGGCTATGTAAAATGTTTTACCACTTTTGGATTTCGTCCTTACTACTACTTTTAACCAATAAAAATAAGGTCCTTTAATATCTTGCAGAGTGCAGAGCATTCTCACACTGATTACAGTATGAAACTATAAACCAGCAGAGAGATTTATCTCCTTTTGATTACTTCCCGATCCATAACTTTTACGGGGTTGTGACTTTCTGTCGTGCCGCAGACTATCAAACTACTTACCCCAACATCCAAGTTCCACTCATCACTCCACAAAGCTCATTACGACGCGCCGATCCACTTAAGCCTCATTATTCACACACACAGACATACAGACACGCAGACACACATACGCACACGCACATTAATTCTGCAAAGAGCCATCTTATGACTGCAGGTTAGTAATTAAGCAGGATAAATGCAGCCGCCCAGGACCACTGTGAATTACAACTACAACTTGGCAGCTTAGATGTACGGAAACAATCTTCATCTCCATCCTCCTCCTCTTTCACCTCACTCAAAAACCTCCTCTTCCCTCCTGCTTCTCTGCCAGCTCCTGACTTTATTATCCACTCCCTGCTACACAAACACCGTCACCTGCTGAGCATCTCCCTATTCATCAGGCTCCTCTGCAGGTGCGCTGAAATCACAGTGCCACCTCCGTGTTAAAGTATAGGTCTATTATTGGAATATGAGAAGAACAACTACAGCGAGATTGAAACACTTTTAGTGTCAGAGACTTTCCAGCTGCTCCAGCTCAAGAAAAGGTTGTGAAATCACCACCACAGATGGACAGAAGGAAAAAACATCCCCAGTCATGCTAATTAAAAGATGCCAGAGAAGTTTAATAAAAAATAAAAGTCAAGAATAATTTACGATTACAATTTTTTGCAAACTAATTTGGATTATATAACGTAATGCTGCTGACATTTAAGTACACCCTATTCAGCGGCCTCCACTCATTATCTCATGAGGCCAAGTAAAATAGAATAAAAATTAAATATCACAAGCACATGGTAGCATCAGCAGTCATAATAACCCTCGATTAGGTAAGAAGATGAAATGCAGACTTAATTAGCAACTGAATAGTTATGAATAAGCCTATCTAGACCATTAGGATGAGTGTGTTGCCCACAGAGTGCGATCTGACAGCAGAATCATGAAATCAAAAGTAGTCGTCCATGAGAAACCTGAAATCAGGAGGAATAACTTCCACCTCTGGTTCTCTTATTAGAGGGCCACAGCGAGCATATATGCCCCCATACATCATTAGGTTGGGATCGGCTCCCGCGTTATGTCAAGACTAAATCTATTCACCCATATTTTTATACTGTGGAAATGAGCTCTGTATTACTTACGCCCCAGAATGAAATAAAGGTGAGCGACGCAGTTTCAAATGACAGACAGTCACCATTCACCACCCACTCTGTGCCGTTTCAGCAAATAATGACGGGGCCGATGTGTGCGTGTGGCAAAGCAGAGTGCCAGTCAATCAGCTGCTGTCAATCATACCGAGGTGAGCTGAACTCAGGACCAGAAGTAAAGTCTTGAATTGCCCCGATGTTTTTATTCAACATCACAATTTAATCTCTCGCTATGGCGGGATTTTGAAAAAAAAAATCTGTTGTCTCCAGATAAATGAGCTGAACCGTGTGTGTGTGTGTGTGTGTGTGTGTGTGTGTGTGTGTTAATGATGATGCAATGCTAGCTCAGTCTTGATAATGCGATGTGTGTGTGTGTAACAGCTGCAACACCATAATAACCCTGGCAAACGCTGATAAATGAACCCTGACATAACAAATCCCCATTTATTTTCTTAAACTGTGGTGAATGTTGTGTTTACAGCATTGTTCAAACTCACACAACTTTATTTTAAGTATCAACCAAACATTGCAACTACGGCATATAATGTAATTTACAAGATGTTTTACTTAAAGCCTTGAATTTGAATAGTTCATTCAGTGTATGCATTATACAGAATATACTGCAGGTCCAAGGACGTGATGGACTGAGCAGAAACAGAATATATATGCAATATTTTTGTACAGTGTGATATTTCTAAGAGGATGGGGAGGAGATTTTAGTGAAAAACAAAGAGTTCAAGAGGTCAATGGCTGCCTAACGATCTCAGTAGGTGTAAGAAAAACACAATGAGAAATCTGAAGGCAGCACTGAGCCTGCCAGGTATGATCACATAAGATGTCACATCCATTCAGCTGAGGCTTAGTTATGTTTCCCAAAAACATCATTATAACATTTCTCAGTTTTACCAAAATCAGACCTCTGTCGTTTGAGGTATCAGGCTTTAAAACAGCCCTGGAATTTTGTGACATTTCAACATTTTGCATTTGTACAAATCAGACATGCGACTCAAGTCATTAGGTCTCCAGCATGTCCCAAGTCATTTTCTGTTGGGCAGCTCAGTCCAGTCAAGGTTTTAAATAATGCAGTGTTTGCACAATATCTCAGTTATGAACAGATTCAGGCTCTTAGGCTGCATATTTGTGCAGATTTCTTGTTCCTGTCCACTGTTTGCCTACCATTGAAGCAGATTAAATACATTTAAAACAAAAAAAACAACAGAAAACAGAAACAGTTGTGAGATTGGCTTCCAGCCAGACTGCAACATCAAACCTTGTTATTCATCCAGTCAAGGACACTTGTAATGTCAACACTTGACAAGATTTTTTAAATTAAACTGAAGTAATTTGACTCATTATATCTCAAGTCAAGTCTGGAATCAAGTTGCAAGTCTGGAAAACAGTGACTTGAGTCAACTCGAGTCCAAGTCACGATGACTCGAGTTCACAAAAATTGTCATTTTAATTATTTAGGGGTCTTTATTAGGTAGTTAAAAGTAGACAGGATGGGGAATGACACACAACAAAGGTCCCATCTGGGATGATGTGGTCCCCCTGGTGGTCTAAGTGTTAAAGTATGTTTCACACTCAACACTTTAACACTTACACCACCAGGGCTCCCTAAAGTAGATCATTGTTATTACAGTAACTGGTCCAGTTAAATCTACAGTCATACTGGGGCTGGAAGATAACTCAAGATTAGCTGCTACTGACTTTCAGTGGAATTGTATCTAGATGACATGATCATACAACTACTCTAAAATCATTTTATACTGTCCATAAATTAATAATACATAAAATAAAATTGAACATTATAATTTAAGATGTAATTTTGGATGCATTTGTGATATATTCTTGCAGCACATACACACAAACTCCAGGTTGTGGGCCTCTGGGGTTCAAATTGCAGATAACTGAACAATGTATGGCTCCCAAAATGATCCAGTCCAGCCACAGTGGCTTCCATTCAAAGTTTGTGAGGAGTGATCCAGGTTCACAACAACTGTTAACCTCTTGCTGACACTAAAACCCTCCCATCTTAAATCAATTCTGTGCTCATTCCACTCCCATCAGCCCCTGCCGCCTCCCGTCCCGCTCCACTTTTCTCCTCTTCTTTCTATTCTACCTCCGTCTGTCTGGTCCCCATTCTGTCTGCTTCTCACTGACCCCACTCCCTCCTTCCTCTTTGTCTCAGACATGATCTTCCAAAACAGATGCAAGGACTCAGTCTGACAGCTTTATCTCCGATGCTGTCCACAGATTCTGGGATAGTTCCCAGAGATTTACGACACCTGAGTAGCACCTTGATCTGAAACAGGGAAGAATGACTTTATGGATGCAACGGAGTTGGAAAAGAAAAGAAAAGAAAACGCAACGGCAAGACACATATAATGGATGTTACGTCGGAGAGAGGTGATAATTGGAAACGCTTCAGTGGTAATGAATTTGAAGACCGGCTTTTTAAGCTGAAAACGTTTGAATTTTTATCAATGAGCTTCCTCGGGAGGCCATCGAAGAGGTTACTGGGGAACTTATTGTGACAGTATTATAACAACTAACACACTGGAGGCACTTTCAAGGTGTTAGATAAGTGGGCGAAACAAAATGAATAGTCTTAGTATTCACTCGAATAGCAGGAGTCTCCAACCTTTTTGTAACTGAGCGCTAACTCAAGGAGAGAGTGATATGGAGGGCAGCTTGTTTTTGTTTGAAAAAGAAAATAAAAGTTTAAAATGCTAAAACGGGTCGCCAAATATACTAAAATGCTAAAATTTGCACTTAATCTGTTAAATATATCAGCATCTACTTGATAAACTGGCACAAACTTGTGTACACTCATAGTTCCCATAAGACCAGATGTCTTCAGACATCATCAGTCCAAATTTCAATCCGCACACTACTTGGTAGTTTACCATGTTCACCATGTTTGTTTAAAATATAAAACATCATACATACTAATCTTTGCATGTGAGTATGTTACAGCATGCTGATGTTATTTGGCTTAAAGCACCGCTGCCTCACAGAGCTGTTAGTGAAGCTGTAGACTTCTGTTGGTGTTTTTTGTTCCTTGACAGATTATCTGCCCTTTTGCTAAAATGTTGTAAATATAAAAGAATGGACAGATGGAAGGAGTGACACTCACATAAAGACCTTATACAGCGACGAAGGCAACAATTTTATCTAATTACATGCCATTACCCCACTGCATCGATGTCCTCATCTACGCCTGAAAGTGGAGCCGCAAATGGCTTTAGAAATACAACAAAGACAAACAACACCACTGGACTGTTCGATCTCACTGATACTGCAGTAGAAAGGTAAAGAGAGGCGAGATGAGACCTGATACCAAGGATTAGGCAGCATTACAGCCATCTCCACACAGCTGATTCATATTCTGCACACAGTGTGATCAGCTACAGTGTACATAAACCTAGACAGGTCCCGGCTAATGACTTAAAGCTCATTGTTTAACCAGCAGACATACATGTCTGAAGATTTAAAACCCACTGGGCTTCTGTCCGATTCGATTCTTTCCTTTTTCCATCAGTCCTGATGCGCACACACAATCACAAACTTAACAGTAATTTAGTTTCCTCCCACCTGGCAGCACAATTCCAGGGGTTTAGAAAAATTTGCCGCCGCTTTGACTGCGTCCTCACACAATACCTACTCCACATTAGCTCTCTCTAGATGATGTGTTCCCCACCGTCACCGTCCTACGCCTTACTAGGGAGTGCCCTCATTAAAAAGCAGCCGGCGAACATTCCTTGTCACAACCCAATCTCCATTTCAGGAGGGTTAGCTGAACCATTGTCTGAGTGAGCACAAACACAGAGAGTGTGATAACGTGGGACAGAGCAAGATGGAAAAGACAGAAAATCTGATCAACTGTCAAGCTGCAAGATGAATTCAGACGAGGGCGATGGTAGACGCAAAATCAAGAACTTCACAAGCCTAACATAGTTCCAAGTCTCGAGTGCACAAGCCTTTAAGGAGATATTATGTAAGTATGAAAGAGGAGGCTCATGGGAATTGCATGAAAATCTGCTCAAAACTTTTACAATAGCAACAAAAATGTGCATCCTCTGAGATGTCCATTTGAACCACAGTGGGAAAACATATGCTGCTTCAAAACGAGTGCTTGGGACACATTTTGAAAGTTTTACTCTTTTTAAGTACAAGCAATGAGGCAACACGTGCACATGGATAAACGGCTAGCTGACTGTTGTGAGAGAGGAAAGAAAGAAAGATTCTGCAGTGGGGGGTGGGTCACTTGTCTACATGATCACTCATTGGCTGTCGTAGGCTCTAGGGCGGGCATAGAAGCGCAGATAAAATACACAAAAAATCATCCTCAGCTTCTTCTTTGGTTTTACATTTAGTTTCAGTTGCCATTGTATCAGCATCTATTCAATATCGAAGCCGCTTTTGGGGAAAGTTTCTCCTCTCTTCTCTGCAGCCTACTCATATCCAGCCAGCTACCTGGATAACAGTGATGCTCCACAACAATCACTCCAACGTTCAAGAATCACGCCATTCACTCAACATTTTCAAGAAAGCTTAAGATGACTCTGAACGTCATTAAGCACAGCAAATATTGCGTCAAGAAAGAAACACCCTACACATCATCAAGTCATCTTTTTCGAAGACTGAAGAAAAGATAACTCCCCAAAGGGAACCCTGGGAGAACGGGGCTGCGACGCTGCTGTGTGCGCCGACACACTGAGAGCTGATTCACGCTGTGTTTGATCGTCTGTGTCTTTGGCACCGATACAATATGATGCAAACAAGTAGGAGAGGAATCCAGGTCATGTACAAAGCCCTTCAGAGATTTCTTACTTTGCACAAGCGTCTCTCACTCCACCAAATTTCACTCTGTCGCCCCGTCTGTGTTGTATTGCATTATTGTTGTGCGCTTTCTACCGCACGCTGCCTGTACCTGTTTCGAAAAAAGATATCACTGGTTGTCACGCTAACACTGCCATCCTTTTTTTACTCTGCTTGCCCTCTCAACCCTTCTTTTTCTCTTCCCTTTTCCTCGTTCCTTTGCTGCTCCTCTACGTTCCTGACATTTCCCCTCTCCTCTCCAACCTAAAGAGCAGCTACACATTAATATGAACTCACCTGAAAACATTACGCTCCCTCACCTCAATAATTAAATAATCATTTTGACATTGACATCGCACAGGAGAATAGCTCCGAATGGGCACAAACAGGGTGAGAAAACATATAGTTTCTTTTAATAATTTGCTAAAGAGTCAATGGAGCATGTTTCCCTCACCATGCAATCGCTTCTCATTTCTTTTTGATGAATAAGTGATGAGATTCTGCTGCTGTTGTTTGGCGGCTGGCACAACATTGGTATGCAGACAGAGACAAAAGAAGACAGACTTTTTTCTCTCTCTCTCCGTGCGCCGTTGACGAACAGTTTGTCTGCATTTAATGAATCACGCAGCGATCATTTAATTTTGATTGGGTGAGCGGCAGCAAGAGTTGTGTTTCATGGACCTCAGAGCAACTCAGAGAAAATGGAGTCGGGCCCGGCTAATAAGAAATGAAGTGCAAAACAGAGTGATGGCGGCACCAAAGTGCATTTGTCCTCTGTGGCCATTAATGTCAACTCTCACAGAGAAATGATGGCGTTATATTAAGAGCAAGTGAGTTAAGACATAAAGTATGTGTGTGTGTGTGTGTGTTTGTGCATGCGCGTGTTTGCAATGCAGCACAGGCAACACTCAGCATTAGTGCTCTTTGGCTGGATTCACACACCACCTCCATTAAATCACAGCATGAGCGCAAATGGAGGAGGTCAACGGTGACCAGACTGGCTGAGGTATAATCTGCAGACATGTACGGGTTCATGCGAGGACACCAGAGTGCAAACAAATTGAGCCAGATGAGCTGTGAAAAAACATCGTCTCGTGACAAGTCAAATAACGTTTAAACTTTGATGATATATGCCACTCTACAGATAATCTCATCTGCTTTGACTTTGACGCATACATTTCTGGTAAGGGCGACACCAGAGGGAATTAAACTGTTGAGTGCTGCAGCAGTAATTCATCCAATGATTACCAGACTTAACTTTATTTTAAGGTACAGTTGACACAATGGCCCTGAAAAGGCACAAAATCTGAATTTATGACAGCCAGTGTTGGGCAAGTTACTTCTAAAAGGTAATATATTACATATAACTCTTCACTATCATTTGAAAATAATACGTTTCTTTACAATATTACTGTCTGTGTTGCACTACTTTTGTTACTTTTCACCAAAACTGCAGAAGACGATTGGATACAGTGTCAGTCTCTATTGACTCTAAAACTTTTTGCTAGCATTCAAAACTTATCGCTTATTGCCATTTTCCTTATGTTTTGCGTTAAGCTGCATTTAGAAAAGGGCTAAAAAACAAGCCTCTTCCTGCAAAAACTACCTTCTGTCTGACCAGAACCGACTGGGCTTCCAAACTGGGAGCGCTTGCACTCCTCCGGAGGCCGTCCTGAGGTACACTTTCATGTTTTAGTCAGAAATATAATAAAAACAACATACCCCACAACACCGGAGGAATTTATGATTTAGTTTGACGAACAAAGTTGGCAGATGGTAAGAGATGGGATTCACAGAACAATCCCAACTTGAATACATTTTATGATAAAAAATTGCTAAAAATAAGAAATTGCTTCAAAGGTAGGGGCTCACCACTTTTTTCTGTCTCTTTTGCTGACCATGCCTGCCAATCTAGATCAATTACTCATCGGTTCTTATGGTTTCTGTAAAATGAACTGAAAACTGAATTGTGCTAAGGCAGTACCGGACTTACTAACTGTAATAATATTACCACAAACCCTATTAGAAACAAGTTATATAACTCCGTTACTGCTTAAAGCAATATGTCACTGTAACGGGTTACTTTTGTAGCGCTGGTAAAAGCATTACACTAAAGCTAGGTAATATCGAAGAAGAGCTTTTGGTAGTTGCTTTGCCCACAGTGAAGTGGTCGTGTTTGAAGTTGACTGAATTACATAACCGGCCCTTTAAACGTTTCGAGAGTGAATGGTTGCTGAGAGCTACTCCAGCTTATCCACTGGTCTTGAGTCATGGTTTGAGTCAGACTGCTTGGAGAGCCACCATCGGCAAAGTACAAGAGGTCACTGAGAGCCTCACTGCTATCTGGTGTTTTCATTTTCAAGGCAGTGCGCTGCATCAGTCACTGGATCAAACGACCGATAACAAGATTGTTCTTCACAAATACATTTTAGAGAAAGTGATTAAATATAAAACACATCCATCCATACAATCATTAATTTATCTGCTTTTTTCCCCTTGGTATAATTTCCTCTTGTCTTTGGCCTCCAAGTTATAATTCTTTTATACGGTTTGTCTGAAAACAGTGCTGACCGTCTATGAACCCACGATCTGGATTTCACTTTCAATGCTGAGATTAATCAATATTTGACACAGCTAGTGAGGGCAACTGAGAGAATGGAGAGCTGAAAATATCACGAGGACAAGCACAGCCACGATCCAGAGGGAGTGAGAGATGTTTTAAAAAATAAAATCAAGAAAGAAAGGCATGAAAGTCCAATTTATATCACTGTACTTCTTCAATCTCAGCGAGAGACAGAGTGAGCAGTCGTCAATAGCAAAGGCATTAAGCTGTACACAATCAATAACAGTGACAGACTTGGGTGTTAATGTGTCTCAGAGATAAAGAGAGAGAAAAAAAAATCATGCGGGCTGAGGCCTTCGCCTAACCCCTCGAAACATTTTCTGTTGAGTTTTTTTGTAGGCCTGGAACCAAACAGTGAGACCCTGTCTTCTCGTGAGATTGTTTCTGAAGCTTGACGCATTGATAGTGCTGGATGAGGGACTGCATCGACTTTAACCAAAATCCAGGGTGGCTTTAGTGGTGTGGCAGGGGGGGCTTAGTTATGTCAACCCATCACCTGGGGCTCTAGAGTCTCCTGCCAATTTCCAGCCAGCTAAAGTTCACCTCAGGAGACACTACAGGTGCACAGGGTAACAAAATGTAACTGTTAAACTTCCCCAGTTGATTTCTTACATTGAGACGGTTATTTCTGTAACATTTAACCATGTAGTTGATGCATTATCTAATAAATGTACAATTTACAGAACAGAAATCTGAACAATGAATAAAGCTGATAAAATTCCTGTTTTTATTTTGTTGACATACTGGTGTCAAGAGGGTGTTTAGGATATCTCTGTTTATCACTACAAAAACAGAAAATACTGTCGACAGGCATAAAACAGCTATTTTTTGGGTATGCCTGAGGAAAAAAATGTTATAAAATCAGGCTTGATGAACAAACCCTGCTGTACAAACCGAACAGATGGGGATTGTAAAAACATTTTTCAGACAAAAATGGGTCATAATAGGGTGAAAAGTTTAAATAATAGATATCACCATGACACATCCCCAGTTGATAACTTAAAATAAAAGCCTCAGTGTGTATTTTGCCCGACAGAATACATGTTATGTCAGCGAAATGGCCTGAAAACTCAAAATTATCAGAATGTTTTCACCTGTAGTGTCTGACCTTAAGAATCTGGATCAACTCCAAGGCTGCTGCCCTGCAGCTGAACTTAACTCTGACTACCATAATGACACCATCAGAGACATCTTCTCTGTGGAAACCAATTGAGTATCCAACATAATTTTGTAACTTGCAGACTTTACAAAAGACACAGAAACATGTTGCATACCTCAACCTGCTGACAGATCTGGATCAGCTTGGCCATTTGGTTCTCCAGTTCACTGTTCCTCTTCACCAGGTTGGTCAGGTTGTTCTCCAGAGTTTGCTGTTGGGAGGGAGAAGGACAAAGGGTCGGAGGAGGAAGACCAGGAGCAGGGAGACAAGACTGAACATTAGCATGTAGCGCAGTGTTCACTGACTAGACAGCTAATGGATGCAAAAACACCACCAACGTAATTGTCTATTCAA
The DNA here is from genome assembly GCF_040436345.1 of Pagrus major. Lineage (NCBI taxonomy): Eukaryota > Metazoa > Chordata > Actinopteri > Spariformes > Sparidae > Pagrus > Pagrus major. The sequence continues at coordinate 27,998,724 of NC_133232.1, read as the reverse complement.
ATGTTCATTCAGCATTCAACTAGCCAGACACTATCCAAAATCTGGCTGATTAATCATTACAACGTATTAACATAAAATTGTGTTTTTTTGTTAAAGAATAAATAAGACACTGAATCTGGTTTCTAGCATAACATTTCTGCTGATGTCTCGTGCCCTGTCTTCAACCTAATACCCACTAAGTAGCGGTTCATACGCTCGTATTCATACATTTATACATTTATACTGAAAAGCACAAGGATTGTGAGTGTTGTGACTGCACTGTCAGGTTGTGCCCTAACCTCAGTCACTTCTTGAACTTGAACTTTGGATCACCTCCAACTCATAAATGATAAATGTGTGGTACTGAAAAGTCGCTGTCAGGATGTGCTTTTTGTGTATATATTATCACACTGTATTACTGTTGCCTCCTGCCGTTCCGTGTTCTAACTTTGATTACGGCCTGAGGGTTGCTTTATAATAAAAAGTCATGCAAAACAGTTTCCTTACAAATGTGTGTAACTGCTGTTGTTAAGCAACCAGTCTTTTAAAATAGTTCAGCAAATGGGTCCAAATGTTATGAAGGTCTGTGAGATGGAAAAGATCTGCTAAGGTCCGGGTAAGAAATATGCAGGGATGAGTGCAGGATGGTGAGTTTTCTACCAAAGTGGTCGTTAAACAATGCGGTGAAAAATGGGCTAATATGTATTTTTCTGACATGAAAGATCAAATCGCACAAAAAGGCCATTTCTGCACAATGTTGCTTTAAGATTATTTATAGGGTTGAGTAAATGTCAGACTTACAAAGTTAGTCAACACCTTGAAGTCAGCATTTAAAACAAAATATAGTATTTATTACTGCCGTTAAGAAAACAAATGAAAAACTCAGTGATAATGCAATTTATAGCTCTTTAACGACTACAAATGCCTACAGCAGTTTCATTTGCTAACCTACTGACTGTAACGCGACGATTCAAGTGCCTGACTCTGACTTTCAAGACTAAAAAAAACAACAGCATCATCCCTGGGAAATTAAACCGATCAACCTCCACTGGCAATTTAAATAATCAAACACTCAATTACTGCCCCTTAAGAGTGACTGTTGTCGATGCAAAACAAAAAGAAATGCACGCACATAAATAAACTCACTCAAACACATATACAGTACAAAAGATGAAAATGGTAACAGGCAAACAGTGAGCCAGAAATAGAAGTGCCGTTCAAAGGGAGCAAATCAACGACGGCGGCAGCGGCGGCGGCGACGACGACGACGAGCATCAAAACAACAACAACAAACCACAGCTGCAGAGAGAACAGCACAACAGACAAGCGGCGGGTGTTTGAAGTAGCTCTACTCATGCAAGTGAAAGGGAGGTGGGCTGGACGAGCACCTGGGCAACGACTCTGACTGTCTTCACTGTACCTGTCTGTCTGTCTGTCTGTCAGGCAGCCTCCCTTCTTTCCAATATCTCACCTGCCTGCCGCTCAGCCTGATTCACTTTGTCTGCCTTCTGTCTGTTTGACTTTGCACCCACTTAATTATTTATCTGCCTGCTTATCTCGCTCCCTGCATCCCTTCCTTATCCATCCAGGTGTCTACCTGTGTGCCTCTTTACGTCCAAGCAGCAGGGACTGGGGGAGGATGGGGGGGAGGAGGAGGGGATATGGGGGTTGGTAAAAGGCAGCCAGGGAACTCACCGCAGCGCTTGTCTTTGAAGCCTCCATTACCGCATCTGACACTCTGCCCGGGCTCACCTGATAAGCCTACGAACACACACACACATACACCCACATAAGTGCACACATAAACGCACACACAGACAAGCCTGGTCGCACAACGTCCGCCACCTAAACGCACAGTAGCTGAAGAGGGGAGCTCCTTCCTTAAGAGTCGCCACAAACACTCTTCTTATGCTCTAATAAATGCTTTTTGAATGCATGTGAGACAGTGTGGCACACAGAGTGTCTGTGAATGGTTGTTTCCCTGAAGCTGGCGCTGGAGTTACATCACTGGAACGAGCATTCGGTTGTTGTGTCGCAGCCCTGTGTGAGTGTGTTTTTGTGTGAGGGAGTTTGAAGTGGAACATCAGTGAGAGGGGACAGATGGGTCATTAATTAGCAAGCTGGAGACGAAGATGATTAATACATCAGAACACAGCTGCCTCCCATGAGACGCCAGTGTAACGAACTCCTCTGCCCTCTACATACATGCATGTGTGTGTTTCTGCCTGTGTTGTGCGACTCAGTAGAAGGTGTACCTGCACACATTTGAGCGTGCATGTTGTCGGAGATCACTTCTGCTAATACTTCCTCTATCCCCTCCATAAGTGACCACACAAAGTCTGTTGTGTGTGTGTGTGTGTGTGTGTGTGTGTTTAGGGTGCTGCCTGACTTGTGTTGGCACTCTGAGGCTTCAGCCCAGCAGGCAGGACGAGTGGCAGAGAGAGAGGGGAGAGGCAGAGGAACCCGTCAACAACAAACTCATTAAAACACACAACAGACATCAAAGACGGATTCAGAGATGGAGCGAGAGAGCAGAGGAAAACACGGGTAAATGGAGAAACGGAGGCAGAAAAAGGATGTGATGGGTGGGAGAAAGTGCCAGCAAGTGTTGGTGACATGCAGGGGTTGGCAAAATTAAACGTCAACCCGAACAAGGACAACATTTTTATCATATGACGGTTTATTCTGTCAAGAGCAGCTATGGCAAGACTTCGGTTGCACTAGTTTGGAAATACATCACTAAGTTTGTCCCCTAGTGTCTTAAGGAACCAGGTCGCACCATTAAAACTCCATGTCTTAACTAGTGAAAAGCAATATGGGTCCTAATGTGTAAAGCGATTGCTAATTTATGGCAGCATCGAATCAGAAGCAGGCAAATAGGCCGAAGTAGTCGAAAAGTCACGACAGCATCACACGCTGCAATTTAACTTCCAAAAATACAATTTTGGGGGGTTCCAAAAAAATGTATTAAACTAAACTGCAAATCAAATGTAGGTGATAGGTGATTTTTAAGCTACATATATCTATGGAGATATATTTCAGAGTTAGTTGTATTGATGCGGTTTAAAATAAGAAGGAAATATCCCATTATGCTAACTGTCAGGCTAATGTTTTGCAATGTGAGGGCTTATTTTTGTTAAGTCTAATTTAATGTTTATGTTAGCTTTGTCAGTCGGTTCAGATAGCTACGTAGCAGACTTTGTCCAGTAGCTTTACTTAGTTTTACCTGACACTTAGCTACTGGGTGTAAAAACTAACCGTTAACCTTACAAAGGGCCACAGCTTGGGTGTCACCTGGACTTCTATTTCAGCCCTGCATTTATGGAATATATTGATTTATCGCGTATGTGTATCGAAAGTAGGCCGGGAATCCAGAAAGACGAATACAAAAAGGACAATAACAGAGACGGAGAGAGAGAACAAAGTTTATAAGCACAGGAGTGAAAGAATAGGGAAGAAATGGAGATGAGGATATAAAAGAAATGAGTGAAGAATTGCATTTCCATTGCTTGAGGCACACGATTGGGGCTTGCTGGGGTAGACGGGGTTATTAGCATAAGGTAGTATCATTCATTCACTGATTCTGCTTTGGACGTGGCATGTCATGAGAGTGATCAGAGAGAGTGCGACAGAGTTGGAGGGGGTTGATGGGATGGAAATAGGCACAAGACCCACGCTGAGAGGGGCAGCCTGGCAGAGTATCTCCAGTCTAGCCTGCCCTCTAATTCAGGCTTCTGTCTCTTCTGCGCCTCTCTTTTCCCCTTGTTATCTGTCTTTCTGTCATTCTCTACCTTTCTCTCTTTCACACCGTGCGTCTCCTCTCCCTCTAACCTGACTGTGTGTCTCCTCCCTTGCTCTTCGTCTCGCTACTTCAGTCCTTATTCTGTCCTTCTCGGCACAGTTACGGCTGCAGCTGCTGACAGCCCATCATTTTGGTTTAGATCACCACCCCCTCATATGACTTCATTGTGTTGAGGGGCTCCTGGGTCTCATTTCTTTACAGATGATCCCATATCTCTTTGAAAGAAAAAAAGATCCCTATTTATATTACAGTAGCTACAGAGACTGGAGAGAGGGATTCTGGGAGAAATAAAAAATGATACCTGTCTTACAGGAGACTCGCGCATGATGAAAGGTTTATTGAACACACATTCGACTTAAGTTTGACTCTCCTGTCACAGTTTAATCTCTATAGCCATCACTGTTCAGAGTCTGAAGCTGTGGCTCCATTCACATTGCTGCTAAACCATGAAATTACACAGAATTACATCATGAAAATAAGAAATGATTTGTGTCTACAAGACGACAATCCAAATACTCGTGTTTCTGAGAAATTGAACAAGCTAATCACTAATTTCTTCAAAAGCGTCTGTGTTGTGCTTCGGTACAAACTGTGACAGTAACTGTGACAAATTAACAATTTCTGAAATCACGGCACGGTAATCCAATTACAGTGTTATTACTCCTCAACCTGAGGCATCGGCAGAGCTCATTGTCACTTCGCTACAGGAACATTAAAGGACTTTTTATCTGAGGTCAGATTCAAGTTCGAGAACAGATAAAGGTGCGAGACAGTGAGGGAAGAGACGAGAAGAGGACACGGTGTTATGAAATCCCACATATCAGACAGGAGACTGTCTCCTAAGCATTAAGAAGTGCCGAGCTATAGGGAGAAAATGTACACTTTAATGTTCAGATGGCTAATTAGATGACTTTGTCCAGTAGCTGAATCTCAGGGTCATTACGACGTCGCGACAACAACAATTCAACCGCCGCGACAACAAAAAATGGAACAGAATGCCCCGAGGCCAAGTATCCAACTTCAAAGTCTTTTTCTTTTAATTAATTCGGGATCCTCCCTCGTGCACAAGAGAGACGCGGAGACAGTTCGAGAAACAGAAATGAAAGCGAGAGAAAGAGGGAGAGATTAAACTGGAGAAAGAGCAATAGAATAGAACAAGCTCACTTTACAGCTGTTGTTAACAAGAGGCTTTTCAGAGTCTGGACGTGTCAGTAACACAAGCCTTCTGGGAAACCGGGTTTTTTGTCTGAGGATAATATTCCATAGGGCAGAACTCTTGAGGCCGGGGTATAACAAACGGGGAGTCACGCTTGTCTCATAACCCGCTGACTGGGGCCCAATTAAAAGGAAATATATGCTAAAATAGTCACATGTGGCGACACCCTGGTGTGTTCGAGCCGATCCCCTTGTGCCGCATTTGCCATGAGACCAACAGCGATGCCTAAAGACTACCTAAAAGTTACTTTATGTTTGTATCTCACGACCAAAAGCAGTTCATTTGTGCATTTTGACTCCTGGGTCATTCAAGGCAATTCAACTTAAATATGCAACAGAAATTTTCAGTACGTACGTCTCAACTCTGAATGAACTCGGGTGACCTTCAAGCTATAAGCGAACCGCGTAAACGATCAAGGGATCTGAAAACGGTGGGGGCGCGGCTGTAAATGGGAGCAGACAGCTAGAAGATGCTTGCTTTCATTTACAAGTCTTGTGGGAGAATTTAAAAGAAGTTGCTGCGAGAGAGCAGGAGAAGGACGCAGGGAAGTGTGCGGGAAGGAAAAAGTGTGCTGCCATAGTCAACTACTTAGTACTCAGCTTTATGAATCCCAATTGCCTTTTTCCCTTAAGGCTTATTATGAGAAAGAGCCATCTTAAATGGACACAAATCCAATAGTAATTCAAGTTTTTAGCCACATGAGGGGATTAGGATCAAGAAATTTCTCTGTGGGTTTGAAAGGGAATAATGAATCGTCATGACTACTGAACAGCAGCGAGGAGGCCAGACACAAGCTGGCATACCATTTTGTTTATAAGACTCTTGGCTATCCCACGGGCCTGCGCGTGCTCCCCGCTTCGCAATTATTTGTTTGGGTCAGGGACGGACTGACCCACGACTGCTAAAAACAAGAAAAGAGAACATGAATGAATATGAAAAGGCAAACGCAGAAATAGATGTTACATGAAGCCACATCACAGACTATTTCCCAACTTTCTTGAGGCCTTTATTAGACAATTTCATATCAGATTACAGACTGAGGATACTGTGATATTTGAATGTGAAGAGATGGGAATTTAATACTGAGGATTAAGGGGGGCTTGGACTGAGATGAAGTGGGGTTAGCAGAAAACAGTGATATGGTTGAATGGGCTTAAAGGATCTTTCTTTTTCATTTCAATCGGCCTACGCCGGATTCTTCTTGGAACAGTGCGATTCAGTTTCATGGATTAATAATGAGACAGTAAAAAAGAAAAACATGCATACGAGTCGGCTCGGCTGTTATTCAAGATGATCGATATCTCTGCTGAAGAGAGACGGCAACTGTTTTATCAGTCCTTTTCCGTAACCGCTGATACACTAATCATGTTGTTTTAATTGAGTGCGATTTACGAATGAGGATAGAGGACCAGCAGATCAATAAGCAAAAGTAAGGAAGCACTGAGCTTAAAGGAAAAACTGTTTTTCTTTCTATGTTCTGTTCTGTTGACCTCATTTTCCTCTGAGAACAGCGCGTTTATTCAGTTATGGACAAATAAATATTTCTGAGTTTGTTTTATTACCTCATAAATACTGTAAATATTAAAATTTGGACTTTGTTTTTCTTCTCCCAAACTACAAAGTGCCCCTTTACTATACAGCACTCAAATGATTAGTTTGGCATTCAGTATATCAATCAAGAGCATCTGTTTCCTCTTAAACACACTTAGGTGAATTCACACTGGATGCCGGCTTCTTGCAAACCAAACAATTAGCTGTCAATCGCTTGATAACAATTCAAGTCACGGTAACTGACGAACAAACCGCACCGCTTATAACCACAACTCCAAGTGCCTGTCTATGTTTCCCCCTCGAGAATGATGTTGTGATGCAAAAGTAATCTCTGACCAACACTCCATTGGAATCCATACGAAAGAAGAGTGCTGATAAAAACAGGTGACTACTGTTTTTGGAGACGCCGACAATCAAACTATTCAGTCGTTAAGGTATGAGGACGTGTTGACTCTTATACAGTGTATATATTGCAAATTATGCTTGTACTCTAGTGAGACGCATTCAAGTTCGATGATGATCTCGTGATACACAGAAGCCTAATTGAACTAATGTCTCATCAATCATGTAGAATTGGTTTCACAAAGCTGACACAGGATTTCCCATCGAAGAGCAAAAGGAGACTGATCAGCGACAGATAACACAGAGTTTGTGTTGATGCCAAAACATGTGGTGTGGTATTTTAGATAACGCGTATGTATGGACTGTGACTGAAATGTATCAACAGCTTGTTGGACATAATGGAGTCTAAATATATTAATAGCCTTAAACATAAGCAGGTACAAGTGGATCTGGAAAACAGTTTCATCATTCGAGTTGTATGCTGTGCCGCTCATAACAAATCCTTGTTATCCACGTCCAGTAGATGATATCATTAGTCTGGTGCCACAAGCTGGGGGCTGGATAAGAAATATTCCTGTCTTCAAGGCATAAGCTGTAGCCACCGACTGTGACTCCTGACTTAAGACATTATCATCATAGTGGCTCTGTTTGGCTGCTTTGTGCAGATTAGTGATATGGGAGAGCTTTGATAGAGGAGCAACAGGGTTCTGAGCAAAACATAATTTATTGTGTGGACAAGCTCATCTGCAATATTGATAGTAATGTCCAGAGAAACACAGAGTGCAACTCTGCTTCTGATTTAAATCAGCTGTGGCAATGTGTTTCTCTTAATCCGTAACCGGCATCTGATGTTTCACAGTCTGTAGCTCAGAGGGTCTAGATGGCAAGATACCAGTAAAAAACAGCATGGTCATAAACAATTACTTGGTATGCTTTATTTACAGAGACAAGTGTCCAACCAATGACTATTTTGAATTAATTCAAGATATTTGCAGTAGAGGAACACTGACAATGATAATATGATAAGCTAGGCTTAACGTGTCTCAGTATTTTCTCCATATTGAATGCACAGATGTGAAATTGATATTGATCTACTCGTCTAACCCTGGGGTAGACCGGCAAATAAGTGAATTTCTCAAAAAGCTGGAGAATTCCTTTGATGCTCAGAAGGGTCACATCACTTTCATACCTTACATTTAGTCTTTGATCAGCAGCAGTGTGGCCGGTAACACTTTTATTTTAAGGGGGTTGCATAAGACTGACATGACACTGTCATCAACATAAAGGAATCTGATTGTTGCCGTTACTGTAGGTGTCATTCGGCCAATTAACTCTTACCCTAACCAAGTCATGTCATGGTTCTGATGGTGTCATGTCAGTCTTATGCACATCCCCTTCAAATAAAGTGGTGGGCTATCGAGTGACCCAATCTGCGGGGAGGCTGCCCTCCCACCAGATAATCCAGGTTAAGTCTCTCGAGTTAATGAGCACCTCCACTGAAGTGTCCTTCAGCGACGGTGAATCCCTGCTGCCTCCAAAGACACCATGCTGAAGCTGACCTTAACCTCTGACCTCTCTGGGAAACTGACAGTGAATGATTCTTTCTTTCTTTCTTTCTTTCTTTCTTTCTTTCTTTCTTTCTTTCTTTCTTTCTTTCTTCACCATCAGTCTTGGCACCATTTGCACAGTGGAAACAGTTCAGCTCTCACAGCCTTATCTACAAAAACCTGGCTTGTTGTTTTTGCCGTGACAGACAAATCGGTTCAACAGTATACAACAGGACATTGTTATGCTTTTGACAATCTCCTATAAGCCACAGGATTCTGAGATTTCCTCGGCAGGAAAGGGATTTTTATTGCATGTAAACAAGCTTTTGGGAAAAGTTTTGCAAATTAAAAAAAAAATGGGTTATTATTGTGCAAAGTTCCTGTTGAATAAATAAATAACTTCCTAAACATGTAGAGTAGACAGAGTCTTGGAGATGTAGAGGATGCGGTGTGTGACGGTAAGGACACAGCCCAGCTCATTAGGCAGGATTTCCATGGCTTGTTACTAACCACCTGTCCTTTACATGCACCTCCCATGGCACCAGCTCCAAGTCCATCATGCTGCAGACTGCCCTCTCCTCCTTCTGATTGGTTTCCATTGCACATGGATTTCATATTATTTGCAAATTAATTTGGACAAAAATGCCCGCTTAGCTCCTGTGTGGAAAAACCAGACGAGGTACAGAATAGAAACAGAGAGAGAGAGAGAGAGAGAGAGAGAGAGAAGGAGTGCCGAACAGCAAGAGAGACAGGCAGCCACATTTCATTGGCTGTAATACAATTATCTAGCTGCCGGCTCGTTGGTATATTCATATGACACGGTTATTCATTTCGCCTTATTTACTAAAATGGAATAACAGAGACTGCAGTGAGTTGGGTCTGAGTCATTCTGACTGATGGGAACCTAGAGGCTGTATTTTTTTTCCTAAACTCTGACTCATTGCTACAATGAAAAGTTTTCAGCAAAAAAACATCATAATATCAACAACAGTGCTGCTATAAATTCCTACCAATTAAGTACCAGAAGACTGGACAAACACAGAGGACACACAGAATGACTTCATACTGTTTGAGGCTGTTCGGACCTGGTATCAACACACAGCTCTAAGTGTAGGTGTGAATGACCCTAAGACGCATTCGCATTTGAGGTCTGGCCACTCAGACATTATTTGGACGTGGTCTGGGACACACGTGGCCACATTCCTTCAGTAGTGTGTATGGACATGTGTCCTGGGTCCTGAAGTCCTCATCGAAACAACATGAAGAAGCCACAACAACAATCATAATGGATTACATGCTGCCTGACTTCCATGTAGTTCGCTGTAGTGTAATGACATGTTTGGGCTCTCTTAACCTGCCAATGTAAGCAGCAGAATTTTGTGAACGAGCCAGCTGTTACAAGTTACTACTGAACTAGTAACAGCAACATCCCCAGACTCCCTCAACAAATCGTGTGATTTTAAGAGGTGCTGCATTTGGAGAAACTTAACAACCTTTATGAAACGTCTATGGTAAATTCTAAGTCATTGGTGCCTTCTTGTAAATTCGGCATTACATACAACACATTAAGATGTTTCTTTCCTTGTTTGCTGCAGCAGCCCTGCCTGCCTGTTGTCATGTCTAAAGTGCGCCCTGTCTGCTTCCGTTTCTGAAGTGCGACGTACTGAACACACGCTTTCAATGATTTCACCATTTACACCAAATTTATTCAAGGATAAAACATATTGATGCAAACGTTATACATTAAGATATTTATTTCTTTGTGTGAAAAAGGGACGTGAGATCTGATGGCAAGAAGTCACTCAGGACACATGTCGACGTGCATTTAATGCCAGATGTGAACAGAAGGGCTTAAATCTGTCCACTTGTGATTGGATGATAAAGTTATTGAAGACAATTTCTAAAACTCTTCCCAGTGTTATAGAGCAAACTCATTAGTAAGCAGAAATACATCTATTACCGGCCAGCAACATGTTGTGTGGAGTTAAGTGGAGAAGAAGAATCTATTATATTATAGATGAACTAGAAGTGCGAAGCTCCAAAGCAGTGGCAGCACCCACAGGAGGTCACAGAGACGTGCCGTGTACACCCTCACATATATAACAGCGTAATGAGATCCGCAGCTGGCACACAGAAACAAGCGGCTCCTGCAGAAGATGTTTGCCAAGAGGAAAAAAAAAAACAGGCAACCTGATTGGTTAGCTGGGTGCCGTGAGTGCAGAAAATCCCAAGATGAAGTATGGAGGTTTTGTATGTTTTGTATTTATAAATAATGCCGGTGCGTGCACAAGCATTAAACTACCTCATGTCATTCGCTTGCTGGAGATTTCAGAGGCAATTTCATGTCAGCTTTGCAACTCAACACCGGCTGCGTGAATCTCACACCGGCATCTTTTTGCTTTAATAACTACAATCAGGATGTGCTTCTGATTAAATACTATAATCCTATTTCATCTCAGCCACACCAAGGGTTGCGCAAAAAAAAGTTACCACAGAAGCGAGATAAGCAGAGCCGTCAGTGGTGCCTGGTTAGTTGATCCAAAAAGAAATGCTTTGCTGAAACCTAGATGTTTTCCCTAAACCTCCTCTTAAGCCTTTAAGCATCAAGGCATCCAGGAGGAGAGAGAGTTGTGGAGACGTCGAGGAAGTCACATTTACGTGGAGATAACAGATGTTGACTGGGGACTTTTGAGGCTGATACATATTTTATATTCTCAGACTCAAATTCATTTTTGCTGTGTTTTACTATTAAACAACAAGGACACTTAACCCGACACGCCAGATGTTGTTTTACACAGAACCGTCTCGGAAGTCGCCCTTAGAAACTTTTTGGAAGAGTACAGGCCCTTTCAAAAAGTCCTTGACGCGTGATTGAACGAGCCATCTGCTACCTTCAACCTAAAAGATCAACAGCAGGAGAGCGCTATCAGCAGATAGCTTTCACCGAAGCTTCTTTTCCATCAAAAAAAGCCTACGAAATCCGTTCTTTGCTCTTGCTTCAACTGCTAGAGCAGCTACATGTATCTACTCTGACTATTTCTGCAAAAAAAAACTAGCTTAAGGCAAATTGATAGCACTACCCCTCCTCCTTGCCCTAACCTACACGAGGTGTGGTAAGTCGCATGTCACGATCGGTAGCACACATCCACAGAACGCCGTTGTTGTTTTCAAACGAACAGTTGCTTCTCTTGATGGTTGACACATCTAAACCAAGCCTGTAGCTGCCATCTATGGCTGCCAGTAGGCCCTCATAGGACGCCGATAGCTTGAAGCCTGGCAAGTCGTTTTAAGATCACATGATCATGTGATCTTGCAAATCCAGCTGCCTCACTATCACAACTCTTGGTTGACAGCTTGACATTGGATGGGTGTTGAAATGATGCCACAAACAACACTCGAGACGCTGTCACATTTTGAGAAATCAGAACCCAAATACATACTGTGAATGCTTTGCGCCAACTCGGCACTCTCTGGTTTGTCACCTCACCATTACGTTTGCTGTCTCTCATTAGACTTGATCTCTAAGGAAAAGCTATTGAAAGCCATTGGGAAAGACTGATAGAGAACAATCGATGCTGTATTCCCTGAAGGTACTGAGATGCAGAGCTGCGTCCAGTTTGCCTGTGAAAGCGCGATGAATAACTGACATGACAGTTGTGAAGTTTTCATCACGGCCCCAAAGCTTTGAGAGTCCTTGACGGTGTTTTGCCACATCACTTGTGGCAAAGTGACACAGCAGATAATCTCACATCCGAGACACGGACCGCAGCACATTTGCGCTTGTGGAAAATTCATGTGCACTTTACGAACTCAGGATATGCTTTGGGTTTTCTGGTTGAGCTGGTGCACTTTCCCCTCTGAGAGACGGCTTCCTGGTTGTCATTTTCTAGGGAGCGGTATCACTAACACCATCGTTATAATCCGTCTCTCTGTGAATCTAGATGCATCGACATTTACACCGTGACTGTCGGCTCCTCTCTCTGTTCCCCCTCTCCTCCCCAAGAAGGCTGATTGCAGTTTAAAGAGTGTGCTCGACTTGTTATTGCTCTTTTAGGACTCACTTCTCTTAGTTACATCCTACAATCCTCCAAAGCATTTGATGCAGATAATGAACTAAATTGGCCAGACACAAACAAAAGAGTGGCAATTAGAAAATATGACTATAGATTTTGAATCCCAAAATGCAGCTAATTCAATTTCTCCAGACAAATTGCTGTTTAAAGCAAAAGGGAAATGTGCTTATTCACTTCTCTTCCTGAGAGTTAGGTGAGAATATCAACTCCCACAAATGTAGCTGGAGCCAGGAGCGAGTGAGCTAAACAATTTATATCCAGAGGGAACTAAATTTGCCTAAAATCATCTCCTAAACTCACTAATCAACACATTGTTTGTTTAATCCGCAAAAAACACTTAGACAAGACTATTTCTTGGACCTCACTTTTACACTATTCACCTATTTTCTGGTTAAATCGACTGTGTTGACAGCTGAGGCCTCACCTGTGGGTTTGCTGAAGGCAGGTTTGGTAGAAACGAGGGCTTGTCGTTTAAACCTTGAGCCATGATGAGCGAATCACCCCGGATGTCGACATCGTGGAATCCCAATAGCTTCTCTTTCTCTTTCCTCCATTTGCGTCTGCCTTCCTGTCACTTCTGATCTCTCATTCTCGCTCTTCCACGCTGTCAGCTGTCGCCCTCTCCTCGTTTCTTCCTGAACCATCACCTCCATCTTTTTGGCCTTCACTTCTTCCTTCTGCCTTTACTTTTTAACTGTAAAAACTAAGCAGCTGTGACAATAAGGGTCACGTCTCTCACGCTTAGTGCTATCTCTACTTGTCGTTTAAATTTAACATGTTTTAATGGGACAGTTGCCTGAAGACACAGACGTAACAGAACAGCCTCAGCTCTCAGCGACTGGAAATGACATGTTTTATCTGATCTTTAATAATTGAAGTTCCACAAATGAATCTCCTCTCTGTTTGGATTCTTCTTGTCAGGTCGAAGCCTGATGCTGCTGCGCACGTCGTCTTTTTTAAAACCTCCAGCCACATAACAGGAACAATAATCTGGTGTGATTGACACTTTCCAAAGCTAAAAGCTTTACACTTGTCAGCTTCTAGTAAAACCTCCCCGAGAAGTTCATCTGAGCTCATGGACTACAGAAATGGGGGTCGGCTCTGCAAGAGTGCGATAAGGTTATGAGCAACTCAGTTTGTTGATTTCTTTCGGGTTGAGAGGGTTCGGAGGCAGCGCGCGGCTCGTTTTCTGCGAGCGTATGAAACTGGTGCGACCAGCGGGGGGTAAAAACGCCTGAAGACACACCGAGGAGCACATGTCATGACGTGTGTCAGAATTTAACTTGAGGTGTCGCCGCCTGCTCAAGGACATCTTAATGCAGAAGTAATGTATCAAACTGACTCATGATCTGTGGGGAAAAGGAGGCACAGAAGGCTCTGACGTAAAGCAACTGTGATTCCAAGATGCTTTTACTGCAATCTGAAAAAAACTTCTTTTGCTTATCTCGACACATCTCAGCATGGTTTTAACTCAATCTGCCCCACAAATACGCTCCTCTCTTTCCTTGCCTTTCAGATTAAAAAAACTCACTTTTGCACAACTCTGATATTTCCAGCAGTAAATTGTGTGATTTCATTGCCTTATTGAATGGCTTCCCTGAGGTCTGTGCTTCAGGGAATAAATGTTTCACATTCACTTGCAGTACATAAAAGGCCAAGCGGAGGAAAAAAAAAAACACAACAGAATTGGAGTTATAAAGGGAAACAGCAGCTTTACATTTGCTGCTGTTTCAGCGTGTTTAAATGTTGTAGTAGATAATGCAGCGCGGAGTTTGAGATTTCCACCCTGAAGCACTTTATCTTGCCCACACCAGTGTGACCCCCTACTGGGCCCTGCAGGCATACAGATGTAGAACATAAAAAAAAGACCCATACTCTTGTCTGCCCGGGCTGCATCGGGCAACAGAACAAATCAGACAAATTTACACACACACACACACACAAACGCTCCCCTCCTCCCGTTCACACACGGTGGCAGCGGTCAGCGACAAGACAGAGTGTCTCCATTAGTATCAAAGTGGCTCTGTCCACCCTAACAGATGGCTTTGCTTCCTCCGAGGTGGCCGAAGTGATTTACTCTATCTCTACTGTACTTTGCCTTATCTAATTGGCCCGACCGTGCCCAGGGAGCAGGCCGGTAAATCATGTCACTATCATGTATTTATAGATGAGCTCATGTAACACTGGTGCTGATGGCAGCTACATGACATCTATATATGACACCTGTTACCATGCCAGCTGCTGGCAGGATCCCCCCCCCCCCAAAAAAAATGAAATGGACACCAAAGAGAAGCGAAAAACAAATGTGAGAGGCCGAGACAATGACAACAGGAAGTAGGATTGTGATCATGACTGTCACAGATAAATATGACATCCTCAGACTCACATAACCCGAGCTGTGGCTCAGCATTCCTGGCACCAGAGCTCTGGACAGCGTCTCCGCGATGGTAACGGGGCTCGCCGCAAATAGGAAAGACACATTCCCTGCGTTCCTGCGATTCTACGTGGTTGGCTTTCTGGCGTCGATATCTGGAACAGACATTCCCCACTGTACGACTCCCTGGGGAGATGAACTTCCTCTGCGTAACCCGAGCTAAACTCAAACTTCCAGGGATGTTCTTACTGGTCAGTGATTGTCAGAATTGGGAGGATGAAGTACAGTGGATGTAGATGTTTTTAATTATTATTTTAAAAGCTGATCTGAGAGAACAATACTCTCTGTTGTGATTTTCAGCGGAGGAGTTTGGCTTAATAAATACGCAATTGTCAAAGATCTGACATCTTACATAATTAAAATTAAGCAGCCACCTGCAGAAACAAAACCACACAACAGGTTTTTTTCCTTCCCTGACATCTTGCTGAGGTTGGATTATACGACAATGAGGGACGAAGTAATAAAAAAGAAAAAAGTAATTGCATTAGCTTGATGGCTTTTACGAGCGCTGTTGGCTGTTGTATTCCAAAGGGAAATCTCTGAAGAAGGTGCAGAGAGCTGCCTGGCAAACACTCAGTGCTATGAAATACAGAGAAGGCTTGTGCATATTTCTGTTTGTGTGTGTGTATATACTGTTTGTGGATTGACTTTTCCACCTTTTTTTGTCATTTTTTTAACACTTAAAAAGGCCATTTTCAAAGCATGGACTGTGATCTGTGTCTCTGGTGTGTTTGTGAATATTTCATGCATGCGAAAGTCATCTTTACGCCTCTGACTCTACATAAATATATGGATAGGGTCTCCATGTTTGACCTGTATGTATGATCTCATATGTGCAGTGTCCGTGCTGCTTGATGGAGCTTTAGTGGACAGGGTGCTGCCTGCTGCTGTCACCACCACGGTGGCCATAAAGGATAGGTGATGTGTCCCTTTTTTTAGAAACCATAAAAGAAGCCCTTCTTGCTATTAAGTATGCATCAGCGCGCCCCTTTCTCATCGGCTTTAAGAGGGGGACATCGGAGCACAGCGCCGTTAACCTGTGTTCTCAATCTCTCTGTCACATGAAATGAAACAAGCTCCCAGCGAACTCAAGTTTGCAAAGTCAATTCACAGTCATACCGCCCTGCTGTTCCTCTCTTCCCAGCTCCCGAGGGAGAGCCCTGTCTAAAATCTTGTAAACCTAAATAACTTCTTGGACTAACACTGCAGCAGCTCCGGCTGACTGCTGGGTGTGTGGTGCCTCTCGCAACAGACCCAGGTTCAGGTCAAGAGTTCAGGCTGTGGAGAAATACAGCCCTGAATTAGAGGGGAGGCTGAGGCTGTTTTTTTTTTTTTTATGTATAAGCTAAAGGCACCCAAATCCATTTTGTTTATTGTGTGCCAAAAACAATGGTTGTATTTTAAACACAGATTGACTTTTATTTTCTGGTTCAGCTCCAAAACGGACATGTTGGGAACACAATAATCACTGTAGATGAGTAATTAGAAATCGGAAAAGACATTCAGAGAATGAACTTTCCAACTTTTCTCCTGTTTCTTAAATCAAAACTCAACTGGTTATGAAACAGTCTGAATTTTATACAAATCTCTATAATGACCTACATAAGCAAACAAGACCATCAGAAAGAAGAGTTGATTGTTAGAGTTGTTCTTAATGCTTGTGACCGGGTCGGATTCCCACTTATCAGGGTGGGATAAGTCATAAAATTAAAACTACTTTCTATGGCGGAGAGTTAAGGATGGAGTGAGGGGTCTCAAAGAGGCACGGAAACAAAGTGTACTTGTTTCACCATTGTCATATTACAGTTATTAATCTTACATATCCACAAATAGATATATTCCCAGCTGTGTTTACAAGATCTTTAGACATGAGGCGGTGACGCTCATACTGTTTGTCATACTGTTACTGTGGACGCCATAATCACATAAATGAAAGCTGCCTGTAGCCGCTTCAACGATACAAACAATACAGATATAACTGCGTGAACTACACATCAAATCAAAAAATATATAGAGGTTTAGACGGCCAAGAAACTTTCAGATCATCGGCAACACAACAGCTCGTTAAATAAGAAAAATTACAGCCGCTACGTACACATCAGGTTCACTGAGCTAGATAATGATTCCTCGCGGTTGTGTGCGAGTATTTTGAAGGCGAATGTGCATGTTTCAGGAGGCAAGAGATTCATGGGAACGGAATGCACTGAAGAACATTTCTGTCCAAGGCAGCTGTGTCTGAGGCAGGGCGAGATGCTTAAGAGGAGTGTGGGAGAGTGAAATACTCCTCGGTAGCCAAAACAACACACACATGCTTAGGAATCCATCGCTCTCCCCTCACAATGACCGGAGGAAGTGATTCTCCTCCTCACTCGGACAATGATGATGAAGAAAACATGGGATCGAAATAAATAATCTAGGAAAAGTTAAGTTAAGATAAATAATTCTCACATTTTCGGAAACATTTTTGCGTAAAGCTTAAACTCGATCAGCAGGGTTTCCCCGTGTGTCTCTTCATTTTACAGTCCTACAGCCACAACAAAAGAATAATGATTAAACTTTTTAAATCGTGGCAAAACTTTCTCAATCACTTTCCCCTCCATTTCTCCCTTTTAATCTTGTGTGCTGCGGTTATACAGCTGAATAAAATCTAAAAATGACAGCCCATGGAGAGATCGACGGATAACAATAAAACAAGTTGGGGCTTTTTCAAAGGAATTCATGAGTCTACCTGCCAATATTCTTTCCAAATTGACTTGTTTTTCTCTTCCAACTCTTGTGATTTTGAACGAAGCCAATTGATTGCTGACTGACTGGCCTTCACAGAGAAAAATATTTTTCACTGATACCGTAATGGGATTGCTTACGCTGGTTGAAATCTGAAGTGCTGTTGAAGTAGAGGAAATGCAGCTTCAGTGAAATGAAAGCCAAAGAAAGACATGCCAGAATTTCTGAGACGATTGTGCGTTTGTGAAGTGTGATTGCAATCAGATGAACATTTCTCGCAAACTTACGTAGCTGTGGATAAAATGGCCTACCTCCACCTTTTGGTCATTTGCTTCTCTTAACACCCAGTGTCATTGAACGCTTCGTTTCTGTGCTGAAAAGGAGATGATGTGTTTTACATCTCAAAAGGGAACCAGCTGTCTTGGAGCCAAACGTGCCTTGAAAAAATGAACAGCACATCATAATGAGAATGTCCTGTACGAAGTGACTTCCACTCAGTGAAACATTGTATTTCTTAGAAAATAATGAGGCTCGTTCGTCACCAGTTATCAGCTGCTGTCCACGTAGTTCAGTCCTGTACCTACAACGAAAAAACTCCAAAATCCTCCAAAGCTTTTCACCTAATTTGACAGCACGATGTAAAGTTCCCGTCAATAGATGAAGACAAAGGAGCTAAATTAGTGGTTTGAAGTTTCAATCCTCCAGGACGAATCACACTTCTATCAATGAAGCACATTTTCATGGGCTTAGCTAGCAATGTAGAATCAGTTAGCTTCTAGTCCTATTATTTTCTGGTGAATCAAATCCTTAAGCTGTGAACACTGATATATTACCACTTTCTAAAGTTGTGGTGGCGGCAGTGTTGGCAAATAGTAGCTCATATAGCAGACATGGTGCATGGTCCTTTTAGCTCTGTTTTGGTCTCCACCAACTCCTAAGGGCTCTTTAGCTGCTTCCTGCTTCACTATGTTCACCAGCTGGTCACTAACTTTGCATGTCTGCTGTTTGGTGCTTAGTAGTTAGCATACAGTGAGTTGTTTTTGCTAACACTAAAGTCATGAGAGCTTTTTTTTGTTGTCTATTTTTTGTTTTTTTCGTCGAGAACAGAGTGGTGAGAGTGAAAAAAAACAACAAATTTGAGGCCCTAAAACCAAAACAATGAGCTGAAAGACGTTCCATAGGAGAGGAACTGCAACATTATCATACATTCTGAATCCTTTTAGCTCTGTTTTGGTCTCCACCAACTCTTGAGGGAAATGTTTGGCTCTTTAGCTGCTTCCTGCTCCACTATGTTCACCAGCTAGTCGTTAACTTTGTATCTGTATCTTAGCGGGTTAGCGTATCCAGTGAGTTTGTCATGAAAGCGGTGAGAGTGAACAAAAACTAAACCAAAAACCATAGTTAAAAACAAAACTGTCAATTTGTGACACCTTTCACATCATTCATAGTAATTTCAGCCATTGTTAAAGTAAAAATAAGGATTAAAGCAGCTTTAAAAACAAACTTTAAAAGTCATTAAGTGAAGGTGAAGTCGAGAACTCTGGAAAAAGTAAGAATAGGACTAATTCATTAAATTCACTCTGTGGTTATATGCTCAAAACAATTATAAAACCATGGTTATTGTTCCTTGGGTGGAGCTCAGAGAATACTAACCACCAGCTATTATATAAGTTTGTGGATGAATCAGAGGTCCGTGTTGTCCTCGGGCCAGTGAAGACGTGCTGTTCATCTCACACTGGTGTCATTAGTTCAAACTAAGTATCTTCCCAGTGGCGACACAATTTTCCTGCCTGGCAGCCTCACAACAGGACGAAGAAGTCATCACACAAAAAGGAAGCGCGTACACAAACATGCTACAAAGGAGAAAAAGTTCCTTCAGTGGGCCGTCAGCCTTGTTTCGTATACATGCACACATAAATACTTGTATGGGATCGAGATATGCAGAAGTTGGATGCTGACTTACATTCCAGACTCAGAGTAAATATTCCTGTTATGCTTCATTGTCTTGACCACCGACACTGAGCCACAAACCAAAAATAGTTTCTGGAAGACGTGTGATCTCTCTCGGGTGATTAAAACTTGATTTAAAGAAGATTTTAAAGAGCCTTTACATTTCTGAAATGTAATTTCTAAATCAAGCCTCAAAGTTATGTTCAAAGACTGCAGGAGTCATCAGTTTCCTCAAACAGAGCCCCTCCCTTCCCCTCATATAAATGTGATCTGCGCCACGGATTGTTGCAGATTAATACAAGGAAGTGCTTACTCATCAGATATCACAGGCACTAATGTGGCACTATATGAAAGGTCTGGATCAGAATGCTTGGAAGCCAGTGGAAAATAACATCAGCGTAGCAAGATGAGTTTCCACTGTTGATTAATGTGTAAATCCTCTTAGGTTGTGGTGTGTCGCTGCCAGCCATCTGACTAAAATACATACACAGTAATAAGTTTATGATCTGCCCTGCCATGCATTATGACACGTCACGTTGTATATACGTGAACACAGCTACTGTAAAAGAAAAAAAGAAGTATATCACTGAAGAACATACACCAAACTGTTCTCATGAACGCATTGTAACTATACATGTATGGTCGACGCAGCAGAGATACAAAACTTGTATTTATCAGCTTCTTAGTTAAAATGATTTTTCCTTGAGTGTCAAAAGTGTCAGAGGCTCAGCAAAGCTTTGCTATGTTGGCAGCTTCTTACGGCTTTACGCTAAAATACACACAGCACAAGCCTTCAAGTGCCTGAATTCCAGTTTTAAGCCTTGTAAAAAGGGCCAAAAAAAAGCAGATGAAAGAGAAAAAGACGGGACGGCAAATCTAGCAGGGTTCATCCACGATGGATTTAGAAGGCAAATATTAGGATACGGGCTGAGGATGATGGTGCTAAATATTTTGTGTGGATATTCAGTGTTTTTGACCATTTTCTTGTAGCGGAAAATTGAAGAAGAGTTTACGCAGCAGTTTTATCCTCAGGAGCGTGAAAACAAAAAGACAAGGAAGCTCTTTAAGGTTGGCAAACCAAGCACATACTTATATTTCATGAGACTGTGGGATAACGTGGACCTTTAACCCCGTAGACGGGCCAGAACTGGCTGCAAGAGATCGATGTTGACATGATCCTGTTTAAATCGATCTAAAAATATAAGCCGTGATAGCTGGAGCATTCATTTTTATGTCTTTCTGGTCAACACATTGTAAACTCGCAAAGATGTCATTACATTACGTGCAGTGCAATGCATGAATTGGCGCCAGTAGAGCAGAGAAGCTGGTGGGTTTTCACAGTTTTAATAACTTTATCAGCCATTATGATTAATTGACTAATGCAGCCTTTTAGCTTAGATTGTAGAGATTGTTGGGATATTAAGCCTTTTGAGATAATCTAGGAAGTGACATCACAATAAGCCAAAATACTACCAATGGAGGCTCCGAGATCGCTGATAAAATTATCTTGATGATACTCCAATAAATGACATCACAGTGAGGGAAAAATACTAATGTAGGCACTGGCGGTTTATTTATTTCTAATGCAGAGTTCAAAGGGTTAAATGACCAAGTTATTCAAGATAAATGTTGTGGAATAAGTCGATTATAAAGTATAAATTACAATCACAATAAAGTTTAATTGCAGACTTCACAAACCGTTTTTATGTTGCTGTGCTGAGCCCTGAACCACGATGAACAACACTGATTTGCAGATATATATACCTCGCCCCGATGCTCTTAAAAGAATTATAGCGCATCCTATAGAATATCAGAATCACGCTATAGCTGCCTGAACAAACATCCAACCACAGAAGGAAACCCTGCACTCACTTTATGGAAGGGAAGTGAGGAGAGGCATCAATGGATAATGGATAAATGGGGAAGGATACATTTGTACATCGCTCTCCAACGTACACACAAAAACTCAGAGACGAGTAATGTCGGTTATATCCCTCTCTCTGCGTTTCATTGTATCAGCGCTGACACCGAAGCTCTTAAAAGCTTTCCATTTTCTTTCTGCATAAATTGTGCATATGCATGATGCAGAGGCTGCGAGTGATTTGATAAGCTTTTTTCCTTTTTTTTTTTTCATGACCCACTAAATTTCATGATGGGCTGGCATGACATATTTTCACAACACATGCATGATGCATTGACAGCGCCGACATAAGCGCTCGCTCACGCACGGACGCGCGCGCTCGCCGAGGCTTCCTGATAGATGCGTTAACGCGCGCAAGGCAGGGAAGTGCCGCACACAGACCATAAAAGCTTTCCACATCCTTGGTGGTTCCGTCAGCATGACTAAGTGTGTTCTATCTCACACTGTTCTCCAGATAGAGCCATGATTTCCCCTGGCATCACACACTCAGCTCCCAATCACTCCACACATGTCAGACCTAATAGCATCTGCTCCGACACACATGCACACCCACATGTGCTCGCAGCCACACACACACACACACGCACACACACCTGTAAATACTACACACAGCAAGGGCACACATATTTGAAGGCAATCATATACCCTCCTACACACAAACACGCTGGAGGGCTGTGAGTCTACCTCTCACCAGCGATGTGCTGCTGCAGTGGATGTGGGTTTGTGGGCGACTGCGGGAGGAGAGGAGTGGTGTAACCTAAAAAAATCAAGACGGACTGGCTGGAGGCCAAATGAGGTAAAGGGAGTAGGGTGAGAAGCAGAGTGACAGAAAGCAGGCGGAAAGGATGGTTTTTGTGCATCTTCACGCAAAACAGAGATAGCGTGAAATATAGTGGGAGAGAGGGAGGGAGGGGAAAAGGATGAGAAATTTACCCCACTAAAAGAAAGAAAGAGTCGGGAGTGCATTAGGAACCAACTTGGCTGAGTGCTTCACACTGCAGCCTTTTAATTTCCTCTTAAAATCCTTGCTGTCAGTTTTAGCGCACAATCTGATTAGGTGAGCCGAACTCCACTTTTGTGTACCCGCCTGTGTGCGAAGAGCGTCAGAAAGTACAAGAGTTGGAGTTTTTGGGATGTGATTAAACGCACATGAATCCGTGTGTCGGTGAGCGCTCATGCACACATGCACAGGCTCGCCTCTGGATTTAGCAAAGCAAACGGGTGTAAATACAGCAGGAGTGGAGTCAGCAGCAGGAGCAGACGCGAAAGAAAGGAAAAAGAGTTAGACAGTGCCTTAAGGAGCTTAGATGGGGGAAAAGTGGAAGATGCGAGGGGGTGAGGGGGGTGAGGGAGGAAATCGGTGGGGATAAAGGGAAAAGAAGCAGGGCTGGAGGGACTGAAGGAAATGAAGAGAGGGGAGAGTTAGAGAGGAAAAAGAGCGGGTGGTGGTGTCAGTATGCTATGACTTGCCTCTTCCAAAACAGGAATTAATCCAATAATCGCTTGGAAATGTTTTGCATATTTCTTCATTCTTCTCATGCACATAACAGACCATCAACTGGTACAAGTATACGTGAGACCTGTCAGGACCCCTGAGACACGCACACACACAGGAAGACAAATCCCATTGCTGTAGGGTTATACTGCACATGTGATGCCACACAGAGCTGGAGAGCCAGAGTCTTTAAGTTTATCTGCCGCTTATTTCAAGTGTCGCTCTGAGTGTCACAAATGTCAGCAGCTCCGCTATAGGCTTTGCCTCCATGTCAGCTCATTAGCACTTGACGCTAAAGCACACACACTTCAAACCCTCCAGAACCAGAGTCAGTAAATTAACTGCCAGCAATGCAGAAGAGAAGAGAAATACTTCTCATCCATGTGATGTGATCCATTTATCACCATCTCTCCGTTTCCTTTGCTCTTTGTCCTTGCAGTCTCTTCTTCTGGGGTATCGCTTACCACTTATTTTTATTCAGGAGTGTTTCTTTAATCAAACACTGACGGCTGTGCGCTCTTCAGGTGCTGGGGAGCTATTAGTTAAAGACAGAAACACACACTGGAACGCAAACATGTAGGCACAAGGGCTGCAAGGTGACTTTACAGACGGTCTCATGATAGAGCAGACTGTAAGTACACACAGCCAGACACATCGTTAACGACAAAATTAAGTGAAATTGCAAATATCACAAGAGAACCATCTAGATAAGAGCAAAAAAGCCTCGAGTCGCCATAAGAATGACTCATTCACTGTCTTATCTAGAGTTAGATAAGAAGATTGATAACGCTCTCGGGTCTGTACGAGAAATATGAAGCTGGAGCCAGCAGCAGGTTAGCTTAGCTTAGCATAAAGACTGGAAAGGGGGAAACAGCTAGTCTGGCTCAAAATCCACAGAGCAGCACCGCTGAAGCTAATTAACGCGTTATATCTCATTTGTTTTTATCTGTACAAAAACAGAAGTGTAAAACTGATGATTTGCTTTTAGAGGTGCAATATGTAAGAATTTTTGGTGAATAGAAGGTGAAGGAAAAACAGTTTTGACGTTTTGATGTCTATGTAGGCTCAGTGCTGCAAAGCCTGTTCAGCATGCTAACCAGTTAGCCCCTGCCTGTCCCGGTCCAAAGCGCCAACCCTTCGAGCTAACAGAGCTAACGGCTACAGTTAGCAGTTACTCTATTATGCTGCCCCCTATTTGCTCAACAGGTGGCCAATTCTTACATACTGCACCTTTAAGTATATAATATGTAACATTCCAACATTTATAATATCGAAAAGCCACTTGATCTTTGCGATTTATTTTGTGGAGTAAAGCCAAGTGAAATATGTCATTTTACTCAAGGTAATAGTGAGTTTCATCTGGTTATGTCGGCGATTGTAACTACATATAACGTGACTACAAATTTAATTCATTACTTTGTCCCATGACCCCTAGCAGCAGAAATGAAATACTGTGTCTGCCTTGCATCTGCTTCCAGCCAATAAACTCTATAGCTTAGCTTAAGCTAAGCTAACCGGCTGCTGGCTCCAGCTCAGTATTTACCATACAGATGTGACAGAGATATTCTCATCCAACTCTTGGCATGAATAAGCGTGTATCAAAGCAAGTTCATTCACCTCACCAAGTCAGTCATAGCTGATGTTACACACCCTGATGTAAGACAAAAATCCTGTGCAACACGCATTCCAGCTTCTTAATTTTGTCTCTACAAGGGGATGTTAGACTGTCACAAATTTACCTAAATTACACACTAATGAGCTGCAATACACACCTCGAAAGCAGCAGGTGATGAAACATTCACTGCTACAACAGACTGTACCCGAGGTGGAAGACATTTCAGTTCGAACATCTGATTGTGTAAAGACAAATATAAATCTAGAGTGTAGTACCTCAAAGCTGCAGTCTTGTAAGAAAATCAAAGTAAAACACTATTACCAAGGTCTGCCAATTATAAGACACGAATGCCTTTGCTTCTGAGCAAAGAGCTCTGCTTAACGGCTGCCTAGGGAATTAACTCTCTTCCCTGCAGTTTCAGCTGTGCCACATTCTGTCTTTTACAGTGCTGGCACTTGTCGGCATTTTCTCTCCCGAAATATCCACTCTCCTTGCCCAAGGGAAGCTTACCTTTCCCCGTAATGTGTGAGAAATCATTTTGTGACGGAGGAGCTCTCAGCGTACACAGCAGACAGAGGAAATAATGAGAAAGGGTAATCCAGAGGTCAAAGATCAAATGGGGTGAGGCAGGGGTTCAAACTGAGTGCGATCATGTTGTGGCCAATTAGAAGAGTTGACTGACGCATTACAGAAGACCAGTCAATATGAACATTAGTGTCATACATTTCAACCAGTGTTGCAGTGAATAGTAGAAAAAGAAACAGAGGGTAATGCAGTGCAACACACACACATCCGTTTGACCTACATCGTCCATGATTAGCTATGCACAAATAGGACTTCCTCTCCTCCGTCTTGCCATGAGCGAGAAGAAGATTATAACTTAGCTGCCCCTGCCACTGGCAAGCTGAACTGGAGCTTGGACTGGGGCTGGTCTCCTCCCAGATTTGGGGGTAGATTGGGGATTTCAAAGTCAAGAAAGTTCAAAGCCTTGGCTGGGGAACGTTCAAAAGAACCACAGCCAGCCATGAAGTGGGAGAGGAAAGGAGGGGGAGAGCTAGCTACTTACAGTAAACTCTCCCACAGTCTGCACAGAATGTGGTGGCAGAAAGAGGAGGAGGGGGTTGTAAAAAAAAAAAAAGGGTAAATGCTAGTGAAAATAAGCCGCGCGCTCCTGTGGGTTAATTCGCCGAGAGGTGCTGAGCAGGTGGAATTTCGCTGACATGTTGATGCAAAGCTCAAAACGAGAGCCGGAGTTTTGGGAGCGCAAATCATCAATAATACAGAATGTGTTTTCTTAACTGAAATAAAACTGATGTTGTATGTCGAGAACATCACTGCTGTTGTTGTGCTCGCTTTGAAACCCAACAAGATGGGTTTTTGTTGCACATGAATTGTTAACAGTGTCGCTAACAGATTCTTACATCCACATAGCCCAAATGTGAGACCATTAAAATGTACTATCTCCCAGAAATGGGACAGGAAACCACAATCATGCACCTTTCTACAGTTTAAAAACATCCGTTGTAGTGCTTTCTCAGGTGTCCATGTATCACTGAGTGCTACACCAAGGAAACATCCTTGCACCCTGGAGACAGAAAACACCAATGCAGGTTGCTTGATCTGGATGATTTTGGAGATTTACTGTATGAAACGCACAGGATCGTCACTTCAAGTTGGAGATGCACTTTTTAAAAGGTAGATGATCTACATAATGATTATGCAGTGTCAGCTTTCACCCATTACATCTGCAGATAGTCACAGCAGTAGCACATTCAGTTGGGACTTGGCACGGGAACCTGAGGGCGGATGGTTCGGGACCAGCACGGACCCATAACTGCTTGGGGCACCTGACTATGTGGCAGCCACCTCTCCATGACATCTCTCCATACATTAATGCATACGTATTGGTCCTGTCTGTGCATGTGTGTGCGTACTTCGGGCCTATGTGTGACTGCAAAATAACAACAGTGGGTGAAAAAATGGAATTTCCTAAGAGGATTAATAAACTATGTCTTCCTCTTCTTCTTCTTCTTAAAGATATCTCTTGCAGACTGCGGGGCAAATACCAGAGCCTGCGTCTCTACATCTGAAATTCATGTCAGGGCAGTATGTGAATTTTTAGTGTCTTAACAAGCACAGATTAACATTTTACAGCTGCTCACTCTTGGGTTTTGCTGCCTGTGCAGACACATGATTATAGAAAACAAACTGAATCAAGAAGTATTTGCTATAATCACTATCATATCATCCCCAGTATATTACCTTTGCTTGAGCATTGTGTCAGTGTAGCGACCTTCTCTGGTGCACAGATTTAAACTGTTAATTGCAGCAATATGAATGCTCATTTGCAAGGTGACTGTCAGAAAGGCTAAACCAGAGTACAGTAATAAGTGGGTTCTTGTTTGCCGGTAAACAACAAGTGAGAGGTAACAAACTGGACACATTAATCCAACAAAAATATTCTATAAATTTGACTTACGCTCATTTAAAATCAGTCAAAAGATAAACACATACATGGTCAAAGTTTTTAGGCCAGCGGATGCGGCATGCTGCTTTCTGTCTTTAGTGGTGGAATTAGCTCCAGCTAGTGCCTCTCTCTGTTGTTTTTCACCCTGATTCAGCAGTCCTGGACTTTACGCAGAGCCACTGAAAGCTCAGTGGCCACAGGGAATGCCAGCTCATCGACTATTATAATGACGGCCTCCCAATTGCTCTCCGCCTCTCTCTGCCCTTCTCACCAGCACACCATCCCAATTGTCTCTCCCCCCCCTCTCTCTCTCTCTCTCTCCCTCTCTCTTTCTCACTCTTTCTGTTGGCGATCTGTCTCTCTGTCTTTCTTGCTGAACAAAGGCTGGCGTGAGTCTGTATGATGCAACTGGGGCAGCACTGAAAGTTCACAGTCAACAGAAATGCACAGAATGAACATCCCCAAGGTGGGAATGGATGGATTAAAGATTTTGCTGTTTGGCAAACTGCAGACAAAGATATCATAATGAATGCTGCAGGCTATAATACGAGAGCCTCTTTGTGAGAATGGCAGGAGCTCCGAAGCTCGACAGTAAATCGTCAGTATTTCTCAATCAATTCTTGCAGATGGTGACTTACCTTGCCCTGGTCAACGACATACAAAAGAAGCAGAAATTCTTGCTGATATGATCTTATCGCATGCTTTGCAAACTGAAAAGGACACGGACGACTAACCTTGAGTTTATCGAAGCGCTCAGTGAGCGAGGACACCTGGTGCTCTCGGTGGCGCCCCACCAGCTTGCAGAGGGCACAAATGAGCTGGTCGTCCACCAGGCAGTACATGTTGACCTTCTCGTTCTCGTGCTCCAGGCAAGTCAGGCCGCGGATGTGCGTGTCGGGCAGCGGCTCCACCAGGCGGTGGCTGGTGAACGGCTTCTTGTTGGGGTGTGTCGCGCGCAGGCATCGGTCGCAGTACGACACCTCGCACGTGACACACGTCTTGACGGCCTCACGCGGCGGATCCTGCTCGCAGAACTGGCAGCTGATGCGAGGATCCATTTTAGCAACGACAGCCGGGCTGTGGTTTGCGTTGGTGTGGTTGGTGTGATTGGTGTGGTTGGCGTGTGAGTGGGAGTGGCTGGAAGTGGCCGGGCTGCCGCGGGCGCTGCTTCCACTGCCGCCACCACCGCCGCCGCCAATTGTTCCAGCTATTGTGCCGCTAATGGTGGCGGTGTAGGGCCGCTGCTGCTGCAGGCGGCGGCTCTCGGTGGGGGAGTTGGGGCCGCTAAGGGAGGCCTTTTGAAAGCGGTCAATGATGTTCTGCAGCGTCACATTGCGCTTAAGGCCCTCCAGGCCGCGGTGATTCAGCGTGATGACGTAACGACAGGTGGGGCACTGAAAGGCCGAGATAGATTCGAGGGGCTTGCTGGTGGAGCAGTGAGACACCAGGATGCGGTGGGCGCAGTTAAAACACAGGCTGTGAGCGCAGGGCAAGAGGAGGGGATCTTCAAACAACTCCAGGCAGATCGGGCAGGTCAGCTCAGACTCCAGTGTTTCCATCTTCAGTTGAACCAATCTAGAGGTGACATCAAATCCCACGGAAGCTGGCCAATCACCTGCACGAAGAAGAAAACAAGAAATGTGTGAGTATTTACAATAAACACATAACAACTTTTATATATCGGTTCAGCTCAACAGTGGACTGGGCCTCCTTGTTGAAGCCTTCAAACACATGATCCCTCTGTAGAGCTGCAGGAGAAGGACAGGAATGACTGTGAGGAAAAAAACAGACACTGGCTGACCGGAGGGGAAGAAGTAAAATTCAACGGAGTGAAGAGAAAGATGCAGAGCAGAGGAGGAGGAACTTGAAAAACAAAGGACCTTTGACTGACTCTTGGACAGCTCAACTCTTCATTTTCTTTCTTTCTTACTTTCTTTCTCCAGCGCACCACTGACTTTGCCTTTGTTTTTTACCATTTCTATGGTAATTTCAACTTGACTAAAGCAATAAACACTTAACTCCAAGGACATTTCAACTTTTTAAGCATCATCCCAACAACAATTCCAAGTGGGACAGCAGGAACAAGACCTGAGCTGAACTAGAAAATTGATTTCAGATCCTCCCCCTTTGTCTCCAAGCCCTTCAAATCTCAGCACCTCACAGGCTGCACATCAAGCTGTCTCCCCCGGGTGGCCTTAAAACCAGTGACATGAGAAATCACCAATAACCTGCCCCCAGCTGCGCTGATTCAGTGGCGAGCAGCGCAGCTCCCAGTGGCTCACTATCCTTTAAGAGAAACAAAGCAGACACCGTGAAACTACAGTATTAAACCAGACGACCCTGAATAGCTGACAGTGACAATTTCCTTAGGTGGAGTTGTTCCTGACAGACTGCCCTCATCTCGCTCTGTGCAAGTCAAGCAGGATTTACTGATGACTGTGTTTTACCGTTTATGACTAATCAAAAAGTGCTTTTCACCTTCCGGACAGGGCTTAAACTCCTATGAGTGACCTTTCTGAAGCTTAGGTCAGTGTGTACAAAGAGATGCTGATGTTCAGACACTAGCAAAACATTTAACTCACAGGTGAAAACATGTTATCAGGAAAAAGGCTTAAGATAAGGCTTCCTTCAAGGGTACAAAGTGAGGATGTGCTGAGCATGAAATGAGTGAGCATGACTGTCCATAACGAGTGTTTATCAGTAGGTTTATCCACCCGTACGTTCACATTCACATCGGTTCAACACCTAGTACTCAACATAAAGCAACTTTAAACAAAGTCTGTCCAAACCGGCATTTCACTTTAGTCCCAAAAACTGTCCCGAGTGTATTTTAATCTGCACATTTTCTCAGAGCACCCATGTCTTCAATTGTTTTTGACCGACCAACAGTCGAAAAGCTTGAAGAAGACATATTATGCTCATTTTCAGGTTCATAGATTCTCTTTCGGTTACTACTAGAACAGGTTTAAATGCTTTAATGCTCAAAAAACACATCAGTTTTCTCATACTGTCCAGCACAGTCCCCTCTGTCTGAAACGCTCTGTTTTAGCTCCTGTCTCTCTAAGGCCCTCTGATTGGTCAGCTCACACACGCCTGAGCCAGCACCCCTAACAACAACAGAGCAGCTGTGCTAAATCAATTCTTACGTGCCAAACTAGCTGCTAGACATTGAATTATGCAAATGTGTGACATGGTGATGTAGTGCGATGTCACAAAGTCCCTGAATTAAAGGCGGGGCTACTGATGTGGCGTTTCAGGAGCAGTGTTTTCTGTGGGAGAGAGGAGCTTCGATAGGTGCGGACTTTGACCTTTTGACCTTTCAAGATCTTTTACACAAGAACATATATAAAACCCTGAAGGAAAGGAAAGAAAATCGAAAAGCATCATAGGAGCCATAAGTCAATTACCAAAACAATCTATTACAAATGGTTGCAGCTCTGCACGTTGCAGCTGACATGTGTCGAAGCTGAACCATAATCAGTTACGCCTGACTCCATTTGGACAATAAAATTCACAACTTGTTGTCAAAACGTGTTGAAGTGCAGCCTTGTCCTCCTACTGAATCTATTAAATTGCTCACATTTAGCTATATTGAGTTAGCTCTGCCATCCACAGCCCATTTGTAACAACTTATTGTGCTGTGACACTTCCCTGACTCGGTGGTGTGAATTCAGCCACACTGAGAAGTGAGCAATACACAAGCACCCATAATCTAAGGACAAGCTGAAGACAGGACTATATAAAGACAGAAGCGGAGCTCAAAGGCTCAAACTCATTTGCACTAACAAAAGTCTCCTCCCTTCTGCTGCTCCAGAAACTGAGCCCAGACACTGAGCTGTGTTCAAAGCAAACATGATTTGAGCAGCAGCTAAATGCTTGGGAAAGGCACTCAACTGAAGAAAGTAGTTATATGCATGCGGCAGCTTTGTTACAAAATTCATTATCTGGAAAAGAAATAAATAACCGCTCGCAGCCAATCATGCAGATATTACGCTGATAAAAGGCAACGGGCATTGTGCGGGTGTGCAAATAACCGTGTATGTGTGTGTGTGTGTGTGAGGGTCGATAGAGGTATAATGTCCTCCTCCAATATTCACCTTGGTTGCTATTTATCAGATGTTTTATGTGGTTGTTATCACACAGCCTGACTGTGTAAGGGATAAACAGAGAGAGAGAGTTCTGAGGCGAGCCACCACAGAGTGAGCGAGCATTAGGTTCTGCTTCATCACACCAACAATAGGTCTAATTTATCTCCACTGTATCAGATAGCCGATAACCAGGGGCGGACGAATGGAAACAGGATGTGGAGGGGGGGAGGTGATGAGGGGAGGCGAGAGCAACCTTCAAGACCTTTTGATGACAAGCAAGGCCAGTTTGTGGACTCAAGGTACGAACATGACACCAGCAGTCCAGACCTGGAGCTCGTAGTGACAAGGAAGTGTTTGTGTTTACGCTGCTAGCACAGGAGCTTTGCACCAGGACCTAGCTGTTTGGCATGCTAAATATGCCTTGTCACACAATACAAAGACTTTTTCAAGCAAAATTCTTACATATCACACCTTAAATACTTGTAATTCCCAAATTGTACTGCTTTGTAAAACAATCTGTAAAATTAAACGAATAAATGATGATGATGAAGTTCTCTGTCACGGTGCAGCTTGAGGCTGAGACACAGTTCAGCTCCATACGATGGCTGTTTCGGCTGTTTCTTTAAAACACGTCAACAACAGGAAACAAGGCACACATTCATTAAGCTCCTCAGGATACACATTGATTCAAGATCATGGGGTCATTGTGCGAGTACTGTTGAACTTTGCTCTGGAATCAGGAGAAACTGATGCAACAGGGAAAAACAATGTCTTTTTCATCACGTCGCAGCAAATGAACGCCAAGAAAGAAAAAAATAACTCAATCAATACTTTGTTACTGCACTCCAGAAAAATGATTTTCTGCCTCTCTGTTCATCACTGTTTGGCAAATAAAACACGGGAAGTCACACAAATCCCTCAGTTCTCGTCTCCCTCACATAAATAAACCATATGTCATCACGACAAATATGCTGTGAGATTGTACATCTGTCTAGACAGCGGTATCCGAACAAGAACACAATCAACGCTACATATACACAGACCGAAACAGAATCAAATCTCTCAATTATTAAGCCCGTCATACCAATATAGACAAGGCCACGATCCATATCCTGGATTTGTGCAACTGTCCAGTTCAAATGTTGATTGAATCAGCAGTCTGACTTTATTCCTGAGGACAGAGCCTCACAGTGCTGCTTATGCTGATGTTAATGTGACTGTGTTTAATGGAGCATGCCGTTATAATTAACACCAAGCTTTAACACACCATCACCAGGCCCATTAAGCTTTAGCTATGTCACTCTGGGGAAACAGCGGCGGCTATGACGGGAGCCACTTAGGGACCGGATCGCTAGCTTCATGGTTAAGGCGTTTGTTCTGCAGACAGGCTGACACACACACACACTCACATAAAAATACATACACACAGCCAGAGCTGCGCATTTACAGGCACAAACTCTTTCTGTCTCGTTGTCTCTGTTCATCTTCCATTCTTGTTAAGGTGAAGTGTCCCATCTGGACGGAGAACAGCTTGAGCTGGTGCTTGAAGAAAAACACACACACACACACACACACACACACACACACACACTGTAGCAGCATGTTTAGGTCTCACTCACACATGAAAATACAAAAACGAAAACAGGGACATCATTGATGATTCATTATTAGTCCTGTCTGAATAAAAAGAGCCAGATAAATAATATCCTTTGGTGCACACACTCAGACACACTTTTAACAGGGTGCTAGGACACATTTATAAGCAGAAAGACATTTCAGCTTTGTTGCTACTGTGAATGGCTTTGATAACTTACTGAGGCACCATTCTTTGAGTAAATCCCTTTTCCGTTTTTTGCTTTGCCAATAGGGACCCACAGAGGACTTGCATGAGCCTTATGCAGCAGGGCAGCATACAACCATGCATCTGATGCCTGGTCTTAGTAGGCAATTCTGGAGAAAGACGGATGATTGTGGGGGTTATAGTAAAAAAAGTATAAAATGCTTCAAAGGGTCGTCGATATACCTGGGTGGACCGCCCAAGTGAAATACATGTTTGGGAATTTGCGCATTTGGAACGAGGCAGGACTATGTGTCAGTGGGGTTCAATAGGAAACAGTTCAATATCAATCAAGCTACTGTGGAGGTCAACAGTTCAAAATGGAGAAGAAGATAAATTGCTGTCAAAAAACATTTCATGAATTTTAAATATTTACAGCCTTTGGGTGAAGTGCTGTGTATGGATAAAAATAAATGAGCCAAATGCAACCCAGTGTATGTGTGTAGAGGCAGTTTTATGCTTCAATTAGATCCAATAAATGTGGCAGTGGTACTGAATTCCACCAGCAGTTTATGAGACATGACCTTGGGGAATTCCCCCAAAAATAGAAAACACTGATGTCACGGTTTCTGTCATTTCATAATGCTGCAAACACTCAAACAATAAAGGAGGCTGTTTATTTAAAAGCACAGTCACAGTCCCCTGGGCGTAGGGTTGCATGTGTATGAATATGCTGTGTTGACGCATGCATCAGTCTAGAGGAAACGCATTTGTGGAACAAAGATGATTATCCTCGTATAAACAATCCACTTGTAAAAAACCAAATTGCTCCCCCCTGAGTTGTAGTGGCACAGCTGCGGAGCCAAAAACGGGAGCTTAATGGACACTTGATGATGCTGGGATGAAGGCGCAGCAGTCGAAACGAATCACCACACCTAGACCTCTGAACTAAAGATACAAGTGCACTCCCACCGCGGCAGTTATATTTATATGTTTTCAAAGGAGCATTGTCAGGAGCACAAAAGCTGTAATTCTTGTGTTCCTGGTTACTAATGTTCGTCCTATATGTGCACTAAAAGGAGACATATTGTGCCCATTTTATCCTTTAAATTAATTCTCAGCTGAGTCAAAGTGTTTAAAATCTTGGACTATATCCAATTTTCTACACTGCATTTTTATATACTGAATATCAATGATAAACTGTATAATACACACTATCTCTACGCTATTTTCCCTAACTGGTATCTTATCTGATCTACTCCAGATAAAACAAAACACAGAAACACTTTTTTCTTTTTAACCCTGAGAAGCTGAAAATACAGAACACATAATGTGATGGACGAAAGCACTAAATCCTTCTTTCTATACTGAAAGCATTTCACTTCAAAGGTACGAAGCGAGGACATGCTGAGGTGCAACCAGAGCCAGATGTCCGACATCTATCAAACGGACATGTTCCCGGTGTGAAAAGCAGAATAAAAGATCACTTGCAGGAAAGGCTAGTGCAAGGTAGATCATACGGATGTTAACAAGGCGCATGCATGTATCCACATGCGGATTCCTAACCTAAAAAAACACACACTGACACACACACACACTGACTTGTCCCTTGGTCACTCCTCCAGTATCAGTGGCCTTCATCAGTGGGAAGTGACTCAATCTCAACACTGCCAGGACCTACAGTGAATCACCAGTTGTCGTTGTCAGGTCGACAGTGTATCTGCCATCGCTCATCCCCCCCCTGACCACCGCCCGATCCCTCCACCCGCACTCCCACCACTCAATCTCCCCTAAGTGTACCTGGAATCAATCCATCTCACTGGACACTGTCAATCACAGGCTTATCACAGTGGAGGAGGAAGAGCAGAAAATCACATAGTTGAGCTTTTAAAGGCAGCAGAGAGCAAGACAACAGTAAACAACAGCAGCAGGGGGTTGGGAACTGCCTTTTGCAAGGGCTTTGGAAAACACACCCTGAGACATTGCCATGTTTATACCTGTGGGGCATAAAGCCGGTGGAAAAACACACATAATCTTATAATGGGGGAAATGCTCCCACTTGTCACTACTGAAATTGGTTTCTGGGAGCAAAGTGCTTATAAGGGAGTGGGTTAAACATAAATGAGACATCACTTATGTAACAGTTTAAACAAACCGTTTTCAAGAAGCTTCCAATATCCTGCAAAACATTCCTGGAGATTAAAGTACTCGTCAGAACTCCAACAGCCCATTTGCCCATCACCTGTATTGCTCTGGACAAAGCTTTCTTGCTGAGAGTTCGGCGCTGAATGAATTAAACAAACTAGATATAGGCCTAACGCGTTATAGGCCTTTACAGGTGTTTTCCCTTGCTTCCAGTCTTGAAACTAAGCTAAGCTAGGCTACCTAACCTCTGGGTGTACTTCTCTTTTACCGTGCATATCAATCCTCTCATCTGACTTTTGGCAAGAAAGCAAGAAAAGAGCATTTCCCAAAATGTTGAACTATTCCTTAAAACAGTACGCTAATAACCCATTTGCTAACTGCTAACGCGTTACAGACACAGCTGAAAATGGGCAGTGCTAGCTTGACTTAATTGGTTGAGAGAAAGAGTTGCTAGCTTGTTCCAGTTCGTACCGCTAGCGACAAGTTTGTATCGCTATATAGACAGATAGATAAAGATATATAGATATACATGGACTTATATCAACAGTCTACATCCAGTGACTACTCCATTGGTGTTTCAAATGACATACCAGACAAAAACATAAAACGTTTTGCGCTTCAATGTTTAACACCAGTACGAACGAGTACAACAGTTGTTTGCTTTGGGTCTGCTGGAGGCCAGCTGCATTCACACTAGCCATCGTGTTGACTCTCCGGTGTGGTTTGGGGCCGAACAAAGGTAGATGCTATTCAACTGACAAGCCCAGCCTGTAGTCTGTGACCTCAATCTGCTGTGGACCTGTTTTTTTTGCAGTGAGCATTCCACAAATATCTCTAAACAGGCAAAAGGTTAAAGCTTCTAATAACAAATTAAGGGCTTTCCCTGCTAGCTCGCTCATGTGAAACACTAACACATTACTAATTAAAAGGCTGCCTGGGAGAAAACAGAAAAATGAAGCTTGAAATTTTTATGGAGCAAGAAAAATGTTCAAACACGGCACTTCAAAATGGCGGCTTCTCTCTGTAGCTCGCGCTCCATCTTTTCCAAAACAAGGTGCTTTCATTTGGCACCTCATGAGGTGAATCAAATACCAAACCTTGAGTCAACACATGTTTTTTTCACAGAGAAAAGCCGGCCAACAGACCTTACACACATTCTGGCGAGGCACGGGTACGAATCAATGGTGCACACATTAAAGAGACTAATAAAAACACCCTAACGCGGCACTGCTGCATGAACTCTTTCATTAGTGGCTGTGTTGGCAAACATAGCTCTAAAGCCCTGGCCCTAAAAATGCCATTTAGCCTAATCACCTCAGCTGAGCATTAATACCAGAAATAAATGGGACATTGTTCGAGCACATTCAGAGGAATTCGGTCGCATTAGTTGATTGAAATGCTGGCATTTTCTTGGGGGGGGATTTATTTCAGCAATTGGGGTTAAAAATACCCACAAGCATAAGACACATGTCAGGACCAGGCAACGCTGAGATTTGCCAGACACTGAGTTATATAGTTATTTACTGCTATGGTTTTGGAAAACGGAAATGCAGCTGCCCCCAAAATGAGAGCCCTCCAAATGACCAGAACACACCAAACTGTACATGTGATTATATAAGTGGGATCAAGCTGCACATTTAACTTGCTGTTGTACATTTCCGGGCAAGTCTTTGACAGGAGCCATGTGTCCCAGCTGCTTCACGGGATAAAAAGGGAATTCTTCAGCATATTAGCAACTGGCCAGGGTTCCTTTGGCCACCCCCGTCATTCCCACTGTTTTTCCTTCATCTCTTCCTCTCTTCTTCCTCTACTCTCACTCTTCTTCCTGCCTCCCTCCGCTCTCTCTTTCTCCCCAGCAGCCCTCAGAGCGGGGCTGGTTTCACCGAACATGTGATTCCTATTCATAGAATGTAAACACCAATGCAGCCAAGCCGGTGTTTCCATTTCACATCCAGTGCAGTTGAGCTGGCTGGCTTATATGCTTAACCCTCTCACCGCTTACACTGGAGACGGCTCCAATTACATAACCAATTTTTATATAAATCTAGAATGATATGTTGCATCAGTACATCTGCAAATGCTGATTATGTTATGTATGAGTTTCAAATAATTCAGTCTCAGGCGGCCTGCAATACTCTTTTAATGGAAATATTTCACTTTTTTTTTTTTTATTTCAACAAAAGTCACTTTTCCAATTACCCAGCAAGCATCTGACAGTCTTCAAGGTCAGCTTGCCCTCTTCCACAACATCAGTGGAGTATGACAAAGGCAGCAGGCAGAGCTGTGACTCACTGTCCCAGTCCCTGGTTACCAGTGTTACAGTAGCTCTTGATGGGGAAAACATAGGCCGGGTCTCTGGGGACGAACTATCTCTGTTCGCCTCGTTGTGCCTCACAGAAACACCCAGTATTATGTAACACATAACAGAGCATGAAATTCTGTATGATGAGACTGGCACAGTAGGGTACTGGTGTGTTGGTCCAGTTATTGATGTACTGGATGTCATCCGAGGCAAGTTTTTACATGACTCAAAACTGTGTTCACATCGCCCAACTATATGAAACAGAGGATGTTCTGCATGTCTTGGTACTGAATCTTGTGTTTTGGAGCTGCAAATATATATTGCCATGGCCCCGTTCTTTATAAAACTAGAATGGCACTCGGTAAGGCCCAATAGATACCAGCCACCTAATTATGCCAGATATTTTTCATCAAGATCCATGCAGATCCTGAGAAACTCCTTACCAAAGGTAATAAGGTCTATTCAGGGCCGAGACGCATGCTCCATTCAGTAGGTTTTGTGCAAGCCTGCTGACAAACAACCAACCAACCAACCAACCAAATAACCAAACAACCAAACAAACAACCAACCAAATAACCAAATAACCAACCAAACAACCAAACAACCGAACAACCAAACAACCAACCAACCAAATAACCAAACAACCAAACAACCAACCAAATAACCAACCAACCAACCAACCAACCAACCAAACAAACAACCAACCAATTAGTTGGTTGGTGTATTGTAGAGATACACATCTGTTTGTCATTCCCACAGGGCCAAATTACCTATCTTGAAATGCTGAAAGTAAAAAATAATCCACGTAACCAACATGTGATTCAGATCTTCAAAATGTAATGGGTTCTTCATGCTTCATTCTTTCACCAATTTCCATAAATTGGGCCGGTATTATTTCTTCCATAATCCTGCTGACAAACAAACAAACTGGACAAACTCCTCGGTGGAGGTAATGAGCTGTGCTTGTGCATTTGGGAAAACCTGTTTGCTTACATCTCTCTGACACATATGAAGTGCATTAAAAATAGAGCAAGTGTCAGTATGTGCAGTGTGCTTTGTGCTCTCCTGAGTATATGTGTGCTTTTCTTACAAGCGCAGTGCTTGTTTTGTCTATATGTTTACATGCGGGTGTCTCGCAGTATTACAGACTCATATGACTCTGCAGGCTTGTCACTGTCGTGCAGTCGGGTGTGTGTTTGCATACACCCACACTCATTTTCACAGCCATGTTTGTTTCCTATACTCTTTGTGCAGCAGGCTGTCAGCAGTGCTGATGAGGGCTCTATTGTGTGAAGGACATTTACTGATGCAAGACACTGAAAATAAAATAAACAATCAATTCTTGTCAAGCACAAGGCCCAGCCAGACTTGCTAATTGGTTTAATACATTTATACATGAAAGCAGACTGAAATGAGATTTTCACAGGGTTGTGACAGTGAGTGGAACACACCTCCTCTCTTTTAGCCTCCACTTAATACTTCTGCCTGTTGTGGCTTGGCAGCCTGTGGGTAATAAAGTTAATGCTGTCAGACGTCGTCTCATCAGCTCTCTGAGGCTCTTTTGCTGCGGTGGAGAGCCTTATCATGCCTCAACACAACACTGAGAAGCAACCGTGCCCCTGCCTCACTTCGTGCCGCTTCCATTATTCATGTGCATTTGCCCAGGTGAGAACAAACCCGGGATCAGAAGTAGGCAGAACAGCTTATTAGATATTTAGACGCGGCTGAGCTTGCTGGAGGGGAGAAAGGATGAAGAACGAGGGAGGACAGAGCCGCTGCTCGCTGTCAACAATGGCAAAAATGTCACTGGTAAGCTGGCTTCCAGCCCAGTGGTTGGTGATAGGGATTTGAACTGATGACCCTGGAAATCAGGCGGTGAATAACTGGACATTACCATGTTATTCCTCCCTTCAAATATTTTATTTTCTAGAGCTTGCTCATAAGACTTGAACAATCCTACAAGTTTAAAACTGACCAGGGCAAGTACAGATACATCCAGATTCATGTTAGTTGCTCTTAGAGACAAATAAAAATGATTTTCTTTCAGTTCAATCTCACTTCAGGCTCTTCTCTCTCCTTTACTTTGCTGCTCAAGACTCAATTTGGCCGCTGAAGCCCATCGAGTTTGCGCTCATCGACGAGCCCCGACTATGATTCTGTTGTATTTTCTTTGACAAAGCTCTACAGATGACTGATGTTTTGGAGACAAAAGGTTCTCATACGTGCATTGATGAAACTGAAATGAGATAAAATAGGGTGAAAAAGCACACGCTGCAGAACTTGAGAAATCTACTGTCTTGCCTTGCAGAAAACAAACTTGCTTGTATTGACAGTTGACACCAATTTAGCTTCAATTATACTATATTTTCATGTGACTGTGACTGTGTGTGTGTGTATGTGTACAGAAGCACAGTGCCAAGTTAATGGCTTACCTTTTACTGGTATTTTCCATATATATGCAAATTTACTCCACATCGTGTGAGAAAGCAATCTACGCACCGCATAAACGACACTTTCAGCTTCCGAAAAGAGGCTCTTTTCAGTGGAAAATTGCATTCCTGGCCCGTGTACACCTATATTAGCCTGGCAAGACTGTCAAGAAAACAATAGCCCTCTGTATGAAGATTGACGATATATTCCTGAAAAGTCTAACCCATTGTGAGAAACAGCTGACAACTTTAAATCCATCGTGTCCGTGCTCCAAATGAGCAGGCTAACTGATCTGTACGGTGCTACTTCATCAATAGCCCGTCAAATTGTATTAGCAAATAATGTCGTCCAAGCTGCCGGTATTGATTCTAGAGGAGGCGGATACTCAGGTCAATAGTAATGTCTCAGAAGCATGACAGCTCATGTGACAGCTGTCCTTATTAAGAAACATTTCTGAGAATAAATAGGCCGCTGTGCGACTGAGCGACAATGGAGTTGCCCACTTGAAAACGACGCTTACAAAAGTTTGAGGAAGACAAAAACTACGCTCTTGCAGCCACAAATTCTGCTTGTGTGGTGATAAGATCGAGATAAAGGAAGACAAAGAGTCACAGAGAGAACGTCTTGGTGGCGATTGTGTGTGTCCTCGTGTAAATGTGTGCGTGCTTCCTCATGTGCATGCTGTTTCCTAAATACACCAGCAGCTGGGGCTCAATCTTCCAAAGTGTCTGCACAGCCTGCCAGCCGAGGGAAATACATTTATATGCCTGATACAAAAGATAGTACAGATGAAAGACTTGTTGGAGTTGTCTCGGCTGAATCATCCGTAACCTCATTACACACAGTCGCAGCAACTAACCTCGTTTTTTGGGGACGACTCCATCTCCCTCCCTCCCTCCCTTAAAACAGTGTGAAATGACAAAATGAAATCAGTGATTCAATACTTTAAACCCTGGATGAGATTTTCCGTTCCATTGCCGGTGCCCTCGGTGCACAAGGCCACACCTCATGCCGCACGTTGTGGGACCACGTGCGCCTGGATGCACAAGGGCTGCATTTATCCAGATGCAATGGGGAAATTTCTCCTAACCATTATATTAACCTAAACTGCACTGAGCTGTCAGCCGTGACGATAGTCTGCTTGACCAGAAGCCATTACACACAAGCTTTCCAGCTACAAAGTACAGCATTCACCTTGGGTCAAAGTCCGAACACTCGCCGCCAACATAATACATCCAGGAGGGCCATTTGCCACTTCAACTGTAGTAGATGTGCCATTAATAAAGCAGGAGGTGTTTGTGGTGCGCTACTAGGCTTTTTAGTTATTCATTATGACTGGGTGTCAGGGAAGGTGTCAGAAAGTGATGAAAAATACACAAGTAAACCAGAAGAAAATGAAAAACACACAGGGAGGTCAAGAGAAAACCACTCAAAAATAGATCACACGCCCAGAAAGAGAAAAACAAAAAGAGCAATAAAGTGGAGAGGTGGGAGACCTTGCCATCGCTGTGACCCCAGGGAGGGGGTTCCTGTCCTCTATCTCATGCTCTCGCTCTACAAAGTCAGAGCCTTCTATTTATACAGCGCTGTAATGTTTGGCATTTCCTTCGAGGGGGGAGCGTGTGAGCCATTGTTTTCCTTCGGCTGCTGTTCGATTGGCTCAGCAGGCTGCACGCACCGAAATGTCAGCGGCTTTGAGCTCTATTTGTTCGATTAGTTTTGTTTATCGCTGATAAACAATCATTTGTTCCTTCTCGGGATGGAATATCTTGTTATCGTCGGAGGTGGAAAGGCACGATGGATGAGCGCAGACAGCCGTTTGATGGATTTAACTTTTTCTCTCTCGACTCTTTTGAAAATATTGATATCAGACATGTTTTTAGCTCGACGGTGCATCCTGGGCAATGTTGTGGAGAAAGCAGTTACATTCATTCTGTTGCTTTGCATCTTGGCCTACAAGGACCTGTCTCTACATCGACACAGGCTTCACACACTGGGCAGTATATGCCCAAGTTTTGAGCGTCGTGTGTGATTGATTAGCTTGTTTGAAAATACACTGCCTCTCATCTGTCAGTCAAATCAATCAATGCGCATCGCTCTTGGCCAGTGGTTCCCAAATGGCGTGCCTTGAGGCAAGTCCAGGTGTGGGGTGGGATTTTGTCACAACCATCCATTATTATTGCAATATACCACCATACAATTAATGATAAGATTTTTATTTGCTTTATTAATACTTTGTGCGCACTCATTTCCAGATACAGAGGCAAACTGTAATTGTAATTCTTTAAAAACTTTCAAGGGAACTCCAGCACTTCTCTGCTCACGCACTTGTCGGGTGGTGGGAATTATTAGAGTGTGACACTTCAAAGGCCCTGATTGACAGTCAGTGAGAAGGAAGATAACAAAGGAAGGGGGAGTCATGAAATGTTCATAAAATTCAAGGCGATGATCTCAAAACACTTCACCTCAGTGCGCAACTGTTTTCACAATTGAGTTATTCTGGAAAGATGCATATTTTGGGGAATCTCGACATCATTGCAAACGACTTTTCGAGGTTTAAATAAAGGTTTGAATTGAATTAAAAATGGATCGCTCTTATGTGGAGCAGTTCACCTCATTTCAAATCCTGTGACCTGTCTCATTTGAATCCGTGTGTTCCTGCTTTCATGCAATTTTACAAGTCTTTTTGTACATATACATATATATTGTACAATATTTCTTGAGCAATATAGGTGTACGGAGTGATTGGATGACACATGTTATAGAGGCTATTTTGCACAGATTTGAATACAAGTGTGCCTTGAGAATTTGGCTTGCCATTTGGTGTTCTCAGGCACAAAAAGGACCAACGATGGGCACCAGCGGACCGCATCAAGGCAATTATTTCCTCATGAAATCAGAAAATGACTTTAACATTAGAAAAAGATTGTTTGGCACTGGAGAAACCTGAAGAAAAACATCCACAAGAAGTTCATGAAACGGCAATCAGTCTCATAATATAAATTGCCTCCCGTCCGACCAAGTTATTTATGTATCTGCAAGACTTAATTTATTCCTTATTTGTTGGTGCATCTAGTTGGCTGTGTAGAGTTTCATTAAGCTTATTGCACAGTTCTCTTAGAAAAGTAATCAAAACTTAACAAAATGCAATAAATCTCATTACTTTGATTAATTACAATAGTTACATTAGGTATTTCATTTATAACAAGGTCCCTAGTAATCTCCTTCCCAAAACTGAGGCAACCGCATCACGACACAGCTGTCCAAAAGGCAGATCTGAGCTCGCTGACTGCAGCTGCAGAAGCAACTGATGTTGCAAGGAACACATAATCACTGGGAACACAGTCATTTGCGGCGCAGAGGAGCCCCTCGAAACTTCACTGACGCGGAGGAACACAGACGGTGTAGAATCACAGAAATATGTAAATGTACGCATCTAAAATTCTAATGTGATAGCCTATAGAAAAAAAAGGCTACGATGGAGTTAGCTCTTACAGTACAGTACACGCTCTCTGAGCCATTCTGAGTGATGTTATTGTGACTGCCCCCCACCTCGCTGTGGCCCTGCAACTGAAGCCGACTCAAATCAATTGGTTGTTAGTTGAACAATAGCTGCCCAACATTGCCGGCTTTTTAAAAATAGCCGTCCCCCAGGGCACGGCAAAACTAAAGAGAATAATTGTGACGGTTAACAATGCCTACTGCTATATCAATATTGAACTGAACTGATGGCCTTGAGACTGAAAAAAAAGGGTCCCGGTCTGAGGGCTTTTCTCGCTGGAGGCAAGCTCACAAGAAGTCATAATGACAGGTTGGATAAAATGGTCAGCTGCAGTAGAGCAATTTCATATTCTAAGGAGCTAATAGTGTTCCTGCAAGGCACTGACAGATGCTCTATGTTTAGCAGAAGGTCTTTAAGGGGAGAATATCCGAGATTTTAAGAGAACACTGTAGCTAAGCAGGAGAGGAAAAGAGCTACTTTTAGAGAGAAGGTGTTCCTTAAAAATGCCTGCTGGGCGGATGAGTGTGTATGATGAAAGCATGTACGTGTCTGTATGCGAGTGCATGAGTAAGTCGAGGAAGGATTTTTTTCTCTTCTCTACCCCCATGACTTCTTATCTTTGCTCTCTGCTCTGTGTGGCTATTAACCCTCCGCAGAATCCTCCAAACATCCTCGAAGCTCCAAAATCTTCTTTCACGCCTCCTCCTGTTTACACCTACCCTCTCGATCTGTCTCTTTATAGTTGTTTCACTCTCTTTGCCACCGTTTTCCCGTGCCCAATCCCACTATTTTTACCGCAACTGCAGCATAGCCCTGCGCTGGCATTAGTGCAGAGGTGCTCATTACTGCGAGCTACTCTGTTAAATGGCCCTGAAATAAAGAGAGTGAGAGTTGGTAACAGGGTTTCCACTATAGTTAGAAATCTTTATGAAAACAATCTTCTGATGCAGCGACGTGTGAAGCAAGTTGGAGATTTTATTCTTCTTTGCTGCTTTTTGTTATGCATTAATCGTCCGTAACATCCTCAGATAAACCATTAAGTCGAAAGTTTATAACACAGCCGGGTGACAACATCATACCCTACTCCCTACCTCCACTACCTTCACAGCTCCTGCATCCCAGAGAGAGGAGGTGTGGTTCATTCTAACCAACAGGGAGGCTGCCGGAGTGGGCAGCAAGATGGCAGAACCGGGCCCGATCCCAAGCTCCGTGGTGCCAGCAGGTGAGATCATGGGAAACACGTGCGCAGCTGCAGGAGTATACACAAGCAGCTGGCTGTTAACTAGCGTGTTGGGAGGTTGGCCGCCTCCTCAGCTCAGCTGCTACTTTTGGGCCGGGGTGGAAAAGCCACCTCTCTCTTCCTGTCTGGGTGGATTATTTGGGATTTGGAA
Source organism: Pagrus major (assembly GCF_040436345.1). Classification (NCBI taxonomy): domain Eukaryota; kingdom Metazoa; phylum Chordata; class Actinopteri; order Spariformes; family Sparidae; genus Pagrus; species Pagrus major. Next base: position 27,953,973 of record NC_133232.1, on the reverse strand, counting down.
GTGAGTCTTTTTGAGGTTTTTTCGCACAAGTAACAGAAACAGGACAAGCTGAGCCTGCGATCACACCTACAGATTTTTTGGGGGGAGATCGCATTCCTAAATTGCCTCACCTAGATTTTTGTATTTAGTTGTTTCAGCTCAGCTTTGGACTCAACGTGAGTAATATTTTGTGAACAAAAGGACAATAAAGTTGATTTGATAATAGACATAATAGAGCCAGGGGTGCCACCAGAAATTCTTTGTAGGGGGGGCCAGAATTATTTCTGTACAGTATTTTCACGTTTCTTCACTCCTCTGTGACAGTAAACTGAATATCAAGATCACAGTTAGGTTGTGGACAAAACAAGGCATTTGAGGACGTCACCTTGAGCTTTGGGACAATATTCACCGTTTCCTGACATTTTATACACCAAACACCTTATCGACTACTTGAGAAAATAATCAACAGATTAATCGACAATGAAAAAAATCGTTAGCTGCAGACCTAAGACATAGTTTTGCATGGTTGAAAGTATCGGCAGGCAGGAAGTCAAAATAAATATCTGCATTTACATTTTCTTTTTTATACTACAGCTCAACATAGATTTTTCTTCATGTTTGCACTCTAATATTCTCCTGATAAATGTTAATCTTACCCACTCTGTCAAACAGCATGCTCAAATTTAAGATCAGTCATCTCTGCATTCCCACGCTTTCAAAACCCCTCTCATTCACACATCCCCCACAACACCAACCAACATCTATCTGCCCAAAACGACTGTATAAAGCAAATATGTTAGTCTAATTCACTGTAAATATTAATGTCCATTTCAAATTGATGTCTCCTTACTGAACCGAGGGTCTACACTCCTTTCTAAAATGCACTGCTACCTAACTCAGAGTCACATTTTAAGCCGTCTGAATTTAAACTAAATGCTCCTCACCTCTCAAAACAAACTGCAATCGGGGAGGAACATCTTCTAGGTGTAAATGCATCTTTAAAATAAGAGATTGTCAGTGTGGCTGATGCATCTGTCCAATAAGGCGCAATCTAGAGAGCTTCCTGGCTAATTAACTTTCAAATGGCACTGCTTTCAAGCCAATAGACTTAAGCTGCAGCAGGAGCAGTGGCAGTGACAATTCGATTTTTAGCCTCCTGGGATTCCAGTGCAGACTGATGGCATGCAATGTTCTCCAAACTCTCTGGACATTCAGCCTTTACCCAAGGGGACCGCAGCCGGCACACCCTTAATGAAGTGAAAATGTCTAAACAATTCCCCTGCTATTGTGACAGATCTGTGTGACAGAGTAAAGCTTGTAGTCTGTTGCAGACTTACTCCACAAGATCATTTATTTAGTACTCTGGAACTGTGTAGTCTGATATCAATGTGTACAACACCTGTGTGGATCAACACTGTCTTTAATGTCAACGTTAGATAACAGAGATAGACAGGAAGATAAAAAGAGGAAAGAAGCTGCCAGCAGAAGGACAAATATGTAGCAAAAAAGGGAGTGAAATAAGTTATAGCGATACTTGTTCTCCTTCAATCTTCTAGTATATTTGAGTCTTCATGTGTTTCAGATTATTTGTTGCCAAACGTCTCTTTCCTAAGAAAAAGTGTTGTTGAATCTGGACAGCCCTGATCTATAGCCTGGGCCTCTGCCTACAGTTTACTGGCGTTCACTGGTTCACCTTTAGAGACTGGACCATGACATGTTCTCTGCCACTTCCAGTTTGTCATATGAGCTGCGCCCTGCCTCAGTGCATGTAAAGTTACAACCTTATAAGCAACGGTTCATATCATGTGATTCATTCCTGGCACAGCATATAGGATTCGGCTCTAAAATATGTTTCGCATTAGTAAGCAACCTGATGCCTTTATCCTCCCGGTGGTCAAGAGTAGTACTACAACAAGTCCCAAGTTCCCTTCACAAAATAGGTTCAATTTTTGTGAAGAGCAGAAAAACTGGCTGCTTTCTTGCAAGCTCATTTTTGCTTTCAGTCTGGAAAACCTCCACTAAGGATTGATTGAAGGGAACAGCTATAAGACAGACCACTCAGCAAACTATGGGAGGTGGATTAAGATGATGATGGGAATGAGCACCACGTGTGGTTTACAGCTCTCACTGGTTAAATACCAGGCCAAAATTGAATGCAAAGTAATATAGGTCGATGATACCTCCAGCCAAAGCAAGCATTTATTGATCCTTTCCAGCCCACAGTGAGCGAAGTGAACCTTCAAGGATGGCTTTGAAAGGCTGATAGCTTGTGTACAAGCCAATACCTTTGAGTTCAACTATTAAAGTCTGAGAAATTCAAAAAACGTACAACCAGTTTTCGGTTTGGGAGGAGAGAGCATGTATTCACTTTTCCTGATTAGTGTGTGCTCTGTTGTGCTCTGAGCGCATTGCGTGCCAGATGACCAGCTGGGTGCAACTGCTCAGTATCAGTCTGAACTTGAGTTCAAACAGCAGTCAGGTAGATATTCAATGCTCCACCAGCACACCCATAAAATCAGGGGCGAAAATCCAATATCAGTTTTGGAGGGGACGACTGTATAAAATCATATCAAGAGCAATTCCTGAGGGGGGGACCAAAAGCTTTTGTCGCCTGCCTTTGTGTTTCTTGCTTTTTTAGACTTCATGGATTACAGCTTACTAATGAAAGCTTGTCTTTTGTTCTGTTACCTGCCTGCCTTTGTGTGTCTTGCATCTGGGTCCTTATCCTTGATAGTGACTCTGCTAACGAACACTCTGTCACCCAGCCAAGGAACACTATACTGCATTGCCAGATTCTCTCATTGACTCAAATTCAAACAGCTGAAAATATTGGATGTCATTGTGCTAGCTAGCTAACCGCTAACTAACACAAGAGTCACCTGTAATTAGGCACAGAGGAAATGAAGATCGCTGATGGTTGCTCGGTCGTATTGCGTGGTAAGATTTATTGGAGGACGGGACCAATTATATTTTTCCCAGGATATGAGGGTCGTGTCCCCCTCGCCCCACCTGGGACTTACGCCCGCGCATAAAATCACAACAACATTGTTTGTGGCCATGAGGAGAAAGTTAAGCATCGTGCCGTGCGTGACTGCTCTTTGCTGATCTACATACAGCGCGAAATGTATCTGAGAGGCAGACTATGCCTCTCTTGGCAGGGACCTTCATTGCACTCAGAGCAATGAAGAGATCAAAGGAGTCTGGAGACAAAAAACAGGAGAGAGTCTGTCACACCATACATCCATCCATTGCTACATCTGCCTCGACACCAGCGCTCGTTCCCTTGATCAGTCCTATATCACATGGAAACCGCTTTCCTCTATCAAAAGAAAGCTCCCCGGCAAGACTTGGCAATCTGGTGGCTGCATTCACTTTTTGCACATTCCATAACTAATCGTTGTTCTTACAGACACATTTCATGCATAATTTTACCTCCATCGCACTAATCATTACGGTGACTATAAAGTTCCACTGCGAACAAGATTTATCCGAGTTGCCAGTTACCGCTTATTCTTTTGTGACGCACCTCAGTCTGTCGCAGGAAGGAAGTTTAATGGAGCAGAAGAGTGGAAGAGGCGAGTGGAAACCGCTCATGGTGATCAATTTTACCCCGACAGACGTGGTCACTACTTTCCACTGTATCTGATTTCAACAGGATGTGTGTGTGTGTGTGGCTGGTTAGAGCCCAGGAATGTAACAGCTGTTCCACCTGTTTTGACACTTCCCATTTAACATAACTAGCCGCGCTTTTCTTCTTCGCTGTGCCAACTCCGATGGCTAAAATGAAGCGTGTTACACATTCCCGCGGTTTTGCTGCACATTTTTTATACCTTCCACCCTTTAAGAAAGAGCTTTCTGTCAGCCGCAGTATCCAACTCACAACAGCACAAGAAGTATTCGATACTGTGATTATGTTTGCTTCAATGCTCCCAACACATCAATTTTGCACCCACCATAAAAGCATGTCCTCTTGCTATTACAAAAGAGACTAATAACGCTCTTTCATCCCACCAGAAAAACACAAACACTGAGACCTAACAGCACATTTAGAGCACTCTTCCGATGATTTAGGCCCAACATTTGCCAATACAGAAGGGCCTCCTCAGCTCATTTACTACCCGTATGTGCACAGACAATATGGCCGAGGGTGAAAACTCAGGAGCACACAGATCATTAAAGGGACCGTGTCTGCTTGCCGAGATGATTTAGCTGAACTGTTAAGTAGAATTTGCGGAATTGCTGTGGTCCAGATTTGTAGCAGGGAGCTGGCACGCTGTGACGAATGGTAAGTCGCGGAGCAGAGGGCAGGGATTTTAAAACATCGGGGGTTCAGATTCATGGCTTCTCTCGGTATGCGTGTCAGCTGCACGACCACCTCAGCGAGCACACACCCGAGTTCTTCTATCTGCTCTCTGTCATGAAGGTCAGATGATGCGATGCACTAATAAGAATATGGCAGCACTTCAGATTGTCCGTTTCAAAGTTTCATCAAGGAAAACGGAAGACTTTCAAGACCTTTTTAATGCCACTTGGAATTAGATGTATGACTTGTGTCACCTCTGAAATGAAGATGAGAAAAATTCCCCTCAGAGCACAGCTCTTCTTAGCTGGGCTTATTTCTGAGCGGCTGAACACTAGGCTTGAATTAAAAGTCTTCAAGGACTTCTGAGGACTTGAGTAAAGGTGAGGAACACAATATAATTTATGATCTGATAAGTACTCGCAAGCACCTTGATAAATCAGCTAAATGTCACTTCAAGTCATTTCATGTGGAAATGGGCGGAGGGCAATCAGAGATATTTTCTCAGACAATGAGCAGCGGGGGGACGAAATGAGACCAATTACATGTCTGCTGCTGTTTCCCTCTGTTTAGTGAACTGTGGTAACCCCTCTTATGGCCAGATTGTTGCTTTCACAGCACAAAAAGTCAAGTTATAATTATCATCAGTATTATAATCCTCTTCTGTTTCACTACTCTTTTCACCTTTTGCCATCCAAACACCCTTTGACCCAACCGATACTCGACTTTTGGGGCCAATACCGATATTAAGTAAAATATTCCGATGACAATTTATATTGGGCAACATTTGTGCCGATACTGATATATCTATGAGATGCCTCTATCAGCCGATAGTACTGGCCAACCGATATATCAGTTCGGCTCTAAAAACTAGAGCTGCAAAATTAGTAAGTTGATTGTTTGGTTAGTTGCCAACTACATTTATAATCATTTAATCATTTCAGTCATTTTTCGAGCAAAAATATCAAACATATGCTGGTTCCAGCTTCTTAAATATGAGGTTTTTCTGCTTTTCTTTGTCACTTACGACAATAAAAGAAGAGTCTTTGGCTTTTGGACTGCCTGCTGAACAACAGAAGCGATTTGAAGATGTCACTTTGAAACTGTGAATGTGAGCATTTTTCACAATTTTTGACATTTCACGGGACTCAGACTTTTGGCCGCACGTGAGAGCAGAATACTCTGTCACGTGTGACTTGACATTTTCATTGGTTGTTCTCCAGCAGGTCAGATTAAAAAAAGGTGTCAAATATTTTATTTTAACAATCTATAAACTTAGAAATTAAGTCAAAATGTGTTATCGTGTTCACCTAAATGAAAAAGTAAGGCGCACCTCTACAACCAGCGTAAAAAGTCAGTCTGCAGCCCTGTTTTATAGCTTAACAAAGTAATCGGCAGTGAAAACGATTGTTAGTTGCAGACCAAATTAAAACCTATCAATAAACTATGTTAAAAGAATCCTCCTCGATCCATTCGACTTAGCCCGACAGCATACAGGTTTCTTTAAAGCTAACACATTCCCCATAATCCCCTTGCTGTCCTCTGCAAGTCGATGGACAAAACACCAAACAAAATAGGCTAACAGCAGGTGAACGGTGAGCTTTGCACTGCGCCTTGGAGCAGTGGCAGGGAACAGCACCCGTGGGAGTTGAATGGAAGCAGAATGACAGAGACGGGTGATTGATGCATGGATAAACCAGGAGAGAGAAGAACAAGAGGGAGGATGAGAGAGGTAGGAAAACAAAGCCTAAAGACAGACAGCCAGGGAAGAGGATGTATGGCTTTTGAAGGTATAAGTGGCAGCCCGGAGCATTGACCGTGTTCTTGCCTATCTGAGATGGAAGGGTACATGAGTGTGCCGATGTGTAATCGGCCTGATGAGGCATGTTGTGTAATGGTATGAGACAGGGCAGCTCTGAGGCTTTATGGCAAGAAAACAGCAGAAGTGGGTAAACTACAACTACAGTGCACTTATAGGACATAAGGCTGTTTGGATTTGTGCCCTTAGTTATCCTCATCGCTCAGACAGATGGCACAGAGAGAGAAAGAGGCAGTGTGTCAATCCGGAAACAGTATTTAAGATTCAGCAGAGAGCCGCTCATTTCAGCACAGGTTCGAGCAGCGAACTGCCTGCAAGACATTCATCTCATAACAACGGTGGCGACCTTCCACAACACTTCAGCATACAGAGGCATTCAAAGCAGCCCCAACAACAAACACGCTCCCTCATACTGTCAGCTGAGCTCAGCAGGATCATCAGAACACAGCCGAGTTCAGTGCTTGGCATTCAGCGCCGCATGAGCTGAATTATGTGCAGTGACACTTCCAACACTCCGCTGACAACTTTGCGCATTTCATCACAGTCTGACGGGGGTATTAATTTCTCGGGCACCGGCTTACTTCGCCGTTGCCCAGAGGCAGATTTTGTTTTTGATTCTGGCGTCACTGCTCATCGGTGAAATCAGAGAGGGGAACGCTATGGCTTCATCCATCATATACAGATCTGTCAACCTGTCACTGAGTGGGACTGTCATTCTCTGCAGCAGTCATGAGATGGAACATGAATTAAGGTTTCACTGATGTCAGAAGATAATGCAGAAAAATCACAGGAAGTCAGGAAAAGGATTATTAAAGGAGCATCTTTTACAATTCTACTGTTCAGCTCCTCTGATGGAAGCACAAGCCACACAGCATGAGGATGCCATAAGGACCCTTGTGTTTAACACTCTAAACAAAAACGAGATAATATGTTAATAACCAAAGTGTGTGTGCGTCATGGCACAGAACAGAAAGCCGGCAGCTCCCCATATGAGCCTATAAAGACCCCTGAAATAAGCAGAGGGACACACGTGCTTGTTTAAACTGTTCCACATGCTTCAGATGGCAGCAACACATGAATCTCTCTGCTGCTGCTGAATCATTCTAACAACAAGAGTCTGCGAGGCTCTGCGCAGCGGGGGTGCCCAAAGTAGGGTCCGGGTCTGCTTTCTGCTCTAAATCCCACTCAAATCACTGGAATCATCGCAGTCAACTAAAACCAACAACGCACATCTGTCCACACATGGCATATCATCAGACTGGGTCTATCCATACATGTCAACACGTAAGGCACCAAGTGTCTTTAAGTTTTCCAGCAGTATACCAGCAGCCTGCGCTTCAGAGGTTGTATTCTGGTCCATACATGAGAGAGCACACAGAGAACACATCATGAGGATCCCCAACGGATGGTGGAAAATATAACCACCGGGTCTCGTTTTTCTATTCCCGGGCGCCTCTCTCGCCCTCCGGCGTGTCTGCGCGCTGAACCGCACACAGCAGGAGGCAGCGCGGGCAACACCGAGCCAGACACCTCTGTGCGCGGAGGGGGGGGAGGAGGTTTCAGACACCTACCAGCTTTACATGCCGAACGCTCTTTTCTTCTGTCATCTTGAAAGTAGCCCGGAATGAAGTTAGAAGAAAAACGCAGAGATGAGTCCTTCTCCTCCCCAAGTCTGCTCCACACGGCACGGCACGGCACGGCACGGCACGGCGCAGCAGCAGCAGCGCGGCGCAAAGCAGAAAAAAAGAAAAATAAGCAGCCCGGCGCAGCGCTCCGCTGGCGACAGCTCCCAGGCAGGCGGAATATTCAAGTTTGGAAAAATGAGAGAGGGAAAGAGGCACACTGAGAGAGCGAGAGAGAGAGAGAGAGAGAGAGAGAGAGAGAGAGAGAGAGCAGCCAGACAATCACAGGAAAGCGGCTCCTCCTACTCATACAATACAAAAAGCAAGAGCCAGCAGATACAGAGGCTTCAGTGCGTTCAGCTGAACATGAGCGGGGCACGTCGCTCCAGCTGTAACTAAAACCTAATAACTCATTTAATGTGCACGTCAGCAGCAGCAGCAGCAGCAGCAGCAGGCAGGCACCTCTCACTGATTCACAGTGACTTCATCAAATAAATCTTAAGAATTAAAGGGGTGATAACAACTGTGTTCCCTCAACCGCCCAGTAAAGGGTCAGACACTGAGGTCACAAACACTCCATCCCACCTCAACAGGGGCAGTCAGGAGTAGATGACAGCAGTTTTCCAGCCCCCGGATGACGAACGAACGAAAGGCCGCAATCGCTCTTCATTTTCTCCTCCTGGAAAATGATGCAAGCCCGGGTAATAAAGCAAGCAGGCCTCAGATATGAAAAAGTCCTGCGTTGTTCATTACTACCAATAAGTAAAAACAGGGAGGTAATACCACGCTCGATCGCGGGGAAAAGAAAAAGGCCCCAAAGGCAGCAATTAGAATATTCATAGATCTAAACTTGAGAGAAAGTGGTTTATAATAATGGCGATATCACACTTTAATTTCCTGGATTAATTACTTGATTCTGTGCGTGTGTGTGCAATGTAATGCCTGAGTGTTTTTACTCCTATAGCTGTCTGACCGTTTGTCTGTCTGTAATGGAGATTTACATGTCACCCTTCATGTTTCTGCAGGGTATTGCACACACTGGAGACACGCACCTCGAAAATCTGTCAGAGGAATCACTCTAACTTTGTTCTGAGGCGGTGTGGCTGCTGTCTGTGTCCGCCTGTGTGTGTCCTGCTGCTTTGATGTGTGTGTGCAGAGGTTAAGGGCTTCTGCAGAGCTTTCCTTTCAGACTGCACCTGTCTGACCCAGCACTGCTTGTTAATACTGTTTCTTCCCAGTGCATTGTTCTCGGCATGAGGGCCACACGCCTCATAGTAACACACAGATAGAAAGAAGTAGTCAGAGTAGTGTAGTATAGATGCAAATGTTACTCAGAACTGATCCTGCTTTAAAAGGATAAGTTCACCCAAAAATTTTAATCCAGTCATGATCCAGTCACACCTGTGGCGATGGACAGAAGAGTGAAGTGCCATAGTCCACGAAACATTTCTGGAGCTTCACAGCAAAACAGTGTTGCAGCATTCTCCTGAACAATTGAAGTAGATGGGGACCAAATACAGACCAAAGTAACCAAAATAAAAACATACAATGGCTCCATACAGCTCGTCCGGTGTAATCCAAGTCTCCGGATGCCCTGAGATCCAAAATTGATTAGAAAAAACAATATTTACATCCTCAAGGCACAGTCAAGCTCATGCACCCACTTTAGACGAGGTGCGAGCTAACGTTTTTAGCTTTTTCAGTTGTAGTCCTCTGCTTCAGTTGTTCAGGGGAATGCGGCAACTCTGTTTTGCTGTGAAGCCCCAGAAATGTTTTGTGGACTAGGGCACGGGTTGAGTGGATGATGACTGAATTTTCGTTTTTTGGGTGAACTTTTCCTTTAAACTAAACTAAAATGGCATTTAGTTTAGACTCATTTAGACTTCAGCATAAGTGTATTTGACATTTTAACACTGTATAAGTTGCGTTGAAAAAAATGTAATATGTAAGAATTTTAGTTGAAAACAAAAAAATAGCTAAAATTTCCCACAGAATGTGAAGGAATAACAGTTTTGACGTTTACTGAAGTTAGCACGCTAACCAGCTAGCCCCGGCCCCTCTCGGTCCACAGCTCCCACGCTCATTCATAAGCACCAACACTTACTTACTTATCGATGCTCCAAACTCACCGTCCGCACTGCTAGCTGCATGGCTAGCTGAGCTAATGGCAGCTGCACTTACAGTGAGTCTTGTTTGAGTATGAATTCAACAGGTGGCCAATTCTTACATATTGTGCCTTTAAAGGCCAAGTTAAAAGGATGCTTTGAAGACTTATTTCAGTAAGTCTGCAGCAGCCTACATACTTCAGCCCACATATTTCCAATAAACCAACATTTATTGAAGTCAGCCTCAAAACATCGTAGCATCATTGATAGTTTTAAGAGTTAAAAAGTAGGCAGGATTGTTGGCTGACGCTGAGGTCATACCAAAATATGAAAAACAAGTATGTATTAGATTACCACACACAGCCAAATGCACCTTCAGCGGCATGAAGGCGTCACACAATAGTCAGTCACCCTGCTGTGGGTAAACAGTGCCAGACAAGGTGCGGCCTGACGTGCAGGTGTGCTCCACGACTGTCAACAAGAGCCACCACAAATCGCCTGAGAGCCTGTCTGTTGCGTCAACCTCCGTGTTTACTATATTTACCTGCCGGTCTGCATTGAATACATCTACAAAAGCAGCCGGGCCTTTTTCATGTCTTGATAACTGTTTGTGGACCTCCTCTTTGCTAAACCCTGCCTTCCTGTCAGCGGCGACGTGCGTGCAAATCGTTCCGGTGATCTCTTTGTATATCTGCTCTGCTTTTCTTTCCACCACTGGAAAATCTGAAGCCACGGTGGCGTTACCAGCAGGTACAGTCACAGACGTAAACACATTGAAAATTGCGTGCAAACTCGAGGAGTGTAGATGTCGGTACTGTTGAGTTTAATATCGTGCCTGTTGACCTAAATACAAACAGTCAGTTGTTGTTTTGCTTTTTATTCTCATCTACACTCCACAGCGTCTTCAAACATATTTTCTGAATGTGATTAGAATTTATTAAAAGAACACTTTCTTTAATACACGGTTCGAGCGAGCCACAAGTGAATATTACACTTGAATTTCCAGCAGACGTATTTTAGTGCCTGATAGGTCTTTTACCCTTTGAGCCTGACGGAATGGTTGACTGCACAGAGTTAGCCTGGATCCAGCCCCAGGCATCCATCAGTGCTGTCTTCACTCAGAAATCCTCACTGACCACGTGGAGGTCTGAATTTTTTCGTGACTGGCAGTCGTCTCCGCTGAGGGCAGCTTCGTCTTCCAGAACTCTAAATGGACTCAGCAATTTGTGGGCTGGACAGCACTAATGTATGTGTACTCATAGTTTATAGGGAGCAACCACTTGCTGCTGCGCTGTGATTGGCTGGAGGATTGTCTCTCACTTAAGCTCACTCAGCTTAATCCAGTGAGAGCGAGCTGGCTATCTCACCACTCCCATGAGACACTAGAGCAAATATACAACTGATACAAGTTTATTACTGTTGTAGCATTTCATTAATAAAGAAAAAGCCTGCGAACTGGTTCAGGTAGTCATATCCAGTGCTGCCTTCTGATTATGGAGAGGTACTTAAGCTGTCATTGCACATTGTTCACAATCGCTAATTCTAAGTGTCAGACAACATTATAGAAAGGATCCCTACAGAGACAGACCATTTAATTAGTGAGTAAAATCCATTGAGATTAACAAGAAACAGTCGCTTTATCGATCTCGCTTATTCCCCAGACTCCATTTACAAAACAGTCATTTTAACAGCTTAAAACTCACTTCACTCAAACTTGACAGAAACCAAATGAAACCCGCCAAAACTGCCTTGGTTCATCTTTCAACTGTTCCAACAATCACCAACTCTAGTTTGGCAGAGATAAACCCTTAAAGTGCTGTAAGTGATATATTTGTATTAAGTGTTAAGTAATTCTATATTCCAACAGTAATCACTGCTATGAGTGTTTAGTCAGTGACCTATGTCTCAATGGCAGAACAGGGAAAGCTACCAATTCCAGCGATACCAATGAGATAACCAATAAAGTTAGCTAAAACGACGCTTACAGTTGCTTTAAGGGGGATGCTGGTATTTTTAAACCTGGACCCTGTGTTTGCATATTTTGGTGTGTAAAAGACTAATTGGTACACACATTTTTGGAATTGGTCCAGCAGATTGCCTCCGTCACACGGGCTGCAATGCCTGCAACATAATCCTTGAGGGCAACTTCAAATGTCATAGTACGTCCACTAAAAGTGTCACGGAAAGGATCCCCACAGAGACAGACCTTTTTATAAGTGAGCGAAATCCTTTTTGTGAAACAGACGCTGTATCGCTCTCAACCTTTAAACCAAACTCCATTTACAAAACAGTCATTTTAGCAGTGTAAAACTCACTCGATTCAAACTCGACAGAAACCAAATGACACTCACCAAAACTGTCCTTGATTTGTCTTTCCACTGTTCCAACTCTGGTTTGGTAGAAATAAACCTTTAAAAGGAGCGAGTAGGACGGTTGACAGTGTGCACAGACAGAATATGTAAACATAGGGCCCAGGTTTTAAAAATAGCGGAATTCCCTATTTAGTTTGGAATATCAATTTTGCTTACAACACTCACAGCACTCAAAGTGATTCTTTCGATAAAAAGTTAATCTGGAAACGATGGATTTACTTCGGCACATGTTGCTGGGACACCTCTTATAAATAGAAATGCTAATATGTGCCACGAGCACAACCACCTGATGCCACTGATATAACTGTAAAATGGTGTTCAAGCAGCATTTCTTTGTATTGAAATAAAAAGCTCGACTTAGAAAACAGAGGACGTGATGAAAAGTGTGATGATACATATGAAAGACAAAGGGCCTGACAGAATGAGGACAGTCTGGAGGACTGAGGCTGCTGTGGACAGTAAACAGACTGGCCACTGGAGACTCGGCCTCACTATTGTGTTACTGTGGCCTGGGCATGGGGCACATTACATATCAAATTACCATCAGCGCCAGTCTGTGTGTCTGTGCACTTCGAAGCGCACACTTGCATGATAAATCCCAAACACCACCAAACAGAGTGTATCCAGAGGAAACGCATCAGCTCCTCTCTTCCTCTTTCCTCTCCCAGCACTCAGCCCACAGCTCATCAGAGACTTATTGTACGGCAGCAGTCTGTCTGTGTACCACAGCAACATGAAGTGATCGGGAAAACCACTCATTGCAGTGACATAAAAAAAACCTCTGTTCCTTTCACAACATAAGAATTTTTGGGCGAGTGCAGAAACCTCAAGAGAGTGATCTGGTGTCGTTAATATTCTGTGCCTGCAATGCGTTTTCTACTGTTGTCACGCCATAATATACACTCACTCAGTGGCTGTAGCCATCATTTCATTTCACTGAATTACAATCATCATTTCTTTGATTACAATCACCTTTTGTTACCTATTGAGCTAGCTTGGAGATGTAATATGGTACCGTGAACATTTTCATTTAATGTAGCAACAAATGCACCAGAAATCTGCTTCACTGAGCAGAAAAATAACAGCTTGTAACTCAACTAACGTATGTATATTTCTTTGTTTTATAGAAAGCCACAGGTTGGTAGTCATAAATATTTTTTAATGTAGTTAAAGTTGGCTTCCTGCAGGCTATCCTTTCCTCCATTTAAAATTGATGCCCCGATAAACAGATCAATAAAACACTCGGAGGGTATAAAGTTGCTGGGTGTGGCGTCGGTCCATCAGCTTTCCATTAGTCTCGCCACCCCAAAGTTGATATTTTTCACCAATAGAGTCAAGCATGATTGCTGTTTGTTTTTTACATTTTGAGAAAAGACTGGTTCAGATGTTCAAAACTGCTTCAAGTGGAGAATGGAGGGCACTGTGGGCTGTTGAATGTTGCCATGTTCACCTCTATACAACTTAAGGGATGTGCTCATTGTGTTTTTGTCACCTTAGAATGACAGAGGAAGCAGGTCCTGTCGCCATGTTTCTAGAGCCCTCGTCTCAAGCTCCCAGGGGAGGGAATCGAGGGATATCCAGTTGGTTGCAATCAGCAATCACACAGCTAGAAGCCACTAAATCCGAGACACTGGACCTTTAAAGTCACAGTCAACTCGCCACTTAGCTGGATATAAAATACTGTTGCTACAAGTGTCTGCGCTGTCACTGTAGCTATACTGCTTTAAGTGGAAATTCAGCTCCTCTTGGACTTAATGTGCGTTCATGTGGTGTCGGAATAATCACAGAAACATTTTTGGGACCGGGAAAATTCAAGTGAAGTTGGAACAACAACTCGGAAAGTCAAAAGAAATTTGGAAACACGTGTTGCCGAGTCGTCGTCATATGACATTGACGTAAACATTGGGTTGATGGTAAGAAACTTTGTATCGTATCGCTTCCTTTGCTCTTCTTTGGTATTTAAATACTTGAAACAGCCGTCAAAGTGTTGTTTAAATGCTCTGACTGATTAAATGCAAAGCAACTTTTTTTGGCGTCCAAGTCGCTCCCACATTCCAACATGACGCACATGAACGCACCAAAGTAGGAAGAATGACAACTCGGTAAACAGGGCCATCCGAGGAGCATGTGAATGCAGCATTAGTTTGAAATACATACTGAGGGGAAGCTTAACTGTGTAGTGGTGCATATATTTAGACAGTAGAGGGGTCATATCGGTGTCACGCTGATGACTGGATCAGATGTATAGTCGGTATGAGAAAACTAAATTGGAGCTGGCGGTGTAACTAAACTGAATTCATGGTGACCCATGTCTGATGAAATAATGCTGTGTCCTCTGACTGTGTGTGTGTGTGTGTGTGCTCAGCAGAGGGAAAGCCCAGACTTTCTTATCATAGTCACATTGGCTTCTTCACCCTCTGGCTTCAGACCAAGACAGGCTGGAGCCGAACACAGGCTGTCCGCAGACACAGAGCCAAATGCAAAGAGTGACTACTTCTCTGTTTGTTCCTACCAACAATCAGAGAGAGAAAATAAAATGTCAACTTTCCACCTGTTCACACTTTCTTTATACGGTGAGTTGGATGGACAGTGATCCATGTGCGTGTTTGTTATTCGAAGCATAAAACCTATTTTTTGAAAGATGAGACACAGTACAGTACAACATGAGAATTTCAAATGAAATATTTAAGTGTATTCAGACAGGATGATCTGGCTGACTGCATTTGACCTTTGCAGCTGAACTCCGAGCCAGGACTTACACATTGGGCCCTTTCACCTACATTGTTTAGTCTGGACTTTTGGACTTTTCAGCCTAATCTGAATTAAAATAACAGATGTTAAAACTCCCATGGCTCAAGGTCTGGACCAAACAGTCAATCTTGCTCTGACGAAAAGAGGAGGTCTCGTTCCAGATAAAATCGAGGAAGAGGAGCACACTAACTGCCCTATTTAAACAATCTATATCGCATGGTCCAAAAATGCCTGGACCAAGTGCATTTAGGCAGTGTCTACCTTCACTTTTGATAGCTGCATATAATCTGAGCTCAGCATAAGGGCACAAGGTACGCCCGCACCCATCTTCAAATCACAGATTCAGCAATTGAAAAATGAAAACTAGTGCTACGTGGCGCAGGTGAAATGTAGACAGTTGTTTTGGTTTGGACTTTCTGGTGTGAAAAGGCCCATTGACAGATATTAACAGAGAGTTTAATAGCTTTTACAGCCCCCTAACACTATTTGTCATAATTACAGTGCTTATCTAGCCAGCAGCATATCTGCACCATAATTTATATTAGATAATATTGGGACATTATAGAACTCAGATGCAATTAGGGGCTTTGGGGTAACTCATTAGGATTAGCGGACTAAAACCATGCGCGACCATTTTGACAGAAATAGTTGAACGTCTGATGGAACCTCGAGCTTCAGACACAAAGTCAATCTGTATTTTCCGTACAGCCCGTGTACTTCACGATAAGTGATGACATATGTTTTCATTTGTTACTGACACAATCTAGAAAAAAATTACCAGAGCCATTAAACAGATGTTACAAAATGAAATCAGACAAGGGCAGATGGACGACATTATTCGTAACAAGAAATTCTAAAACAGCCAACACATAACACCAAGCACTCTCTTTTCTAAGTCAAACCAATGCTTCATGACGACACTGTTACACTTATGTAACTTCGTCTGATAGGCTTCCATATTAACACGGCGTCTGAAACCTTTATGAGGAATCCTATGCAGCTTGGTTCCATAATGTCACGTTCATGTTTTCTGCTTGAGTAGTTGCCCAGCTTGGGAACACGCAGCTCGTTGTCAGCTGTCAGAGCATGTAAGATCACTGGAGCTGCTTCTTTTTTCATTATAACGATGCAACAAGTTGAGTTTTGGTTTACTACAACAGTGCTGGGCTGGCAGAGTAGTTTGTTTCCAGAGGCCAGAGGATGACTTGTTGTGTGTGCTGCAGTTAAGTTTGAAAAACAGCCCGACAGGGACACATATACACATTAGTTCTTTAATGTGAGCGGGTCCCACATTGCTGCTACATTACTCTGCTGCTGGTGTCTGTCACAAGGCCTCTAATGTTATATTTTTTTACTTTACAGTGACTCAATGAGCTGCAGAGAAGGATTTAAAATGGCTCAAACAGGAGTGTGAAGAAAAAGACGTACAGGAACGAACCTTTTTTAGTTTTTCTGAACCAGACATGCAGTCAAGAGGGAGGGCAATCGGAGTTCACATCATTACTTATATTCATTCTTCTTCTATGCAGTGGTGAAGAAGTACAGGTACTTGTTCTTGGGTATTTCATTGTAATGCTACTTTTACTTCTATTTCGGTACATCTCAGAGGCAAATGTTATACTTGTTGTCCTTTTGACAGTTATTGTTACTGGTTACTTTTCAGATTACAATTTTCTTACCCTTCCTGTCCATTGAAAATGATGTGTCCCCTAATTTGGTGCTTGCAAATGTCTGTCATAAAATGGAGGATTAAGTGTTCCTTGATGAGTACTATTTAAGTCTAATAACCTATTTAAAAGCCCTCTTGGATTAGCTAAAAAATACATACAGGCTGTTGAAAAGGTCACTTATTAGAGCTACATGGTTCTCACAGGACAGCGATGCTACGAAACAAAAGATGATCTTATAGAATATGATGCATTACTTTAGATTAAGCCAGTGGTTCTCAAACTTTTTCACATAAAGGACTTCTAAACTGACCCCCATTTGAAGAAGATTTTGTCTCATCTGATAAGACTTTTGCATTTAGATGTTTCATTACAGAAAATGCATGAAAACCATGACCAGAATAGTCAAACACTACTTTTTGTTACTTATGGATGGAGTTACGGTGATGGAGGTCTCCTGACCCCACTTTGAGAGAACCATTCATCAACAAACTTTTGAGAACTTCTCTTATAGGACAGTCTGTATTTGCTAAACTACACATTTACAGAGATGGAAAATCACATTATTTGTTATGCAGCTGATGATGATTGTGATTTAATCTTCTGTTAATAAGATAAAACTGATGTAAACAAACTTGCGTGAAAAAACTGGATTAAAACTTCAGTCAATCTGAGAATGACAGCAGGCTTCAGTTTTTTGACGGGTGCTGTTTGCGCCTCACTTTTGATTACATTTGGATCAGGCCTTTGAAAGACACAAATTAAAGCGCTGCTTAGTATTGGTCAATTATGTAAAATGAGTATCTCACATCCCCTGGGTACCACAGGAGTCGTTTAGGATCGCAGACATCTGGAATTGGCTCACTCACCTTATCTCTGTCACAGTGGATCAATAGGTCCTACTAAGCACTTATGATTTCATTTCCCCTATTGCAAAGACCTTATGCTTCCTCTTAAGCATTCACTGCTAAAACCTGGGATTGTGCACACTGCATTAGTTGTAGCCTCAATAGCATTTTTTCTATGCATGAATAGCTCTACTGTTGAAAACGGAGTGGTTCTCAGACTATCAGGTGGCATGAAGGGAGGCTACACTAAGGACAGTTTCGATGACAAGATGACTGGAGGAGGAGTGCTCAACATGATGATCAGTCAGTGTGTCACACACACACACACACACACACACACACACACACACACACACACACACACACACACACAGTCACACACACCTTTTAAATGGCATTGGGTCCACCATAAAAAAAGTACATGTTATGACATAACCCACGACACAACTGCAGTGCATGCAAAACAAACAAAAACAACGAGAATGGCAGATTACCATCAAGTGAGCTGAAATAATTACTCGTGACACTGCTGTGTTGGAAAAAAAACCTAACTGGTGCAGAGAAGATGACACTACTGGTTGTTGGGGAACAAAGTGTGTGTATCCACACTGCTGCTGCTGCAGCAAAAGGCAGGCAACAGAGAACCTGATAGGAAGACATAAAGAGCAAAAACACGGAGGAGGCATATAGAGGAAATATGGGTCAGACAGAGAAAGACAGGGGAAGCTCAATGTAAACCAGAACGTGTAAACATGTACAGGCCTAATCTAATTATCCCTCATCCTCCTGGGCCTGTGATCAGATGCTTGATTAAAGCAGGAGATAAAAGACAAGAGGTAGAGGACATAGAGGTAGGAGGCAGGGGTAGGAGATACGGGCCGCTTCAAAAGATGGATTGAGTATCCTGGAGAGAAGAAATAAATAGAGATCGAGAGATAGTATGGATCAGGCAACATGTGCAGTCGAGACTCTACACAGTGTTTTGTATGCAAGGAGCTGTGCAGCACTCATTAACATAAACAGAGAGGGATGGCAAAATGAAAAAGTATCTGCAGCATATTAAAACAAACCGAGAGCTTAAATGAAATCGCATAGCGCATGAGGATAATACCTTCTCTGCAACACATGCTCATATGTGAGACCATTGAAAGTACGTGTGGGCTACTGTATGCGGATGTGAGTGTTAATCATGTAATTATAATTTCTTCTGTACAAATGACTATCAAAGAAATTCATGTTAAAACTGTCAAAATGATGCCTGTAAAACAACACCATTACTGCATAATGGGGACAAATAGCAAAAACCAATTTCAAGGAGACATATTATGCTCATTTTCAGGTTAATAATTTTATTTTGTGTAACCACCAGAAAAGTTTTTTAAGCATGTAACCCTATTCGAGTAGTAACCCAAAATGAAATTATGAATGCTCAAACAACACATTGGTTTCCTCATACCCCCTATATTCCCCCTCTGTCTGAAACGCTCTGTTTTAGCTCCTGTCTCTTTAAGGCCCCCCCCCCCCCCCCGAATACCCAGTCTTCTCTGATTCGTTAGCTCACACACGCCTGAGCCAATACCACTAACAACAAAAGAGCAACTGTGCTAAATCAGTTCTCAAAACTAGCCGCTAGGCATTAGTATTGCAAATGTGTGACATGGTGATTAAGTGTGATGTCACAAAGACACTGAATTAAGCGTGGGACTACTGATGAGGCGTTTCAGGAGCAGTGTTTTCTGTGGGAGAGTGGAGCATCTGTTGGTGCGGACTTTGACCTTTTTAACTTTCAAGATCTCTTACATAATAAATTAAACACTGAGGGAAAGGGGAAAAAAAATGAAAAAGCATAATAGGTCTCCTTTAAGCAAACCATGACCGCCTGTAATTGATAGCCTCTCATTTTCTACCATGCATATGCCAGGAATACAATGGTTGTAACCAAATCAGAGTCAAACTTGCACTTCATCCATCCCCTCTCACCTCTGAGAACATATTTATAACTTAAGATCAAAAGGCGCTAATCAGCACTTGTCAAGTTTGCCCTGTAATTTCCTGTAAGAAGAGAAGTGCCAACAAGAAAGTATCAACTGTAAAGTACAGTAGTAGTAGTAGTAGTAGTAGTAAAAAGATGATTTATGCAGGGATAAGCAACTGAAAACCCCCACAATCTTCCCCTGAATTTATTATTCATACGCAGCACTGATTGCATGTCCTACTCACTTTCTTCAAACTGCATAATTCTCGGTTCAGCAGCAAACGACCCCATGACTTTTTAAAAAGATGTCAGGTTAATCTGGGCTTTAAGGCTTCTTGTCTTGACATGCACATCGTACTGCACGTGCGGGGTTGTTCGTGAGAGAAAACCAGCAATAATTCTGCTTCGCCTGAACATTTCTCTTCCAGCTGCCCTGAGTTGTAAAGGTGTGGTCCTACCTAGTCACTTGGTCTTAAGGAGCTTTGACAGGAGGGCGTGAACAAAGATTGTCAAAATCAATAACTCGACAAATTAACTGCTGAATGGACTTTCTGGGAATGCACGGCAGTAGCCTGTTTGGTAGAATGATGTTTCAGGACAGCAGCACCATGACAGTAGCAAGGCTTTTCTTTTCTACCCTGACAGGCCAAACACTAATGTGAAACTTGTTGTTTGCTCATATGTTGTGTGCTGAAATCCTTAGGACTGACACTGATGCAATGGATAAGTACTCTAAACGCTCTGTAAGCATGCAACAGGATTGTTACTCGCTGCAACACTTCATTTCCCGCCATCTGTAGCCAGTTTCATTTCATTGTGCTACAGAAAAGGAAAGAGGGAGCAGCACAGATATGAGCTCAACAATGTATCTTTTATATTACACAGATTCTCTATCAGCTGAGACAGATTGCAGCAGAGGATATTAGCATGAGCGAGGATATGTTTTGTATAGTGCTACCTGGACTCAGAGATAGTGGTTTAAATGAAAGAAGGACTGGAAAAAAACAGCCGCTTGCATCCGTGTACAAACAACACGACTATCGACTTTCAGATTCTGAGCGTGCTAGTTTCTGGGTGGTGATGAATGGTTCAAACAAACACAGGACTTTCACCCAGGAGACCTGTGTTTGTGTACCGTTTGAAACCAAAAGTCAGTGTTGATGTATTCAACTTACATCTGTAACTTAAAAGGCGTAATATGAAAGATATGGCCAGAACAACAAGCCTCTGAATTCAACTTTCACTCTTTTACCACACTAAGACGAGGTTAACCGCCTCATTAACTCACCATGAAATGCACTTCATTTAAACTCCATGGAAACAAAATAAAACTCACCACAACAGTCTCGGCTTGTCTTTCCACAATCACCTCTGGTTGAAATAAAGTTCACCGAGTAGGATGTCAAAATATTCCAGCCCTATAAGCCAGTTTTGCCCACTGCAGATGTCCGAGTCATTCCTTCACCTCTCTCCTTTCCCCGCCTGCTGTGTCTTCTCGTCCCTGGAGTCAGAGCTGCTGTAAATCGCCTCTGTACTGTATCCCCTTGCTTCAAATTGGCATCGGTCGGTCTTGGAGGCTGTGCATGGCTAATAGGGCCCCTTAGCTGCACGGCTAACTGAGCTAACTAGCTGAAGGCAGCTAGTTGCTAATGCCAAAAACAGCTAATGCAAAGTCTACAGTGAGCAGCACTGAGTGAATACTCTGGTGATATGCTGCCCCCTATGTTATTGGAGCTCCAGTCAGCAGTTGGACGTATTTAACTTAAGTCACAGATGAAATGTCATCAAATGTCAAAGAACATCACTACTTGCTGACTCCATTCTTTCACTCATAAGCCATAAACTAGTCTAGTTGAGCAGACGAAGCTGTATGAATGATAAAAGAAATGCTGTTTGATCCCAGTTAGGCCCATTTCACTGTAATCTCACCAGAAACTATTGCAGCAGCAGAGCTTGTTAGAAACAATTCTCATTGGACTTTGGTCGACCTTTAAAACTACATTTAGTGTACAACTCAGACGCAACCCCAAAGTAGAAAATTTCCCTTGGTATTTACATTTTTAAATGAGTAGAAAATCGACACAAAAAAATTAAATCAAGTGCTCCCAGTTATTGGGTGCGGACCAGTAATGCGGTGGCATTTCACACTTGAGATATTTTCTCATACAGTTTGAGCAGACACCATGAAATAGCCTATAAAGGTGTTGTCAAAACAGGTGACTGTGGCCGGCTCTAAAACCTGCTTGCAGTGTTGTAAAAGTGCTGTTACGCTAACTGTAGCCACATTTAAGTGACAGCTTGACATCAGGTGTAGGCAAAAATGTTCTCCAGCCTTGTTCCGAGCTGCCCTTTCTTATCTTCTCTTTTATCTTCATCTCCTTTCCCCTTCCGCTTTTTGAAATGCTGACCTCCTCCTGTTTCCTCCACTTCTCCCCACAATCTATTCATTATACATAAACAGCACCTCAACCCTTTGAGTTCTTTCCTGCTGATTCTCTGATGCAGTGGTTCATTACCGTCTTCACACCTCCTCCTCTGCAGCTCTTCCTCTTGCTTATCGTCCAACTCGTTCTAGTTCCCTGGCCCGTCTTCCCCCTTTCATTCCCCTCTCCTCCTCCTCCTCATCATCACTCAGAGGAACAGCAGAGTTCTTCATCAAGCAGACGTCAGGCATCTGTCAGAGTCCAGGCCGGTCTCGGCGTGATTGATTTTTTTGCCCACCTGCGTCTTTCGTAATGACCAACTGTCAGTTGTTTTACTGCCCGCACTGCCTCCCCTCAGTATCTCCTGTCACCGCAGCATCGAGAGGCTAAATCTCTCAGCTCGGGCCTACGGTGCATTATCTAGCTTGTCTTCAGATAAGATTTATGCAGGTACACCGTAGAGCCTGCCCGTCCTCCCTCCAATCACAGAGGAGAACGCTATCGAGGATGGTTGTTTTAAGGAAACCAATCGTTTGCTTTCAAGCAGCACACACAATATCTCTTTTACGCTTAAAGTTTTCAATTATTCCCAGGCAATGACTTTTCTGACAGAAGCTAATAAATGGCTGTTTGGACTTGTAAGCGGGATGCTGTGTTTTGATTCGGTCAAGTAACGGCTTGTAAAACAGTTTGGGAGCTGAGGCAGCAGACTATTTTGAGTGGAATGAAATGGTAACTCTGGAGCTCTGCCACATAGCGGAGCACTGGCAAGACATATTTCCTTTTGTGGCAAGCCAGTATCATTTTAAGTAGGGGACTCAGCATGTCCTATTGATTGGTTTGAATTTAGAATTGATCCCCAAACAACATGCTTTAATACGTGAAACGTCTCAAAATGTGAAGATGTTTTCTCTTGACATCAAACTTCTCTTTTACAGAGACAAAATGTTGTGTATTGTATTGTTAATGTTACGTAATGTGTAATTTGTTTCGATGCGACGGAGCAGCTTGCTTACACTGGCGTGAACCGATAAAACAAAATCCAGACTAAAAATGAGAACATCAGTTCTGACTTGAATGGGCACTGAGGCTAAACAAGCCATTTAAATTTTACCTTGAGGGGATAAAGTTCAATGGATTTTGTTGAAGGCATAAGATGTTTCTTCTTCAACGAAACTCAGACCTCAGTGTGACTCCAAGACATCGGATGATGAAAAACATGTCAGGAACCCTTTCAAAAACTCCCTCATGTCCTGTGGCGGCCTCCAGACTGACTAAAAGAGGAGCTTCAAACTGGAAGCAGGGGCGCAGCACTTCCCCCTGGCTGCACTCACCTGGAAGCTGAGCTACTTTGATCATCCACAGAGGCCAGGTGCAACTTCCGGATCTGGAGTAAGGCACGCCTCAAGATCTCGCTCCTTACTTTCTGTGGCTGTTTGTCTCTTCCTTCACTCTTCTTCTCTTACTTCCCTCCTCAGTCTCCTTCCCATGCCCTCTTTCTCTCTATCTGCCTGGCAGGGACAACCGAGTGCCCATGGAGAGCAGGGATGCAGCAGAAGGCATCTTTGAAAGCGAGAGCTCTGGCTGCAAAAACCTTTCATCTGATGCTATACCTGGCCAAGGCAGGCTGCAGGGTAGCTCGGCTGTC
This sequence comes from Pagrus major, assembly GCF_040436345.1. Taxonomy (NCBI): domain Eukaryota; kingdom Metazoa; phylum Chordata; class Actinopteri; order Spariformes; family Sparidae; genus Pagrus; species Pagrus major. The sequence continues at coordinate 27,930,464 of NC_133232.1, read as the reverse complement.
AGGAGGCATACACCAGAGGAGGGATGAGACAAGAGGAGAGGAAGGGAAATGAAATGCAACGAGTGGGAAAGAGAAAAGGGCCAGACCAAACCCACCCTTCCCTCTCTAGTATGAATAATCTATTTATGCTTTTGCCAACCCCAGAACAGAGGGAGTAAATGAAGATGAGTGAGAAACAGACATCAGAGGAAAAGAAGGGAAGGGAGAAGCAGAAGTAGAGCAGAAAGATGAGAGACGGAAAGACCCTTGTGGCTCATAGAGGAGATCCAGTTTACAAAGCTCCTGCTGTTGCAGCTACTTGTGTCTCCTGCTTTCACCTAAAATATGCCCAAATCAGTCAGAAATCATTAAAGGAGACCTGTTGTGCTCTTTCAATTTTTTATAGGTTCTTGTGCATGTGAAAGATCTTGAAAGTTGAAAAGGTCAAAGTCCAGACCAACAAAAGTTCCTCTCTCCCACAGAAAACACTGCTCCTCAAACGCCTCGTCAGTAGCCCCGACTTTAACTCCATGACTTTGTGACATCACACTACGTCACTATGTCGCACATTTGCATAATTTATGCATAGCAGCTAGTTTGGCACGTGAGAATTGATTAAGCACAGCTGCTCTGTTGTTGTTAGAGGTGCTGGGTCAGGCATGTGTGAGCTGACCAATCAGAGCAGACTGGGTATTCGGGAAGAGGGGGCCTTAAAGAGACAGGAGCTAAAACAGAGTGTTTCAGACAGAGGGCATGTACACCTATTCTAGTAGTAACCAAAAACAAAATTATGAACCTGAAAATAAGCATAATATGTCTCCTTTATGTTGGGCATGTTGGTGTGACATGACTGAGCAATTTCTAAAATCTGAAAGCTGCTGTAAACACTAGGCTAAAGCATGGAAATGCACTAAGATGCATTCAAAGCCGATAATCATTGCTGCATGGAACATCACAACTTTGGCGGCGTTACTGTGTACATTATCTCAGCGGGCCACTGCTTGGCCTATTGCATCTGCTGCAGAGTGTGCCTCCTTGACAGGCAAAGACTGAGGACTTGGAAATTGTGTGATGTGTCTCGACAGGAGGCTGGCTGGAAGAAGGGAAAAGTAATGTATGTGTGTGTGTGTGAGTGCTTATGTGTATAAAATACCTCTCTCTCTCTAAAAAACAGGCTGCATGCTTCTTTTGGTAAGGCACATAATAACTCAAAACCCTCCCATTGACAGCGGCTGTCTATAGCCGTGAAGGACTGTGAGTTTGACAAATGGATTCTCTCACAGCCGTCTACCTGCGCACGTTCTGCATGGGAAAATCAGGGAGGAATGCTGCAAGGCAGGTCTGTCCTTAGCCCTAAATGCCATGTCTGGGAACGCAGACGAGGGTCATTACGGAGTCAGACCGTGTGCTTAAGACTGACAAAGTGTTGTTTATCTCAGTCACGGCCAGCCCTCTCGATTGTCTGTATCACACAACAGAAAAATGGAAATGCGTCGTTTAAGTCAGCAGGTATTTAAAGTGTAATCTGTTCCTGAGAGGCCATCGTTAAAAGCAAACAATGCTTGCCAATAGGCGGGAGCCTGGCTTCAATGACATTTAAATGTGCCTCAATCAAGCCTTTTTATCCTATTTTTTTCCCTCTCTGTCCCTCCTCCCTTTTGTATCAAAGACAACCTTGATCAAGTTCATATTAGATGTAAATGCTTCACATCAAACACAAACAGTGTAGCCATGGGAACCAAACCCCTCATTAAGAAAAATAGATTGTTTTTTTTAGTGTGTCTTTTGTTCTCCATTAAGTCTGACAAGCCTAAATGTGGCAACCACTGAATAGAAAGCACATCACTGAGAATTAATTAATGCATGAATTAAAGGCACAATATGCGGGAATTATGATTAAAAACATTTAAAAATTACCTTAAATTATCATCAGAATAGGTTTGATGTTATATCAAAGACGTCCATGTATTGTGTTGCAGAGACTTTTATAATAAAGTTAGCATGCTAACCAGCTAGCCCCGGCCTGTCCTGTCTCGTAACGGCTACTACAGTTAGCGGTTACTCATGTAAAATGCGGCTTTGTTTGGAATGACCTCAGATAGGTAGCCAATTCTTACATATTGCACCTTTATCTAACATTATGTCTATTACAGGATCACTTAATGATGGGATGAGACAAAATTTGAACCACCTGTGCCACCTGGAAACCTGCAGAGCTGCATCTGTAAGCAGCATCGAACTGATAAGATATCTTGTTTGCAATGGTAATAAAGTGCTTCTCTGGATTCTCTCTCTTTTGACCCATTTTTTTTGCAAAAAGAATCATATTCTTTTCGATAATAATTTATATACTGAAGTCTCTACAATGAGACATTACTAAGGTCAAAAAGTCTAGCTACCAGTGCTATGCTAATAGTTCAATCCATTGGAAGCTCTTCTTTACCATCACAGGATCGTAAACAACTGTTTACATGAGAGACCTGCCACCCACTCCGCCTGTATTCAGGAAAGTCAACACTCTTTTCCCACACAAACACAGGGAGCTTCGAGAGCGTGGTACTCATCCACTGGAGGAGGCAATGTGCTGTAAGCTGTTGTCAGGAGGATGTGCACGAGGGAAAAGCCAGTGGAGCAGCCTTAAAAGACAAGAGGCTGACGGGGCTCCAGACCTCAGCTATACAGTCCAACAAGTGCATTACGTTTCCGCTCAGTGGGGGGGCTGAGACGGCTGCCAGGCTCCATGTGAGGCAAGGTGGCAGCTTAACAAAGCAAACCATTTTAGACATGAATGAGGGTATTCACTGATTATACACATTGGTGTAAGCCAGTAATTTTAGTCTCAGCAGGTTTTGATGCATTACATTTGCCTTAAACATTGTGGGTTTGAGTCGTAATCATGATCCTCAGCCATCCTATCCTCTCTCTACTAATTCATCCTATCATTTTACACATCCTTCCTAATTTATACATGTAATTTACACCTATAATATAATCTAAAAAAAGAGCTGAAACTAGCATCTGTGGAAACAAAGTGTGCACCTTGCCACTCAATTCCCATAGATAGTCAAAATTCATTTGAGGCAGCACTTCTTCAACAAGAGAAAAAAAAAGAAAAGCAAGCATGGGCATAAATTAATAAAGAGGTATTGGTCTACAGTCTCCCACCACTTGGCTGGAATGGTAGAGAGGTGCTGACGGGGATGCAAGTTGGGGCTGGAGAGGGAGAATGGTGGGGAAGGATCCTGCAGAGTGGAGTTAAAAATAGAGCACGGAGTGGAGGAGGGGGAGGGGACGTACCTGTGGGCTCGGAGGCAGCCTAGTTAGCAACGAGCAGCACCACTGTGGACGACGATGGGCTGGAGAAGGAGACAGCGAGAGAGCGAGAGAGAGAGAGAGAGAGAGAGAGAGAGAGAGAGAGAGAGAGAGAGAGGGAGAGAGGGATGGAGACATATGAGAAAAGGATGAGGATAAAGTGAGCCGAAAACCAACCAGACGATGTATAATGAGCCGAAAGACAGAGAAGGGGAAGGGTTGGGTTGGAGGGGCGAGTTAATGAGAAAACAAGTCAGATTACCATGAAACTCCATGTTTGAGACGAAAACAGACAATAATTTCACAGTAGGCTGCAGCAATGACTAGCAATAGTCCGCGACAGATGCACATGCTGCACGTACAAACACACACACGCACGCACTTAGTGTTATATTGTTGATTCAAGAGGTGGGGATTCCATAAAAAAACAGCTAAGCCTATGGAGACAAAACAGCCATAAGAAATAACATATTTTGTCACGTCATGTTACTATGTGAGAACTAGTCATTCATAAAAAGACCTCCCACGTTATTTTGTTTGACTCCAATTTAAGATGAAGGCACTCTCATAGTCAATCGCTTCCTTGTTTATACAATATTTTTCACACCATGTTTCACTGTGTTCATTTAGCGGTCTGCTTCAGCGGTTTTCACCCTGTTTCCACCTGTAAATCCAAAAAAGTCTCAGCAAACTGTTTATAATTATATGGATGCCGTTATATTGTGTTGTGATTGAGATCCCGACCCACCATGCATCCTGGAAAGCGTTTTTTTTGCTTGTAATTGCATCACATAATGGCCATCAGTAAATAGTGGGGGCCTGTCTGGCTCTCACTCACGGAGAGGGATGCTTTTTTTTTTCCGGGGGGAAGTTCTCTGAAGGCTTGGTAGGGATGGCTGACTGGGAGGCGGTAACTTTTCCACATTAAATTAGCTGATTTTACGTTTTATATCAGTTACCAAAGATAAAATAGTGGAGGGCGACAAAGACATTCAGAGTTGACTGTTAATCCAGGCTCTAGCCACACAGACGCAGTATAAAACCTTTATCTTAAACATGGGAACTGCAGTCCACACTTCTGGATTCAACATTAGTGACAACTAGCTGTTAAAAAGAAAGAAAGAAATCAGCCTTTCATCTCAACAAACAATTCAGCTGCTTTGCATATCAGACACATGTTAAGCCAAGAGCAACAAAAGAAACCTTCAACACTTCCATTTCCAAAAATCTAGAGGGAATCATACACCGTTTCAAAGAATATCTTAGATTTTCTATTATGAATGACAGCAATTCATGTGAGATTTAGCCTCAGACATTAAATATTGTCACCAGAAGGCAGCCACACAGAGGCAACAGGAGGCAGCAACAAGAAGCCCCTCCGTGGACAATCAGTGCATTGTTTACTGGAGGGCCAGCCAGGTGCAGAGCTACTTTTCCGTCTGCGTTAAATAATCTGAGCGAACAGAACACATGGCCCATCATTTGGTTCCTAATAAGCTATTGTTCCCAGCCGGTTCAGGAGGGATTCCAGTGAGTCATCCACGACCGTCAGAGAGGAGGACTTGGCAAGAGGGACTGTGCCGAGCAGCTGCGTTGAAAATACCTCCAGATTTTAAAGCTTAATACCTGGATACTCGGGATTTTGTGGTCTTCGATAAAAGTGAAGAAAATGTTTGCTACACTTGAGGCTTTTTCTGCTTGTGCATATCAAAGTCTTGGCTGCTTGGACATTACTTGGATCCTGTGAAATTGTTGATGTAATCCACATTTTCTAAAGCCTCAACAGCCTGAATTCAGTTAAAAGAAAAACAAAGGCAACATGATAAAATCAACAGCAGTCACCTGTCTGGTTTATCAAAATATGGCTGCTTTGTTAAAATATTAAAGTTATTTATTATTTATGACTCACCATGCTGAGTTCTGAATTGATTTTACGGTCTCTGGCACTGAAATAATGAGAATCACAGTTACAAGCTAACAATAAACTAACAATAAACCGAGTACACTTGTGTGATCACTTAATTCACGTTTTACAATTAGGTTTATTTGCTGCGCACTGAATAATGAATTATGCTTATAAATCACTCTCAAAGCATTCATTAATTTTCAGTACAGCCCATTATTTAGTATATTAACTAATTCACATGAGGTGTGCTTACAAAGCCATGGTTAATTATGGAAAAAAGTGGCTGCATGCTGCCGATCTCCCCTCCCGCTGTCGTCCGCCATCACTGTCTCCTCATCACTGATGTGCATCTACGTGCCACAATTCACCGTAATGACTGCCTAATAAGAGACAATGAGAGGAGAATGGGCCTGTCAATGGGCGGTGCAACAAGTTTTCATCTCCTCTGAATGCCAAGTAAGTGAGTAGCCACCACAGAAATAGAAAGAGAGGCAAAACCTTTGAATTCAAATCCATTTTACCCACTTTCAGTTCACTTAAACATCACGTAACATCTGCAGAGACATACTTACTGTGAAAGGAAGCCAATTTGAATAGCAATGAAAAAACGCCTACCAAAAACATTCAAATATACAATATGTATCTCTTATGAAAAATGTGTGTATTCAACTGTTAATTCATTCTAACAATGTTTTATCAGTGTTTTTTTTTAATGATAAATAGTAATAATTTAAGCTGCACTCATTTTCTCTCAGTCTTGATGTCAGTGACTGTTACCGTCTAATGTCCAAATGTAAATGTGAGATTAGTGTCTATGCCAGCACAAATTACTCATTCTCTCCGATAAATAATGATCACAGCTAATAGTCTATTTTAGCTGCAATATCAATTAGCAGTCATAAAAAGAAAATGTGATGACCCAGTACTGAACAACAAATCTTAAAGTGTTGCACAGATGACATGGATTAAGTATACAGTATGTTGGTGACAGCATATAGTACAGTTTTAATTTGCCTGTGAGAATTACGACCGATGTCCTTTTTTAATGACTAAATGACAATTTTCTTCACAGTTTAATAATAAAAATTATAAGAAGAAACTGTTAAAAATGGTCTTATGTCAAAATAAAGCGATGAGATCAAGTGACAATGTGATGTTCTACTATATCAGATTCACATGAGATATCCATTACCTTACTTTCACATCAGGAGATGGAGGCGACTGTGGTGGAGTTACTGGCGACAAGGCCGCCAAACTGGTGACCACAGTTTGAGTCAGCGTTTCGGGGGCCAAGTGGTTTTGTGCCTAAACCTAACCAACTCATCTGCGGTTTTGCAGAAACGTACTTTGCTACGATTTTTTTCTGGAGATTCGGTTGGAATACTTTTCAATTAAAAGTCAACAGTAAAATTTCAGGTCCTTTGCAGAGCAGCCAATATGCACCTGTGCTGATGCGAGGAAAAACCCCATCACCACCTCCCTCAACAGACCAGAAGAAAAGTTTTAATAGGGGTAATGCCTGTGATCACTGATGCCAGAATTTTCACAAATATATGTGGCTAAGGAGTTATATTTAGACCAATCATTGGTGAAAGTGACAAGGTCACAGTCATTCTCCGGGAGCTGCAGAAAGGCATTTTGGCAGATGTAGAGACAAAAACAGATATAAGCAGACAAGACGTGAAATGAAATCAGAAGCCTAGTTACATCACCGTGCACACATCAAAGACTGCCATCACAGAAACGTCAGCACTAGGCCCAGGTTAAATGGGTTGGTTCTTCAACGAGATAACAAAATGATTTATGAGAAGTCCTCTCTACTACACAACCTATACGATGATTTATATCTAACATTACATTAACTACATCCTGTAGTGCATCACCGATTCATGACTTCCATCCAATTTACACATTTTATCTGTGGCAAGGTTGCAATGGCAGCAGGTATGCAACGTCCTTCTTCCCAGGAACGTCTTCCAGCTCCTCCTGGGGGATCCTTAGACATCCCCAAACATGATGAGATATATAATTCCTCTAGTGTGTTCTGGCTCTACTGCAGGGCTTCTAACAGTTGGACGTGCCAGGAAAACCATCCAAAGGGCACCCAAGAGGCATCCTTATAATTTTTTGATATGAAAGATCAGCAGCTTTACTCCGAGCTCATTCCGGATGTCTGAACTCCTTGCCCTTTCTCTCAGGGTGAGCCCTGCCACTCCACAGAGGAAATTAATTTCTTCTGCTTGTTTCTTTTGGTCATTACCCAAAGCTCATGACCACTGGTCAGGGAGGGAAGGTAGACTGAACTGTAAATTGAGGGCTCTGTGTACTGACTCAACTTCCTTGTCACCATATAGATAAACATCGCCCAAATTGCTGGAGCAATCCACTGCTTTCCAGCGGAAAACCATGACCCAAGACTCGGAGGTGCTCACTCCCAACTCAAATGCTTTGCATGTGGCTGCAAACTGACCCAGTGTGCGCTGAAGGTCATGGCCTGATAATACAGAACCACATCATCTGCAAAGAGCAGAGTGAGCAAAGTGATTCTGAGGTCCCCAAACTTGGCACTCTCCACGCTGCTAGCTTGTTTACATTTGTAGTAACTTGCCATTTTCAGCGTGTAGGTTGCTAACTTGGAGGTTGTTGTTGTTTCCTGTAGCGACAAGGAATACTGAAAACTGTAATATACAAATAGCGGAAGGGAAGAGAACGCAGCTTGAAATAGGTGCCCAATTGCAGGCTTATACCAACATCCTCTGAGTCAGAGTAGGACAGAAAGACTGGTAGCAATGCCCCAGACTGCCAAACGGCCACAGCAACCACCAAAAGAACACGGGGAAATGGTCATAATGGATATATTGGTTACATCTTACTAACAGTGGCGCCCCAGGTGTTTTGTAGGGGTGACCAGAAGAGACCACTGGCCAAAACCAAAAGCCATAATTGGGTTAGAGTTATCTGGGGAAGGGGTCGGGCGTGACACAATGATGGACTTTCAAAAGCGACAGGCTAGTTATGCATGCATACTTTTCTGTCCCATTAACTATTGGGGAAAAAATATACATTATCAATTTGAATGAATGGCACCTAAAGTAAAATATAGTTTCAGTGTAGCCGTGTCCCCTCCTGGCCACGCCTTGGTGGCGTCACTGCTCACTTACAATCTAAAATGTGGATGTATCCTTTAATTTTTACAATGCTGTTACAAAAGGAAGCTCTTTACTCTGAGTGGAACATTCAGATCCTCTGAATAGAAACAGGTGTGGTGGTGAAAACCCGGGGTCAGCACATTCATACAAGGCTGGTGATGCCAAAGAGGTCCCTCTCGCTTAAAAGGAAAAATACTGCCTGTAACTAGGAAAAAGGTTTGTCATCAGCCTGTGAAAAGAATTACAACATGCTATCCTTACTCGGTCACCACTCCCTTCTTCCACCTGCGTTTCTCTTCCTCTTTCACTTTATTTTTAAGCTGTTGCAAAAAAATGTGGTATCAGTCTGCAATTCTTTTCCTGCGTGAGTCATAAAAGGTAGACAATCAGCAGGACACAGAGAGAAAAATATTCAACTTGTGAATATAAATAACTCAGGAATTCTGCCCCTCTTTCACAGGTCCTCTGGGAAGAAACAGTGATTTTACCTTGATGAGATTACCCTGTTAAAATCCAGACATCTCATTTCAGCTTGTTGATATATTTGCTTCTGCCACTTTGCCTGCCGAAAAAATCTGATCGACAAAAGTGGGTGATTGTGATAATTGAAGATGCAGCATGAGTCAAAACGGGAAGGGATTCATGTGGATAAAAGCACAGATGCAATAATTGAGCCGGTAAAATAAATCCCCTTTTTCTTCGACACTTGTTTTGTGTTTTTCAGTCATTTGTCCACAGTTTACACTCCAATTTCACTAGTAGTCGGGCAGAAGCACTGCGTCAAAAGGAGAACGCTAAATTAGTTTCAGAAAATTGATGGTTTTTTTTCACATTAGCTGCCGATTATTGAGAGAAAATAAAGCTAACCTTGTGTGAGCAACATGTGTCGAGCAGCAACGGGCCTTTGATGTGGATAAAAGGCCTCTTTCAAGACCCACAAACTGGTCTGGCAAACAGATAAGACGTCACCATAAAATCTCAAGAGGGTGTTTGTGAATTAGGTCTCTTTGACCCTGATCCTGTGGGCATGTCAACATTTTTATCAAGGCCTGTCAGGTGTATTCAAAAAGTCCATCGTGGAGGCATGTCTGAAAGGATTAAACACAAACAGACCCAACTGAATTTACAACATTGTTATTGATTTATATCCCTGATTGTGTGTTATACAGTATATTTATTTCCATCTTGACTCTTGTTAACTCTTGTTCTTTACCCACAACCACAGTTTCCACTGGGATTCACCCAGTACAACCACAGTCCTCTACTGTACCGCACAAATCTCACAAATGCACCTCGATATAAGCCTTCCTTCACTTTTCCTGCCCACATTATTCTAGCAGGTCTTCAGGCTGAAGGTGACAACTTTCTGGTCGCAAACCCACTTAATACCCGACAAATACCATTAGATATTCCACCAACACCCTATCCATCTTGATCATATTAAAATGTCTACCTTTTCTCGGCCATCACAAATCAACTATTAATATGCCAAAAGGGAGAATCACACGCAGATGAATGTCAGTGGTGTAATATCCACAGGCTAATGAGTTTTGAACGCCGCTGACACTGTTTGGCTGAAATAAAACAAAAAGGACAAGAGTGATGACTAGTTCACTATATTCAATTATCCTGCCCGCACAGAGGCCATCGCCGTGCTCGGTCAACTCATTCATTTTCAAATAAAGAGAGTAAATTAACTGTCAAGGCTTTGATGGAACAGAGCACGGCAAAAGCTACAAACATTATCAATATTCCTCAAGATAAGCACTCGTGCAAGTTCACCGCCAACTTCACATGCGGTTGAGGATAATGCAAGAAACCAGATCGCTGCCTCGTTGTTTTGCGTTACACAAAAGAGGAGCTGGAAATAGTTCTGGTGGGAACTCTGTTGAGAAGAACGAAACTTTTTTCAAGTCTTGAGGCGACCATTTTATGAGAGGGAGAGGGCGTTGGTTGCCTCTTCCAAAATTAGCTCAGCACACACACTCACTCACACACACACACACACACACACACACACACACACACACACACACACACACACACACAGATCTCTGCTCATTATCAGCTACACCACAACACACAGGAGTCACTTTGTACCGCCAGGGAAACTCACACATCCCCGCCGCGTTTCCTGGTATGACCTCACTCGCAGCAGAATACAAACGTTGCACGTCAACCATCAGCGTTTTTCCCAGCATGAGGAAAGCAATCAACAGGACTTCTTTGAACCCCGCCATTAAAAAGAAATGACACTATTATGGACTACGTTTTCATTCAGTCATTTTGTTCAATTACTGCTTTCCCCTACAGTTATAACACCTTCTGGAATCACAGACTTTATCAGACTGTGCTTTATCTACAAACAGCAGGTGGAAGTGGACTGTATTTTTCGGCCCGCTGTGTGGGTCCCAATTTATTTAAAGGACAAAATGCCTGAACTGAAGACATTTCCTCCCGTCTTGTCTAGACACTAACAATGCTCTCTAGTCAGTGGTGAAAGAAGTATTCAGATCCTTACTAATACTACACTGTGAAAATACTCCACTACTATTAAAGTCCTGCTTCACAACCTTGCTTAATTAAAAGTATATATGTATTTTCACTTGTTTCTGCACTGTGTAACTACAGTGAGACGGTAGGATCACAGTGTTACATACATGTTTACTTCAACATACACGTTTTCAACACATTGTTATGATGTTATGAGTTTTGTTTGTAGTTAGCGCCTACATTACGTGTTACAGACCTGGGAATGTATTTACGACAGTGGTGTTGCACTCAGAAACTGTGGGGGGCGCCAAATCGCACAAAATGCCAATTCCTACACAATGTTGCTTTAAGGTTGAGATAATGTAACTACTTTATATACTGTTTAATCTACAGCAATGCATCATATTCTAATACAGTCACATATTTTTGTAGCGTCTGAGTCTTCACGAGCTCCAAATAACAGCCCTGTTGTCAGCTAATCCGAGAGGGTTTTCTAATTGTTTATTGAGCTTAATGAGTCAGAGAATTTTCTGTACACATGAAGGAACACAAAATCATCAAATTTGGAGATAAATAGTTTTTACTGGAACTGGAAGGGTATGAGAAACTGCAATATGAAAATTAACTCAAGCTATTGGACAAATGTAGTGGAGTAAAATACACATACTGTTCTATAAAACTCAACTGAAGCTGTAATATGGAACTTTTACATCCAAATGAAAATCTTTTATATTCAAGCCATTGCCAAACGAGTTCACACATTGCTCGTTAAGCCTAAACCCTTCAAGAAAAAATGTCTCTGTATTTTGTATTATACTGGGGTTTTTAAACGTGCACCGTCTCGCTCGTAGCTGCATTTTTCGTTAAAATCATAGAACTGAAGAAGGGGGTTGCTACGCAGAGCTCACGGCAGAGAAACCTGACTGCCACAAGGGGGAGACAAAAGATCCATACTCCAGCTTTAAAGTACAAGTACCTCCAGTTTGTACTTGAGTACTTGAGTTAATGTACTCAGTTATTTTCCACTACTGTCTCTAATACCTATTAACATGAGCCATGGTGACTTAACTTATGGACCTGGATCAACATGAAGCAAAGTTGTGAAATCAGATTGTTGGCCACTTTGATGATTCACCTCAACAGACTGAATACCACCCTACAAAGCTTTTTTTCTTCCCTTTGGAGCTGTGGTGTCACCTTGGAGCAGAGGAGTTGGACCCAAATGCAAGAGAATCAAATCAATGACAGGGCTTTATTACAAAACAAACCTCGGGAACAGGTTAACAGAACAGCCGGACCAAGCAAACACAACAGACGACTCGGCAAAGAATGAGGTAAAGACTGGACTTGATTACAAACTGAACTAATGAGGGGATGACGTGCAGGTGGAGAGAGGTGGAGAAACACAGGTGAGGGGAATGAGTGGAGCGAACAAGAGAGCAGGGAAGGAGCTGATGAGACCGATGCGGGACAGGTGTGGAGCGAAAAGCAGGCTGGGGAGGAACACAGGAGGGAAACACCAAAAAAACAAGAAAAGACATAAAACACGAATTAAATGAAGCTGAAATGACAGGACCATGACAAATAGAGGTTAATGAGAGATTTATTGCCAAGTGGCTGAGCACTCATGGAAAAAAGAGCTGTCTTGGAGCAGTAAATGTAGTAATACCTCTGTTAGGGTCAGCATCTCATCCTGTGCATTTGTGAAACCGTGTCTGCTGCGGGCGAACACGGCACTTCAGTTTGACATTTGCTCTAAATTGCATTACAAGTTTAGCATTGTGAAATTAATGCGAGGGACTCGAGTGATTTAAGGATCTTGTACTGTGGTGTGCACTCGTGGCTCATAACCAACAGTCTCTGTAATGGGGTGCCAGCTACGGCCGGGTCTCAGTCCCTCTGTAGACTGTTCAGTAAGGCTGAACCTCTCACCTTAATGACTGTCGACTTTTTGCCTCAGTCGGATGCACTTTTAATTATCGGCTTCAAGGCTCTCCGTAGCATCTTCACTCAGAGGACAGAGCCTGCCTTTTAACTAAGAGCCTCCAACTTTACAGAGTTGGCTCAAAGTCAGCCCCGAAATCTGTTAGCATTGCTGAATTGAGCCACACAGCAGCAGAGCTGCAGTAACCCTTTCATGGTAGTGTCATCTCTAGCCTGGCTGCTAAACTAATAACATGCACATCTGCTGAGCTGGCTTTTATTTTACGAGGAGCAGAGTGCCCTGACAAAGCCAACAACCTGTGACAGGTAACGACAGCCTTGATCTAAACTTGAGTAGACATTTTCCCGGTTTAGGTTTCTGTACACACATTTTTAATACTGAGGGGAAAATCCTCTTCCATATTTGTTATTCTGTCTTAGAACAGTATGACCTTGAAAGGTCTGCTGGGAGAGCAGCGTTAATGCAAAATTGGCTCTAAAAATCAAAAATCATGTGAGCATCAGCCTCTGAAAACATTCTGTACCTACATCCCAGATTCTCCTGGAATATGGAAACTTACCGCATGGGCAGACGGCCTGTTTGAGTCAACAATGAGATAATAATACATGTGACAGATTTTATCAGAATCTGATGCGTCAGTCATGGGCAGAGGACTTCCTCGAGACAAACACAAGTGTAATCAGACTGCACAAACAGAGTGTTGTTGTTACCCCGCTGCAGAATGTGCATATTTAGCCTATTTCTGTTGTTCATCCAAACAGACAGCGAAAACGGCTTTCTACCAAGCAGCTGTTTCTCTCTCCCTGCTGAAACTCTCACTGGGGCATCATTATACCAGAGCACATTTTCCTTCATCAGCTTTCGAATGAAGCATCATTTTATAGAAGTGCTTCTCCAATTCAACTGTCATACTCCTAAATGAGCAAAAATATCTTCTTTAAATGCCCACAATATGAACAATTGTGAAGAATATCACACACAGTACATATTCTAACCTTCTTTTCATGGTGTGCATGTTCTGTAAATGATGCTCGGTGTGTTATTTGACACTGTCCGTGGTGGGTTGCGCCGTACCTGTGCAACAAATGCATATAGTAACTAGAATAGCACTCAGTAGAGCTTGATGTATCTACTGTAACTATAAAGCAAGGACTTGGCTTCAGCACTCTGGCTTCATGGCTCTGCAGACTCAAGCTGGGCTCACACGGGAAAGCAGACGTAAACTAAATGGAGGTTAGGGTGTCGCAAAACAACCTGCTATAGTAACGCATTGCAGTGAGATAAAAGAAACAAAAAGCAGAAGGTTAAACGAGTCTGGTTGAGTGGGAGAGACGCGGTCAACATATGTTTTTTATTCTTCAGCGAGAACTAGAAGTGAGATTTTAAGGTTTCTTTCAACAGCAGTATGCTAGCCAACAGGGCAGCAGACAGTCTTGCTTGTGCCCAGGACAAGATCTCCTAAGGGTCCCCCCAGCATATTATTTTTTAGGGTTAGAGTGCCCTTTTAGGCCCTTTCATGACCCAGGTCCCCGGACAACTGACCTGGTGTTTGCCCCCTGTCGTGGCCCTGCTAGCTAACACTAGCCTCGAGGAAGGAAACGACAATGCCTGGATCCGAAAATTCCTCGGCACCAAAAGTTAATGGGGTCTATTTTAGGCTGTGACCCATCCTCCATCCAAGTTTTATGGAAATCTGTTCAGTAGTTTTTGTGTAAGACTGTTGACAAACCAACACACAAACTGACACAGAAGAAAACAATTCCTGTATCAATAGCTAAAGTAGCATGCTAGGTGCTAAAAGTTACTCATTCCTCTCCTGCTGGTAATTACCCCGTGTTTTTGTGTGTACGCACATAGTATAGTGACTATCTTGCCTCATGATTTATTGATTTTAAAACATGTCAGCATCTCATGCCATCTCAGCCGTCTTCCTCTGTGGTTTGATCTGTCAAGGCTGTAAAATGTAATTTGAAGTGACATAAGAAGATGCACTCTGGTGACAATCTAATGGCTTAGTAAGTTTCTGTCAGCATCCGGCAATTTTTGTAACATTTTTTCCTGTCAACGCCAAACAACCTAATAAAAAGCCAACGTGTCTCTCATTCTGTCATTCGTTCAATTAGTCTTTCATGCTCACGCTGATGCACATTTCTCATGCAATCACTTTGGGAGGTCGTGGAGAGAACGCAGTCGTCTCAGAGATGTCATTTTTTTCCCTCTGCGTTGCGTATTAGAAAAACAAACCTGCGAAAACTCATCCTCACTCTCACTTACCGAAAATACATTTTAATAACTGGGTCAGTGGCATGTTTGGAAGCAGTGCAGGTTATGGGGAGACAGTGAACCAGGATGGGTAAACTGGCAGCGCAACAAGTGTTTGGCAGATATTCTTGCTGGGTCAGTCGATGTTTTATTTAGAAGGTAACCCAGCTGGATCGGCGTCTTTGAGCCATTGGCTGTTCTCCCCCTTACCGCTGTGTCAGACAATCATTAAGCCGCAGCTCAGATAGTCAGTTGCCAATCGGTAGCTGAGCCTTGTTAGCTGCTGGGCTGCTGAACTAGATTACTGTGTCTTTCAAATGGGATCTGTCTCAAAAGAAAATGCCACTGGCTCATCTTCAGCTGCTGGATTAGGTTTTAAATTAAACACATGTTCTCAGTGTGCTCCAATTTTGTGATTATATCCTTCTGCTTTGTTTAGAGTTGAGAGAGTTTTTCTTCTAATGAAGCTAAAGTAGATTAGATACTGATTCCTCACAGTCAGCTTTCACAGATCTCTAGTAACCACATGCCACCTTATCAATTAAAACAGATAGCATTCAGGATCTACACTTTTATTTTACCATTTAACAGTTTCATGTAAATGTAGTATTATTTCCTCAAGTCTGGGAGCAAACAGCTCTAGTGAACAGTATCTCATCACAGATGAAAGCATAGCCTGAATGCAACATGCTAACACTGGCTCGGCTCTGTTACATTATTAATAAGCTTCTTATTTGTAAAGAACATCTAATAGCCCTCCTTTTTTGATGTGCAAACCAGACGTTGTGCAGCAAAATAAATCACTTCTTTCTCATCTTCCGAAAAAAATCTAATGCGAGTGTGCTACTTTAAAAAAAATAGCACAGGACTAGACCTAAAAAAAAAAAAAAAAAGATTTGTGAGCCATCACACTTGAGCATGAGAGTCATATTTGGGCCAAGATGACTTATGGGATGGACAGATGTCTAATATTAGTGAGAGAGATGGAGAGTAAGTATAAGAGGATGGAAGCTCAAAAGGAAAAGGGGAGGAAAAGAAACCTATTTAAACAGCATACATGAGCCAACATCAAATACAGCACCAGGAGGGGTGAAGAAAAGAAGGTTTGCTGAGTGGGAGTCATCTCCCTCTATGTTCCTTCTGCAGTGCTTCCTGCGGCTCCCGTTTTGCTCTGTTCTCGCTCTACTGTCTTCCTCTGCGCCATCTAAATATTTTATATGTAGCCTGATGTTGTGTTAGGGATGTGTCCCGCTCTTTGATCAGGCAGACTGCCATTGATTTGTTACTGGAGCGGAGTACGGCATTGACTGCTTCATCACAGAGGAAAAGGCAATGAAGACAGGCTCGCTGAACAAAAGCAGATCAATAAATAATGCATCATCAGCTTGTCTTCGGCTGTTTTATCAATCATTAAAAGCCCGATACAGTGCAGTCCCACCATTACGTACTGTTGCCACCAGTAAAATGAGTGTTACTCCAATTTGTGTGTACACGAGATTGCAATTTGTGTCTCGAACTTGGAAGCTTCGTTGCTGTAAATAGCTTCTTGTATACATGCTGAATACATAAATACGTATTGCTTTTAAAGTTCAACACCCAGCATTGTGCATGTTGAAAGTTCTCTTTGGAAAAGCTAAAAAATCAAATAGCGAATGCAGCAGTAATTACACAAGGACAGCTTTCTGAGTCAGGGAAGATGAGCGGTACACTACAAAATCATATCAGCTCTTGTTGCATTACTGAGCCAAAACCCACTGTCGCTCTGGCTTTGATGTTGAAACTGCGAGGCCTGCACAGCCAGGAAAAAAGTGTTCTAAAAACGGGGACTAAAATCTGCGAGTGAGAGGAAACGTCGCCGCTGCCATAATCCTATGGGTAATCGTTTACATTTGATCACCATGCATGAATACGAATGCTGCTCTGCGTGTCCTTGAAAAATCCCCCAATTTACAGTCACTCGCCGGGGTGGAGGGGCCGATGTGAACATTTTCTGCAATTCTTCCGGAACATGACTGCTATTCAAACGACTTACTCCAACCTCGAGCGAAAAACGACTCGAGTGAAACAGAGTCACGAGTGGCACACATTTAAATTTTCTCAGTGTGGTGTTGCGAAAACAGCACAAGGGAGACGCGGGGGAAAGAAAGGATGAAAAAGAGAGGGCCACTACAGTGCCGAACAATGCCAAGTAGAAGATTACAGATGGCTGGCTTTGTGTAGGGGTGCTTGAGCATGTTTTCAGGCTCATTTCAGTGTAATTTTCTCCCTTTATCCATGGGCACGCAGCCTGTGAAGGGTCAGAATGAAGCATGGAGCCATGTGGTGGATGTAGAGGGGAAGGCCGAGCATTGTGGACATGCAGGCAGAAAAGAAGACGTGACTGGCGTCTGGAGAGGCGGCTGATAATCTCTGGCACGGAGAGAAAGAAGGACGGCGTGTTTGCTGGAGCACTCGTGCATGCACAGACAGTGATGCACGTCACAATGCTTTGGATACTTTGATCTGTGAATGCAACCTGAGCTTCTCCACCGGATTGTCCTTTTAAATGAGCTGTAATGGGTCATGGTTTTAGGATTTATTACAAAAATTCAGAGTAAGTTTAAATTTTAATTCCGCCATGGCACAGATAAAAAGGAAAGCGCCGGATACCATAGAGCGTACCAAAATTAAATTTTAAAAAATGAAAAAAGGATGGGGTTCAGTAAATGGACTGAGAAATTGGGAAGTGGTAGCGTAATGGCGCCTTCAAAATGGGCATAAATTATAGGGGCAAGCTATTTTTAACTAGTGTCCCATTTCTTTACACGTGTTAACAGAAGTTCAGTTGAAATCGACCCAGTGGAGTTAGAATCCCAGCAGGATGGTATTAAGTCTAATCGAAAGTTTTAGGATAAAATCTTCCCTTCAGAGACAGATTTCATGTTCTCACTACGATTGGGTTTGATGTAGATTTCGAAAACACGAGCATGGATCTCAAGAGGCCACCAGTCGAGTTGAAACTTTTTGTTTTTGTTAAGTCCCCAAGAGGTAAAGACCAGAGTTGCTCTTTTAACAAGACATGGAGAAAGACTTTTTTGGCAATGTGGCAGAGCCAAGGCTGATTCCCGAAATATAAAATGGATGGCGTCTGTGCTAAGGTGTATAAACGCCCAAAGATACCTCCAGCATAGGAATTGGTTTATAGTTCAGTGTTGGATTTCACCCACTGATCGTCAGAACATCAAAGTAATAATAAATCCCGTAAATTATCATGTCTGATTCCACCCTCGCAAAAAAATTACACACTTTAATTCACGTTTTGATGTAAAACAATGATGTGAAGATTTGCCTTGTCTGGCTACTTATTTAGTACAGCACGATGATTTAATAGCAGATCACATAAGATGTCTAGAGTTATTGAAAAGTAAACAATTTTCCTTATAGCGTCTTCTCTATCAACATTCAAGAAAAAAAAAAAGTGAATCCTAAAATTGATCAATCACGGTTCTGAAAGCCTCTGTATCACCTTGTATCTGAAGGATTAGTTATTAGTAAACTGAATATGTTTGGGTTTTGAACTGTCAAATATAAAACATTTTTTTGAAAGATGTGACTTTGGGCTCTGTATTTTCTGAAATTCTTTGGCCGAATCAGTTCATGCATCAAACTAAACTTGTATACCGCCGCGCTCCGGTCAAGTTGCTGTTCCTGAGCCATGCCGTTGAATAATGGCTTTGAATATTCTCTTCTACAACTGTGTAAAATTTTATCGTTATTAATATGTGAATTCTTGAGTTATGGCCAAAAATGCGTTTTGTGTGTTTTTTGAGATATTGTGTTCACACGAATGGGACAGATGGTCAACCTAAAAACATAACGCTTCCTGCCATGACTGTTGCTGGCGCGGAGGCATAAAAATGATCCAAAAATAATCCATAACACTTTTTAATATTTGCTGGTTTTCTGAATCTTCTATGGCAGTAAACAGGATGTTTTCTGGGTTTGGAATGGTTGCCCTTGAAAATGTCACCGTGGGCTTTATGAAAATGCCTGCAATTTTTTTGGTATACTTTGCACTTTCTGAACACTTTATGTTCATTGATTAAAAGAAAGATTGATATTGAAAAAAGTCAGTCGCAGCCCTCCCTTTGGTGTTACAAGGCATTACAGCAGAGCGACGAAAGCTAACAGTCAGTCGGTTTCTTTTCTTCTGCTACGCTTCCTACAGTTTCGTTTGAACAAAGATAATAGATTTTGTCATGACTTCAGTCAAGGTTGGAATCTTGCATCGGCTACTTTTGCTCCGTTAAGGATGAAAAACATAAAGATAGGCATGCCGCTAGATATTGCACAGACCGATGTCAGAAAAAAATCTTTGATCTATGAAATGTCTCACACACTCTGGGAGGGAACAGCTCCTGTTGCTCCTGTATTGTGAAGTCAGTGTTTTCGGACATTTGAAGATGTAGTGGTTTCAGTCAAGGTATCATGGTGCCCTGGGACTGCGTCACCCACATCGACTGTAGTTTCAGCTGGAGTGTCAAAACTCAGGTGCAACACATATCTCCCCCCTTTGGGACATGAAGCAATCAAGACAATGCTATGACTGCAAGACCTGCAATGACTTCACACATATGCTGCCTGTTCATAATATGGGATTTTATACTATGATATGATTGTCACCAGACATTTGAGACTCACAAGTCACAACAGTACCTGGTTCCCATGAGTCAAACCAAGGACAAAGAGCCCCGAGCGAATCTGACACAATGCAACCCATTACCCACCCAGTCGCATTTTTGATGTACAAGTTTCTAAAGAGCCGAGCATAAAACGGGTCCTTTGTGCAGAACAAAGTTTTACAGAGAACAGTGGCATAATATCTGGTGGGTATTCCCCTTCAGTCGGGGGATGCAACATATGACACACACAGACTCACACACAGACACGGACAAAAGGACGCAAACACACAAGGCCATTCAACTGGATGCATGCACAGACTTTCTCTTTACTTCAGCTTTAATGTACTCTCACTCACACACATGCACACACACTTTTTCACTCCCTTCCACTCTCTTGGTACAGAATATGCCCTTTGTTCGTGCTCTTTGACGAAGTGTTGGGGAGTCGGGCTGCTGGGGCTCTGGGAAAGGACATGAATAAATGGACTGTCCTTCATAGCAGCACGAGGAGAGCAGCCAAACGACCCAAGCAGGAGATCTTACATCCATTATCAAAGGGCCTTTTGAAAAAAAAAAAACGGCCACAGCTACAACTATGGCTCATTTGAAGTGGTTTCTACGCGCACGCATGTCCAAGCCCACATGTATTTGCACAAGCGTGTGGTGAATGCATGCACAGAGAGCACAGTTTAGTACCAGCCACACACATTTCTCTATGTATCAGATCCAACAAAAAGTCTCTTCTGTCCATCCAAACTACAGCAAACCAAATGGACATCACCAAAGACCCAGACCATGGAGAGATTTTGAAAAAAGGGGTCTTTCAGAGCGGGAAATTAATATTTGATTCGAACGCTGCAGCTTTTTAGAAAGTGCTGTCTTGTATGCTTAGAAGTGAATAGATCACTGGAACCGTCTGTCCACTTAGAGTTAAATGCTTAAAGCATTTCGTATAGGCTACACAATGGATGACAAAATCGAAGAACATGTTCTCATTCATTTCCCACAGGTTTTTTTTCCCCCCACTCCAATTGGGCTGTTAGTCTTAACATGCCAGTGTCGTATGTTGAAAGTGTTGGAAGCCATTTCTCCCCATTAATACTGATGTGTCTCTGCTTCACGGAGCCTGACTGGGCGTCCACATCACGCAATGGGACGGTGAAGCTCCTCTGCAGGCACAATGGTTTTGACTTACTTGAGGTTACAGCCATCTTGGGAAGATTTTCTGTAACACAGTGCCTCTAGGGTGCCATGAAACCGTGATTATGTTACTGTAATCAAGGACACTACACACAGGTCCCACAGGCACTAACTAGGCTATTGCAAAGGAACAGCAAAGAAACATCTTGTTAGGGGGTTAAACTGGGCCGAGGGGCTCAGTGGGATGGGAGTGGTTGATGAGAAAATCAAGAATATTCTTTACCGTCCAAAATGCATAGTGGGTGTTTAACTAGAGACCATCTTGCAATGGGATCACACCTGCCGCCACACCCATCATGTTCATGTGCTGATCCACTCAGCCACTTTTGAACCCAGCCTTCATTTTGATCTCAACTACACACCTGTTTTGTTTCGTTGCGTGACTGTATCTTGCACGGCTGTGACGCCACGGTGCTGACAAAAATCTGTCCACCATCTGTCCTGCCAAACAACTCAAAACCACTTCTGTGGTAGCTCCCACTACAAGAGGTGTCTCCAGGACCACATTCTGCCATGATGTCACACACACACACACACACACACACACACACACACACACACACACACACACACACACACACACACACACACACACACAGAGTCTCACAGAGTCTCACAAACTGAAAACATGACTAGCCGACACTGTCACGGCTGATAATAATTTTAAAAAGCTGCAGTAAAACCACTTGAAAATGATCACAGAGGCACTTGTGGACCTGCTGTGCGAGACTATGGGAGAGTTTGCTGCTAACAATTTTGATAAGATTTATTAAATAGAAGTTTTAAAATCTACACACGTAGAAATTAATGGGATATTGTAATGATTTTAGCATCTAATTCTTAAAAATGTTTCGGTGAAAGAGCAAAAAAGTAATATTCCCTCACAGATATAGTCTGTCTATGTATTTCAACAAAAGAAAATACATTTACAGCAACCATCGTGGCCATTCAAGTATAGATTTCTGAGTTTATGGGGTGCACTTGAATGCACCATGAAGTCAGACACAGACAGACAGCAGAGGACCGAGAGCAGCACGCCCATAAATGACACCAAAATGCAGAAGAGACTCTGAGCATAGTTTTTTATTACCGTGACTATCAGTGTGGCAGATAGCCTTCCAGGATTTACTTGTTAATTTCGGACCCTTGCTGATTCTTAATCAAAGTGGGCTGACGACGAATCTCGCTCGCTCGGGGTTGGTCTATGCTGTGTGCTGGGAAAGAGCCCTGGACAGCAGCAGCACAATTTAACCCCTGGTTACAACTAAAGTTAGAACTGACAACAGTACATAAACATAATAATATACAACTTACAAAAAAACCACCAAAAGCATCAAATTCATAACTCAGTACAATACTAGCTATGGTTACCTCATCCAGAATGATGACCATGGACATCTCAAAGGCAGGATGATTGGCTCACAGCATCCAGTCTTGGTTCTCTGGTGTCTGGATTTAAGAGAGATTTGTTCATGATCGCAACTATTGAGCTGGACTGTCCCAGACCATCAGAGGAACAACGTGAGATCTAAAAGCTGAGTCAAGAATCGAATACGAGTAAACCGCACAACCCTTGTACCTAACATTTTTTCATCTGGAAAGGGTGAACATGATGAAAGGGTTCAGCCATTATTGCTGTTGAGCATTCTCTGCTCTTTAAATTCACTTTAAAGTTTCCGTTCACCAAATCTAATCTTTGGCTTTTTTTACCGGGGGGATTGAATTCCGTGCTCGCATTAAAAATCACGCCCAGTGGAGCCTTACATTAGGTGCAATTTTCACTCCTTGTTAGGAGGGGAGAAGTTGCCATGTCATAGTTTTTCTCCAAGGCCTCCCCCCCCCCCCCCCCCCCCCCCAATTCTCTCATCTTTAAAATATTGCTGTGCTGGCAACTTTACTCCTAGACACCTTGAAGAGCGGAGCTGCCTCAAGCACACTTCTAATAGCCACTTACTAACAAGTCTCTCTGTTACTAATCGGAGTATGAAGTTCTTTGTTGTGAGTCATCATTGACTGAAATAAAATCAATTACTGCTTTTTCTACTTTCTGCGGAGAGAGGATAAGCAGTGCCTCTGTTGTTGTAACAGTTCTCGTGGCCTTGTTGTGGGCTTAACGGGCATCATCCGTCCACACACACAGGCAGACGCAGACATACACACTGGCAGACGACTCTCTCGACTATGAAGTGCTCTAATTAGTGTGGATAAACAGTGGAGTTGATAACAGTGCGCTTGTTAAAGCCAATAAGAGTTTCCTCTGCGATTGATCTGTTAGCTTTGTTTGAGGAAAAGGTCACCTAGACAAGAAACAACAGTTCTGGCAGATGCAGTGTGAATGACCAGTACGGGTGACGTACGAATCAATAGGTTAATCACAAAATGTTTACTCTGACATAGTTTTGTATCTTTGGCGCTATGGAGGGTGAGGACAGTGTTAGCACTGCCGGGGTCCAGACCTGTGACTCAATCCACTCCACCAAGGGTTAGGGTTAGAGGGTTCTCGTCTAGTGGGGATCAGCTAATCGGTGCCATGTGCAGGACTAAGGCCGTTGTCAAGTATTTTCAAGCTTTGCACCCAAACCAAGGATGTGTAAAAAAAGATAGATGCTGTTTCTAAATAGATGGCATATGTTCGCGATATCACCCAATATCATACCTTTACTTCGCTCCGCTCTGCTCTAACTCCAACCATACCCTGGCAAAACCAGTATGCCGGCATGGCTACGCATCAGTGTCGCCTTAAAATGACAACACATTCAGGAGGGTATGTTGATCTCTAGCGACTGATTAGGAAATCGAACCCCCTTCCCTACAGTAATCGGCATGAGTGAAGGAAACAGAGATGCGTGAAGTGCAACAAGTTGACAATTCTGGCTAATATCAGGCAAATGTTGGCATTCACTCCACCCAAAAGCTACAGAAGTTTCTCCTTTCAGGTTGAGCGCAGGGTAATCAGGAACATTACCCAGGTTACAGCTGAAAAAATTCCCTCATTCCCCCTCAGGGGTGGAGTGCCCTCTTGGATGCCCCTCTGGTAGATAAAACATAACAAAGTGTCCACTAGGATGCCCTTCCAGTGGACAAAATGGTGAAGTGCTCTGTCTTCATCATACACATATATATATATATCACAACTTTCTGCGTGCTGCATACGTGTGGTGCCCTTTTAATTTTTTTCACCCCCCTGCCCCTCTAAGTCCTGACTCCGCCACTCTTCTTTGGAGACCATGAGTGTCTTTCATGGCTATCTAGTCTACAGTTGTAGAGAAATTTGAGTCTGGACCCAAGTGACAGACACTGCCTAGAGCAACACTGCTGCCTAAAAACGACAATTAAGAAGTTAAATGTTAAACATGTTTAGCTTTTACAATACACAGGCTGTCAGACCTTGTAATGTCATAGGAAGCATGTTTGAGATCCAAATGTCAGATGTTAAAATTCAACATTTAGAAGGAATCCGCTATCTAGGATAAACAGATGTGAGGCAGCCTTTTCCTGTTGGCTTGGCAGTGTGTAGCGAGGCTTGAGATGTTCAACTGAGAGTTGAAACACAACAGTTTCAACCATGAAGAAGGGTCGGACATCCATAGTAAATTTCACAATTTCCTCTATTATCGGTTTTGTTTTGTTGTTGTCTGGAGGAAATTTCTCACGCTGCTTCTTCTGTGGTTCAAACAACCTTTTCTTCTGCATAAACATCACGCTTGTCGCTCTGAGATTTTCATATTCCTTTGCATGATATTCAAGTGTTTTATCAAATTTGTGGTTGTGTCGAGGCTTCCAACACTCCCAACTTTAAACAATCTCAAAAAGCAAGTTGGCTTTATTACTTATTTCACAGAAAAAAGAGTCACACGGCTGACTAACATGAGGTGGGCTGGGAGCTGTGGGTACTGTTATGTCACCACCTCGATGACCGTTACAGGACACTTCAGTCAAAACTGCATGTCAACTTGTACTTTTTTATCTGGCCCCATTTTTGATGTCAATTGAGATAGACAGCATAATGATCTTGAACAAAAAAAGATCCTTCCAAAGTAAAAGTATTGAGCTTGTCACGGACTACACTATCCATACCTAATCGACTCCACTAAGCCACTTTTTTCCTGTTCTGTGTGAATAAAAACAAGACAGTAGCTGCACACATCACCAGAGGATACAAGGGGAGAGCAGTTGGATCGTTAGCAAAAAGGATGCTGGGTCTATCCCCTAGTCGTGGCCTTGATCGATGTTTCCTTTAAAGTGTGCCTGCTACAGTTTTTGCTGTCTGAAGAAAAGCCCTAATTGCTCTACCAAAATGTGAAAGTAACACGGTATGAAATTTACTGACACACACTGCAGGTGGTGCAATTTTCATGCATTCTAATCCCGTATATCAAAAATCAAGCTGAGCAAAACGCTTCAAGCCACGACTCAGTGTTTAGTATCGTCAAAATATTCCATGCCTAAAAGCTTTGCTTTTTATCATTTCTTCCTGCACAATTGTTCATCAGATAGATTTTTCAGCGCAATTTGGCCAGCCACTGCATATTTTAAAATATATTGAAGCTCGGAGTGCTTACAGTTGCATCGAGGCAGGGCCTGCTAGATTGCATTGATTATTACTGAGGGGAAGCATATGGGAGAGAGGAGAGGAGAGGAGAGGAGAGCAGGAGGCAAAAAAAAGAGAAAATAGAGGAGGAGAGGGGGTAATAGATGAGGACAGCACATGGAATGAAAAGTGAGATTTATATGTAAAGAAGAAAACACAGGAGATAGAGAGAGAGAGAGAGAGAGAGAGAGAGAGAGCGAGCGAGAGAGAGAGAGAAAAGAGATACATGGAGAGGAAATGAGATGAGATGTGCAGAGTGGAGGAGAGGGCGACCTCTCTGTGGATGGGAGGGCTAATCCCAAACATGGAGCAGATTAAGTGCATGACACAAAATGCATGTTTATGAGGCGCAGCTCTCAGCTGAGGAACAATCTGCTGAAAGGGATCGAGAGCAGACACACACACACAGATTTTGTGTCCACAGCGTTATGAAGATAGCACTCAGACTGTGTAAAAGTCTCCTAATTTCCCTGATATGGTCATTCACTGGCCTTTGTCAGTCTTATTAACTACTACTACCAATCAGATTGGAGCATTTCCAGGATTCTTTGAGCAGAGCAGTTCGACTTTTTGTGCCAAGCCTTTCTATTAGTAATTGGATGGTTTATTATCTGTTTCAGAGAGCTAATAATGTTTATTATGCCGTTCCTCCCAGTTCTGTAGTTTAAATAAGAACACAGTGATCCGTTCTGAGCGTGTGCTGCATTAATTCCATTCCAACATTTCATATAACCCATTGCTGCTAATACAAGTAAGTGACAGAAGACATGTTAAATTGAAAATCCAGCTAGTTATCAGTTAATTTGCTGTAGATTATGTTTATCTAGTCATATGGAGATTTGCTCATTGTTAGGGTTCATTTACTTTGAGCTGAATATTTCAGCTTTTCTGTTATTTTTTTGTACAGAACCAAAAGCTGAAAAGTCGAGGACAAGTGCAACGTGACAGTATTCAATAAATACTCTAGAACCATTCAATGCCTCATCCCTGACCAGACGTCTGTGTCTCCAGCACTCCAAACCAAATTTTAAGGCTATAGAGAGACAGTTCGTCAGACTTTCATCACACAAACACAACCTCAACCTCTGGTAACATCATACCAAGGCAAAACAGCCAATTGTAAAATGTCCAAAGCTCTTGCTGCTGGAGTGAAAACATTAATAAATGAGTATGTGCCTCCTGGAGAATGAATAAAACATTACATGTTTTACAAAACCAGTAACGCTGTGACGCAGGTACATTTAAAAGTAAATCAAATACAGAAATTAGGAGCCAGACTGGAGACAAAAACATGGACATAAATACACATGACCACACACACACACACACACACACACACACACACACACACACACACAGACAAAGAAACACAGACAGATGGTTACAGACTCTAACCCCCCTCTATAAAACAAATGAAAATGCTTTCTAATTGTCCTCTTTATATATGACACAACAATATCATTGTGATTTTGTGTGTATGTGTGTGTGTGTGTGTGAGAGAGAGAGAGAGAGAGAGAGAGCGAGAGGGAGAGAGAGGCTCTAAGATTTCTCAGGGATTATATATCCATAGTGCCATCTAGTGTCTCCTGGAAAAACACACACAAACACACAAGAGATTCCAGCTGTGATTACAGTATATGCACGGACAGTGGACTGTTTCTAAAGTACGGCTTTTCATGCAGCACATTACAGATGCTGCCATTTAATTTCTTAATAGTGGATATTCCCTTTGTTCTTTAATAATTTCCCTATTCCTTCACTAGTATCTTACTAAGGCTTTGTGAGAGCAGACAACAAGTCTATATATTACGTCTTTATGCACAAAATGAATGAGAGAAAAATTGAGGTAAAACTAAAAGGAGCAGACATGGAGAGCAGCTGTAGTGACTTTAAAGAGGGAGGTCATCAACGGCCCTCATAAGAGATGAATTACAAATTAACACAAATAATTAACTGGCACATATTGGTAAAATGATTTATAACAAGGCATAGAGCCTCATTATGACAGCAATTATGTCTTGTTATTTGATCCGTGTGCGATAATGATAATTACGCTGATAATTTATGTCAAGTTAAGGGCATCGTTTAAATATTTTAGAGCCGTCTCCCATAATTGAATGAAAATGAGTTGGTCCTTTTGTACTTAAATAAAATACAGACGCCCTAACAGGTGTTAAGAGGAGTAAAAACCGCTATAAATCAAATGTATGTTGTATGATGTAATCCTCAGCAGTAGAAAGCAGCAAAACATATTTAGTTGTGACCACTTCATCGTATTGTCACTGCTAAAACACCAAGAACTTAAAGGTGTATGTGAATACCTGTCCAGCAGCTCATGTCTCTTACAGGCTGACACTGTGTGACTGTGTTGTAGTTACAAAGTATTAACTTTTCACATGTGCACAGAAATAGACACGAATCCCTCCATAATTAAAACACCATGAGACTGAGGAAGGGTTTCCAGCTACACTAGAGAGACCATGAAAAATTAATTTCCAATTACATTTGGACATGATACTCTCAGATATGATCTTTGAAATTATTATCCTACAGTGTCGACCTACATTTTAGAGCCATGCATCAAAACAAACATGCCCGCGCGCGTTTGTATCATCTCCAGCGTGTGCTAAAGAGAGGAGTGACATAAACATGTCACCGATGGCGGTAAAAGAAAAATACATTGTCCTGGTAGAGCAGAGAAACCGATAAAATGGACCACGTTCTGCTTTATTCTGCTGCAGTATTGAGTAGCGGTGCTATAGGAGCTGTTGTTTGCTGTTGCATCTGAAATTCAATATACTCGGGCTGGCAGGAGCTGCAAATCCATTATGAAACAGGCCTTTACTTGGGAGAACAAAGGCCACAGCTTTGCATGTGTGTGTGGGTGTGTGGGTGTATATAATTGCTGGTGAGGACATTGGGCTCAAGGGGTCACTCACTGTGTACCAAACTGTCCCGTATTCCCCAGAGTCCCCTCTCTGTCTTCCTATCAGTGTTGTCCCTGGTCATCTGCTTCTCCCTCCATCTGTTTCATCTCTCCGCTTTCCTCCAGGCTGCGTCACTCTCAAGCGTCTCCTCCGCTCGACTTCACCGGTCCCTCCAGGATTTAAATGACTTTGATGGCTGGACTGTTTTCAGCTAAATTAAAAGGCGTCTTGCACATACTGTGTATGACCTGCATGAGATTTAAGTTATCTCGTAGCTTTTTTTCTTTATAGTCTTTATAGACTTGATTTTAATCACTGTTAATTAGAGTATCTGGCCTGAATATATACTTAAAGGACACATATTATGCTTTTTTGGGTTACTACTAGAATAGGTTTACATGCTTTAGTACTCAAAAACACATCAGTGTCTCTTTAAGGCCACCCTTCCTGAATACCCAGTCTCCTCTGATTGGTCAGCTCACACACGCCTGACCCTGCACCGCTAACAACAGAGCAGGTGTGCTAAATTAATCTTTATGTGCCAAACTAGTTGCTAGGCATACATTATGCAAATATGTGACATGGTGACATAGTGTGATGCCATGAAGTCACGGAATTACAGGCGGGACTACTGACGAGGCGTTTCAGGAGTAGTGTTTTCTGTGGAAGAGAGCTTTCCTTTTTAACTTTCAAGATCTTGTATATGCACAAAAAACCTATAGAAAACACTGAAGGAAAGGGAAAAGGCATAAAAGCAGAATAGGTCTCCTTTAAAGATAAAGTGGCTATCCAGTGGGCATCGATACACACATTGGATAGCCACGTTATCAATGCTGATATCTCAAATAAACAAGTGATATTTGTCTGCTTTTCTTTTGATAGGAAAATATTTTAATTCTTTCAATTAGATTAAGTGTCTCTTCCATTTCCCGTAACAACATCTTTCATGGATTTGATTTATGCTAGTGTCTCTTCAATCATGAGCTGGAACCCAAAATGGGTCACAAAGATGTTTTTTAGTGGAATAAATCCTCCAATTTGATTCTCCAGCTGAAAAATTCCCATTTGATTCTCTTGCTGAATTTGTGTTTTTGCTTCAAGCTCCAAGCCATTTTATGTTCCTCCTTTTCCCCCATTGTGCAGTTTCCTAGAGCATCTTGAAAGAGATTTCAAAAAATGTCATTAATTATTAGCATCTCCCTCGTCAGCAGACTTCATCTCTCTGTGAGAGATAGAGAATAGGTCTGCATCTCCTGTGTGTTGGCAGTGATTCGTAAACATAAAACCTCTACCCTAATTCAAGAATAAAAGTAACTCGGCGCACCGGGGGGATATTTCACTCTGTCACTGCGAGAGAACTGAGGCGAAAACATGCTTCAAAAAGAGGCTGGTGAGGAAATGTGTGAAAACATTAACTGAATATTACATCAAACTTTCATACTCCGAGGGAGGCAACGAACAACTGCAGGAGAGGAAAACACCGGGAAGGAAATGTGTTTTGATTCATTCAGGTTGAATCACCTTGAAAAGTATTAAAACATCAAACTCTTTTAAGTCTTTTGTAACAAGAGACTCATTCCACCATTTTCTTCCCAAGAAAGACGCACAGACTCAACATTTTGCATATTCTGAAAAAAAAAGATTTTTTTAAATCATCAGCAGAGCCGTTTTTTCATATTCAGTCTGTTGTTACTTGAGCACCTTGTTGGCTGCTGAAGTAGCACTGACACGCTCCTCCTATACATTGTATGTTAGTTTGTGTATGGGCTCTTCATCGAAACATCACGAGTAGTACAGCAGCTTAGAACAGCAGCTTATTCTCCAGGTAGATTTTGTTAGCACTGTTATCTCCATTGTTACCTGAGGTTAGCTAACTAAAGCTGTTGGTTAGTTGCCTAGCAATCGACCCTGCACTATCTGAGACCCTGTTCTCTTTCATGTGAGAAGTTTTAAAAATATTTCTTTCATAATTCATTCATTGTGACAAACTTCAGGGCCAGACATGGCTTACAAAATCCTCCTCAGTCACTGATTAGTTTAACCTTTAGATCAAAATCCAACATTAGTCAAAGCTTGATTTAACATTTCGGCATTAAAACATCTAAAAACGAATAGACTGCTAAAACCCAGAGAAATCTGTCATTTTATTCAAGGTAAAAGTGTGTTTCATTTGGTCGCTTGGCACTATGACTTCTGGGAAAACATTAGATATGTCAGTGTGTGAGGAAGGGAGTGGGCAAACATGTGAATACAACTTTAAAACATTACATCATCTGCGAACATTTTTGCCTGAGTCTGAGCAACTCCCAGGATCCCACACTGGTTACATCTTTTGTTTTGATTTGATTGAGAGACCCTAGTGGCAGAAAGTGCATATTCTGTGCTCAAAGGAATACTTTGAAATTTTGGGATACACGTATGCTTAGTTAGATGAGTTAATGAGAATATTATAGCATTACAGTATAGGGATAGGCCGATGTGTGATGCCACAGTCCATTGCCGATGGCTGACAGTCAACTTGACAGCTAAATTGTTTCAAGCTTCTCAGGATGAACATGTTACACCCGTGTAGCGTGGAGATGAACACCCTTTTAAACCTGACTGGGGGAGGGTGTATGTCGGAAGCTTGCCAGGCAGGGATGTGAGGGGTGATCTGACTCCCTTTGCTGGTGGCGGGAGACAGCTCTCTGTGCTGCATGAGACAGTCGGATGTTGCTGTCAAAGCGTCACTTCTAGGAAACAGAAGTGACTACAGAGGTTTGCTAACAAGCAACTCCTGCTGACGGCAACTCTGACAGGACTGCCAATCCAGTAGACATCACCCTGCCTTCAATGATACCAATCTGAAATCTGTAGGCCACAACGAAATGAAGCTACAGCCAGGAGACTGTTAGCATAGCTTTGCATGAAGAATGCTAACAGGGTGACACAGCTAGCCTTGTTCTGTTCAAAGATAACCAATCCACCTATCAGCACCTCTACAGCTACAGCTTTAAATGAGCTATTAGAGATATTAGACTTTAGTTAGCATGCTAACTAGCTAGCCTCGCCCCGTCATTTTGTTATGCTCGACCTGCTGCCGTCAACAGCTTCATATTTACTTTACAGTCGAGAGTGGCATCAATCTACCCATCTAGCTCTGGGGAAGAGAGAAATACAGTAGCGACTTGGAACATGTCTTTGAAGGCAAAGACTAACAAGTGATGCTTCTGTGAGAAATGTACCACCACTACTCAGTGAGGGGGCAGATAGATCATGCCGCCTCTGGTCCACAGTTTAATTCAAAGCAGCAAGGATCTAATTACCAGGCAGAGCGAGGCTACATACTGTATGCCAGGCTCCATCTGAGGGCACAGACAAGATCCCTCGGGAGAGACGAGAGAAACTCATGCTCGATGTGCTGTCCACTCCTCTTTCACATGCTGTCATTCTGAAGAGATTTCCTGTCCGGAAGAATTGGTGGCTTGATACGGCGATTGGGGAAAATCACTCATAAACTTGCTGACGCACACCTGCTTAAATTCTACATGAAACTTTTATACTGTTTGTTGTATTTGAGTTTTTATTATGCGCACTGCAACATAAGCAAAAAATCAGATTGGGTTTCTCACAGCTGGAACAGGAAAATGGCTGAACAAAAATTATACGAGGAGAAATCAATACAAACAAGCACAATTAATAGTTCTTTTTAGTATTTCTTCAATGTGTTTATGAGGCAAAGCTGCACTTCATGTGGTAAAAGATCCTACTTTTCACAGTTATGGTCTTTTTGTCAAATGGTCCGATGCAGAGCATAATAGCTGCTCTGCTTCCTGTGCCGAATTACTTAGTCGATTATGTGATTAGACGATTGAGGAACTAATTTGATAATTGATAAATCACTGAAGTAATTTATCAAGCAAAGATTCCAAATGCACGCTGGTTCAAGCTTCTCATAATACTAAACTTTGCTGCTTTTATATCGTAGTAAATTGAATATTTGGAGGTTTTGGACAACACAAGCAATCTGAAATCAACATCTCAGGTTCTGAGCAATTGTGATCGGCAGGTTTCGTAATTTTATGACCGTATATGGACCAATCAATGAATAAGTATGATTGATTCCAGGCTCAATTATTCTGACGTTAATTGACATAATTATTATTTTTAGCTCTATTCCTTTAACATGATTTAGTGCAAATTACAAAGAATTGCTCCAGGGCGTACAATATGTAATTACTGGCATATGAGAGCAGGCAGGAATTTT
The DNA here is from genome assembly GCF_040436345.1 of Pagrus major. NCBI lineage: Eukaryota > Metazoa > Chordata > Actinopteri > Spariformes > Sparidae > Pagrus > Pagrus major. The sequence continues at coordinate 27,897,793 of NC_133232.1, read as the reverse complement.
TTGATGATTGACAGTCAAGCTGCTCTGAGTCTGACTGGCCAATCCAATATTATGTGACTGTTATTGTGGATTTATACAGTGGTTTTATTACCTCAAATCGAGCTAATCTGGAATATATAGAAAAACACAACAATAAAGCCAACAATACCAAGATTAACATCAAGTACCATATTTTTGTGGCAATCAAATACACATAAATGTGTCAATGCTGATGCAATGTTTGGTCAAAAATGTCTCTCTGCAGAGTGAGAAGGGTCTTAGATCCAGTCAGAGAAACTCAGTTCAAACCACTCTGAGCAAGAAGAAGTAAAAAAAAGAGGAAAGAAAAAAAGGAGTTTCTTTCTTCCACTGCCTGCAGGAGATGAGATGAACTGGAATGCGTAAAATCTATATGGGTATCAAAGAATATCACAAGGAAAATAGCCTTTAACCAATCCACGTGGGTCTCTCAACTCAGATGTGAATGTGTAAAGGGTGAGATTATGTAGTCACACAGGCAGCGGTGATAACATTTTACCATAAAGGCTCCACTTCATTATCTCAACCCATTCAAACGCAATCATCATAGATTTGTATTTCAGCACATATGAAAGAGAGACAACACCCTGCCACATTCAGACTGGTGTATGGCATTTTACTGATAACCAATACACAAACACACTGCTAGAATGAAAGCTTTTTTTTCATTTTTTATGTTATCTTAGATCACATCCTCAAGTCAGATGCAGAATGCAGAATGCCGGAGGGTGGTGGGGGTAATGTGGTGGGGTGTGGGCTGCCTCCATTTTCCCAGGATGCTCAGGCTGCACGGGTTATGTGAGTTTGCTTTTGTAAGGGTTTTCTAAGGATAGGTTTCCTCCTCTCTCATCAGTCGAGGAATTTAACCATCGGATCTGAACAAGCCATGATGCAACAGCAGTGGTAGAGGAAATTCTCTAATCCTTTTTTCTGAAAAAAAAAAAAAAAAAAAAATAGACTTTTAGAAGTAAAAATGTTACTTAGATAAAAGTACAGGAGCATTATCGGCAAAATATATTGAAGTATCAAAAGTAAGAGTACTTAGTATGCAAAATGGCACCTGTTATGTGTTATGCTATTAAATAACATTATTCTGTTGATATCAATAACAAATGTGTTGTATTTGTAAGTGAATGTTAATGTTGCACTTCATCAAAGTGGAGCCAACTTTATATAATCTGGGTGGATAAGTAGCTCAGTAACGTATCAGTAAAAAGTACTTATATTTGCCTCTGGAATGCATTGGAGTAGAAGTATAAAGTAGCACTAAATGGAAAAACACAAGGAAAGAACGTAAGAGTAAGCATGTAAAAGTAGAAGTAGTAGGAATAACATGGAGGAATTTCCTAAAGAAATAAAGCATAGAAAAGTAATCCCTTTGTGACCTACTGAAAGTGTATGGCCGTGTCTAAATCTGTAGATACTCTGCCTGTATTCTCTTATTTTCCTAGTTTGTTGCTGTGTTTGTAAGGTTTTTGAGCATCAGCCTTTGGGCAGCCAATAACAGCACGAGGTTGGGGTTCTATAAAAACGTAAGAAACCATGTCACATCGCTGTTTCCATCTCTCTCCTCTGCTCTTGGTCTGCCATAAAGAGCTGCAGGTTGGTGTGTCTGTTTGACTGAGGGCGGAGCTGCCTACATACACACACCGGTAGAGCGGAGAGGCAAACAGTGTGCACTCTGGCTGCATTCACACAAAATCTGGAGGGTTGTGCGGAGGTGTTGGCATGATAATTTATGTTATCGAACGTAACCGCTGTTTAACAATCCGAAAAAAACGTTTCATTTCTTTGATTCACTGCTTCGTTCTCACCAACGCCACTCTCTCTCTTGCTCTTCATTCCCCCTCTAGCTTGCTTGACCACGACTGCTCTCTCTTTCTCTCCCCATCTCACCCTTCGAGCCGGGGAGGAGGAGCTAGCTTTGAATTATGTGTTTACAAACGGCAACAGACAAATCCTGGAAATTATGCCTTAAGTACATGTGGTGGGGTATACTCCCCTAGTACAGTGCTGGTGAATGCAGCCTTGACTCAACTCCTCCCCCAACAAATGCCCTAATCAGGACCAAGCTTTTCATAAACCAACTGGGTTGCTCATATCTCTGCCTATTCAGTAACGAGCCTGTGTGTCCTCTTCTATTTCCCAACCCATCTCAGAGGTTCAAAGATTTCTTGGGGTTGCAAGTCCCCAGGTGGCGTTGTTCAGCTTCCCCCTGAATTTTCCCCCCTTAGTGCCCCTCGCCACAATCAGTACTTGAGTAAATGTACTTAGCTGCATTCCACCATTGTGCAACAATAAGAGTCTTTATTTTGAGTGTGAAAACCCCAAATGGTGGTGGTGGAGATGGAGGAGGGCCAGAATGCTGGAGCATGGAGGGCTGATTCAAGATCATCAGAGCCTGCCTCTATGATCACAGCTGACCCGACCAGTCTTGGGGGAGATCCTCCAAAGCCTCTCTTTTTCAAGCACTGTCATCTTTGATTTCTAACGTTCAGAGTTTGAACGTTTTTCAACACGGATCAAAGTTTCACACAACTTTATGCCATCCAAACTATTCATCTGCCTCCTTGTAACTTATTTTTGAACAAGCGGCTAACTCCTCAAACCCAGGGTCACTTTTACTCCTAAAATAAAAGCGATAATCTGACTAGTACAGCCCTTGAGTCCTATTGAGTTTTATGGAGTTACTGTATCTGACTGTGATCATATGATCCTACCACTCGGCATCGAAGCTTTCAGCACTCTCAGGTTGAGCTTGGCAGTCACTGTGAAAAGATGTCACATTAGGTTATGGAGGGAGACTCTCTTCACTGTATTTTTAAAGCAAAAGCTCTATTTTTGTCAGCAGGTCACGCCATGCAAAAACGCTCCCCATGGAAAGTCTGTCAGTTATTACTCCACTGAAAACTCCACTGACTGTTTCAATCATTCTTGCCTTTAAATTCCTGAATACAGTGAGTTCGAAGCATGTGCGAGCATAACATACACTGATTTATAATGTTTGTGACCGCTTCACTAACGAGGTGCTTTTGCATCTCGGAAATTATAAAGCGGTGAACATGGAATGTGAAATGAGAGTCCCTCTAAATACATTCATGCAACTATAATTATGCAAGTATATTCATTTGTTTACGTGGAATGCAGACGGAGAACTCAGATAGCAGATCGCAATTATACGACACACAACAGCCCAGTTTATCACCTTACTTATGGCTCAATATTCTGTGTAACCGTGGAACGCAGGCCATTATTCATTAATGTAAATTTACAAGACATGTTGATTAGAGCTGCCTACGCCTCCGGAGACTCAGAAGGGTGCCACTTAAATGAGGATGATTGGTTGGTCAGCTGTTCTGGCAGCTGAATAGGCTGACAATTAGCGCGGGTCGTGGAAAAAAACATGCGCGACCTTCTAACTTTGCGCCGTATGCTTGTGACAAATAGTTTCTTCTCTCTATAAACCCATTAATTAACATTCCTATCAACACAGCAGAGGACACGTAACAGATAATCTGGCTGGAGACTGGCAACAGTGCGTGGAGAACGGATAGGGGGCTGCTAGGGAGATGATTAGAAACTACAAAGGAAAGATTTAGATCATGTTTGTAGGCGGTGTGTGTCTGTGTCGAATGAATCTGAATGCAAAAGAGAGGTACACAGAAAGCGGGGGAGAAGGAGACGGAGAGGGGGGCAGGAAGGGGAATTGAGTATGCTTATGCATGTATGTTGAAATCCTTACATTGCGGTTTGGCAGCAGAGGTCAGCCTGAGAGTGAGAGGTTAGGAGTAATTTATCACAGTGAATTAACTAAAGACCATCTCACGGTTGCACTGCCTCCTCCTCCCCTGCTGTGATAGAACAACTGGCGACAGAGGACAACCGGAGGTCGCTGTCATCTTCGATTCTGCTCCCGCTCTAACTACTACACCCTCTGCAGAGAGAGCCACTAATACAGTGTGTGATCATCAGCTGTTAATATCATCGCATATAGAAAAGAGAGGAGCGCTCGGAATCACATTTTAATCAAGTAGCTTTGAATGCATGTCATCATCGTTTCTCTGCAGATGCAGGATGAAATAAAAACGTATTTCTTCAAATCCTCATGACGTACATACAGTGGGTGATGATTTAACAAACAAATTCCACTTGCGCTGAAGTAGGTAAAAGCAGGGTGTAAACATCGGATTAAGCTTCATCCAAGCACGCTGTATTTTGAGGTTTGTTCCAAATCTGTGCGCTGTCAGAGGGAAAATGCATGAACTCAGGATGGAACATTTAAATCTACAGCTATGAAAGGACATTTGGCCACAGAACCCTGGCATTTCACAGGAGTGGATAAGCCGGGTTATTGTAGAATAAAGCAAAGCAATCATCAGGTACAGAAGCAGTCAGGAATCAAACACTCCTTGCATATGCAGCTAAAAGCCACAGAGTATTTATTATAAGAATAGCTGGAAGCTGTTCCCTCCCCCGGGTAAACACAATTTGGACATGTTAAGGATTATTTCAACCAGGTCTCCTCTGAGAATCGCAGCATCAGTCAACATCTCTGCCCCCGTTGTGTTAGATCACTCAGTTATACAGAGCTTCACCTGTTCTAAATGCAGGACATGTCGCCTCGGTCATGCAATCTGCCTTTAATAAAATTACTCCCGGGGAGAGATGGTGATAATATCACGCGGCTCGACTTTGTGTCATGCCCCGAGATATTATCATGGTTCTGTGAATGCAGAGACAATAGAGACCTAGACAATGAGAAAAGCTAGCATTATTAAATGTCATGTTAAAATGGATCATTTTAAGAAGTAAAGATACAGGTATGGAAACATTTTTGCATTTAGATACAGAACTTACGGCAAATTTACGTAAGTTGATGATAATTCACGGCATATGAAAAGATGCAATGCCAGATACATTTTCAAAATATGTTAATTATTTTATCTGTAATATTCCACTATATACTGGAAACATTATCAAATGTCAATACATCAGCACTGGGTTGGACCAGTTACAAGTCAATTACAAGTAAAACTACGACTCAGAGTATAAATTACCTTATTAACTGTTGATGTTTAATGCATTAATGCAAGGAGTCCAGTCTAAATTATTCCAAACTCCTGCTCTGTTCTGCTCAGTGGTCACGGTCACCTCTCCAAACCTGCACCTGCTGCAGAGTTTTGTGTTTTTGTCTGTATTTCAGGGTTTTCACTGACCGAGCCTTATTTGCTATGAAAATGCAGATGAAAGGTTTAGATATTAATTCAAATTGTACTGAGTACTCAATTATGAGTATTTCTTAACTAAGTAACTAAGTAAATTACAAATATATATATATATATATGTATATATATATATACACGCACATATATATATTTATATATACACATATATACATATATTTAAAAAAAAAAGGTTTCTACTGGATTATGGTGTTGCAAAATGGCATTTATTTTTAATGAAAAAAACATGTGTGACAGATAAACTGCTACTTTATTGAATATAATTAAGTGACATTTTATGATTTACACCTACCCGTGGGCATGTGTACTGTAACTATTTAGTTGTTTGGAGTTATGTTGTAATTTAGATATATATATATATATATGGTTCAACCTCTTTTGTTTTCATAATGCATTAATATACACTTCATAATATTTACATTACAACTAAATTTAATCTTAACTCAGCTCATATTTCAGCTGGAAATATGATTTTATGACATAGTATTATAAAAGCTGAGTCAGTGATACATACTCACATGTATACTATTCGATGTAAAAAATGTGAAAATATTTCTTATTGCAGTGTTTATAAACATTATCAGTGTAAACACACCCACAGGAAGACTGATAACTTGAGATTTTGTCACGAAAAGACTGCAAATTAATTTGGAACTGGTATGTTCTGCAATGATTAGTTGGTTTATCGATTAGTCAATCGACTGAAAATAATTTGGTGCCTATTTTGATAATTGATCAGTGGTTTAATTTCTTAAAGGAGAAATGTGATGACACCACCTTGGGCTCTAAGAAATATACCAAGTCAGAAGATAATCATTCAGCCCACCTATGTTCCAGTCCTGTGTTTTGTATATCCTGGTGTCAGGGACGGAGATTGTACTTTACACTATGAACTATAGGAAAATCTTTAATAGCTCACCATAATGCACTATAATGTTCTATAAAAGCAGTAGCACACTGTAGCACAAACCAACTGCAGTTCAGATCAGTGAACTGTACAAACTGGATAGCCAAGCTTTTTTTGTTTTTGCTGTCCCTCCTTGGAGGAGGGGACAGGATGTCTCAGTGTGTGTGTGTGTGTGTGGGTGGGTGTCTCTGTGTGTTTGTGGGTAAATGCATGCACATGTGCATGAAGGGCACGGAGGAGGCAGCGGTCTCCCGAATGAGGAATTTATTTGAAAAGAGCCTCCCATGACCTGGCTTGATCTCGACGGTTCATTCTTCGGTGGGGGTTGTGCGTGCATATGTGTTTGTGTGTGTGTGTATCTGTGTGCATGTGTGTGCATGCTCAGTGGTGGGGGATTTGCGGATCTTTCTAACGGCTGTCCCCCCCGAGGATAGGACTGCACTACAACCAATGGCTCATAGCGCTTGTGACAGAGTGAAGGTAGCCTCTGTATTTGTTGTAATGTAACCTCTGTATTGTTGTGTCTATAACCTCTGTAATTGTATTTTGATGTGTTCCAGTCAAGTAGGCGGTGCACAGCCTGTTTGACTGGACCGCCCATTAATGTAACTGTGTCTGTCTCAACAGGAACAGAGACCTGTAGTCAGGCCCTGAAGGAGGCCTGCACTGAGTAGCATATTGGAATCAGCTGGGTTGATTGTTAAATGGTGGGGCGGGGCTTCCACAGCTTATATAAGGCCCCAGTTCACAAGGAGCTCGCTCTTGCCAGGAGGGTGATGACCAGCCAGCTCTCCCCCTTTAAGTTTGTGTGTTTTTTTTTTCAGCCATTTTTCCCTTAGTTTGTATTTGGTTTTGCTCAGGCCTGGCCGCAATTAAAGTTTACTTTGTTTTGCACACCTGCCTCCTGCCTCTTCATGTCATCTGAAGGAGAGTTTACCTGACTTTCTCTTGAGCTACACTCCCACATGGTAACAAATGGTGGCAGTGGTGGGATGTGTGAAGTCTCCAGTGAGAAGTAGTCAGTAAAGCACCTGAGATGTCTGAACGAGGACGAGGGCGTGGCCGAGTTACCCGGAAAAACCCACTGGCAAAGTGGGGTGAGGAGCAAGTGGAGGAGAAGGCCATTGAGTTGGGAGAAGCGGAGGACACGGAACCGGGGCTGGCTGCTGGAGCCCAGGCATTGGAGGACTGGCAACAGGAGCAGGAGCCAGAAATGGAATATCCAGCAGTAAAGCAAAAGCTAAGTACTCCGCAGCCTTCACATGAGAGTATTGGTGTGGGACAACAATTCATGAATGAAATAAGAGAGTTCATGTACAGACAACAAAGAAATGAAAAACTGTTATTTGATGGACTGGAAGATTTAAAAGACATTGTTTATCGAAAACCCAGCCAAGACCGTGTGACTGATGACGCAGCTAATCCGCAGAATCCTTATGCCCTGCCTACTCCAGCGCAGCGCCGCCCGCTGCCCAGCCCCTGCATAGCGCCACCAGACCTCCACTCCTCCGGGCCAGACGTCGGTCCATCCGGGCCACAGCCTGGCCACCCGACAGTGCGGCCCATCGGCCGGTACGACGGGGCAAGGATCCCAACCTTCAGCGAGGGTGAGGATGTTGAAAGTTTTTTTATCCGCTTCGAGCGTATCGCCAGGACCTGGGGCTGGGGTCAAGAGGAGTGGGCAGCCCGGGTCGTCACCCTCCTCACCGGTAAAGCTTTGGAGGCCTATGCTGGCATGGACGAACAGCGGTCACACATCTATGAGGACATCAAAGCGGCTGTCCTTGCCAAATATAATGTTACAGAAGAGACCTATCGCCAACGATTCCGGTCAAGCATCGTACCAGTGGGAGAGACGGCGAGGGAGACCTACAACAGGTTGAAGGGACTCTACCGACGGTGGATGCGACCAGAGACCAAGACCACAGAGGAGATGGCCGAGACCTTGATCCTCGAGCAGTACCTGCGCGTTCTCCGCCCAGATGTTCGAACATGGGTAAAAGAACATCAGCCACAGACGGGGGAGGAGGCTGCAAGACTGGCCGAGAGGTACCTGGCGGCACACCGGGAACCACCTCGGCCCTACAAGGTGACTGTGGGGAGGGGTAAACCAGAGTGGTCAAAATATGATGAGGGTATAGCTAAGCAGGATGCAGGGGGTGGAGCAAGGCCCAATTTTAGTACCGGGGGGCTTATCTGCTTTAATTGCCAGCAACCAGGTCACAAGGCAGCCTTGTGTCCACTTAAAAAGCCTAAAGAGGCCAACATGTGCTATGTTCCTGAGCCCGAGCTTCAGCCCAGAGTGCAAACTTTTCAAGCTAAATCCCGATATACTACCTCAGTTCTTGTTAATGGGCAACCTGCTGAAGCACTGTTAGATACAGGTAGTTCCCAGACATTGGTGAAAGCTAAGTTTGTAGACAATTGGGCTTTGAACTCTGGGGACCTAGTGGGTTTGGGATGTGTACATGGGGATGAACGAATGTATCCTACTGCTAACGTGAATGTTGTGATCAAAGGTCAAGTGTATAGGATGAAGGTGGGTGTAGTGGGTCAACTGTCCCATGATGTTGTGTTGGGGGATGACTTACCGGTTCTGTCTAACCTTGTTCAGTCTGTTTCCGAGTCATGTGCTGTGGTTACTAGGTCTCAAGCCACAGGCTTGCAACCCCTTCCTAACCTCCATGCAGACCTTTTTGAAGGGGGTACAAAGGTTAAGAAGGGTAAAAAGCAGCGTCGTTGGGACAAGCATGTGGGGAAGGCCAGGGTGCAGGATCCAGTTCCAGTTTCTCCAGATCCAGAGACCACTTTGCTGGACCCACAGTGGCAAGTCCCTGACAACTTTAAGGAGCTGCAAAGATCAGATCCTTTGCTTCAACCTCTTTTTGCCAAGGTATGTGAGATAGATGGTGTACCGGTTAAACAAGCTACTCTTATTGGTGACAAATACATCCTCAAAGATAACCTCTTGTACATCGCAGACACGGAGATTCCCAGATTGGTTGTTCCTAAATCCTTCCATCAGCTAATTTTACATTTGGGACACCACATTCCATGGGCAGGACATCTGGGCCAACAGAAAAGCTATGATAGAATCAGTCAGAGGTTCTATTGGCCTAGACTCTATCAGGATGTTCAGGAGTACTGTAGAACATGTACAGAGTGTCAGCAAGTAGCACCAGTTCGCAAATCAGATCGAGGTCCTTTGCAACCCTTACCTATAATCGGCACACCATTCGAGCGCCTTGGTATGGATATCATCGGCCCTTTAGTGAAAAGCAGCTCGGGGCATCGATTTGCTCTGGTAATCTGTGATTATGCTACGAGGTATCCCGAAGTATATCCACTGCGCTCCATCCAGGTTAAGCATATAGTTCGGTGCCTGATCGATCTGATTTCCAGAGTTGGTGTTCCTACTGAAATAATTACAGACCAAGGTACTAATTTCATGTCCAAGCTTATGAAAACCTTGTACCAGCAGTTGGGCATCACAGGCATCAGAACTACACCATATCATCCACAAACTGATGGGTTGGTCGAGCGCTTTAATGGTACACTTAAAAGCATGCTAAGAAAGTTTGTGGATGAGACAGGGAGAGATTGGGATAGATGGATTCCTTTCCTCCTTTTTGCTTATAGAGAGGTTCCACAGGCCTCAACAGGGTTTTCTCCTTTTGAGTTGGTTTATGGCCGGCAGGTTAGGGGGCCCCTGGACGTACTCAGGGAGAGTTGGGTGGCGGGTGAGTCAGCCCAGTGCAGTATCGCCTCCTACATCCTCCAAATGCGGGACCAGCTGGAGAAGATGCGACATCTGGCCCAGGAGCACCTGCGGGAGGCACAAACCAAGCAGAAGGTGTGGTATGACATCCATGCTAGAGACAGAGAACTGAAACCAGGGCAGAAGGTGTTAGTACTGCTGCCTTCAGGCACCTGTAAGTTGCTTGCCAAATGGCAAGGGCCCTATGTTGTCACCAGAAAAGTTGGACCTGTAACATTTGAAATCTTGTGCCCAGATAAGAAGCGCCAGAAGCAGATCCTGCACGTTAACCTGCTGCGAGAGTTCAAGGAGAGAGACGTAACCTCAGCGGCAAAACCAGTGATGATGGTGCGTGTGGCAGAGGATGGAGATGAGGAACCGGACATGGAACCAGCTCGACCTCAAGGAGTGGCCGTGGAGTCACCTGAGCATCTGAGTAAGGAGCAACAAGCTCAGCTGACCCAGGTACAAGTGTCCTTCCCTTCGCTCTTCCAGGAGAGACCGGGTCACACAAAGGTCATCAGTCATGACGTTGTGTTGAAGGATTCAACACCAATCCGACAGAGACCTTACCGTGTTCCTGAGAGGATGGTGGAGCCACTGAAGAAGGAGGTCGCCACTATGTTAGAGATGGGGGTCATAGAGCCCTCAAGAAGTGAATGGTCCAGCCCTGTTCTTCTGGTTCCGAAAAAAGATGGAAGTCTTCGATTCTGCACCGACTTCCGTAAGTTAAACAGTGTTTCCTGTTTTGACTCTTATCCGATGCCCAGAATCGATGAACTGTTGGAAAGGTTAGGTAGAGCTAAATACATGACCACATTAGATCTATGCAAGGGGTACTGGCAGGTCCCACTTACCACTGCTTGTAGACCATACACAGCCTTCCGAACACCTACCGGCTTGTATCAGTATACAGTGATGCCATTTGGTCTGCACGGGGCACCTGCTACCTTTCAAAGACTCATGGACATTGTTTTAGCTGATTGTGGTCAGTATGCAGCCGCCTACCTAGATGATGTTATCATCTATAGCGAGTCTTGGCAGGAGCATTGCTGTCATCTTGAGCAGGTCCTCCGGAGACTTCAGGAAGCTGGATTAACCATCAACCAGAAGAAGTGCTCCTGGGCCCAGGAGGAGGTGACGTACCTGGGGTACTGCATCGGGCATGGAGAGATCAAGCCACTGGTGGAGAAGCTGGGGACGATCCGACGGATACCCAGACCGCAGACCAAAAGGCAAGTACGGTCTTTTCTTGGCCTAATAGGGTGGTACCGAAGATTTGTGCCCCATTTTGCCACCTTAGCTGCTCCACTAACTAATCTCACTCGGAAGACTAATTCTTCCCGTCTTCCATGGACTGAAGAATGTGAGGAGGCCTTTAACAAGTTAAAGGAACTGTTGTGTCGAGATCCTGTTTTGCAGAGCCCCGACTTCACCAAGAAGTTTCTTGTACAAGTGGACGCCTCTGATGTTGGCTTGGGTGCGGTCTTGGCCCAAGGAGAATCTGGAGAGGAGAGGCCCATCTTGTTTCTGAGCCGGAAGCTCTTCGACCGAGAAAGGAAGTACTCGACCATTGAGAAGGAGGGACTTGCCATCAAGTGGGCGGTGGACTCCCTGAGGTATTATCTTCTCGGACGAGAGTTCATCCTTCAAACAGACCATCGAGCCCTGAAGTGGATGCAGTCCATGCAGAGCCAAAACGCGAGAATACTGCGCTGGTGTCTGGCTCTTCAGCCATACCACTTTGTCCTTGAGTATTGTCCAGGTAGGCGTAACCTCATAGCCGACTACTTGTCACGTGTACCAGGTATGTACAACCCAGAGGGAGAGGAGGGAAGAAATGTGACAGAGTGAAGGTAGCCTCTGTATTTGTTGTAATGTAACCTCTGTATTGTTGTGTCTAAAACCTCTGTAATTGTATTTTGATGTGTTCCAGTCAAGTAGGCGGTGCACAGCCTGTTTGACTGGACCGCCCATTAATGTAACTGTGTCTGTCTCAACAGGAACAGAGACCTGTAGTCAGGCCCTGAAGGAGGCCTGCACTGAGTAGCATATTGGAATCAGCTGGGTTGATTGTTAAATGGTGGGGCGGGGCTTCCACAGCTTATATAAGGCCCCAGTTCACAAGGAGCTCGCTCTTGCCAGGAGGGTGATGACCAGCCAGCTCTCCCCCTTTAAGTTTGTGTGTTTTTTTTTTCAGCCATTTTTCCCTTAGTTTGTATTTGGTTTTGCTCAGGCCTGGCCGCAATTAAAGTTTACTTTGTTTTGCACACCTGCCTCCTGCCTCTTCATGTCATCTGAAGGAGAGTTTACCTGACTTTCTCTTGAGCTACACTCCCACATGGTAACAGCGCTAATCTGACTGACAGCTTGGTCCATCTTTCAGCCAAGAAGCAGCCCACCAGCAAGGTCCAAGTACCTGCTGAAGAATCTTATCTGCCATGAGATGACAGGGGGGAAGCTGCTCTCCCCGCACTGTTCCCAAGAAAATGCTGAAGATCCTGTCTCACCCTCCGCCTCTTTGTCTGACTGCTCGTTGTTTGTCAGCGCAACACTGTTAGACCTTCACTTTTCCGGACTCAGCTGGATGTGACAGTTTGACAGACTGTCACAGCAGCAAAGTAAAAGGCAGTGCGCTGACACTGTCACATTAGTCTTCTGCAGGCATTTTGAAAGGACACCTTTAAACTTTTGCCCTTGATGCTTCATTTTTGTGTTCAAACTATACATTCTGTACACACATTAAAATGCACTTTTTTGCATTATTTTAAAGGGAAAACAAAGCGATTCAAAGTCATGCTCATATAAATAATATACAAGTCGATATTGGTGAATTACACTTAAAACACATTTTACTTAAAAAGGTGCAATTTGTAAGAAAAGACCACCTGACTAATTCAAACTCAAAACAAATAGGGGGCAGCATATCACCAGGGTAACTGCTAACTGATGCTAGTTGCTGCTGTTAGCTCACTTAGCAGTCCAGCTAGCGGTTCAGCCTGGGAGCTCGGAGCACTAGCATGTTAAATTCAGTAGATATCTCTGCATAACAATACGATCATAAGATCAAAACTGTTATTTCTTCACATTCTGTTGACACTTTTAGTTAAAGGAGCTCTGTGCAACATCTTGTTGTGCACTTGTTGTGCTGGAAGCCGGCTGTTATTTTATGTTCGAGGACGTAGCTACTGTTGCTCTTTGTAAGCGGACCGGAGAGAGGCACTGAGACGAGGCACTCGAGAACATGCATTAAGTCACATCCTTTAGACTGCTGAGTCCTTCACAACTCCATTAAACAACTCAAACAAATGGTCCACAGCTTTTTATATGCAACTGACAGAGACGGCGAAGGTCTAGTTTTTCATGTAGCGTTACAATCTGAGCACGTTTCACCAATAAAAAACTTTACAGCTTGATCTGACTGAACACTCATCCACTGGAGGCTTCCTTGTCGATATTGGGACCAGGGTTGCCCCATATAGCATTCGAGGCCTGACAGGTGATGTAAGGAATGTCAGTCACTTAAAGAATGTCACATGTGCAGTATTTTCCCACCACACTCCTGTTACTGTATACACAACTATTAAGGCAAAAGTACAAGAAACTCCAGTCACGTCAGTAAAAACACCCCCATAAGCCATCTGCCATATTTCCTTCCTCCTTCAGGGGCAAACTGTGAGTCTATTTAGCTAAGATGCCCACTCATCAATCAGTGGGGCTGTTCCACACGACATCCAGCGCAGCTTGAACTAGAGGACCCTCATAATTGAATATTAAACCCCCGATGAGTGGCAAGGCAAACTACTGTGATGCCGAGTGGAGGCTGTGATGTGCCGGTACCACATACGTGCGTGTGGCGCCGTTCAGTGTGCTGTCAGTTGCATCATGCCTGCCCCGAGGTTGTACTGTCACACTGTCATAATTTCAATCTTTTGGATAAGAAATGTATCTACAGACAGACACCCACACTCACACAGGGGTCCACAGATGCAGGCAGGCATGGATGTACTTGGCAAGCACATATGCTGGCTTTAAATAAATGGTGGTAGCGAGAGAGGGCTGCAGAAATGAGCCTGTTGTTCAGTTAAGTCAAGAAATTGAATTTGGCTTTTGGTGTTTTTATTTTCGGTGCCTGTTTAATGCAGCATGCAGAAGGATAACGCGCAGGGGAAATCTGAAGACAGAAACACTAAAGATTAAGGAGCAACGCATGACTCCGCAAAGCAAATTGAATTGTGTTTATCGTAGGCATAAAAAAGCAAAATGGTGACAGGAGACACAAGGAGTTTTAAGAAGGAAATTTTATTTTTCTGCAGTCTTTCCTACATAATCTGATGTATGAAATGGATGCTGAGGCGGAACATGATGTGGGGAGGTACTCCCGCTTTGAGAAGTTCAAAGGAAGCTTTGCGTGCCGTAACAAATTTGGATTTTTCAAAAGTTAAAACACATTCAGCAGCCAGAGATGCACCCAGTGTTTCCTCAACAACTCGTCTGCCGCTTTTAAATTACCGTTAACTGCCAGTGCGTCATGTTTGCACTGCTACTGCACTATCATCATGTCCGTCATGAAAATGTGCAAGCAAATCAGACCTCAACATCCAAGTTTCACAACAAGGCATTTCTTTACAGAGGACGCTGGAGTTTTATCCTTCTCTCAACTTAAGGAAGCTGAAACAACATGCCAACCCACCCCCCCCCTGCTGTTTCAAGAGGCTCCCTGTGAAAGCCGAGAGGCCGACTCTGAGAGAAATGCCTCATTCAGACTCAAACTGGCATCAGCTGTTGACAGACAGCCCAGAGATAAAAACATCCCAGTGATGGGCATCCTTTCTGGCGAACTGATCTGTGAGAATAAAGACATTAAAATGTACAGAGTATATAAACTAAGAACACGGCCGATATCTTTTAAGGATTCATTTTGTTTTGACAGGCAGTCACAGCAAAACTGGGATTAAGACATTTCCTGTTTTCATCATAGAGGAAATGATCTCTACGAACTACTCATCAGTGTTAAAACCTAAAAGGAGGCAGCGGATTGAGTCATACAACGACGAATTCTAATCAAGAGTCCGCTAATTATGCATGGGTGTTAAATTGCACTATATGTGGGTCAGCTGCTACAGTTTAATATTGCATGGTGGCTTTGCTACATAGTGAGATTTACAGTTTGTGGCACATTAACTATGGTAAGATAAGAGAAGTTGCAGCATCAAGAGAGTATTTAGTTGGATTTGTTTTCAGTTGATGATTGTAAATGTAAGTCCTCAGTTCCTACTTAAAAACATTTGGTTCACCCGTGCACTTCAAGCTACAGACAGTCACCCAGGTTTTGCCACTGTACAGTAGGTGTTTACATCTATTTTTAAGTCATCACAGCTGCAACATCAAGACAGGATGCCAGCCCCTCTGTCACACCTATAATCATCCCAGCACGTCCCGTCTTTCCCTGAGAAGAAGCCACTGCTCCCTCGTCCTTATAATGTCTTCATAATTATCAGCTAAGGGTGCAACTGGGGAGTGAGGGAGAGAGAAAGAGAGAGAAAGAGGCAAGCATGGGTAGACTGCCAGAGCAGGCAGAACCCTGTAGATGCGTGATGAATGAGGGTGTCAGCTGAATTCACCCGACTAGCGGCGCTGTCTCCGAGAGGGTCGGGCCCCATGCGCTGAGACCTGTCTCATTAACCACAGTGATCATGCATTAACAAGAGAGCGAGAGACACACACACACACACAGAGAGAGAGAGAGAGAGAGAGAGAGAGAGAGTGGGAAAATAAATCATTTTCTATCAGATGAAAGAACCACCAGTTTTTGAAAGTATAATAGCCATCTCAGTCCATTTAATGTGGTCTCACTGCCGGTTAACATGAATTTGGCAGATTATCACACTTTTGAGCACGTCACGTGTTGACGCGTGTTTGATTGTGGGGTAATATTAGGATTAGAAAGTCATTATTGGATTTTAAGTAATTACTTTAAAGCTGCTACAAGGAACGTTTCTTTTGGTTGATTGTGGCGGCCCCTGTGGACAGAAGCGATATTGATCTGGCTAGCAGGTGCATTTGTTTTGGACATGAAACAAAGTAAACTTTGTTTTAGTGCCGTTCTTACACCTCGGTTACTTTTACTCCCAGATTTGATTTCAGGTTGCTCGGTAATAGTATTTTTGTTGAGCTAAGGTGCAATCAACCGAATATGAAAAAATAACTGTTTTGAAATTATGTAAAACACATCTATGTGTTGTGTTGCAGAGATATATACTGAAGTTAGCATGCTAACCAGCTAGCTCCTAGCCACTTTGTAGAGTCATAGTCTGTTAATAAATAACACCAACACTTCGATGCTCCAAGTTCCCAGTCCGGGCAGAGTCAGCTGACACGACCACTACCTGCGTGGTTAACTGAGCTTATTAGCATCAGCTACAGTTAGCAGCAGTGGCTATTTTGATGATATGCTGCCCCCTATTTGTCTGGAGGATAAATTTGACAAGTGGTCACTTCTCACATATTGCTCCTTTAAGTTATCAACATTACCTTGTAATGTTATGCCATACAGAAGTATCGGCTGTCGTACCACCAGACTACAGAGCTGTGAGACTCTTCGATTCATCCTCAGCACTCCACCATACAAATTAATTTACACTTTTGGAATCCAACCCATGTCAGACCAATAGCCAGATGATGTTGTTTGTTTATGTAGGTCATATAGAAGCATCGGTATTAAATTGTCACTGGTTCATAACCAGTTAAAAGTTCCTTGTTGCAGGTTTAAAGTAAATATTAACAGATGATTTGTTATCTGAGTGTCTAAATGCAAGTTTAGAGAAAGGGACAGGCAGGGGCCAGCACTTGCCAACACTGGCTCCCACTTTCTTTCTCCCCATTGTTTTGATACCCTGCATTATTGATGCGGAGCTGACATTTTACACTCCCCAGCCACGGTGCCTCCACTGTCACCTGCAGCACTGTCTCCACAATAACCGTACTGACACTGCTGTCAGAGCCTCAAAATGAAGTGACTTCCCCATGGGCACTGTGTGGGGATCCTATTGTGTTTCTAAGTGAGTTCATGGTGATGTGCGTCACTCTATTGTCTCCTTCAACACTACTATAGCATCTATTTTTCTAAATCATATACAGAGAGAAAAACAATATGCATTCATGACTTTGACAATGCCAATTGTCTCTGTGGTGACTGTTGTGGCTTTTTAAGTCCTCACGGATAAGGAAAACGCTTTGCACACACAGTATCTACTGTACTATTGCTCCTGCTGGCATCAGGGGCGTGGTTGAGAGTCAGCTCAGGTCAATCCCTACGATCCATATAGTACTACAACATAATGACGGAACTGATGGTTGCAGGAAACGTGAAAACACTTTCAGCAATCAGCCTCAGAAATCACCAAGTGCCGCTTCACATGCCATGAAAAGATCTCACTCAGCAACCCTTCTGGCATTCAGACAGCAGATAAGAGAGGAGCCGTCAGCCTCACACTTTCAGCACTCTTGAACGGCTCTGATCGTCCATTTATAGGCCCTTTTGAAATAAAGATAAATGCATAAATATTAAGTCAGTGATGTAATTCTGACGCACCAGACACCAGATCTGCGAGGGGCACCTTTGCACCCTCGCTGTTCCCAACATCACCAGATCAGTCACATAATCTTTGTTTGTCCATCATGCATGTTAAGAAAAAAAGCTTTTCATACACTCGTAAACAGCTGATACGGTTGATTACCTCCACGGTGCCTCACAGTGAAGCGCTCTGCACGGCGCGCAAACTAACAGTGTTTTTATTTAACCCGGGTGCACGCTGCTCTATTCCTTCAAATAGAAAAAAAAAAAAAAACAACCCCAGGGAAGAAGCTCAGCCTACCTCGGTCCGCCGTGACAGCTCCGTGTGTCGACTTGTAGCAGCGGTTGGCAACAACGTGACGCTCCTCGCAGTGAAGGATCACAGTTGGTAAGCGCAGAAGTTTTGACGACTCAGTGACTGAGGGATCACACACGCTGTGTCAGTGGCTGCTGACAGGTCTGTGTATCACACACACCGCCGTGGAGTGTGTACGACAACGCCCCAAAACAAAACTGATCTGCTTGATTCACCGCCGGATCATTAACGCGCGCTAAAGACGTTGCTGTCCAACTCGGCTGTGCGCAACGGTGCGCTCCCACTCTCTCCCGACGAGGTCCCCAATCTGAAGCGCTCCCCAAGGACACGTGACCAACCCACGGGGGACGGGAATAGCTCTCATTCCCCCATGGCAGCAGCTGGGATCGCTTACACCGCTGCTCCAGTGCCCGCGCAACAAACCCGAGCTGTGCGCACCCACACTCCTCCTCCTCCTCTTCCTCCACCTCCTCCACCCGCGCGCCCGTCCCCTGTGGCCTCAAGGTGTCGCTGCCATTAAGATGTGTGTATGAAAATACACCTGTGTCGAAATGAAATTGCTCAAATTGTTGGAAGTGAGGCAGTTTTAAAAAGTAGGAGACATCAATCCATGCTGATAAACCACATTTAAAGCGTTTTACATTCAAAGAGAATCACAGCAACTTTGATAAATAAAAACAATAATATAAAAAACAAATAACTAGCAGGGCAAAAACACGTTTTATTTTACATTTAGGGGATTTCGACACTTTTTGTCCAAAGCAGCTATCAGTAATTCATACACTGATGGCGGTGGCTGCTATGCAAGGTGCCGATCAGCACATCAGGAGCAGTTTTGGGGTTCAGTATCTTGCCCAAGGACACTTCGACATGCAGACCAGGGGAATCTAACCAGCGACCTTCCGATAACGAGACGCTGGCTCTACCCCTGAGCCACAGCCACCTCAGGTTGACTGTCTTAAGAGGCCTTGTCTCAAAACGCTCGTTGCCAGTGGCGGGCAAAAAAATTAAAAAAGGGCACCAGCTGTATAAGGCGGGGCACCAACACACAGAAAGCCGTAATACATTTATACTACATTTAATTTATACTAAACTTCTTCACGTTTTCTCCACTGGAAGGGCACCCGAGAACGCACTTTATCAAGTTTTATCTACGTATCTGAGAGGGCACTTCCAACATGAGGGCATGTTCACACAGTTAGACCAGTTTCTCCTTGTTGTCTCTCTTTTCTCACTGGTCTTGTTAGAAAGAATGAGATGCCGTGCACATCAGTGCATCAGATTTTACCAGCATTTGAATAATAATGTGACGACATTTGGCAACTGTCAAAAAATCTGATCAAACCACACCCACACAGTCCTGATAAAGCAGATTAACTATAATTGTTAGTGTTTCAATCGTGATAAATAACAGCCTACCTAAGGATGTTTCATCCAGACTTTAACTTTGATTGTTGTTTATTTAGCTTTCATTTTTGATGTTATAACTAAACCTAGAGGCTTAAAAACAATCAGTAAAAAATAACAGCTGGGTCGATAACTGGCCGGCACCCAACTTTCTGTGGCTGTGTGTTGGGCACCTCTGCCCATTTTTTAAAAATTCTTATAAAACTTTTATTGGCTTGTGAAATGCTGTTTACAATTATGTTTTTGAGTTTGTGCTGGCTCGAAATAATACAGCATTTCTTCCTTTTGCTTTTCAGTCAAATATTCTCTCTCCTGTTGGAAGCAGTTGGCAGTTTTGTTAGCTGGAGAAGAAACATTTGCAGCATGTGCTTTGGGGCAAAATGATCATCAAACACAGCACTTGCCAATGTGTAGCCTCATCTTTGGCCACTTTGCTGGTCCGTTTCTGGTAGAAAGATATCGGGAGATGTTATTTCCTCCTTTTCTGCTTGTGTTTTTCGTCAGTGACAGCAAAACATGAGTCAGCTAGAAACCCCCGTAGGTTAAACTGGGCTTTACTAGACACATTTGGGGCTGACTAACCCTCATAGACACACTGAAGGCCGGCAGACATACAGAGAAACTTGCTTTCCGAGCACCATGGTGGCTACAAACAGCCCGTAATACAACACTTAGGCTCACTTTTTAAAACAAGAGCCTGTTTTTTTTTTAGCATTTTAAGAACATTCTGATAATTGCTCTGTGGTCAATATTATAATGTCACTTATTCTTTGGCTCACTTGTAAAAATACAGTAGTAAACTCTTTTAAGTATATCTGTAAACAGGATGTGGCTGTAAATGAGCATGCATCCTCAGCTAACCCTGCACAAATACAGAACAAACACTGGCCTCTATTGTAGTTGGATCTGACACTAATTCTCCACATTCTGATCCCACAGTCGGCACTGAATCATTAAAAGCAGAATGTAAACTGCTGCAGCAGACAGTCAGAGAATACTGCATACCCAAACACCCCCTTCTTCCATTTGAGGCCTTTTGACAATGCAGGTGATTGTGAAAATGTACATTAACATCTCATTTGTCAGCACGCAAAAGTTGCTCGGTGCAGAATCCTGAGGCATTACACGTTCTTGAAAGATAAACACTCTTAAGTAGGGATGCAAAGTTTGGGTTTCTCAGTAAGCATGGCGTGTTTCCAGAGGAGCTGATGTGAACAAAATCCCTCCGCATCAAATAAATGCTGATTGGTTTAGAGCAAGAAAGGATACCAGTAGTGCTACAGTTGGGCTAACACCAAACAAAAAAAAACCTTCTAATCTTCTTTTTGTTATGATTGAAGGATGTAACAGGCTTTAGTCTGTGTTTAAAGGGTGATTTCACCGATTGCACGCATTTAAGTGTGTCCACAGGTCATATAAAGTAGTATAAGGCATTTTGTGGCTTCAGGGGAAACTGTGTGTAATCTAAAAAAATGCCTTGTGGGTAATGTAGGCACCAGGTTTCAAAAAGTCTGCTGTTGAACTCATTATGGATCAGAATCCATACAGCAGAACCAGAGATATCGGCTTTTTTATTCCACACATTCTTCTTCCTTTTCAAAAACCTGGTGCCTACATTACCCACAATGCAACACTGGCCGACATAACTTGGGGCAATTTATCAGCTTACATGCAGCTTCCTCTGGAGCCACAAAAGACTTGATACTTCTTTTTTCACATATGCAGTAGTACTCCCCAAGACCTGTAAACACACTTTGATGTGTAAAATTGACGGAGTTACCCTTTAACTGAAGGATATTTTGACCATATGAAGTGTTAGAACAGCCGTGAGCAAAACAAACAGCTAAATACAGATGTACTAAATAGAAAATGAAAGGGTCTGATGTAACATATTCAAAATTAAGTGCATATAAAAGCAGCGTCGAAAAAAATGTGATCTTAATGTCAAATTCATCGTTATAAATCTATAAAAACAGAAACAAATCTGCTCAGCATTTGCTGCGAGGCACAGTTTATGTGTGAGCCTGCTTTCCTCAAAGCAGCTCTCAGTACAACAAAAGTTGCTGTCAAACTGCCGAATGTTCCCCCCTCTTATTAATGTCAGTTCTACATTTTGTCCGTGCTTGACAGTGTGTGACAGGGACCGAGTTTTCTGGCATCAAACAAGATGCAAGCCGATTCAAACGGAGTACGGCAGCGACTTGAGACCTCTCAGGCTAAACACACCTCCTCAGCTACCTGCGGTCGCGGTTTAAAAGTGGGCGAACGGAAACAGCAGGCTAGTGTGCGAACATTAGCCTGCTGTGCTCATGCATGCAGGGGGGAACGTCTGTCACACCGTCACTGCCGACGGCTGCTCTGCATTCACAATGGAAACGACTCGCCTCTGCGATGGAAACCTTGGATCCGCGTTGTAATGAGATAATTATTGTCAGGTCCAACAAATGTTGAAGGCCGGGAATAGATGCTTAAAAAACTGGAGTCCAGTCAAATAAGTGATATTTAGCATCTTCTTTCATGTCAGCATGGTGTTTGCACGGGGATAAAGTGATTACTGCGTCAGGCAGCTCTGATCATACAGATCAATGCCTACATGCCACATTGAATTAAAAAGAAGGGGGCTGGAAAATGTGCGCATCCTAAATTTTTCTGTCACTTGGCACGGCTCGCGTGGAAGCGTTTTGGTAACGAGGTCGTGGGCCCCCAAGATGAAGATGAGAGGAGCTGTCTTTTTGGGGCCCGTAGGTGAGCTAATGTGCTGCTGAGAAACAAGGATTTGTCTGGCGAATTGCCGCCTTCAAACGGCTCCCGAAATGCAAATGTGACAGATGTTAAGAGTAGCAGAGCTGTACAGTCGTACAAGTTGCCGTCTTAATTAGTTCCTCTGTGACAAGGTGCTCGTTCAGTGCAGACGGAGAGGACAACTTAATGCTGGAGGGGGGACTGAGTGGTGGTCCTGTCTCTCTCTGTCACATCCACCACCAGTTCCCATCCCACACTGCCAGTCGTCCTTTCCCTAACATACGTCATTATTGATTGGACTTTGTTATACACTGAATCGGCTCTGTTCAGTGCACATTGCAGTGTTTCCCAACATGGCTTTTCAATTTGGCCTATTGAAGAATCAATCTCCATTTGGCCTGTAAAAGCACATCCTGGAAGGAAGAAAGTGTGCAAAGTAAACCCTCAGCGGAGGGATCCACACTGGGAAACAGCAGTGAAAAGAGGCTGAAGGCAAACCCAGAAATCTTCCTCATAGCTTGCCCGGAGAGCATATATGAATATTTACATGTGATCTGTGAAATGGGGCCACTCTGGATTAGGTGGTTCGAAGCAGATGATGGGTGCTGTGACTCCTTACCACCTTGCATTTATGTCTTTGCAGGACGTTGATAAACTGGAACCCCGCGGGACTCTGTGTCTGCAGGACTGAATATCAAAGGCTGCAGCTGGATCTTTGCGCCGGCGTGTGAAGACTGCAAAACTGGTCATTCCCTCCCTGAGGACATGTCAATGCAAGCTTGACGGGTTTCATCTCTGTCAGGGAATAAGTCGCGTCAGGACACAATGACAGGTGCAGAAGTCACCCCTGGCCTCATCATGGCTTTGTTTGTTATTTTGTAATCTCGCCGTCTTAGATGTCTAAGCAGTCCATGCAGACAATCCCACATACTGTCTAAGGTCACACTGACATACAATGTCACTCTACTCTGCTAGCTGGCATCTCACATCCCAGCATCTTTCAGTAATATGTTTTGTTCAGTTGAAAGACTGTCAAAGATCCTTTCTAACAATTCAAAACGAGATGTCCTCGTCCTTCTTTATCTTGCTTGTGTGAATGTACAAAAACCCCATTATAGCAAATGTCCTCCGGCCTAAACAAAGAACACATTTTATCTTCCTAATCAACAACAAGAAGAAACAATGGACCTGATTAACACTCACATTCGGATTATTTGCACCCTCTTATATATGTCCTCGAGTGGCTCACTCACTTTGTGTCATTGTGAAAGCCTGAATTTGAAGCTGATGATAATGGCACTTTTATGAACAACCTAAAGTAAACTCATCCTTCCAGCACCGAGCATCTTATCAAACTCTTGGCCACAATTACGGGAAAGTGCAGTGCGGCTCTTTTCTCCATGGCGACAAAGTTACAGTCATCACGTTGTGCAGCACCGCTGTCAGTCTCCTGCCGTCGTTCTTATGTGATCTCCTGCTGTTCATGGTTTTAGAAGGAATTAAGAGTTTTATCCCAGATAACGAGACCAAACTGACAGACACAAATTTCTCTATTTATGTGTCAACAGTTAGTGTCTTTTCTGGTGTTACTGCTGAGAGTGCCAAGGTCAGACATGATCATAGCCTGTAGTTATTTACATACAGAAGAGGCTTTAAGGCAACATGGATGTGAACAATGCAGGTTTAAAGCAGACCTATTATACTTTTTCATTTTTTAAAAAATATATGTTCACGTGCATCTAAAAGATCTTGAAAGTTAAAAAAACGGCCAAAGTCCATGCCTACAGAAGCTCCTCTCTCCCTCAGAAAACACTGCTTCTGAAATGTCTCCTCAGTAGTCCCGCCTTTAATTCTGTGACATTGTGACATCACACTATGTCATCATGCCACACATTTGCCTAATTTATAGCAGCTAGTTTGGCATGTAAGAATTGATTTTTTGCACAGCTGCTCTGTTGTTGTTTTGTTGTTGGCAGTGCTGGCTCAGGCCTGTGTGAGCCGACCAATCAGAGCAGACAGGGTATTCGGGGGGGGGGGGGCCTTAAAGAGACAGGAGCTAAAACAGAGCATCTCAGACAGCGGGGGAGATACAGTGCTGCTGCACTGAACAGAATGAGAAAACTGATTGGTTTTTTTACAGCATTAAAGCATATGAACCTATTCTAGCAGTAACCCTAAATAAAAATTGTGAGACTGGAAATGAGCATAATATGTCTTCTTTAAATATATAGGATAAAAATACTCTGCAGATGTTTTATGAGGAGGGAAACAAGTTCAAGCTCAAGGATTTACACAATGTTTTAGTGAGAAACACCGAATGTAAGTGTGGAGTAGCAGGTTTTGTACCTTGCCTCTAGAAACTTGGAAGCTAGAGGCAGCACAGGGGATCACAAAAACCTTTAGGCACAGGCCTACCTTTCTATCTCCGAGGCTATCCCCGACTGGTACCTTTATAGTCTTACGTCTAACAGTGAAAAGAAAACCGATATCGTCTTCCCAATAAAACATCCACCCTCATCAATACTGAACCCTCGGAGGTAGATAAAGAGTATTTAGTAATGTGTGCAGATAAGTGGCAAATTGCACTATCTCTTACAAAGCTTCCTTAATTTACACAGAGATTAGCCCAAAACACATTGTTAATCATCTCAGGGCTTATGAATAGTTAATTGGAGAGGGGTAACTGAGGCTGGGGAGAAGTAATTATTAATGAAGCTGGGTGCAGATGGGACAGTATGGGATACTTAATTAAATCTTGGCACTGGGAATGACCCATTTTTGAAGTTGTTGTTGGAGTATGAGTAAGTTTAAAGACAATTAAAAGAAATCAAACTTACACAAAATACAAACAACAACAAAAACACGATTGTTCCCTGTTGCATGGGCATACAGTATGCAGTAAATGGTGAGCTTCTTAAACTGACAAAATGTTCTTTGTGTAAAACAAAATTAGCATTTCTCTCAGTTGATCTTTTGTTTTTAACTTGGGAATTGGTACCGTGTTTTTATTTCAAATGAGGACAGTTGTTAGCTCACAGTTTCAAAAAAGTAACAGCAAGAAACAAAGAAACACAAACATCTTGGAAACTTTTAATCAGCGCTTAGCTGTACGCCTCGAGGCTAAAGCAACAACAACATCGTGCACATCGGAAGCTTTCAAGGGCGGCGTAACAGTGTTTATTATACGTTATGTAAATATCTCAGTGGCTGCATCTCTTCTCTCCAACTGTGTTTTAGCATTTGAAGTTTTAAAAACATCCCTTTGTTAAGCAGCTCTGGGGATTTGGCTGTGTTTGTTGTATATCTGTCTGTCTGGGCTATCTGAGGATCAGTGTTGATGTAAGTAGCTGCCAGCTGTTGTGTTTCAGCTCACTGTCCAGCCGCTTCTCTCAGTCACTAAGCCAGCCCCAAATAAATTCCGGCAATCACACCGGGCTCCTAAACGTCTGAACAGGAAGACATCTACTTGCAGGTGTCTGTAGGCTGATCTATTGTGCTGCAAAATGTTTCTATCTGTTTTAATTCCTCAGCTGTGAAACTTTTCAGGTTAGCTGAAGAAGTTTTTTTTTTAAAGGAGACATAAAATCCAAATTTTTCGGGCACAATTTTATTTTGGGTTTCTACTACAATAGGTTCACATGCTTTAGTGGTCAAAGAACACATCTGTTTTCTCATACCACCCAGTGCTGCGGCACCCTCTGTCTCAAATGCTCTGTGTTAGCTCCTGTCTCTTTAAGGCCCCCCCTTTCCAGAATACCCAGTCTGCTCTGATTGGTCAGCTCACACAGGCCTGAGCCAGCATCACTAAAAACAACAGAGCAGCTGTGCTAAATCAATTCCTGCATGCCAAACTAGCTCCTTGTGTATTTAATGCTCCCTGTTCCCTGTTCATCTTTCTCCCTAGTGTCAAACGTTCCAGTGTTTATTCCTAGTGTAGTTTTTACCTAGCTCTTTTTGGACAGTTCTTATTAGTAATTAAAATACTTGTGGTCACTGTTTTAGGCGAATTATTTTTTTGAGTGTGCATACATTTAAAATTTCTTCTGTACATTTTGCAGATTTAGGTAGTTGAGGTTGAAGTTAGAAAAGTGGATTGTTCAGTACAGAACATTGTACAGATCACAATCAGATTAGCCCAGGGGTTAGTCAGCTGGGAAAAGGTTATCTCGCTTTCTGTAGACATCTGCAAGGCTACTTTTCCACTGCATACTGAGACATAGCTGATACGACCCAGACAGGAATTTGGATTTAGAGGGAGGCGCAGTGAGGTAGATAAAGGTAATGCTCAGCGGGAGGCAACAAGCTCTAAAACTGTGGTGTGGCTCAGGGACAAAATAATTTAACTCTTCTCACCACTGAAAGATAAAAATGAGAGAAAAAAAAAAGCAAAGGACAGAAAGGTTTGTACTGAACAAGCTGGTGAAAGAGATAGACCTCCGAGCTTGTGGCTCTGGGAAGATTTTGCTTTTATTCCTCTGAACTTGGAAGCAAACATAGAAAACTGTGAAAAATGAACATAATTGATTTTGTTTCATTCATTAGACATGAAGGAAGGCATGAACAGTGATAGCATCTCTGCCCAAAGTAAAGTCTTGTGGCAAAATCAGTCACAAGTTATAAATATTTACGCTTGATCACATGTTTTAGCAGCAGCAGTGGATTCTCGTGCAGATGAAGGATGTAATTCAGGACTGCAGGCCGCCAAGTCTCTGTTTACTAAAGAACTTCATGTGTTTTTCAGGAGTTTACATACCTGTGCAAATAAACACTCTTTAGGGTACACAGGTTGATAATTGATTACCTCCACCAAAGAGGTTATGCTTTCAAGCATGTCCATGTGTTGGGTAGTTGGCTTCTCAGCAGGATTATACAAGTGGAGGATGGGTCTCCGCCCAGAAGATCTGGATAAAGAGACTGATCCAGGAATTTTTCTCACTTTCTTTGCCATTGTGACGTCAACATTTTTGTAAATTTCTCAGGGAATAATGCATGGATCTGGATGAAAAAAGGCTGCAATCTATGAGTAAGTACAAAAGGGGGGGACTGTTGGGCACCGGGGGACTCAAAACATGGTGAAGTGAAGACTTTCTGGTGCCCCACCGCATACAACTGGTGCCCTTTGTGGTTTTTTCATCCCTGCCCCCAAACATCCTGTGTCCACCACTGCTGTTGGGCCTTCGCGGAGGCCTAGATGTTTGCCTTCCCACAAACATCTAGGAAAATGTTGTTTTCCACATTTTGTTTACACTTTTGGCTAGAATTAATGTAACTTTTTAATCACAGTGTGCCATCTCTGCATGACCTACTTTTAAATGTCCTTGTATCCCAAATGGAAAAAAGAAATGTGACTATAAACACTCATGTTTTAAGTGCTGCAGTTTGTTACATCTGTAGAATTAAAGCTGGGTGAAGCAATAGACTAGCGTGGTTCCATTTAATTCTCAAGCTGATTAAATGTCCCAGTCTGTTGCTCCGTAAAGACACCTGACAGCAGCCTCATGTGGACAAGATAAAACTTTGCCCATCTGCAGAGGCCTGAGGGGGTGGTCTCATGTCACGGCAGAGTTGAACAGAATACCCAAGCATCTGCTCGTGCCTGCCCAGGAAGCATCGCCAGATTACGAAACCTTGAGGGTGTCTGTGTGATTATCTTGGGGCCTCTGTCCACGACAGAGTCCTGGTTGGCCGTGTCGCCATCCTGAGATTGAATTGGGAAGGATTTAATGGGTTTAAAGGCTTTGGCTCTCAGTGTGATGGAATCAGATAGGGGTGAAAATGCCAGGAAGTTGTGACAGACGGGAGGCTGGACGGCAAAGTGAAAGAGACAGAAAATAAAGAGAAAGAAATGGACGCAGCTGAGACAAAGTGATTAAGTAAAGGTCGTTTTCGGTTAGTGATTTTGTGGCGGCTAAAATTCCATAAACAACGATTACATTCATAAACCTATAAACTAATATTAAAACATCTGCCACACTGTTGATCGGCCATGCTGCTACACAGCAGACAGAAGAGCCTGAAGAAACTATTCATGCTGTTTCCATTATCACCGACAATGAGACTGTGAGAAGCCCCAGCAACTCCGAGGGCTGCTAATAGAAAATTTTGATCCTATCACTCTTGTGTACATGTGAATGGATTTCACCTTTTAATGCTGAATTCCAACATGAAGGTCCAGCTAACATAAAAACACATTTTCTTTCAAAACATTCACTTGTGGGGAGAAATTTAATCAACACGAGTCACTTCAACCACTGAATATGCATGTTTGCCACACATCTGACTCAATAGTTAATTCAAAACCTGTGCCCCACAGAGGAAAGGAGAATGAGTGATTGCTAATTTGTGAAATGATGATGGTGCTCGTGTAGAAAATGACTTCAAGGGGAAGTGAGACTGGAGCATTGTCTTCAAAATTAACGGAAAAAAAAGGAAATGTCAGCCTCAGAGATATAACACACCAGTAATGGAAAAATAGCTCAGCAGCAAAAAGCAAAGAAAAGTCATATCCACTTCCATGTGACAGCGAAATGTTGACTTCAAACTGTGTCTGCATTTTCGATGGATTAGTTCCTGCAACCTAATCTGAAAAGAAAAGCGCGTGCCATGGTATTGTCCTCCTTCAAGCAGGATCAAATTTGACATGTACTGTATGTGTCTCTTTGATTTTGCTCTCTTTTTTCTCACACAAAACCAGTCTCCTCTCCAAGAACCACTTTATTTTTTTCCATGCTTTTATTTCAGTGTAAAAATGCCCTTTCGTACGCATGTCAGATTTCTGAGTGCACGGCAGCTCTGCAAGCATCGCACATTAGAGTGGTCATCAGTGGAGAGAAAACACTGGCCAATGTGACATCTGTGCTTTTGTGCGTCACACCATCAAGCAGATAGATTGTGTGGTGTGAGGAAGGGAAATGGACATGGCAGTATGTGCTCAATTGCGCTGTGCAGTTTTTTCCAGTGTAGCACAGAGCTTATAGGATATCCATACGTCCAGATAATGCTGCCAGTGATTACAGGCTTGTGAAAAGATGCAGTCTGTATGTGCAGTGAAACAGTCACTGCTGCAGCAGGATGCCTCGCTCAGTGCTGGAAAAGAGCCCTGGTTGTTAGTGGTTTGAGACAGGCAGGTACAAAACGACAGCACATTAACTTGAACTCCCTGGCGACTTGCCTCCTCTGCTCTGGACTTCTTTTTTCCCCACACTGTTCCCACTCTGCGGCTCCGTGGTCTCTTAATGACGCCTTCCGGGGGAGCCCGGCTCTCACTGGCCAAACCTGAGGGTCATGACCGCTTGTTGTCATGGCTCCCAAACAATTTCTCAAACTGTCAATCCGCCAGGAAAGACCCCCCCGCCTTCAGCTGGCCTAGGGCATGACTAGAAGACACGGTGCAGAGGGAGAAAGATGTAGAAAAGGAGATGTACATCTTCAGTGGTGGAAAGAGAATTCAGATAATTTACTTAAGTAAAATGACTATCACCACACTGTAGGAATACTCTGTTACAAGTATAAGCGCTGTACCGAAAAAATAAAAAAGGTAAAAATATGTAAGTATAATCAGGAGAATGAAATTAAATATAACAATATGGAAGAACTTCAGCGAAAAACAAAAAAATGATCAACAGAATGTGAAGAAATAATGTGACAATGCAATGTTCTGTTCAGGAACCTTAGGTCCTGGCTTACATGTGGATGTCATTTGACAAAGATCACCCAGCCAAACACCATTGCTGACAAAGTACAACCCCTCATGGCAACGGCACTCCCTAATGGCAGTGGACCCCCAGCAAGACCGTGACAAAGAGCTCAAGGCATCGACCTGGTCTCCAAATTCCTGGAGCTTAAACAAGGACGATCATTAGAGGCCCAACCTCGCAACCCATAGGACTCAAAGGACCTGCCGCCAACCCCCTGGTGCTAGTCACCACAGGACTCTCCTGAAGGTCCTGTCTCCATGCCTTGACCGGTCAGAGCCAAGTACGATCCATGATGGGGCCTCCACGGACTTGTTCCGGGACTTCCCATGGATACTTGATAGGATTGAGAGCTGGGGTCTTCAGAGGCCAGGTTGATGCCTTAAGCTCTTTCTTTGTCACGGTCCTGCTGGGGGTCCACTGCCATTGGGTAGTGCCATTGCCATCAGGGGTCACGTTCCTCTGGAAATTCCTGAGCAGTTTTTGTAGTCTGACAGAGTTCATGGTCCTGCTGGGTGGCCCACTGCCATCAAGGAGTGCCGTTGCCATGGGGGGTTACACTTGATCTACAATGGTGTTGGGCGGGTGATTCGTGTCCACATGAATGCCAGGACTCAAGGTTTTCCAAGGTATCTCTCGTTACAAGATGATCAGTGTTACTCACTTCATCTATCAGGGCCCTTTTTGTATGTTTTGTTTGTAAAACTCTTTATTTGTAACATAACTAGTAACTAAAGTTGTCAGATAATTGTAGGGGAGTAAAAAGAACAAACCAAATCAATTTCATGTATACAGCCCAAAATCTCAAACACATTGCATCAGTGGGCTTTACAATCTGAGCAGTGAATGACATCCTGTGTCCTCAGACCCTCATTTTGTGTGAAGAAAAACTTCCCAGCATACAAAAACCCTTGTGGCAGGGGGAGTAAATTGAATAAACCTCAGTACAATAAGTCCCTCGGAAATGGAATATAAGGAGAAAATGGCATGAAAAGACAAAAATCAAGTACCTCAAATCTGTGCCTAAGTACAGTACTTTAGTAAATTAATTAGTTACTTTATACAGCTGATCTTTATCATAAGAGTTAACCCTGCAAGTATGATGAAAGGCATTCATCAATCCATGAAGAATGCCTTTAAATCCCTGGGCTTCAAAGAACAAAGTCGATGAAGAGATGTAACGGTCTCTTCTTTTCTCTCTATTTTTAGGACGATGTTTAGCTTTTGTAGATTTCTCATCAATTTGCGGTAAATGAAGTGTGACTTAAGTGCCGTCAACTAATTCCGGCAGGGAGAATAAAACAATAAGAGCAGAGATTCATAGCGAGCTGCAGTTTGAACACGATGGGAGCTGAGAGAGCTGCACAGAAATGTTGTCTGCCACCACACCAGCAGCAACCCAACAGCCCACAGAGAAGATCACGCTGCGATGTTGGACAGACATCAAAGGCAAAGGCCTCGAATAGTTTCTCTGTCACACTGGGTGACCCAGCAGCACTGCACTTCCTCCATATGTACACAGAGAAGCCCGTGTCCCCAAAACTCATGAATGCATTCCAATACACAAACACTTTCTAATGCACCGATCACGAGCCATGACTCACTACCTAAACTATCTGTTATTGTCCTGCTCTCTAAGAAGTAGAAATTCATTTGCTTCCACAGTCAGCTTACCCAGCACTCGTACACAGTATCACAGTTGGGAATCTGTCACAGTTGTCTTGACCTTCGATCTCTGAGTCACTCTATCCCACCGGCACCACCGAACCCTGGACAGCCCGGCCAATGTGGCATTTGTGGAAATGTACACCAGTGCTTTTTGTTACTAAAGTTAGAGAAGGAGAAGTCAAGCCACACGGAGAGAGGTGAGAGGTGAGGAGGTTTCGACTCTTTCATCATCTTGGGATTTTGTGCCCTGTCTTTCAAAGGGTTCCTTTAAGGACATATAACATTTCAGTGGTAGGTTTAACTAACAGCATATGGAAGTTATGGATAATTCAATATTACTTGAGGGATGAAAAACAAGGAGGAAAGACGGGGTTGTTTTCAAACTATATAATCCATTTAGTGCATTTAAATTCAAACCTCATTGCAGAGAAGTGGATAATTTGTTTGTGACACCTATCAGGATGCATTTCATACTCTTGATATGATGCACTACTTTCCTGAAAAACTGATTGAAAACAAGGCCCATATGTCTTGCATGTCTTGCACGGAAATTTTAATGACAAGTTTTGATGAATAAACGTATAAAAAAAAAATCAAACTGAATCCAGGCACTTAAACTAATAGCCACTACACAAACTAGATCACCCCAGAGAGCATGTTAAGATTGGTTTTTCCTCTCACGATATTTCTTCTCCAAATTCACTTAGTGAATTGCAAATTGAAGTAAATTATCCGGGGCAGGATTTGATTAGAGAAGCCGGTCATTTTAGCAATCAGACTCAAGGGAGACCTCCAGTATACTGAAGTGTCTGATACACATACAAGCACACAGACCGGTTAGTTTTTCATTATATTACTCCTTCCAAGTAATGACCATGACTAATGTATCTACCTCTCAGTTTTAATGTCCGATCTCTGCCAAAAAACTCAGGCCTTCTGACAATACAGGATATAGACACTCTTGTTCCACACAAGTGTGAGGATAGTGACTAAAGAAAGATTGGCGACAAATCAGGAATGATTTGACAGTTAATGAGTCGCTCCTGAATAATAACAAGGGAAGACTGATGAAGAAAGTTGTCATTATTCCTATTCACAGACACTCATGAGCTAATCATTGTCTAATGATTCTTTAATATAGTATCGCTCTAGTCATCGTGATCTACCCAAGCCTGTACTCAGAGTTGGCTTACTTTGAAATGTTGCCAGTTACAGAATACAAATAACATGACATTTTTTGTTATAAGCAGTTTAATCTAATTACAAAAACAATAACGTGATAAACCCTTAATTCAGTGTTTTTCAGTCCTGGTCCTGGGTACCCCCCGTTCCGGCATGAGCTTGATGACAAGCTGATCATTTGAATAAGGCGCATTGGAGCAGGGAATCATGTAAAACATGCAGGGCAGGGGGTCCCGATTGAAAAACACTGTCTTCATTGTTGATAATTTCTCATTATCTTAGCATGGTGAGCAGAGTGACTGTGCAGGAAGTCAGTCAATTATAGGAACTTGGGATTCTAGTACCATTTTCCATCTTAACATAACCATACAATGATAAGGTGCTTGGTATTGGCCTGTGGCCAGCCATTAATTTTCATTTTTGCCCTCCATGGAAAAAGTTTGGGCACCCCTGGTCTATATTAATGATTCATGATCTTCACCCGTTCCTTAGCAACTACTCTACTACACTACTGTGTACTGTATTGTATATTCAGTGTTACCGAATATAACTCCCTAAAGAATCTTCATTGTATTCTCCTGTATCTCTTTTTGGCTGCGAGATTAAACAAGGTATTTACTTTTACCCCGGATGAACTGAGTAATGAGAGCTTACTCACTTTATATACAATATACACAGAGTACAAAAGCACATCACGATCACCGTTCTCCCAATACAGAGAAATTATACAGATCATTGTTTCCATTAACAACAGCGGCAGGCAGGCTGCTTCTCCACTTTCAATGACCTGAGAATTCATTAGAGACGACAAAGCACACAAGAAAAATGTGTCATTTCACTGTGAAGATTCCTTCAGAAATGCAGTGCGACTGTGCAAGTGAATGGATTTGAGCCCACCTGCTGTTGACTGTGTGCTCGGTCGAATGGTGTTTGTCCAAAAAAAAAGATAAGGACCTCTCTCTGGAGCAACCGATGGGATTCAATTAACAGTGAGTGACAGGGCCCAGTCACTGCGGCGCTCTGTTCTCCAGCATTTTTTTTTTTAATGCTGTCGTGTAAAATAGGATTCTGCTGCAAAGTGCACAAGGTTGCGTTTCAGTTGTGGGCTTTAGGGAATTACTCAAGGCAGAATTTATTTCTTTGTGAGAATGGAAATGCAAGAGACAGCCAAGTCTTAATTGGTCAAGTATTACTATGTCAGAGAATGTGGCCAAGTAGAGCTGCAAAGTGTGGATTAATACTTCCACTGACAGGCTTAGTCAGTGGGACCAAGTACTTCATGACTCAATTAGTTTGACTAAATGTTGATGTGTCATCATCTTAATGACCTAAAAAGTAAGAGTGAGCTTGGTTTTCGACCGTGCCTGTGGACATGGATCGCTGGCGTGTTCACCCTCAACCTGCCACTGCAGGACACACATCCTCTCTGAGTGGCCAAACAAATGCTGAGTGCCACATCTAGCCTCCGGAGCAAACAAACGCTCATTCATCAGCAGCGTCAATCACTCACTACACTGTCACGACACGGCAGCTTTCAGTGGCACGAGCGGCCATTTCAGCCCGTCCAGACTGTATTTTTAAATCCTTTTTTTAAACCCACGTCTCCCTCATCACTCGCATTGAAAACAAAATTGTAAAGTTGTAAATAAACATGCCCATTGTTCTAATGCTCTAGTGAAGGCTGTGCTGTAATTAACCAAAAGGAGGTGGACTGTAAAAGTCAGACAGGACCGATCAATGCTGATCCACATGGAGGACAGCGAGCAGCAGAAGCCTCCTGTCACGAACAGGTCACTAAGGCTGGTCAATCAGGGAGAGTGCTGCAGCCATTTCCAGTCTAAATGCAAACGTACTTAAATGGCTGGAAGTGCATTGGTCCTTCAAGTTTTAATTAAATGCTCATCATAGATATTGTCTTCTCTGAGTGGGTGTTCTTTGGTGAACATTCATTCTAATTTAAAAGTATTACAAGGAGGTTTGAAGTGTTTATTCAACAAGTCTCGAGCTGGATTCCGGCATATCCAGGTTGAGTTAGACATAAAAATGAAAACAGTTTTTTTGTTTTTTATGGCGGAGTGTTGGAGAAGAATCAGGGGGGTCTCACAGCCTGGGGAAAGAAGCTGCTCTGCAGTCTGGTGGTAGGGTACAGCACAAAAAATCTATCTTTCTTTCACTTGCTTTCAAAGCAAATGCTCATGCAAGCCCGATCAAGACAGGAGGTGGTGCTCATACCGCTTCTGTCCACAGGGTTTGACAGAATCGACAAAAAACGAATGAAAATTTCTTGTAGCTGCTTTAAAGATATAATATGAAGGAATTCTGCATTAAAATATCTAAAAATGACAAGGTCTTTGTTACATATTTTGATGTTCAAACCCATGAAATCCACAAGTTTATTCAAAGTGTGTTTATTAGGTCGCCTGTGTGGTCTGACTCATGGATGAACAGCAGATGATCAAATTGATTAGATGTCAGATCTAAAGCACCTCACCCATGGTTTAGACACATTCAAAATGAGGCAGGTCGTTTATTGCATGCGTTTGGCTGCTGCCGTTTCATTTATTTCGCCTCTATTAAAGATAATCAATACTTTATTGATTGCCATTACCATTTTGCTTCATTTCGAGTTCTGCTTCCGCACACGATCAAACCGGCATGGCAGCGCAGGCACAGCTGGGTGTGCATATGTCGATAAGGATGTGGTGAAACTGTTTTCACATTAATCAACACCTCAAATTTTATTCCCAGAAACGCTTTAAGCCCTGCGATCATGCTTTCATGCATATTAATAAACCTTTCATAATTGGAACTACAGGCAGTTTTAAGTAAATTAGTTTAAGGTAAGAGGAGTGTTTGGAGTGTTGCTCTGACTCTTTAAAGCTCCACTGGCAAAGAAAATTATATATATATATATAAAAATTCAGCAACAAGATCCCATTTCCCAAACAAAAAAAATAAAAATCTGTCTAGACTTGAGACTCTGTCAGAAAAACATGTCCTTATTTAGTGTCAAGTGGAGTCCATTACCAAGTTACCATTACGGAGGCTGCAACAGGAATTCCTATTATTTATAATGTTTCCTAAAAATAACAAGACCCTTGAAGACAGAAAAATGCCTTCTATGAGAGATCGTTGGAAGCAATATCTAAATGCTGCTGTTGAAAGTACATCGGCTGCCAAGCACCGATCCGTTTGAACTTCAAATAAGCTGGAGACAAACGTAGTGGAGAGATCAGGCACATAAATCAAAGTAGCAGCACTTCAAACACTGACTGCAGGCGCAAGTGAATCATAAATGGGAACACTTAAATACTTCCATGTATTTTGGGGGGTGGATTACGATCAGGTTCTCTATCTGCTTTTGGCTTTTCAAATATCATATGTCATTCACGCTCACGGCCTGCATTTGAAATATATTCCACGCCTACATTATGGATTCATGGAGATCATGGCACATTCACAGTAATCAATCAGTTCCATCAGCAATTATCCTCATGTCTTTTTCAATATATAAACTCCCGCGCATATTTGGTCCAAATGCTGTATTTAACCTGAGCTCAAAGGTTTCTCCAGCATCGGTGAGTGAGAAGAGCAGAAAGGCTTTTTCTAAATCGGGAGCTTGCCAAAAAGCATCATCAAAGAATGTGCACCGACTTCAATCACTTTAGGTCTAATAAGGGGGCAGCAGCAGATAAAGCTTAATAATGTCTTCTCTGGCAATTCCTCAGAATTTCAATGAAAACTCAGGTGACTACCCTAAATGTTTGGACGGCCCGGACTCATCAATCTGCATACAAATGACACAACTTTACATTTTCAAATATTGTGTGCAGGTGATAAGGCAGTCCTTTTCCATTAACTTCTTAGCAAAGCAGATCCATAGTCAGGTGACCTTCATTGTCATGGTAACAAAATTAAACATGTGGTTAATGTTGTAAAAACGTTTTACACTGTATCATGTCAAACCATGTAATAGACCTGATGGACAACCTTGTCACTGTCGCATTTGGTCTCGCCTACCTACGAAAACATGCAACGTCCAGCTGAATTATCAAAATAAAAGGCAGTTTCGAGAAAAATCATGGTTTGACTTTAAACGACTATTTCCTTAAAAAAAAAGTCACACTACTTGGTTAGGTTTAGGAAAACATCATGCTTTACCTAAAATAAGTATGTCCTCAAAAAAGTCATCATTAAGTCATAATGGGACTTGATTCCGGTCCTGGTCACCCGGTCCAGACCCTGACTTTTTCGTCCTTTACTCCTGTCATTATCGTCAGTGGTGGCCTAAAGGTTGAGGAAGCGAGCTTGTGACTGGAGGATCGTTGGTTCAAACCCCCCCAGACCAGCTCGTTAAATCTAAGTGGAGAGTGAAATGCAGCCTTCATTACCACCACTGGGTGTGCATACTGGGTGTCCCTTGAGCAGGGACCTTAACACCACCCGCGGTGGATGGCAGATCAGACTGTGGCTATACTGAGCAACTTCCAGGTGTGAATGTGTAACTGTGTGAGTGTGATCAGGGTGTCCTTCTCAGTGAACCCCCAAAATAAATAAAGGTTAAAAAAAAACACTGTTGGTACGGCACCTTCCCTTCACATGCTGTCCTCTAGTGGATCAGTGGGTCTATTACAGTAATTCTCGCAGTTTGGCGAGGTTTAGTCAACATAACGACTTGGTTAGGTTTAGGAAAAGATCATGGTTTTGGCCAAAAATATGTAATGTAATTTAAGTTAAATACGTTACGTGACAGAATTGAGTCCAACAAGTCCACACTGACTTTTGGTTCCACGGGGACACAAACACCGGTCACCTGGGTGAAAGTCCTGTTGTAGTCTGACCCATCAATCAACCCCAGCTTCCAACCTACTTGGACTTTGACGGTCTTTACACATCACCTGACATTTTTTAAGTGTGGTAATTGGATGCATCTGTTTTCCACAATACTTAATGGGAAGGATTGGTGTATCAACTGCACACAGAATTTGGACTTGGCATATGTACTGCATGCAATTTGAAAGTCTAAAGTTGTGTCATCTGTACGCAGATTGAATCGACTGGGCTGGTTTGGAAGTCTTAGCACTGAGAACGGATGACAGATATGTGGTAAGTACATCTTGGTGTCTGATTGAAAGCAAGCTAAAAGAGAGCTGAGGGCAAACAGTGCTTAAGTATTGACACTGAGTCAGTACAGGTTTCCTTAGCAGGAAGACAGACTGAGGCAGAACGGAAGACATGCTGAAGAAAAAAAAGGAAGAGAAGGAAAGCCGAGAATTAAGCTGAACAGTGAGAGAGATGGTACAGGAAAGCGCCGGAGTGCATGAGACCGAGCCTCGACAGTTCAGACCTCTGTTTCCTGACAACGGTAATTACTTCCCTGGCTTAACTCATGGCCCGAATCTCCTTCACAGCCAACTAATGCTCACCACTTGGGTTCGGCGCTGTATGCTCCTGTGAAGAGAGATTGCCTGTAAAAGAGTTTTGTGCTTTACTTTTCCACAATCCGAGCCTAACCAGTGGGGCCAACTTCTTAAAGATGACTGGACAGCAAATTTAATCCTCAGAGGGTGAGAGAGGCTTAGGATTACGGGCCATATCTCGGCAACCAATGGGAGATTTGGAGTCCGTCTGGCCCCGATGTCTTGGCCAATCACAGCCTGAGGCAGAGGATCAAATGCACATGGGAGAGAGCGGCAGTGAAGAAATGATGCACTATGATAGCCGTGGTGTACAGGATCGGCTCTTTACTGCTTTACAGGACACTAAAATACGAAATGCATCCAAGGAAAAAAAAAATGATGTTACTTTTGCCATCTCACTGTAAAATGATGGCGCACTTTTGTTCTAGTGGAACGCCCAGCAATGATTTTGACGTAGATGTTTATACCACAGCCTGTTCAACTGTAATCACGTCAGTTTTCAAAGCTGTTAATAAGAATTGTAATGAAATATTTATGCCATATTGAGAACATTTTGTGCTTGTTTGGATTTTCTTCCCCAGCAAGCGTCTGTCAAGTCAGTGCTGGGCATGAATGCGTAATGGCTTTCATCTGTTAGGCTTGTTCTAACACTTGAAAAACAAATGTGAATTAATCAAATAAATAATCTCAGTCTGCTATGAAAACCCACAAAACCTTTGTCATTGCCTTTTTATTGCATTTCCTTTTTTTGTCCCCTTATTTCACAGCGTATCTTCATCTGCAATACCTGCACCCAGTGCACTGATAGTCGCGAGCAGAAATGCTAAGGTTGGTCGAGCACGATGATAGCCACAAATGGTTTCTTTGCCACCGCTATGAGACGTGGAAGAAAAACAAGATACTTTCACACTCACGGTAACAAACAAGCCTACACCAACGCACACACACAAACAAAGCAGCATGTGTTGCAAACAATACAGAGGGGAGGGTGCCATCTCGCACTATCGCTGTGTTCACACAAACTATTAGAAAGTCGCAGGCCCCTCATGAAGCTGTTGAGCTCTATGTGGTTGGTGCTAAACTCAAGTGACACTGAGGTGGAAGAATCTTCTGTTTGCTTTCACTGCCCTCTAGTGGCAGTACTTTGGGGTTACTCAATATGGATCATGGCACTTTATTATAGGGTTTTACCAGCTGTGTGAATGCCCTTTGCATCAATATTGTGTGATCTTTGGTCTAATGTGTGTTTTGTCCATTTGTACTGAATGATGGCCCTGTTGCCCTGCCCTAGACTTCATGAGACAGACACAAACTGTATATATGTTCATGTACCAGTGTCAACAAAACGAACAGTCTGACCTACATAACCGCCATGTATGGACAGCGTTGTCCAAAGTGGGGCAGTATGAGAGAGACGTTCAGTAACTTTGGCTCGAAGATCGGTTTGTAAACACAATTACACTACAGCTGAATTGATAAGTGAAATCAAATTGGTTTGTAACGCCTGTGATAAGATAACACTCATGCAAACAAATCAAAGTTCATTTCATACTTTGAGGACACTATGTTCTGTGCACTTGGTCACAGGTGCACTTTTGTCCTCACCTATTACAGTGACTGGGTCACCTCTATCATGTCCAGC
This sequence comes from Pagrus major, assembly GCF_040436345.1. Lineage (NCBI taxonomy): Eukaryota > Metazoa > Chordata > Actinopteri > Spariformes > Sparidae > Pagrus > Pagrus major. Next base: position 27,858,221 of record NC_133232.1, on the reverse strand, counting down.
AAAGCAGACTTAGAGAAAAATATATATAGTGTGCAGTTGTTTGGGAATAATGTCTGACAATATTACGTAAACAATTCCTTTGGAGATAGACCTTTTTGTTAATAATAATAATAATGATAAGATCTGTGTTGTTACCAGAAACATAGGTCTTGCTGAGAGAGGAGTCTGGCTCTGAAATCTCGTGAGATAATCTGTTACAGTTATGCCTCATCTAGATTGTCAAAATCAGTTAAATAATCAGCCATGACTTTGGTAAGGAAGTCTTGCTGGCAGTCCCTCTAGGTAAATTCAAAACTCCACTCTCAAACTCTGACTCACGTTTCCAAAATCTTGCAAATTCACAGGCGACAAGGCTGCTAAACCAGTAAGTTTCAGCATGTATTTCTGATGAGCGACCAGGCTTTTCAACGTTTGTAAGCACGACAACACTAAGTATGTTGAAAGAGACCACAAGACAATTTTCAGCCGTGTTTGTGCCAACGAAAACAAATATTTTAAGCCAAAACATGATGTTTTCCTCACCCTAACCAGATGGTTTTTGTGCCTAAACCTAACTGGAGCACAAGCACAGCGTTGTCAAAATAGAACAAGTTAAAGTTTAACATAAAGAAACGTAAAGTTGCAACGTAAAGTTTGACCTTATCGGCGGTTTTGCAGAAGTGTACTTTGTACTACCAACATTTATTCTCGTGATTTGGGTCACACTTGAGATTTGCTCTGGCAGAGGAGAGCGAATGACCCAGTCCTGGATATCATCCTGGGTTTTCTCAGGTGAACTCTGTGGGAGCATTTAAGGCAGATGACCCAGTTAACACTGGCCTCAAGATATTCCCACCTGTTCCTGCTCACACAACTACGCCTGTTCTCGTTTTAATGGAAAGATATGACTAGTTCACACAGCCATGTTGAGGAAAAGCCTCACATCAATGTGTCAGAATTTCAATCCCCAATAGTGCACATGGCCCTGCAAATTTATAAACTGCATGTTTGTCAGTTTAATGATGCATTCAGGGGATTCTCCTCAGCTTGTGAAGTCATATTCAAGGTATTTGCTCTAGTAATGTCATATAAATATGTAATATGTCAAGACAAGTACAGTATGTTAAACAAACAAATCAAAACACAACTGCAGGATGCAACTAATGGTAGGCCTGCATACACTCTGGTACACTTCTTGCCAGCCATTAGATAATGTGCTGCAGTGAAACATCATGATGTTTACTCTAAACTCGGGCATTCAGGAAATTTGACCCATTTTCTCACAGATATTTACAGTTTGTCAGCTGTTTAAGGGCAACTTTAAATGTTCTGCTGATAAGTTAGGAAATGTTTGATATTCAGTCCCGCAGCAACATCTGCTATAGTTGCAGTGCTGAACCGGTTCAGTCCGGCCCTCATGTAGCGAGAGATTCACCTCTGGTGTCACACTAAAGCAGGACACAGCTTCTGAGCTCTATTTGGTCTATTGCAGTTTACAACTTTCTTTTCCCCCAGACTGGTTAAAAATGTTGCAGTGAGATTTTTGTTTTGACATCTAATGCCAGGAAAGTCTTGTATAAAACAGCAAAAAATCTGGACCGATGCCTTCAGGACTTCTTTCTGCACATGTAGAGACACAAGCAGAATAAAATAATCAAAGAAAAGAACACGGAAAAATACAAAATTATTACTATAATTATAATTTTTTACTCATTCTGACGACAAACTTGGTAAGCGGCAGTCTATAAAAACTAATTTCGAATAAACAAGCCATCCATAATTCCACTTCTCATTAGTTACTGGGCACTGGGAAATGAACCAAACACAACTTTGTCCTCGTGGCGCGGACTGATGAGTTCACCTGCATCCCTTTAGTGCCAACACACACACTTATGTTGTTATTTTTCAAACTCCATGGGGTTCCTGTAACCAAGCAGAGGAGACATGACATATTCAAAAATACTCAGACTTACAGTAAATAACAGACTGGTCATTTTAAGTGCATTCAGAAGTAGCCTACAGTATATGAGTGAATCGGGAACAAAGCACCTGTAATGTCTTCTTTTACTACAGAGAGTAGAGTAGTAGTACAAAGTTTAGTCTTGGTATGATGACAATAAAGATTTTACATTTTAATTTTAGCAGTTCATACAAATAATGCTGTTGTTTTACGTTAAACGTGAAAGGTGAAAGGCCCACTCTTTAACCAGCGTTTGGTCGCGATATAAAAGGCTCATTCTAAGGTAACACAAACAACAACAATTCTTAGCTTCAGGCGATTACACACTCATAAAAACTATGAATATTATATGCCTTTTTTGCCAATAGATCCCCCTTCATCCTACACACGGGACTTTTAAAGGAACCCACAATATCATTGCCAAGAATTAAACAAAAGGTTAAATATTTAATCTTGGATTATTGATTGTTGTGGTTCACTTTAGTATTTAGAAATTCATAAAAATGCCCATATGACAAACTCTCCCTAGTAAGAAAACATTAGAAACTCCACATCCTAATGCTGAAGAAAGACATTTTCAAGCTATTTGTATGACTTCATGCTGTTTTATCGTGCAACACATGTCCATTATCACTTGTTTGCCTGCTAAATGCACATGAGAGCAAAATGTGGTTATGTGTTTCACGGCCTGACTGAACCTATCAGCGTTATTTGGACAGACTTTAGGAATGTGCTACTGATAGCACTGAGCTTCCACTATCCTACTTTCACTGACCTAGTTTAGACAGCTGTGGGAGTTAGTCTGTAAAAGGCAATTCTCCTCAAATTAATATTTTATATTGACTGTCCGCATCATTTAGCTCGTTGCAGTCTGCATTTCTGGAGACAAAAATTTTCATCCAAAACAAGCTACCAGAGAACCAAAACCAATATGTATTACACATTTGCAGCTGTCAGCTGGAATCTAAGTACGTATGCATGAAATCTGTTCAAACCAATTTTTATGCCTTTGAAAGTTAAAATGGAAAATCCTCACAGAATCACACAGTATTGAAGTTAGGTCGCTATACAGTTCTCTGTGGTGTTAAACTTTCAATCATTCTGCACCTCTGGCCACACCACATTCAGTAATGTCAAAGCAGGGGTTTCCATCAGCTGTCAAAGGCACAACACCAGCTGTGACATTGGCTTCAGCTCATAGAGTGGTGCAGATTTTCACTCTGTGCTCCAAAAACAGTTGAGCAAACTTGGTACCCGAATTAACGTCAGTCAACTTTCTCCTTTTCCTGTTAAAATTACATGTGCTGTGAGCTAGGTTCGTCTGTGTTGAAAAGAAAAAAGAAAGTCAAGAAGATGGTTAAAAGATGTTCCTGGAGGACCTGTAAAAGCAACCCTCAACACCCTGACGTGTGGAAGGCATGTCAATCCATCCCCAACACCGAAGACATATTTGTCAGGAGTGGATTAGGCTGTGCGGTAGACCTCACCGTCAGCTGAACATCAACACCATCAGCTGAACATCAACACCATCAGCTGAACATCAACACCATCACCTGCATTTGTCTCAAGGTAACATTGCAATTTAAAGTCACAGTATACAATCCTCACAGACGCATCACATTGTGCATCGTCACATCTTAGGTTAGCTAATGTTAGCAAAATGCTAGCTAACCAGCTGGCTAACATATAAACGGTCAGCTAACATTACATCAAGGAGAGTCAACCTGGTTTGCGCTCTCCTTATTTCTGTGGGAATGTTAAAAAGATTTAGAAAAGGACAAATTTGTAGGTTGCTGACATATTATTCAGAGATTAATTATTGTTAGCCAGAAAAGATTGAGGCTTCTTTCGTTTTTGTTGAGATTGGAGTTCACCTTTTCACACAGTTTCTTTTTGCTATGTGTGATTGCAGCTAACACGGACACTGACCTTTGGTTTCAATATCAAACAAGTGGTGTAAACTCTAGATCTAAATTGGGAATTTGTTTACAACCTGCGTGATTACCTGACTCACCTGTGTTACCTCATCTTCTGGACTCCGTCCTAGTGTTGTTGATGTGTCCTCGGACTTCAGCAGCTAGCTGTGACCGTCCTGAAATATGCAGCAGTCGGTTTCGGTTTACTGTAACTAGCGCATTTCCTTAGCAGTTACAGTCGAACTGGCGTCGCTGCGTCCAGCCTTTCTTCGAGATTCTTTTATAGGGACCAAATCACTGTGACCACGCTAACAATTCCTCATGCTAATCATTTCTGGATAGACGGAGATAAGTGAAATCATCAAACTTGTTAATATCTGTCACAACTGTGACATTTAAGGATATGAAGTTAAACACGGTGGTCCGACCTATCTGACGTTTCCACTGTGCTTACTTCAAGTGCTGTAATGTTTAGCTCCGTTAGCTAGTCTTTGATATCCACCCAAAAGCAACATCTCGGACTAATTGCTATTTCAGTTTAAACGTTGCTGTTGGAAAGACATCAAAGATGCTGGCAAAGAAACACAGTCCGGTCTATGCTCTCCACATGTCGTTACTGAACCATAATCTGCAGGTTCTCCTTTTTTTACACCCCTGTGTGACAGTTGATTTATGATTATATAGCTAGCCGTTATACTAGCTGTCTGAGGCTAATGGGCCTTTGCTCCTGTGAACTCTGCATGTATGTTTGCTAGTTTAATTACTGTAATACTTCCTTTGCAGACTCTAAAGGTTAAGCTTGACATTTTGGGTAATATGTTGATTCACTTTCTGCCGGAGAGCGGGAAAAGAAAACACTGATACGCTCTCGTATCCATCAGTTAAAATCTGAGTTTAGAGCCAGGAGCCAGTAGCTCAGCCCAGAACAAAGACTGGAAACAGGGGGAACAGTTAGCCTGGTTCTGTCAGTTGACTCATTAACACTTTATAACTTGTTTGTTTAATTCGTACAAAAACAATTTGCAGTTTTTACAAGGAATTATGCGCCAGACTATTTCTTGGCTGCAGACCTGCCTGGAGTCTCCGCTAACTGGCTGCTGGCTCTAACTACCTCATATTTTAAACACAGATATGAGAGTGCTATTGATCTTCAAATCTAACTCTTGGCAGGAAAGCAAATAAGTATATTTCCCAAGTGTCAAACTATTGCTCCAATGTTGATCTTTCATTTGTGATATTTGTTTCTTCCTGGCATCAAAGACAGCAGGCTGTAACTCATTCGACAGTTACTATATACTGTTGAGCTTCCATGTTACTGTACTATTTTGTTTTTTTAAAATGTTTTTTCTGATTCAGAATCCTTATTATTAAATTTGTTGTCCAATATTGTTTTCACAGTTTCACAAGAGCTTCTAGGAAAGGCCGACTCCTGTCTTTATTGGAAGTGTGTTCAGTTGAGGACAGAGGATTTACACCTTGAGAGTTAAATGCTCAATAAGACCTTGGTTAAAAACAAAATCTTGAATTTTGAATTAAAATGTGAATGCAATCAGCGGACCAATGTCAGTGAAAATAAGTTTGATTTTTTTTTAAGCAGGGAAGGTATTCATTTATGGTGTTTTTCCAGGCAGAGGAATGTAATTTGTTAAAATATTTTTTTAAGTGAAAACTTTTTGCCTTTGTTATGCCCACAGACAGTGATTCCACTTGACTTCTACATCAATGGTTATACTAACATTTTGCCACTAGAGTGCAGCCTCTACCCAGATAAGCCCTCAATCCCATCCTTCCACCAACCAAACTGCAGGAGCCGCCCTGCCGGAGGACATCATTACACACTCAATAAAGCAATAGTCAGTCATTTTCTCTGCTTAATTGATCCCACTGCTACCCAACAATGCGTGGTGTGACATTTTTTACTGCAGCAGAAACAGCAGCATGCCTCCGAGTAAGACATGCTATTTGTAATTATCCTGTTGTTGTGTTCTTGCATGACCGGCCATCTGTAGACAGCATGCAGTGCGCTTGTTGGTCAGCGGTCGAGGTCAGGGGGCTCAGCGGTGCATTCCTTCTGGAGCTGTCTGTATGCTTGTAATGACATTGTCCTGGTATTTAACAGGGCTTGTGAAACACTCGTCTGGAGGCGAGTTCAAAGCACACTCTTACCCAATCCAAAACTGCTCGGGAACAGATATGAAAATTGACAAAATCGTAAACAAACATAATGGAGTCCTGATAAGATGGCGTTTATGTTGAGAGTAGCAAGTTGAGAGCACAAATGACATCAATGTGTGTTTGTTCATCGTATATTCCATCATATTTATTATAACATTAACGCTACTTAGAGAAACACATCATTGTAAAAAGATTGTACAAAGATTGAGCAACAAGCACTGCAGTCTGTATTGATCGCCATCCGTTAACCTATCTGGATTCTCTTACCTGTGCAGGGTTTGCGTGCAAAGACAATATCTATAATGTTATACCTCATCACCTTCATTGATTTGTGTAAATATGTGCTTATTCTGAATTTGCTGCAGCAACGAGTTTCAAAACAAGCTGAGACGGGACAAACGGGACAAAGACGGGGGAAAAGTTGTGGACCGATCCAAAAACAACAGGTTGGAACATTCCACAGGTAAACAGGTTCATTCATAACAGGTGATGGTTTCATGACCGGGTATGAAAGGGGCGTCCTCGAAAAGGTTCGGTCTGTCACAAGCAAGGATGGGGCGAGGTTCAACCCTTTGTGAAACACATGATTTATTACTACATGAGCTCAGGAACACTTCGTAAAACAGTCGTCTGTAAACACCAACAATGTAGCCATGAGGAAAATCTTTTTTTTTGCATATTTCCAGTGACTCTTCAAACCTCTTCACAGTCCCTTCCTGAACAAAGACATTGTGAAACACATAACAGAGAACATTACTTACAATGCTTATCTCAGTTTGGGCTTTTTAGGGTGGTATTGCCACAAGTATAGTTTTCTATCTCCCTTAAAAAAGGTGCAATATGTAAGAATTGGCCACCTGTCGAATTCATACTCCAGTAACCGCACACTGCTGATAACTGTCTACTGCTAGCTAATTAGCTCAGTTAGCAGTGCAGCGTCCTATTAGCTGGCTTGAGTCTGCCTTGGACCGGAAGCTCAGAGCGCCAGGGTAGTGCTGGTGGAGGTTTTCAGGCCTTTCAGGTCTTTGACGAAACACCAAACTTCACATTCGGTTGATAATTTCAGATTATTTTTGAATGTTTGAAACTTAACATCTGATATATTGTACCTTTAATGACACTTAATAAACGTGGTCTATTCACATGTAGCATAACACAAAAGTGTTAACAGTGTCCAAGTAATGCTAAATTAAGTCTTTTTAACCTCATTTTAAAGTTGGGTCTTGCTCATAACATTCACCAGTACTTTGACAGACCACAAACTACTAATGACTACTACTTCTATCAATAAGCAGTAATTAGGAGGTTATTGAGGGAAAAACTCTCATTTATTGGCCTAATAGTTGCAGAATGTGGTCATGCAGAAAAGGGCATTAAAAAGAGCCAATAACCTATCAATATGCATCTTAATATGCAACTATTTCCTGATTGAAAGTTTTACCAAAAGAGCAAATTCAGCTGAGGAAGGCAAAACGAATAAAAGCACACAAGCTCAACGAAGACTTCCTTTATGTTGAAAAGCATGCAATATGCTGTGCTGGCAACTCACATCCACTGGAAACATTTCTTTGTTTTTTTCTGCTTTTCACAAATTAGTGGTTCAGAAGTGTTATCGAGCCTTTGTGTGAGTTCCTGCAGCCTCCCTCTCTCAGCCACTCCTTGTGCTGTCAGCATCGCAGGGTGGAGCTGTCTGAGCTGCACATGTTTCAAGCATGCTCTGATGCTCCACTCCCTCTCTGTCTGTTTCCCTTCCCCTGAATGTGTGCACAGCCAAGGCTGAAAAAGAAAGGAGGAGGTCCCATCGCGTGCAACCAGCGATGCTTTATACCAATCACAGGGGTTTCCCCACCCTCTCCGTCTCCCTCCCTCCCTCCCTCGTAGCTCCCTCCCACTGTCTCTAGGCACACCATAGAAAAAAATAAAAAAGTGCAGGGGGAAAAAAAAGTGATAAGCAGCAAGCAGCTTCTGGGTTTTGCTTTCAAGCGCACTCCTGCTGAATCGGTGTGAGTGAGTGTGTATGTGAGTGTGCGTGTGTGTGTGTGGGGCGTTCACTCTCGATCCTGCCACAGTAGAGGCAGCGTCGGCCCCGAACAAAAGGCTAAACGCGGCAGAGCCACAGGAGGAGAAACTCAGGGATAGAAGCAGGCTGAGTGGCCCAGCGTGACTGCACCTCTCAGGGAGGAACTCAACCTGCCTTTCAGCACCTCCTGGCCCCGTCGTGGAGATAGATCCAGGCTGCCTGTCTGTCTCTCTGATCTGAGGAAAACACCCTCTTCCTCACTGTTTTGTCTTTCACTTTGTCTTTCATCCACTCACACCTCCGTCTCTGAGATTCCTACACCTGCCCTTCCACACCTGGGCATCTTTCCTCTTCAGCTGTACTTCAAGATGTCAGACGATGACTGCCGTTCGCCTATCGGCCTGGACTGCTGCAGCTGCTGCCTGGACCTGGCCAACGGCTGCGATGACTCCTTGTCCAGCAGCCCGGCACAGGGCCTCGGTACCAACGGGGGCCTGCCAGTGAGCCCCACCAGCCCCAGTGTCAGTCACTTCCGCCAGCTCCGCAACCAGCTGATGTACCAGAACCTGAACACAGACAAGCTGAACAACATCATGAGGCAGGACTCCCTGGAATCGGTGGTGAGGGACCCCTGCTTCCTGCTCAACGAGGGGATCTGCAACAGCAACAGCAACATTGACCAAACCATGCTGTCTATTCTGCTCTTCTTCCACAGGTATGTGTGTTGTTCGCTTAGCTGATGATAGGTACACGCTTATCTGATAAGGCAACCGCTGAATATAAAGGGTCTTTCATTAGGACATGAAATTTGAACTTGGACTGAAAGGGATTCTTCACCCCTCTTCAGGACATTCAGTACAAAGTCCAGCTTCTCACTTGTGGATCTGCATGTATCAGATTGGGAGGCTATGAGAGCAGCTTAGGAACCATATTTTGCTTAAATGAAACAGATGGCTAATGTTGACTAATCAGGTTTCTTGGATCAGCACTTCCTCTCAAATGGCTGACATAAGTGTTTACAGTCAAGGATTAAGTATAGGGTAGGACAGGGTTGACCAGACTTTAAAAAAAGCACATTATTACTGTCAGTTTGAATGTGGTTGTTGTTGGATAAGCGCAAATAAAACCTTGTGTTATATTACATCTGAAGCAACTGGAATGTGGATTCAAAAACACCCAAGAATGTCCAAATATTTATGCAGCACACAATGTCTATTTACATCCACACCATCCATGTCCTTCACGCAGCATATTTGATGATGGTACATAACGTGGCACCGGCGGTGACACGTCCAATGCGCTGGTTCGTATTAACATCTCAACGTGTTTTCCTTTGGCGAGGCTGTTCAGTTTGGGGACAGTCGCTGATATTTGTAAGAGAAATGTTGAGGACTTGACTTCAGAACGTCAAAACACAGCATGGAGAAAAACAGAGGTAAACAAAATCGAACCCAAAAAGAACTCCTTACAGAAACCCGAGGCTATTCTCCAACAACACTTTGCCGTCATATTGATTCAATTAAAATTATCTTTTATTGCTCGAGGTCAATTAAAACTGGCCTGACACCTTCCCCGTCGCTGCCAAAAGCTGTTTTCCAAACAGTGTCTGGCAGCTCGCCTCGGGCTGTTTGTGTGAAGGAGAAATGTCCTGCTACAAGGCTGCTGCCAGTTGGAGAGTTTGTTTGGCAGCTCCTGTCAAATGACTTCAGCCTCAAATTAACAGTTACCATCTTTCCACTCGGCTACAGGCTCTGACCGTCGTTCGACTCTTGAACCCGAGCCAGCAGTTACTGTACAGTGCTTACTCAGAAGAGGCTGCAATTACTTGTGGGCCGTCTGGTTATCAGAGCGGTAAAATGTAAAGGGTATACAGCTATCTATACACTAAAACAACAGAAGGGCGTTATCATTGTCAGAGCTACCTTTGAATCTCATATACTCTGAAGTCATTTGTGTCAGTAAAACAGAGATATGTGTTACAGGATCACAACATATATGTCAGACATATACGTCAAATGATAACACGTATCCTTTTTGTTTGGTGTCGTACAGAAGGAATCTTCATATCAGAAATAACCTTTGCCCGCACTCTAACCAATTCTTGTCTGAGGGCTGTTTTCTTGAAGTCACAGACTGACTTTTATGCAATACCACTTCTTGATGATGCTGTTTTCAATCTCAAACCCACTCATATAATACAACAACAACTCAGCTCTTGTTTCATTCACATTTTATGGCAAATATTGGATATTTAATTAATGGTTTCTGTGGTTTTCCAGCCCAATACTAGAGGGAAAACACTCAAGTAAAAGAACACTTCGAAATTGCCCTGTGGAATGGGAATAATCCTTATTTTATGAGTGACATTAATTAATAATCTCAGGTAAAACCAGATTCCCGATTAAGTCTGATAAACTATCTGCGATAATCTTTTCCCTGATAAAAAATGTGCCCGAAAGGAACATAGCAACGGTATTTGTTATCATTGATTCCTTTATTTGCAGATGTTATCATATCAGTAATGTTCCCTGGCCAAGAAGCATTATCAGCACTTTATCAAATGTCTCCAGAAGCCAAGCTGCCGCAGTGTATCCAGAGGAGTTAAATTTTAACCTGTCCTAACTCTGCAGTACACTCCAACTATTAAAGTCTGTCGTTATCTCCTGTGGTGATTATCGATACTGCACTAGTACAGACAGTACGGCTGAGGTAAAACTCTTTACTGTGCACTGATGACAGAGATGATTAGACCTCACAGCCACAGACAGTGTTTGGCTGGGAGGGTCTAATAAGGTGTAAATTCTAATCAGTGCCAAACTCTCAGGCAGTCGGAAGAAGTAACAGCTGTTATATTAATTGTTTTTAATACTTCACACACAGCAGTTCACATCCGTCTGAATAAAACATCACATATAGGCTGTTTGGGGAACTTCCACGCTCTAATTTTTCCATCTGTTACATAAGAGCTGTTTAAATGCTCATTAGTTTGACACCTTTACGGGTTGATATTGTTCTTGCTGTGGAGCTGCATTATTCAATAAAGGAACAATCTGTTTTTGATTTATTTATGATAGCGAGGGTGTGTTATTCTATGTAAGACTGACCAAGGGGGTGAAGAAACTTTGGGTTAAGGAGTCCGGCTCCAGCTTGTACTGTACTCCCTTTTGGCAACGAGTGCGAACAAAAATCAGTGAACAAATAGTCCTTCTCAAACAAGTTAAACTTGGATATGCTAAGGTGAGTTATTGTCCACTGCATTCAGTGTTCACAGTATATGAATAATGTCTGCTGAAGGTTTTTTCTGACTTAGTCACAATTCCACAGCTATATTTTTGCAGATACATGCCCGTCTTCTCTAATTCAGTCATTTGAATATCATCAGAAAATGATTCAGTCTAGAAATCTTGATCTCCTTGTCTGTTCACATGAAAAATGTATTGTATCGACAGTGTAGATGATTGAATTACACAGGACTGGCATCTTCGAGGAAGAGCGGAAAATCTGCTTATAAATGCCAATATTTTTTATATGTCTGGCTCAGAGGCGATGTGCTCACCCGTGTCATTGGCCAGTGTGGCCGTGCAACTGTGTGTGTCAGCTCGACTGTTTGCCTGACAAACAGACTCTTTAGCCAGAACACTTTGTTCCCGCACCTCTCCGTCTCAAGAGTGAATCGCAGACCCGGATCATGTGGCTTTCACGGATAAGGCTCTCTCGCAGGATTAAAACATTGATTTCAAATGTCCACCCTTGTGGTTTTTCATGCAGCAACACAAACGCGCTCATTCATTCACACATGTACTTGCAGCCTAATCCTGTCAGTTGAAACAAGAAAGCTGCCTCGCTGAGCTGAGGTTTTTGCAGAAGTTCATACATTTTTCAAGCGCTCGCTTCGAAGGGCCCCGGCTTCTGATGAAAGCCCGGCCAAGGTTTAGACTGTGACCTCACACTGGGTGGTCAATCTGCCGAGCAGCCATCACTCCCATTTGCCACTTGTTAACAGAATAAAATGTTCAGCATGGCCGGAGGATGGCTGCCAGGACATATTTTGGACTGAATATCAGTTTGAGGCAGTGGCCAGCTTGTTATGTAAATGTTTCAAGGGTCACAGAAATGTGCTGAGAGGAGAACTTGAACTCATAAGTCTTGTTTGGTGTTTGAGGCAGAGCCAGAGAGCCCTGAGGGGGGTCGGGATCTGTGATTTCCCCTGGATAAAAACCGAGAGGAGATGTGTTGATTTACTTTGAGGCTTAAAGAGCAACACTTGGCTGGAATGAGAGGGGTACTCTTGCACCTTCACCCCAGGCAGTCAGTCAGTACTTAGCAGCCACTAAACACCATCACATGCCAGGGTGAAGAGCCTGCAGCGATGACACAAACATTTATCATCGGAGTTCAGTTCTGGGACCAGTCAAAATACAAAGTGAAAAAGTGTCAGAGACTTTTTTTCTCTGCAGCAGCCACTGATGTGACCACAGAACAGGGCTGAAGAGGAGTGCGAACACGTCAGCCCACAGAGATCTATTCTAGGTTTACAGACAAAAGAAAATGTTGGTTTAAGTAATGCAGTGGCGCAGACTTCAATGTCCCTGCACAGCCCATTGCTGTAAGTGAGAATAAAGCTTTAAAATTAGCAGAGAAAGTTTGTTGGTAAAGAGTTTTAAAAGGACAAAAAGTTTAGGGAAGAAGTTGCTGGCTGAAAAAACAATTTTTCAGCCTGATCAGAACAGACAAAACATGTCTGTACAGAGGTCAGGTTCACTCACACTGTACACACTGCAAGTTTGTGCTTTGTATGATACTTCAAGTTGTACAAAAAAGACAGAGGAGCTGCAACCTCTGACCTGCTTTGATTTTCTGCTCTGACACAACTATTAGCCTTCTGTTACACTTCGGCAGCCGGGGCCTCATTATGGTGCTAAAAGTTCCTCACTTCGCCATGAGATGATCACTTGCCTTTGGCTTTTCATCCAGTTGACTACTGAACATGACCCAGCCCTCTCACAGTGGGCTGCAGACAAGATCCAGCTGTGTCAGACACCCCACTGAGCTTTAGAGTTGCACTCTGCGATCAAAATATAAACCAGTGATCTACTGTGGAGGTTATCGAAAGTGCCTCTGCCGTGTGCTACGCATCCAGGAATCCATACACCTGTATATCTAACCAAGTATTCTCATAAGGTTAATCCCTTAAATAACAAGCATTGTATTGACATATACTGACAAAAAACAAACAGGGGTACGGGTGTTATGTTTCCCCAGAGAGCAAAACCTGAAGGACAGGGGTCGCAGGTTGGGAAACTAACAAAACACTGCACAAATCACAATAAAGGTTCAGAGCAAATTGGTCCCTTGTTGTCTCAAAGGTGGTGGTGGGAATAAAACACACAGCCACGCACTGATTCTATCAAATAGATAGACGAACAAAAACTCAACTCAGCTTAATAAAAAGTGATTGAAACTGCTTAATATGTGTTGTATAGGATGGCATATCTACTGAAAGACATGTGACACGTTTAGAAACATTGAAACGTCCATGTTTTTCTTTAATTTTTCACCCTTCTTTGAAATCATATCATGAAACATAATTTTGGTTGTGCATATATGGCAAATATATTTCCGTTGCATGAGGGCCAGGCTTGTGAAACCATTCGAGAAGCTTTTTTAAAAACAGGAAAAGGTTATCTCAGTCTGCATCGTTGCGTAATGAGTTTCGTATTTTAGTTTCAGTACAGGACAGTGGATCAATTCTGTGTGCCATTCACATGCTATGTTCTAACAGAAGTAAATACCTTCTTTATCTTGTATATGGCCGTAGACTGACCTGCTGAGTCCATTTACATGCGAGTCACACCTGCAAAAATTATCTCCTACCAGTCAAATTAGAGCTGAGTACCGGGCAGTTCTGCCCGCGCCGTCTCTGAGGACAAGACATTTGCATAGAAGACCTGTTACATAGGTGATACGTCACAGTGATCCTTCATAGTGCAGCCCGGTTCATCCCTGCGTCTAGGTGTTTAAATGCTTTGCTATTGAAACATGTGTCAACAACATGTAGGAGCTTGTAAGAAGAAACTAAAGTGCTGAAATTTAAACTTGTGACACTGTGAGAGGAACAACATCTGCCTATATCCCCCCCTGTGTATTCAGTCTTGCTGTGCAGATAACATTGTGGTGGTATATGGTTGCTCACAAATCAGTCAGGAATGTAAAGATGTGAGGATAAGGTAAACAAAACAGTGTTTCCTCTGTGTTCTCTGCTTATGTAAAATTGACCCCATTTTCCAGACAAATGCTACATAATGAGAAAACATCGCCAGAGCGAAGGGCACGCTCATTACAAACAAGCAGAACCATTACAGCGCCACTGCCTATAAATTAGTACATGTAAGCCGCTACAGGCTGCAACAGGCATCGGGATCAGAGTGAAACAAGCTGCTGCAACTGTGTTGAAATTCAAATTTCACATCCCTTCCACTGCTACAAAGCAATTCCAGGGAGACAGCAGTGTAATCTGAAGTCCTGTGTAGACACAATACATCACGAGGAGGTGAAATATGCCGAGTTTCAAACTAATCTTCTCATTGCTGTTGTCTCTCCCAGTTTTGCCCACATAAAAGGCTTATACATCTCAAATACATCTATGCTGACAGCAGGACCTGTATCCAATTACATTTTTCCTTTTTGATCCAAGCTAAACAGTTTAAAGGGAAAAATACTTTGTGAAGAGAGTTACATAACTTCATGGGCTACAGGTGGCAGGAGAGACGGATGTAAACAAGAAACGGGGATTTGTGGCGAGAAGGCAGCAAAAGGGAAGGATGTCGGGGTGGAAGAACGGATTCATGGCCAGGCAAGTCTCACGAGCCAATCCCTGTTAAAACAAAGGCCACGAAGGCAACATCAGGGGAGGGAGCGCTACAGGGAGAGATAGCAAGCCAAAGAGTCAGGGTAAGACAAACAGCCAGACAGGAGGCCGAGCAAAGACAAAACATAGACAGGACCTGCTAAAAATAGTGTGCTGTTGACACTGGATATAGGTAGACAGCAGACGTCTGTGGTAAAAGTCACAACCTTTTTCTAACGCTAAAGGAAGTAATTCTCTGGAGGCGGGAGGAAGTAAAAAGCACGACAAGCTTGTTTTTTACGCTTGTTTTGACGAGTTTCCTCGGTAACACGCGCTTTGACCCCGTCTGCTGTGAAAAGAGACAGTCAGGGAGCGAGAGGCTACTTCACAATATTAGAAAACACTGTTGGTTTATACTCGGTGTGTTTGCACCACGAATTAGCCCAATGCTTGATTTTATCACAGGTGAACCAATTTACAGAAGGATGTACAGTAATGGCTTTTTAATGGACCTCTTGAGTTACTGCCTTGTTGTGTTGTGACTATGTGAATAGACTGCCCTTGGTGCCGTGCCAGTGGATGCCTGGAGCCACTGTACAATGTTGAATGGTTTCTGTGCAAGTGTGTGTGTGCACATGTGTGTGGTTGGTACTCGTCAGTACGCTACTGCAACTGATGATTATTTTCATTATCGACTATTCTGCTTTAAGGATTCCTATCATGCTTTTCCTGTCTCTTTAAGGGGGCCTTAAAGAGACAGGGGCTAAAACAGAGCGTTTCAGACAGAGGGGGAATACAGAGGGCTGTCTGCTGTCTATAAAGTTTTGATCAGGTTGATGGTGGTCTCAGTTTATTATGCACACGGTTTATCGTGCACACACTCACCTCCCGGACACTCACCATCCACTTCAGCAGACAAAGCTCAGTGTGTCTCAACTGAGAAATCCACAGACACACCCAGTGCCATGGGTTGATGCAACCTCCCGCTTACAGCCCTTTCTTTACCAACAGCGCGGCGGTTCCACGTTCAGTCTCTCCTAGCAACACGATAAACACATCGCGCTCATCAGATTGCTGTTACGCTATCTCTTTCTGTGTTTTAGTCTCTGTGCACGTTGTTTGCTGCAAAAGAGTCTGTATGCAAAAAACCTTGTAGATGTGGTTTGTATGACTCAGAAATTCTACCATTTTTCCTGTTATGAGTTATGTCACTTTGCTGCTACAATAGGCTCACCACATTTAAGACAAGTTACATAACAGTGGGTTTTTTTTCTATCCGCCAGAAAAAGATGTCTTTTTGTGATAAAGTTGGGCAATATTCAATATTTTGTCGTATTTGTATTTGTTTGAGATGATCACACACACCGTCCTAAATACTTGCTAGCATGGCAGTTCCATGGCATTCTTGTTTAAGAAACTTTTGCTTCTCGTGTTTAGAAGTTATTTAGTCTTTAAGTCTTTCAGTAGGAACAGATGGGCCTGAGACTGATAGCACAGACAGGTTGGTGAAGTCTGAACATCTTGAAGGATGGGAATTGTTGACGGTAATGAATATAAGCAGCCGATTCTGTCAGGATCGGTCCAGAGGACTCCATAATGACCCTGATGGCATGTATCTTTTTCATAAATAAGCCCTATAATCTTTTAATCAACCACTCCTCAATGGCAGCTGCAAGATTCAGGACCGAGTGATTCATCTGTCTGTCTGGAAGACAGCAGACACACTGCCTGGCAACACAAATATGTACACACTTACAGCACAGAGGGCGCAAAGGTGACCCACTGCATTATGCCTTTCTTGACACGTCACCACAGCAGAATCCAGCTAAGCTCTTTTGTCCTGAGTGACAGAGAGTGGATGTACCAGAGGTGGATTAGAAATCTCTAAGTAACACATCACCTTTCAGTCCGAGTCGAATCTTCAACATCAGAGCGGGCTGGAAACTCCTTTAAGAAGACTTACCCCATAAATCTTAAACTTTTTTATCACTATCTTATTATGGAAAAAAAGAGGCACGACATCTTTGATAAAAGTGCTTTTTTATACTGCATACAATACACTCATTGATCTCTATTAAAACCCTAATTGATTTGGCATTCAAAACAAGCTTGAAGCAAAACAAATTAACTGAGAGTGAAAATTGCGCGCTGATTGCTTCATGCCTATTTGGTGATTGTTATCGAGGTTATAAATCACAAACATCCAACATCAAACTGTCAAGGAAATACGGGCTCTCTCTGTGATGTGGTCATGGAGGGAAATTTGTCCAGAGTAATGTCGCGGTTTCTGTTGACAACTCTTTGTGCCGGTGCCCATTAGGCTCAGCCTCGCCACATAAGCATGACTTACTCGTGGAAGAATTCCTGAACCGAGTCCACGAAAAATAAGAAGTCAAAATAAATACGAGGCTCTCCGTCCCAGCCCAGAAACACCTGTGAGATGACTTTGGAAATTATGTAATATTTCAGAACAGCGGAAAGAAGGAAGCGTTAATACTTCAAAAGAGGAAAGCAGTACCACCCATCCATTAAAAAACTTCTTTCATGCGTCATATTTGTGAAACTCTCTTTGTCCTTCCCTCTTTTATTCGCCACATCTCTTCCTATCCTTGTTTTTTCCTGCCTCTCTCTTCCTCCTTCTTCTTCTTCTTCTTCTTCTTTATGTCTCCATCTCACTTGTCCTAGCTGGTAGCTGCTGGACTTATATAAGTCTGAGAGAGGGAAGGAGGAGGGGGGGGTTGCAGTGACCATGGCTTGTGCTCACTGCCTTATCTGTTTGGACCATGGCTATGGCGCCTGTTTAGATAATAAGGCAGCCTGTCAACACTTGCCATCAGACTCACTCCCACACACACACACACACACCACCCTGTGCAGGAGAGTGAGTAATAGCATCACAATATATATATATATTATAATTACAATCTTTAAATGGGAATTACACAGCAATGCCGCTTACATAACACTTGATATTAGGGGTTGGTGCACTGTGATTTGCCCTTTTTTATCAGACTCCACGATATGTTGTGCCAAAGCTGCAGTCCGGGCAATGGAAACTACTTGTATTGTCCCCTGTATAGGTCATTGTGTTCATGCAAGGAAGCTGAAGTGATGGAGTTATTAGCTGTACTCTCCCTACCACCCAAGCTGCAGGCTGGAGGGCAGTAAAAATTTCATTTTGTGCTATTTTCATTAGCATTGGGATTCCCACTCAAGTGAGAATGTGGTAACCCGCCCTGATACGAAGCGCCAAGTTAGAGTTTGGCCGAGGTGAGGAACAGTAGATCTGGAGTGGAAACAAACACTTTTCATGAGCGTACTGTGTCCTCCTGCCGGATCCATGGGGAAGGATAAATACATCCACCTGGATGTGTAAAATTGGGACTGTTTTTTTTTTACGTACAAAGCGAAAGAGTTTGTGAAATTCTGGTATCCCTTAAAAGGACTGGCATACCAGACTCATTCTGATGTTTATTCCATCTGTTTCTCTCTGGACGCCTGTTTCATAATCCCAAGTGTTGTTGTCCCACACTGACTCAGTTTTTTTTTCATTCCTCACCACAATAGGCTGCTACACAAAGCAGCCAGACAGTGCTTTTGTGGAGTGGGTCTGAGCCAGGCCTATCATTAGCCTATCTTATTCCTCCCTGGGCAATATTCACACGCAGGTTGGGTACATGATGTACCCTGGGTGCACACAAAAACACACACACACACAAATAGACACACACACACACACACAGGGAAGAGAAGAATGCAGGAAAATTATGATGCAGATGAGAGCTCACCCTTTCTCAGCTCGAAGAATACATTAATGTGTACAGCCTACACAAACACACTTACACAAACGCTCTTACGATATATTCTCCCCCGATGGGTAGTATTAGACATACTTTAGCAATGGTGTTGCCACATCTGATTACTGAGAAGTGCTCTCAGAGTCTCTGGGAAAGAAAAGTACTTTTCTTCTTCTGCAGGCCATGAAGACATGCTTTCAGAACACAGGAAAGGTTACAGCAGCAGCAGGACCAGTCACACATTCTATTTTAAGTTACTAAGTTACTGGACATCTGCAGTTTGGCAACACACCGTGTTTTTCTTTCCTGACCGAACTTCTGTGTTCTCTAGTAAACAATTTTGAGCTCTTGAGGGTGGATGTGTAATTTAGGAGCCAAACCCATACGCGACTCTCCTGTCATGCAAAATGGGCAACACCAGTAATGAGCTCCGTAATAAGAAGCATGCAAGAACACAGCTTTGGTCAGGGAGCATATGTCAAACTGAGTTTAGCACCATTAGGTTGTTTTGGCCCATTAAGCAATTATGTAATGCAGGTGTTTAAAAGTAATCGGGTAATTGGATTTATACAAGAGTCTCTGACATCTGCTTCCCTTCACACAATCATAGCCTTAATTACATCTACAGTACCTGAGTGGCGTTTTAACATTTTGTTCAATTAAAGCTTTCTGGAGTGTTTACCCCATTTTGAAAGACGTGTCACCTCACCCTCCCTCCTCTCCTGTGTTGTTCTGTCATCCGTAATTGCATCATTAAAATGGGCCCAAACAGTACAAGGATAAGGAAAATAAAGCAGCGAGAGACATCACACAGCTGTCAAGAAATGAGATGAGAGCATGTTTGGCAATCTGCTCACACCTCAGTGCAACGAGTTTGTTTCATCAGATGCATCTAACTATGTCAGAAACTTTTGCTGCATTCAGAAATCCTGGGCAGGAGCAGAGCTCGGCTCAAGTTGAATGTAATAAAACTGCCAATCTGAATTACAGTTCACAGTACACATGCTCTGAAAAGGGCCAAAGGACTGGCAAATCCACATGAACCATAATCAAACTCTGACTTTAGTGTAATGAATATGGTTTCCTGTTTGTTACTGGTGAGTCCAAATTTCCAAGCGCTCTGGCTTTATGTGTTCCTGCACAACTGGAGGCCAGTCCTGTGAGAAAGAAAGGAAGGAAAGGAACTGGAAAAAAGAAAAATAGAAAATAAATTGAAGGATCTAAACTCACAAAGCAAAAACCTCCAAACGTACTATTTGTCTTCTGCTATGACAATGCAGTTTTTCACAGTGAGTCACAGACCATGAGAAAACAAAGCTGACTATATTTGCATTTTATTGCTTACAACTGTGGCTCTTAAAGGAGACCTATTATTTGTTTTTTTCCCCTTTCCTTCAGTGTTTTATATAGGTTCTTGTGCATGATAATGCACCGACAGAAGCTCCTCTCTCCCACAGAAAACCCTGCTCCTGAAACGCCTCGTCAGTAGTCTCGCCTTTAATTCAGCGACTTTGTGACATCATACTACGTCACCATGTCACACATCTGCATAATTTCTGCCAAGTGGCTAGTTTGGCACATAAAAATTGATTTAGCACAGCTGCTCTGTTGTTGTTAGCGGTGCTGGGTCAGGCATGTGTGAGCTGACCAATCAGAGTAGACTGGGCGTTCAGGAGGAGGCCTTAAAGAGACAGGAGCTAAAACAGAGTGTTTCAGACAGAGGAGGAATTCAGCACTGGACAGTATGAGAACACTGATGTGTTTGTTTGAGCACTAAAACGTGTAAACTGATTCTAGTTTTAACCCAAAACAAGATTATGAACCTGAAAATGAGCATAATATGTCTCCTTTAAATCAAATGAGTTCTTCTTGCTACTTCACCAGAATAAAGCAGAAACTTGCAGGACCGAGGACCAGCTTGGTCTCACTGGCAGACAACAGAAAGCTGATTGAAAAGCTTGACCTGTTCTGCCAAGCTCCTTTTTTCCTCTCTCTGGATGCCTTTCTGGCAGACAAGAGCCAGCGAGAGAAAAAGGAGAAAAATGAACATGCGTATACTTGCCAAGTTTTCAGTGAGTCTGTGATTTTTTCTGGCCGTTCCCCAGCAGAGAGAAAGAGTGGGAGATAGAGAGCGAGGCAAAAAAACACAAAAACAAGATGCTTCCTGTCCAAACCTCACTTCTGTCTTTGTGTCACTGAGTTTAAGAGAGGCAGTTGTACCATGGAGCAGCCCGGGCCAGTTGTTCATGATGGGGGAATTATGCCCCACGCCCATGCCATCTAACTGTGCCATCATGAGGAGCAATTAGCAACAGCGACATTAACTGACCTCTGTCTGCATTCCTTCCAGTATGGTGTCATGGAGGAGGAATGAGTCATAGATCATCATTATGTGTGCATGCTGTGGTGTTTACACAATCTAGGATTAGGCTAAACAACGGTCCTCTGAATACGTGTGGATACTTCTGTAGTAAAGTAATAGAGCTCTGATGCTTGGCTTAGGAAGCAGCGAGGCCAATGCCAAGAAAGTGTAGCGATCTGCGAGGAATGTTGAAACTCTCTTTCCCTCACGGTCTCCCTCTCTTTTGCACACACACTCATTCCACCCAGGCTGCCATCCACGTCCCTGACACAAGTCTTTCAGCGGCCTGCAATGCACACAAAGACCTATTTATTACTAGCCTGAATGCAAGGTGTCATATAAGGGGAAGTGGAGCCTTCACCGCTCTGCCAGGGAGAGAGAAAAAGGGAGGACTTTACGTAACACTCGAGGTCACAACCCTTCAGTAGTTGTGAGCTAACGTGGGTGGAAGTCAGTTGGGGTCGGGAGGTTTTCTCCTGCATCAGTAGGGGCGTCTTGTGCTGTGAAGGAGCTCGAGCCGAGCAGGAAGACCGACAGTTGACCCCCCCCTTCACCTGAAACGTCACAGCTCAGTGCTCAGCCGAAGCAAGTCACGGGAATAGTGGTTTCTACATGAATTCCTAAAGGAAAAACATGGACGGGTTACATGTAATTTTTGATTTTAATTTTGAGTGCATGTTAAAGCACGCTGCTAAAGGCTTTACAGGAATTCAGCAGGAAATCATAGTCATCTGTGAGGACTGCTTCCTCTCCCTCTCCTACACATTTCCATCTGTGAGTTCCACACTTTCGCTGTGTCCGAGCCTAATGCTCTTTTTTTCCACCCTCTGGCTTGTTTAGCATAATTTAAGCAGCTGCTTTGCTACAGGCTCATATGCCAGGTCACGGTGTGTGGGCGGGAAAGAGCGCACGTATAGAATAATCACGTTACGAAACATGGCCTTTCCTTTCAAATGAAAATTAGTTGCTTTTTGGCGCCAGGATGTAAAGTAAAAACAACAGTTGCAGCTTATTCAGCATGTAGCAGCTTTACGATTCATTGTACGCATCTGAAGTAAATTTCTGAACTGCATGCAAAAGACATATGTAACAAATTAAAGTCAGTTTAAAGCAAATTTAGCTGCTGTTTTTTTTTTTAGGACTTGATTTTCACTTTCAAAAAGAGACTTAACTACATACATAAAACAAAGAGCAATTAAGACAACATGATTAAGTTTTATGCCACATGATGCAGAGATCAGAATGTCCATTGAGCTTTTGGCAAATTAGTGTTATGTCATTTAAAAGACATGTTCTAATAAAAATAAAATCCTTTCCACCACAGTATTTTTGATTTGACATGACATGGAACAAACCACATAACCCAACTGTCAGAATAAATAGGCTTTTCTGCAAACCAAGGATATGTTGAAACTTTACGTTTCTTTATGTTGCAACTTTACATTTCGTGAGGTTCGACTTTCAATTGTATCTCATGACAACACACTGCTTACACTCCTGTTTGTTTAGGAACAAAAAATCACTTGGTTAGGGTTAGGAATAGATCCTGTTTTACCTTCAAATACCTGTTCCAGTCGTCACAAACAAAAAATATACATTTTTTGTTGCTACTAACACGGCTTTCCAAGGTCGGCTCAAAAATATCCTGTGGAGTCACGCTTATAAATGTTTAAACGCAGTGGCCCCTCCGCAAAATATCCACTTGTGTCACCCTTACAAATGTTGAAACACAGTCTTGAACTGTGGTGACTGGCTTGCCAGCCTTCTCGCCTGTTACCCCTCCACCTCCCAATATGAAAGTCAGGTCATGAACCTATAATGTGAACGTGATATGTCAGGTTTTGTAGAAATATCAATATGGCACCTAGCACGTATCAGTGGTTTGCAGAAACGTT
This sequence comes from Pagrus major, assembly GCF_040436345.1. NCBI lineage: Eukaryota > Metazoa > Chordata > Actinopteri > Spariformes > Sparidae > Pagrus > Pagrus major. The sequence continues at coordinate 27,835,270 of NC_133232.1, read as the reverse complement.
AACTGCCAGCATTTCATCCTGCCGACCGGGCTGAACCACACTGCCGTGTCACAAGTACGTGCATGATGGTAAATCCAGTTAACATGTGGTTGATGAAGGTCGTCTCGGGTTGGTGTGGTCAAGAGGTGAATATCTTGACATTCCAACCATGAATCATCTGCAGATCTATTGTGAGTGCTCGGTCAAATTCCAAGACAGACTTCTGTTACGTAACAAACAGACAGACCCGACAGTGTGGAAATGTTGGCAAAACACTGACGACCCCTCCATCAGAATCATCAGTTTGAACTGGAATTAATGTCCTGTTATCTGAACCATTTAGTGGTTTGAGTGAGTGTGAGTGTACCGGGGCTCTTTTTGTTCAAAAGGCCCACTTCCCAGCCCACTGGTGGGAGAGGATGCTATTGTAGCTCATATCAGTGGGAAATTCAGAGAAACACCCAGATTAAAAAAACAAAGTCTGTTGCTGTTATTCTATGACAGCCAGCAAGGGGTGGATATAAAAGAAAAGAGAGAAAAAAGAAAGACAAGCAGGATACTTCCTCCGATTCACATTCAAGAAAGCTTTCTTGAAGGAGATATCAGATTCAGACAACGCGGTACTTGTCCCCCTGTGTGTTTTCTGCTATAATATCTAGGCCATCGCACTGAATACAGCACCGCTAAGCACCTCTCCTGGGGTCTGTCGTTTTGGGAGAGTGTCTCATTTTCCCTCTCATGTTGGCATCATAACAGGCATTTGCATTTTAGTGAAACAGACGGAAACAAACGCACTGCTCCAAATTGGCTGGTCAACATGCAGGGAGCATTTTGACATCATAAACGCCATATTATCTTATTTTCCTTTTGAATTGCTCCTGTGAGCGTGGGACCAAACTCATCAGTAAATACCTTAGCATCTCAGTTACATCACATCACACATCTATTTCTTTTGTCCTTTTGTTCAAGACTGTTCAAGTTTCTACAACAGAATGCATTAATCCTAAAAACTGTTTCCCCGCAGTGATAACACCAAACAGTCCTCGGCACCTGCTGTCACAAACACAATGAGCAGGAGGACGGGTTTAAGTCTTAGATTCTGCTTATCGTCTTGATCCTGTGTTAAGAGGCTAATGCGTTTTGCAGATGTCTGCACTGTCGCTCCTGCACAACATCCTCCTGAACAACCTCTAAGATGTGTCACCTTCTAAACACAGGTGGGGTTTGATCTGGCATGCCCAGCTACTTGTCTTTCCTGGAATTATAATACAATGCTTAATAATAATAATAATAATAATAATATGTTGCAATCACATAAAGTTGGATTTCACTAGATTTTAACCATATGAAAGTTTTTGCTGATTAGGAGTCATTTTAGCATTTAGATTTAAGTCTTTGTCTCATTATGAAGACTCTATCCCTCTTTCTCTAATTGGAAAACACTAGCAAGCCCCCTTCATATCTCAAGGTAACCATGTTTTCTGACAGTTTATCTAAAGAACTGGGAGTACAGCCAAAGCCTCCTATCAGAGGAAACACTGCCTAACAACAGCTGTGAAAGCCCTCTCCTCCCTCCCTCCCTCCCCTCGTTCTCCTCCTCTCCTTTTTCTCTTCCTCATTTTTGCATTTTCCTGTTTTGCTGTTTGGTAGCTCTCTGCTCGCTCTTTGATACAAAGCAAAGAGGCTGTCCTCAGGCTGCAGGGCGCAGACACACGGTATCTGGTGAACTGATGAAAGGTGATATCGGGATTCTTGTTATTGCTCCGCGGTTCTCCACATTTGTCCTGACGTTTACTTTCCTCTACGTACAAGCAGACGGCTTTGATTGAATAGGTGAGAATTCAAAACAACAACAAAAAAACATTATGGGTAATATTCTGTAGTCTTCAGTGATGGAATGTAACTAAGTAAATTTACTTGAGTACTATACTTAAGTGCAATTTTGAGGCTACTTTATGCTTTATGGAAGTAAATATTGTATTTTTTACTCCACTAGTTGTGCTTTTTTTTTTTATTTTTTTATTTTTTAAAGATTTCATTTATGAAATTTACCTTTTCACAACACACACATTCTTCGCACAGACCCCCCACAAAACAAACAAACAAACAAACAAACATAAGCAAATAGACACAAGACAGATCACATAAAAAGTGCACATGTACTGTACATAGTGGATTGATGGTCAGTCCACTTGACCAAAACCAAGTGAGGGTAAGTAAGGTCCCAATATCATATCCGATAATCAGCCAGGCCAACCCATAATCTACAGTATATACATGTAAATATACTGTATGTATATTTCACTTTTACTTGTACTTTTAATACTGATACTGCCAGAAAATTGCTTTGACACTTAGGTACATTAAATATCAGATACTTTAAGACTTAAAGTAATATTTAACTGTTATCAAATTAATATCTTAACACGATATCTTTGCTCTTAGTCAAGTATGGCAGTAATGTTTATGGTAATGGTACATGAATTACCATGAATTCATGTGTGAAAAAACATTCATGTGGTTCTTCATGAGCTGTCACATGCCTCTTTCTTTTGCAAATGTAATTTTTCCACATATGTGATGCCTTAATAGACAGAAGGGCTGGCTGTATATGCGGGGTCACATAGATGACTGATGAATAACCGACAAATTGTCCGTACATGGGATTTCACAATCATTCCGCCAATGATCATGTTTTATTTATCAGTGTAAAAGACCGACCAGGGCACCACTTCAGTTGAAGGGCCACAAACATGATAAAGTACTGATAGTTCATGTAGTCATGCATGAATTCATGATAATTCATGTACCCCAGTACGACTTTTGGGTACTTTTTTACAACACTGGTAGCCACATATTTAGGACTCTTGTGTCTTTTCAACCAAATGGAGCAAACGTTGCTTCAGTATGTGCTGCGCTCATTGTAAAGGAAATACGCCTATCTTGCAGCACTTCCTTGACTTTTATGGGCGTGTCAGAAAGTGTAAAATCTGCCTGAACATGGGTCACTGAGGTCATGTATTTCTTATGATATATGCTCATGTGTATGTACAGGGGCTATGTCACACAAAGGGCAGTTTATTCTAAGCAGTTTGAATAGAAGAACACCTACAAGTTGCTGCACGGTGTGTTTTCCACCGAATAGATTTAACTTCAATGAAACAAATGTTTGATTTTATTTCAGGAAAAACAGGATGGGAGGACATGACCGAGCAGCCTCCCCGTGTGCTCACCATTTTTTCTTTAGGAATACAGCCTCGACTTGCAGGGTAAACACAAGAGCCTAAGTTCATTGTGCACCAGACTCAATGTTGTTTCGCTGTTACCCCTCCCATCCTGCATCCACACGCAGGTTACAGTGACATTTTCAGAGTCAGCAACACCTGTGCTGAAAATAGGTGAGCGTGTCCCAGACGGCAGCGAGGAGGAGGAATATGACGAGACAGGTCAGAGACAGGATAATTACCTTGAGTCAGGGTGAGGCCGTCCTGAAGCATGCCAGTCAGATAGGATTTACTGCTCGGAGTGAAAGAACAGGAATAACAATAGCTGTTAGAGGAGGAGGTGTTAGAGAAGACGAGAGAGGGAGTGAGGCGGCGGAGACAGCAGGACAAAGGACTGTGCACAAGGTGGCAGACAAGACACAGTTACATGAGGCTGAATCAGCCAGTCACTCAGCACTCTCTAAAAAACTATATTTTAGAAATCAATGGGCACATAGGGTTGCTTTTATGATTTGCTCAGGGGTGTCCGCGTTGTAAAGGTTGGCAGCTACTCTGCAGGCGCCACATCGGGCTCCTTCCTCTGCGGTTGGACCCTAATTACAGTCTCTCAGAGAGAGAACACCACAGTCATTAAAACTGGTGTGAAGAAGACAATCAGTCACATAGGCTGGAAAACAAAGATAATGACTTGCTGTTCTTGACTGTGTGCATTAGTGTGTGCATTCTTTATGTGTGTGTGGGTAGGTCAGGAGTTATCCAGTGGGTGTGGGAACCTGTGAAATACCCGATTTGGTTTCAGTTCCGCAACTCCCGAAATACTTCCTCAAAATTATACCTCGTATACCTTAACTGACACCAGTTTCATTTGTGATTCATCGCTTCATTTACTGTAATAACAAAGTAGGCTTCAAGTTATAAAAAATAAATCACCTATCTTTATGAGAATCTATAGAGATGACAGGAAATCTTGAACCATCACACTGAAGGGCAAAAGGATCTGTGCTGTGTTTCACCGTTGATCCCAGAAATGTGGCAATTTAAATTTCATTGGCCGCATACTTAAAAATATGACAACACAGTTGGATGGAGTGAATGATAGATACATGCTTTGCTGGCACATACCTGCTCTCATGTGCAATAATTCTGCAAGCTCGGCCTGTCATATTTACTCCTATTTCACGATGCGCCGCAGCGTGCTCGTTTGCTATTGCAGGGTCGATGCCAAAGACAACCCTGGATCAGTTCCGGTAGTGTTTGACCTCGCTGACCTCTCTCAGTCTCTTCCTCTCGCTCAGATCTTTTTCCGGATAGTTTTAATTGCTTTCCAGGGAACACATCTGAATGCTTTGTGCCGGCCTGAACTTTTCCTTCTCAACTTCACCTTGCCCTGCCGAGGCACTGACATGCCGTTTGGATCCTTTTCCCCTCACCTGAACTCTGTGATTTTGTTGTGAAGATAAGGTGACAGCTTACTGGCTCCCAAACGCTGCTTATGTCTGCCATCAGTTCATCTCCAAAACAATAAAATGCTTTTACGCACTTCTTCTCGCCCCTGGGCCAGATCTGATAAGAGTTTTTACGTCAGACTCAGAGCTCGTTCCGGAAGATCTCAAGCCATCATCTCCTTCTTGTTCTTTTATCGTGCACTTTTGAAAATGTGTGATCGGTGACATTTTCTTACGATTGAGTTTGCCATTTTTGCTCGATCGCAGCTCACAGCAGTGTAAATCCCTAAATCTCCAAGAACATTTACTCTCAAAGGTGTATTTAATCCAGCGAGAACAGCTTAGTCCTTTTAAAGGTGTCAAGTTAAGGTAAAGGAGCTCTGTATTTCAGTCTTAAGAATGTGAGCGGTCGCCTGCCAAACACTGTAAATCTACACGTCCAGACAGACAAAAACAGAGTGTGCATGGTTGCTTTCTGTCTGCAGACGTCAGAGCCTTTAAATGTGTGTGCGTGTGCATGCCCATATCTGTGCGTGCGTGTCGACGTGTCCTGTTGTGCGTTTGTCCTTTTTGCATGCATACATGGTTATGAATATCTCAGTGTTGTTACTACCCATGCTTGAGCGCACACCTTTAGTTTCATGGGAGTGTGAGTGTGTACCTGGTGTGCGCCGCTTGCGTGCAAGACAGATAACGTTCATGAGTGAACTTTGGACCTCTTGGGTACACGCTGGAGGCAGTCCAATTTAGCCTACATTGTTTACCCGAGCCTTTATACAACGACTGGGATGGCAGGTCGTGTTTACTCACTCTTCGGTGCAGCCTCGAGACCAGGAAAATGACATCTCACAAAGACAATTTGTCTTGTGTACTCTGACCGACTCCCAGTTCAAGAGTCGCTTCAAGTGGAAGTATTTCCTGTTTGTTTCTTGGGGGGACAGCCTGAACCTGAACTTTGCTTTCAGCCAATCATCTGCTGTGAAATCCTCAAATTTAAAGAGAAGAGTTTTGTTTGTGGAAATTGAAGCAGTACATAAAATGTTCCCTCTGAAACTCGTCCCAACCTCACAACCCTTTTGCAATTATTCAAATCAGTTTTGTTTTTACAAAGTAGTGACACCATTAGAGTGATTATTCAGCAACGACAGCATAACTTGCTGGCTTAATTCAAACATTTGCATTCATTACAAAGCAGCATGCTTAATGAGCTGAGAAGTGTTCTCGAGGAGAATCCCATTAGAAAAGACAAGCTCTCCCCATTTGTTTTGTCACAGTAGCATTTATTGTTCAAAGTGGCCTGAAAATTACACAGATGGAACTGTCTCTCACCGAAAGCAATGCATTGTGTTTATTTTAACAACACGAGGTGAAGATGTCACCTCACAGTGCTTTTGTCAGATTTTCTGACTTCATCAGTGTCACCAAATATCCTGGAGTCAAGTTCTTATCGACTCTGCTGCACATCCGCAAATGGACGATGACCAAAAGAAAAAAAAAAAAGAAAAAAAAAAAGGCCTCAGATGACCAATCAGTGAAGCTTATAAGACTTGCGTCTTTTTCTGAGGGGGCAGGCTTTCTGGCTTTTTGAAGGCAGGATAGGCTGGGGTTCCTGTAAACTGCCAAACAACCTCTCAGCTCAGCGCTGCACAGCGCTGGATATCACTGTGTTCCAGGTTTATTTGGATCACACAGAAACGTTTGATGCTGATCCTTCCCCTGACTGAGTCACATCCTGACAAAAGTGCACTTGTGTTACACAATAAATCCTGCTGAACTGATATCAATCATGAGCAAAAACAAGAGCGGATTCTTGAGGTCAGAAGAATATGAATAGCCTTCAAACTGGAGAGAAACAAGACATAGCTGTAAATGAGGCCATGTTAGCTACCTGCTTTTCAAATGGCGAGTGGTAATAGACGTACATTAACCAAACCAAGTGAAACATCACTTAAATATCATCAAACTGTCACTGAAAGTAAAAATATGACAAGGACACAGTGTCGTTGACACGATGCACTCTACACGTATCACCAACACAGCAGAAACGAGGCAAGTGAACCATTCTTAGTTAATCAGTAGCCATGTAAGAAACTCTGCAGTTTAATCAGACTTATATAAACTGTCAGTGAAGTCACAGAGTTTATTGTTACATATATACCACATGTACTGACCCTGCAGTTTGTTGTGTAACTGCATGTCATCAGTTACAGATTAGTTTTGTTCCGGGATGCATTAAGATTCAGGGCAGATGTAGGAATGAACCATAAAAAAACAGTGAGTGCGGAATGAGGAAAGGACAGCCATGTAGTGTTATAACATGACTAAAGATAGTGCCCACACTGACGCAGCATGACAGAAGGATGACATTTAGTTATTCTACTGATTATTGTACAAGAAAAAAGTTCATTTCTGCAGCTTTGGGGAAAACGATAATGATTTATGTGTATTTATTTATATACATTTATGCATGTACCATGTTATTACATTAACCCACGGTTGTTATTTTTTATTTATTTATTCATCTCTTTTGTTTACGAGCCGTGGGAAAATGAGCTGCCAGCTCACTCCGGTGCAATTACTTTTAATTGTGCGCTGTCCCTGTAAAATGAACAATAAAAATTAAATGAAATGATTACTGCTTCATAAGGAACATAATATAATAATACTTTTCGACATAAAAAATATATATTTTATGAACAGGAGGTTGTAAAAACTTAATTATTTTCACATCAGTGATGTCCAATGTTATGTAATGCTATGTTATTACACGAGTCAACCAATTTTAAAACGCTTAGACAGATTAAGACCTTATCAGGGATTTATCAAAACAGATAAATCGACTTCGAGGCTGTATTTACTTCTTTTACTTTTTACTTTTAGTGCATTGTACTTAACACTAATAACTCATTAACTTTCCAGAATTTAGCAGTGTGAACGATGATGCAACATGTGCATTTGTAGCCTGAACATATTTGTTTTACAGTCTTCACGCGGGTGGCCGACATCTGGATATACCTTTCAGTTTTTCTCCTTCAGGAGATGTGGCCGCCTAAATTGCTAAAATTCTCATTAACGTTTCTCAGAGCTTTCTTCTCTTAAACTGCTGCATGTTTCTCTTTAAGACTCGGCAAAACGGGGGCCCGAACATCTGGTCCCGTCCCCGTCTGTCTCGGCCTGTCCTCTGTCGGTAGGGGATCCTCACCACGCAGACAGGCTGAGGAAACATTCTGTACACCATGTTCTCTCCGTCCTCAGCCCTCCTCTCTGTTTCCAAAGTGCACCTCCGAGGGACTGCGCAGTCCTATTGTCCCTGTGGTTTTTTTAAGACTCCAAAATTGAATATTTAGAAGTGGTGAGTTATATGAGGCGCAGAATATATGTGAAATCTCTGTTGCACCACTTCGCAGCTGCACTTTGAGTTATATCTGGTCCCCCTTTTGAGAAGGGGACAGTAAAGGCGGTCTGTGAATGGTTTTAACACAATCTATAGGCTCGGCTAAATTTATGTTCATATTTACATATGAAAACAACGTGGCTGGAGGTCCAGCTGCAAGGATGCTGTGCCTGCACTCAGTCCAAGTTTTGAATAGTGTAGCCCCAAGTTAAAACACAAAGATCCCTGCAGGAACATTAACGATCTGGACAGTACATTCAGTCCCAAGAAGAAGTGGTCTGTGTCCTGTTTCCATTCAAAGTCCTATTTCTGCTTTGAACACTTTTGAATAGCACCGTTGTCGCTTATAGACGTTCTCTACTATATATTCTCACGTTGCCAGTATCTGTATACATTTCAGTTTCTACCCCCAAGTAGTTCATTTGCATGTTATTCTATCATCACTGTTTATATTTACAGCGCTATGGCTTTAGTCAGCGCATGCTGTGTGGAGAGCTGATTGAATTATGATCATTCCTGTGGTCTTGTAGAAAGAGAACAATATGATTTGCTTGGCTTGTAGAGATCAGTAGATGGCAGGCTGATGAAACTTCCTCAGGCTAATGTGAGAACTGAGTAGACATGCATCTGTGGTCACTGCTATCTATGAGGCCACAGACTTTATAAGAAGGGGATTTTACAAGTGGTTTTACAAGGAAAAGACTGATATATTTGAAGCAAGAGTTCACCGGCGTGATTTATCGTAAGACTTAATAATAATGATAATACCAAGTCTTGGGGATGCCAGGCACCTCAGGGCAGGAGGTGATCGACAGATGGCACGAGAAAACACAAAATGTATGAAACAAATAAAACATGTCAAGTCAATTCTAAGCTTTAATCCAACAAAAGGTATTGCATTAATGATTTATACTTCTACTAGTACATCTTTGTTGAAATATCTGCTTGTCTTGTCATAGGAGGGAACATTTAATGCTCATTCTTGTAGCTGTTAATGCACTTTCCCTCAGCAATGACCGCCAATGACTTGTCTCAATTTGTCCGTGGGAAATTAGTCATTGCTCCATCGTCATCTCGCAGGTGACAAAGGATTGGCTTTAATGCTCAGCGGAGGAGCCTGCAGGAGTCTGTGGGAACGACTCAGTGTTTGGATGACACTGACAGCGAGCGTTAGCAGGGTGCTTATCATCCAGTTAAATCCAGATCGCGCTGACGAGGCCAGACGTGCGTGAGCAAGCACGTATGCAAGCGTGCGGCCAACCGCATGCATCAACATACACACGGGCGAACAAAAACACGAGCGAGCACACAAACACGCGCCGGGGGACGGCTCGTCGAGGGCCTGGTTCCCTCCAGTGTTGTCCCAGTTGCTGGTGACTTGGGTCACACAGCTGCAAGCTGTGGAAAAAGATGAGGGAAAGTGGGGAGATGGGAAGAGGGAGGAACAGATTGAAAGGTGGTGGTAATGACAGAGCGAGGGATACTTTGGAGGAGAAAGAAAAGGGGAAATTATATGTGGGCGAGGGGAAGAAGGTGAGAAAGGAAAATATAATTATGCTGTTTCTGTCGTCAGTGAATCACTGAAAATACTTATTAGTTTTTATGAAGATACTCTTGCCTCTTCTCATCCCTCACTGAAAGATAGATGCAGAGTTTGAAACAGTGGACAGATCCTCCGGATCTGAGAAGTGAAGCCTATGCAAAAGTACCTTAAACCTGCATACTTTCTCATGTCCAGCAGGGGGTGACTCCACTGGTTGCAAAAAGAAGTCTGATTGTATGTAAGACTATGAGAAAATGACCCCGCTTCTCATTGATTTGTTACCTCAGTAATCGATTTAATAATGAGTTTATGGTCTCAAGTCTTCTTCAGTTCAGCATGTTGTCCATTCAGTTAATTAAAGTTGACGATAATGCAGGGTATGCTTTGGGTTGTGGCCCTCTTTACGTACGGAAATACAGACATGCGCCTCAAATGACGTTATTGCAACTATGCTTGTCGGTGGCCACCCCAAGATTTTCAGTGGCCCCTCCTGGCCCGCGTATGAAAAATTCCTGGGGGCGCCCCGTCCTCTCTATATGACGCTGAGCATAACTGTGCCTTAAAGATGCTTAGCCATCACTTGGCAGCATCTATTTACTAACAGCACAGATGCTGCCAACCTCCTCACTGCCAGCCTTTTTTTGCCTTTGATAAACAAACCATTTTTTTTATAATGACTTATTGATGTTAAGAACCCACATGCAGCACGTTGTAGCCCGACAGAGGACTCAGAGCTGATTTCAAGGCACAGCCCTTTACTTTGCCTCGGAGAACAATTCTATATTAGTATCAATTTGCTTGACAGCGCATACGACTTCCATATCTCAGTGTCGCGACAGTCTTGAGATGGATTTCGGTGCAGTATGTACTGTATCCGTTCGTCCAATGTCAGCATTCTCCTGCTGAAGGAAACTCAGATGAGACATAGATACACACAACCGCACCATCTACAACAGCTGAGGTACACTGTACGCTACAGTAATATAGACAGATGAATAAAGACAGATGGCACTGAACTCTGTAACCTTTTGTTCTGGGACGTGATCCAGCCAACAGTGTATTTATCACAGGTGCCACCCAAACTGGCAGCCATCCAGCCTTTTGAGTACTACTATGAAAACTTTGGAGCAAGTAAACATGGCACGTTTTATAAGAAGGAGCTTTAACCCACTTTTCTAGTTTGAAAAACACACACTCACAGATTTTACAATAGATACGCACATAGATTTTTGGTGCACACAACACTGGAAGGAAAAAATAATGAGCAATCCGACAGCTCAGTCGCAAAGGTCTGTGGTAAACCAGGCGACCCGAAACAAGTCGAAGGGCTTTGACACGGCTAATAACAAAGTTCACTGCTATTTAACACTGCACAGTCAGTTGAGTCCCTCACCTCCGACCTTTTGTGGCGCATCCACGGAGCCATTAGCGAGATCACTTAACTGCATCTACACCGGCAGACTCTAATCCCTTATCTTCCAGTGCACACAGTCTTGTGTGTGCGTCTTATGTGTACACATGCTTGCACTAAAACACAGATGGGAATCCTATGGCCTAGAACATACTGTTATTTCTTTCTAGGGGATGTGGGGTTGGGGGGGATGGATGTGGCATGTCAAAAGGGTTCGCCATACTGCGACACACACACACACACACTCCTCTGGGTCCTCACTCTACTTCAGTGTTTTCACGGTAAATTTAGCCAGGACATTCTCCCCGTTATAGCACAAGGTAAATCTTTACATTATGGCCTGAGGCTGTCTGATTTCTGCTGAATCACAGCCTGGTGCCAGATGCTGCAAGGTCCCCAAGCTTGTTAACTGTAATGTACTGCACGCAGCACCATTTGCTATAGTACTGTTTGTCCTGCCGTAAACTGCTATTAGTGTCAGCAAAGGCCAATGTAAATGAACTGATTATCATTTTATATGAACGGAAATTAGGTGCATTAATTTGTGGTAGGCAAAGCATGAAAGTGGGTCTTCGTGTTGGCTCAAGAAATGGAATTAAATTGTCTCTTCTTGGTGGGTGATTGCACAGAATTTAACATGTCACCCAGGCAGATGTTACATAACAAAGGAGATATTAAGGGACTAAATACAGATGCTGAAAAGTGCAGATGTGAGCAAACACACACATACACACACCTGCCCGTGTTGTCCTCTGGTTGTGTAAAAGCTGCCTTTAGGGATGTAGAGAGGAAGGAATGATTTCTATGTTTCCTACCATGCAAATCATAATTAAACCCTTTCTGTAGCTAAGTACAGCCTATTAAAAAGTTGGTCCTTTGGCGCCTGTAACCAACATTTAGCCAAACTGCTTAACGCAGCAGCTCAGACTCATAGTAATACTGCGTTCATGACATAATGTAGTAGCTTTTAAAGCCTTAAAGTAACATATAATCAGGCTTGGAACCTGGTTTTACTGTAATTTCATACATACAGGATGTGTGAAATTACAGCTATCATGAACAGCACAGGTCACATTCATTTTTCTCTTTACTCGCATTATTTGCACCCTTTCACCGATTCAAGGAAATAAATTGCCTTGTCAAACACTCTTACTATTCTCCTCTGAGAAGTGCGTGTGTTCCCTCCTGTGTTTTTGTTGTACAGACAATACTGGTCATGTGTGGGAGAAGATAATTGTCTGTTGATGTGTAATTATGTGTCACCACTTGTGTGGCAGAAGAACAAAAACAAGAATGGTTTGCAGAAGACGGGTATACAGAATCTATAATGTGAGCCCTTGTTTTCATCAGAGGGAAGGTTTCAGCTCCTCTTGTCCCTTGCTCGAGGCAAAAAATTGTAAAAGTACTTGTACACGTCTGGATATCTAAAGATAAGTACTACATTAAGAAGAAGAATGACTATAATATAAATAATTCACATAACTGGCTCGATGTCTTTGAAAAAGCAATGAAAAAACCTCTTTGAAATTGGAGACAGAGGCCAAAAAAAGAAAAAAAAAGAATTTAAAAACCTTCCACCTGAGTCTGAATGACTAAGCTTAATACAATAGGATTAAATGTTCTCGGTTCGAAACATATCGCTCCTGACATGATGGGTGTAAACATGCCCAATACAAGACATCCATTCCCTGCGCCCATTCAGAGGCAGCTGAACTGCTGTGAAAAGGAAAATAACCTGAATAATCATTGTGAGCAGTGTTTGTGAGAAACTGAACTGGGTGAACCTGAAATGAGGAAATAAAAACGGCATATTGTTGACTTAAAAAGATGTGTGGCAATATTCACTTCAGGGAATGATCTGTAGGGCAGAACGGGGTAAGATGAGCCACTTTTCGCATTTGATTATTTGACTGCGAAACCAAAGTGTATTCGTTTCAAAAAATAGTAACTATTTATACCTCAGGATGTTGTCTACCCATGGGAGTTAAAACAAGTTATCTAACTACGATGTTTCAGAGCAATGAGCAATCATAAAAAAGTAGTCCTATGGCACAACGTGCCTCAATGTGGAGGTAAAATGAGGCCTCCAGGGGTAAACAGCCATCATCAGATACTGATATAAAAATGACATAAAATAAAACAATTTTGAGATTATTTCGAATTTTTGAAGAAAACCATGTTTGTGTGCGCTTGTTAAACATGCTAATTTAAGATTTTCAGTGAAGATTAACAATCGACAGTACTCTTCCTTTTGTTTTTGCTCTGGTTTGCTTACCACTCGTGCACTTCCTTAATTTGTGGTCACTTGACTACTTTAGTTTATGTTACCCAGATGTTAATCTCATCATCTTACATAATATTCTTATTTTTCTAAAGTTATACTGTAGACTCTGATTGTTGTTTATATTCAGGGCAGCCCTGATTGACATTTAATTAATCCTACTTTCGTCCTCCGAAGTTCTTCTTTAATCATAACAAGAGATTATAGTATTAAATGTCATCTTAAGATAAATGCCAATATGCAAATGTCACAAATCAAAGAATACTTCTTTGCAAAACAACATGCAGAAACTGGTTTTACACAAATGTTTGTCATGTAACACCACCAGCCTGTCTTTGTATACAGTATCAAATGTCAAAAACCTCAAATGGATTAAAATGCAGACAGAGGTGTGAGACATTTAGGCATAACTGTCAGAACTAGAAAGCAGCTTGCAATTAATCGTGACGGGAGTGGCTCAGCTCTCCAAACATTAACACATTAATTACGCTCCTGCTGACAAACACGGCTTACTGAAACTGACAAACCCACTTAATCGTAGTTTTAAAGTGTTTAGGGGATTTGTGAACGACCCGCGCATAATCTGAATGTTACATAAGAAACCACTGAGCTAATTCATCTGCCTCAGCTTGCTTTTACATATAAATTAAGAGCAATAGTGTTACGATTTCTCTGTGGCGAAGGGCTCCGACACAATACAAGACATCATATAAGTGAGCAGTACAATACTATGATGCTTGCCCTTGTTTGGCTGCTGTGGAAAGTCTATTGCGATATATGGAGAGTTTTTTGTTGCGCATCATGGAAGAATGGCCCAACTGAGTTGTTTTACTACACAAATACCACTGGTTAATGAGATGCGGTGATAGGCATGATGATTGTTCCCTTCAGGTATGCTTAGAGAAAGATGTTGTGCTTTGACAGCCTGAAAGCGACACTCACACAGCCGTGCTGAAATGAAACAACTGGCTCCCTTTCAGGAAACTATCACTTTTTCATTGTGACTCTGAGCTATTGTGTTCCCTTGGATTGGAGACGCATCATACAAGTGCCAGTCTGAGCATGGCACTCACAGTTATGGCTGCATATCCAGAGGTGCTCGCCAGTGCTCCATTGTCTCTTTGTGCTCTGAGAACACAGTTGTTGAGAACAAACAACAGCAGAGCACTGAGCAAACAGTCAAAGGGCTCCTGCCTCTTCAACAGCCCCTTCATTTGGAAGCCAAGATGGGACAGTCGCAGACGCGTCCCACTGAAATTCCTCATTTTGGGGTTATGCCACCCTCTCCCAGGACGGTGTGCGCCCTCCGCCTGGCCGAGCCGCCCCACAGGTTCTGCTGTCACTACCAGCACTTCAGCTTTCCTGAGAGAGCAATGAGCTACTCGCCCCCTTACTCACCGAGTCTGTTCAAGAGGCCGGATCGGCGGTAAGTGGGGGGATAGTCAGAGAGTTTGTCTTGTGTTTGAACGGATGTTTTGCATTACAGCTTGACAAATCAAGAAAAAGATGGATGATATCGGCAGTGTATTGTTAGGGTTAGGGTTTTGGATGCAGTGTTTGTCATGTAATAGCTTTGATTATAGTTCATGTGTATGGCCACACTAAGAGAAGCAGTACTGTGAACTTTCATAATTTTCAGTCTTTGCCAAGTAGAGAACAAAACAGACCAAGAAATGAAGAAACAATTCTCTAGATCCAATGTGTTAAAAGTCATGTTACGTCATAGTAACACATCATTTTTCTGATGTAAACCTTCAAGATTATGATGTCGAAAGTCATCTTTTATCCAATTTCCACTAATGATGAATTCATCAAACAGATAAGTACATTGTTGCGCGCACAGTGTCGAAGGCAGGCGAAGTGATGTCTCTACCCGCCCGTGGATAACAATGTCAGCCCTGTCATCATCTTGTGCATGCACTGCATGTTTGATGTAGCCTGTCACATAAAGTAATATTACATGCAATCCAAGGGCAGAAATTGACATCCTGTTAAATTTATTGAAAAACCTCATGAGCGAGACCAAGGCCATATGTCTTGTTTCTATTCATGGCTCAGGAGACTCATAGGTGATGTGATAATGATGACTGCCGCTGGGTGTCCTGGTGTATGCAGAGTGTTCAGTATTCATTGGTTGTAACCAGTCGTGTTGCCCACACTGACAGCTTCCTCTGAGACAGCCTCTGGCTGCAGCCCATGGCAGGGCTGTGTGTTCTCAGTCCACACTCTCACACACGCCATGCATTCCTAATTGTGTGAGTGCGGATGGGAAACAGCAAAAAGAAGAGAAAAGGCCTCTTTCTGACCCAGAGGTTATCTCAAATGAGTTGTTTTTATTTCGCTGTGGACTTCTTCGTCTTCTTATTGGGCTGTATTGTGTACATCTTGAATTCTGCGCATCAAAACCACAGAATAACAAAAGGATGTTGGCGGCGTGTCTCGACCTCATTCTATTCTTCAGCCATTGGTGCAGATGAATCACAGAATTATATAACGCGGTTGGCTCTTGCACAAGGGACATCTGATGGAAACCGTGGCCCATCGCCTAGCTTTAGAGTGACTCACTGGATTTGGCAAACGCCAAACATGGTCAGGCAATAAGAGTTCCTGAGAAATATGGGGGACATCATGACTTTAAAAAAGCAGCATGCAGTGGGTCAACGCCTGTGGCACTTAAACTGTTTGGATCCATTTTTAACTACAGTTGCCTTTTTTTGTGTGTATTTCACTAAGATTTGTGTTTAAGCAGTCATTCAACTGTGATTAAAGCAGGCAACTCATGAAGGTCATAGGCATCCTATTTTTCACTGTCCTCTTCTTACTGCATGTGGCTCATTAGGTGTATTTAGCTTGAGCCCAGCACGGCGGCCCCCCGCTGTTTGTAGTTTCTATCTGTGCATCTGAGCCGAGCCACAGGCAATCGCTGTGACTCGCCCCTCCTAAATGGGACCGCTATCACAGCGGGGCAAGGTAATTCACCAGCCCCTCATCACCAGAACAGGGCCTGATATTAAACCTGGCAGCTGTACGGTCACAGCACGAAATCTGAGACGACAGCCACTATGGGCCCTAATACCCAGTCAGTGTGCTTTCTGCTTAGCCCTGTTAGGCCTACAGAAAGTCAGCCTTTCCACTTTAATTGTGTTGTTATGTAACAGAAGTCCTTTTTCTCCAAAAAACGTGGCCGACCTTAGTTTACTGTGCAAAGATCAGAACGTTGAGGGCCCTATACGCAAGTTTTCTTTTCCTGTGCAGTGCGATCTTTCAGGAGAAAAACCAAGGCGCTCTTTTTCCAAACATTATTCATACTAATTTACAGTGCACAATATGGATATCATGGGATATATATGAACCAAATGCAATGGCTTCTAGTGCCGGACCCACTCAGGAGAGAATTTCCATAAAAGTTATCATGACTAGCTGGTAATGCTCAAACAAGGCGTTGGTGTTTTGGAAGGAAAATTACGATGCAAAAGAGGCTCGCTAATAGAAATTTAATTGGCTTATAGTCAGTATTGAATCAGATAATTGCAACAACAAAAGGGAACATAATGTGACAGCTGAGAGGCGCTGAGCAATTACAATAGCGCTATTAAAACCTGCACGGGCGCCTCAGTGAAAACAAGGTCTGTTGCTCAATAACAGCCGCAGTCAGTGCAGAAAATGCTGCGTGTGGGGGGAGAAAACATAAAGATAACAGCAAGTATGTTTTTGTTCTCTGTAGACTGTGGTCGGCTCCTACCACAAACTGTTTACTACACTTTTGCAGGAGCCTCGGTCACACGTTGTAAAGAGTAAGTTCAAAAGACCATCTGAAGTGCAAGAGGTGATACGCCAGAGAACAGTGCTTTCAGCTCTTGGCCCATGCCCTTCCAATGAGCGGATATGAGACAGTCTGCGTTGCCTTAAAATATCTTTGCTCTTATTAAGTCCACACACGAGGGTGAACTTCAAAACTAAAGAGAAGAAGAAAATAAAGAAAGCAAGAATGGCATGTGAGCTGTGTTAAATGAATATAAATAATTCATAATGTGTTAGAGTAGTTTATAGAATAGAATAGATATACTTTATTGATCCCAAGCTGGGAAATTAAGGTAAGGTTTAAACATGAGGTTTAAACATGAATGTGAGTGTCCTTGAGAATTTTCCATATGTTTCCCAAGCGGGAAAAACAACCTGGAATCATTGATCTATGGATCCAGGAAGAAGTGCAGGGAAAATTCCATAGTAAACATTGTGTCCGTGAACAAAGCCATGGCCATAAATAATGTCCCTGTGGGCCGGTGTATTCTACAGTTTCACCACTAGAGGCCGATAGAGTTCAGACATAGACTGAGGGGAAATTTACCGGGAGTGAAGATGGAAAAATACATTTGTGCAGAGTAGATATGCACATGTGCAAATAGTACAGGACATGCAGTTAAACAGCAAACTGTAACAAACAATAATTAAGTGATGGGAACAAAATGTTATTGACATGAAAACTTCAGGGAGAGTTTGTGGAATTATTGAACTTTGAGTCCTGAAAGTTTACACTCGGCATATAATTTAATTTAGGCTTTATACATTCAACGAAACAGGAACACGAAAACCAGTCTTAATAAACAAGTTCAGTGATTCACGTGAAAATCAGATGACACAGATCCTCACGACATGCGACCTTTCTGTGGCCAAATCGAGTTTGTTTTTTTTGTTTTTGTTTTTTTTTATTGATGAGCAACACGAGTGACTTGTCTGTGCAGGCCTCCGATTGTTCAGTTGGTTGTTGTGATGTAGAGACTGTTGCAATGAGTGCGGATTTCGGTCTGTGGGTTAACTGCAGAAGGCAGCAGCAGCAGCAGAGAAGTTCAGGAGGAGGGCAGACGAAGCGCCGCGTTCAAGCGCTTCTAATAAAATCGTTTTTTTCGTCTCGCGCTTTTTGTTTACTACTAATGAACTATAATGCGAGCAAAACATTCCCAGTTTTTGCTGACTTTTGTTTTGTTTTGTAAATTATTTTTTTGATTAGATCCATCATTCTGACTGTAACAATCACATGATAACAATCAGAAATCAGTGCGAAAGTCTTTCATGCCATCAAAAAAAGATGGGATTACTTCCCGATAGCCCATCTAAAACCCTCAAAACGTTTATTTTAATGCTAATTAAAGTACATTTAAATGCATTTATTTACATCAGTGACAAAAGGTTCTGAGATTACATTTAAATCCTAGTGAAAGTAGCCTAAAATGTCATTATCAAGCAGTAGTGTCATTCATTCTTCAAAATGCATGAATCTAGTATGAGGCATTTTGTAATGTAGTTGTGGTTTGCACACTCTATTGCGTCATATTTAACGGCTTATCTTGTACTCTGCACAATCGCATCAAAACACAGGAGGGAACAAACGACAACAACAACAACAACACCAACAACATCCCTCTGAGTAAATCTAGGTGCTGTATCTGAGCAGTAGTGTAAGTCTTGCAAAACTAAAGCCAGCCTGCAGAACAACTGAGTGCGTGACCAAGTTTGACATGTACCCTTCATGTGTATTATGTAAAAAAAAAAAAAAAAAACACATCGAAGTGTTTTTGATCAAAATCTCGCACGGTCCATATCCAAAAACCGGTTTCTTTCCAGATGTACCAGAACGCAGCACAAAATCTGACCCGCCGACTCATTTGACTAATGTATGCGCGCGTCAGATGACGTCAGGAGGCAAGCCATTCAAATAGCGGCCAGTGGCAGAAATAGCATCAGACAGTCGCTTGTAAAAACCGGCGAAGCTCAAACATCGACACAGCACCTCAGCAGCAGCAGCGGCAGCAGCAGCAGCGAGTCAGTGCATCGTTACTTAAGGACCAAACAAATCCGGATACTCAGTCAGCTGAACCACCCGGTCGCAAACGTGGCGAGAAACATAATCCAAACGAGTCTGGTACTCAACATGAGCACGGAGATGTTCGCGAAAACACCCATGGAGGTGGCCGTCTACCAGTTGCATAACTTCTCCATCTCTTTCTTCTCCTCGCTACTCGGAGGAGATGTCGTTTCGGTCAAACTTGACAACAGGTAAATATCCGACACAGAAATGGCACATTTGAAGTATACATTTCGACAATGTTGCGTTTTTTTTTTGGTCGGTCGTAAACCGAAGCACGAGCCTCGTCTACTTCTAATGCAGGCCTTCACACAACCTGACTGTATCTATATAAACGCTTTATCGGCTCAGAGTGTTTTCTTTTCAATTAGTCTTTATTTAATTAATGTGCATTTATTTTGAAAATTTGCGAATTGCGAACTAAAATAAATGGTCACCTACTCTTCAGTATTACAAAATAAAAGCACATTTAAAAATGCATCATGCTCGTAGTAATTACCAAAATCTAGCCAAAGGCTGTGTACCCAGCTGTGTTTCTTTTTCTCTCTGCTGTTGTCGTTTATTTGGACTTTGAGCACATATCTGAGCTGCTCTGCCACTTCCTCGTACACTCTGTACTCATGAAACCACAGGCTACATAACAGCCTATCCTACACTCAGAGCAATCAACTGGATTTTACTTGTAAAAAAAACAAACCAGATAACAGCAGAGTGAACAGTTTTCCTTTCTGTTGTGCAAGCTTTCTGTTTCATTGTCCTGAACCGACGAATCCAGGAAGCCCTGAAGTGTTAGATGTGGTCATAGTCTGGGACTGAGTTGACTGTGAAGTCTGTGAACTGTTAATTTACGGCCTGTTTTTCCCTCTCTTCCTGCAGTGCCTCTGGTGCTAGCGTTGTGGCCATCGACAACAAGATCGAACAGGCGATGGTAAGCTGAGAAAACAAACACCTGACACAGACATGGACATAGTTTGCACCATAGAGATACAGCTTGCAATTTACAGTACACATTTTGCATTTAACTATGACCTGATGAGGCTATTCAAAGCAAGTTATAATGGCTTACCAGTAGATCCACATTGGCTCTGACTTGCATCAACCTGCAAGCTTTCAGATGGTCTCTTTTACCTTAAGAGTTTGCCCTGAAAGAAACATCATAACCCACTGATCTCCCCCAAAATGCAGTTTTCCCAATGCATTCTGCACAAAACCAGCTCTCTATGAATGCTCTGGGAAGTCCCTGTTATGTTAAGGCAGCGCAGGCCAGTGCATGCTTTATTAATGTGACAATGTAGAGAACAAGTGCAAGAGGATGGCAGGAAGTCCATAAAGCAGCGGCTGATAACGTTTTTGCCACACAGAATTATTTAAAACACCCTTGAGTCAAACTTGTAAAATGTATACCCCGATGGCAAAATTCACAACAGCCTGAGTCTGAACATTTCTGTTTTGTTTTGTTTTGTTTTTTTTCATCAAAACTGATCCATCTCTTCTCCTTTCTCATGACAGGACCTTGTCAAGAACCACCTGATGTACGCAGTTCGTGAGGAGGTGGAGATCCTCAAGGAGCAGATCAAAGAGCTGGCGGAGAAGAACAACCAGCTCGAGAGGGAGAACTACCTGCTGAAGAACCTGGCCAGTCCGGAGCAGCTGGAGAAGTTCCAGTCCCGCATCCCTACGGACGTGCTGTTGGACAATCAGAGCGGCCAGGTGACCCCAGACCAGCAGCAGACCTTCATCCACAGCACTGGCTCTGCTGTGTAAGTGGCTCTGCCTTGGGGCGGGCAGAGCCACTGTCTCCTAACAGTAATGGACCTCCATTTTGAATGAAGTGTTACAAAATCGCAGTCGCCGAGAACCCCTTCGAAACTTCAACGAAGGTGAAGCATCGGGGCTGTAAATGATCGATGGGACACAAAAGAACTGTTGACTCTGATAAGCACAAACCAGAACTTGAGACGCTCTGACCTGTGCGGTGTCAGGCCCGTCCTCTGATACCGTCCAACTCTTTGTCGTAGTCTCCGTGTAGACAAAAGCGCTGAGAAATATAGAGAGCGGCTGACTAGACACCGATGAGCGCTTGCTTTCAGACAGTTGGGGGGGCTTTCCCTGCCTAGCCGAACCCTTCCAACAAAACACCCTTTGCTCCAGAGATGGGTGTGAGGAGGTGTCGACCGGGCTGGCCCTGCAGGCGCTAACCTGGAAAGTGTGTGTGTGTGTGGGGGGGGGGCGGGGGCGGGTTGCTCCCTGCTCACCCAGGGGAGGCCTATCCGAGACGGTCCTCCATGTCTCAACAAGAAGAGCCCCATCATGTGGATTTGTCCGATCTCAAAGTACAAGTTTCAAGGACTCTCCCAGCCGCACATTTCAGCCACATATCGAGGACTTTCCTGTACCTACAATGTATTGCTCACGTGTTCATGTACATTTAAGCATAACAAGAATAATCAACAGGATAAGCTAAAAGGCAACAGAGGTGGAGGTAAACGCAGCGTAGCCTACTAGAGCTGGTGGATCGCTGTAGTAGACTGATGTAATAGTAATCTTGTATTTTCTGCAGATGGGGCTTGCTGCTTATGGGGGAAGTTAATCCTGCTATATCTCCTGTTTTTTGTTTATGATTCTGAACAAAAATCAGTTTGTAAAATAGGAGTATTGTACAGTGGTCTTAAAAGAGTCTGTTTTGTAATCTGTTGTGGGGGGGGGGGGGCGGACATATCTGCCCACCTTGTTTGCCTAGCTCCTCACAGTAAACTACAATGTACATAAGAGTTGTAACATCCTGAAGCGGTGGAGATGGCGAGCAAAGCAAGACGGCGGCATTTTCGTCGCTGCAGATGCACTCCTGATTTTTTTTTTTAGCAGCGTCGTCCAGTATCTGGTCCAGTTCTTGCTCAAGATGCCAACTTGAAAACGATGGCATGACACCAGTGCCTGTCCGTAGTAAGGAGGAAAACATTTCCTCCCACTGTGCTCTGTTGTTGTTGTTGTTGTTGTTGTTTGTTTTCTAGCTACCAAAGACTTTGCCTTTTTGTTTTTGTTTTTTTTTGTTTTTTACTGACACAACAACAGAAGCCGAGCAAACCAGGACCATGTGTAACAGTTCACAGGGAGAAGCTAGTGCTAAAGTTTCTATGTGTTTTTGTAAAGATAACGGTATTGTTGCTGTAAAGTATCCTGGAAACAAGTTGTTCACTATGGTGTTTGGATACGACTGCACATTTGCAATAAACCTTATGTTTACATAATACGACACGCTGACACACTGTCTTTTGTTCACTTTCTCCCACGTGTTCCATTTGTTATTTGACACTATCACAGACTTAAATCTAACACTGACTATGTTCACATGCACACTAGTTATCCATTATTATTGAGAACATGACTGTATTCTGTGTTTAATATGGGTCACGTAAACAGACTCATTAAGACATGGCATATACTGATATTTGGGTGTTAGGAGCATTCTTTGGACATGTATGCGTACGTGTGTCAGTCAGGGGTTTTACCACAGTTTGCAACACACATCCTCTTTCTGTTTATGATCAGCTCTGTGTGTCGCCGAGGCAACAGTTTGCAAGGCTGGGGTAGAGATGCATGCACAAAAGAAAAGCCCGCTTTTCTAATCAGAAAGGGAAATACGCTAATTTTGAAAGACTTAAAAACCAACGGCAACCTTCAATTAAGTGGTTGACCAAATGAAAGAGCCTCCCTCTTTCATCGTCCATATAATATGCACAGATGCATGTAAACAGGAATATTTATGGAATAGTCATTTTAATTTGCCCTGTAAACAGCTTAGTAGGAATGTGGTATTGTTTGGAATATTATGGAAATACAACATTTATTTTTTACAGCGGGTGTTCTGAATGCTAGGTGTAGCCATATCTAATGCCTTATGCACTGTAATACACTGTAGTAATAGGGGAACACTAACATTAGACTTCTCCCTCATGGGAGTGTTTTGGAGGTTGCATATTCTCGGCAATGGAGAAATTTATTCACTAGAAATCCAGTCATCGCAGACAGATGAAATGCTGTAAAACCACCAAGGATGATTTCATTTTCTGCCGCTGGAAAGCAGTCCAAGACTCCTCATTTGAATTTCAGAGAAAACAACACATCGCCTGTTCACAAAACTAACCTCGCATTCTCGGAATTTGGAGCCGCTCCACCACAACATCTTTGAGAATACGCTGGTGTCTGTTGATCGCCGGACGCCTTGTTTTGTGTTTACAAGGTCAGTCTGACGAGCAGCATGTGATCTGTAAAATTCAACGCAATGTTGCAGCGAGCCACGAGGCTCCTACGTCAGACAGAGGGGCTTTATAATTCAGCACGATGGCTCCTCACGCACTGAGAATCAATATTAGTAGCAACACAAATGTTTTCCTTTTTTTTCCCCCAAAGTCAAAAACAGTGCGACCACTAATGATAGTGAAGTAATAATAGCTGGTTGCCAGTGGAATTGGAATCTGTAAAAAAAAAAAACAGTTTGTCCTAGTAGCATTTTCCTTCAGACGGATTGGCAGCCAGTCAGCGCAGCCAGTGTGTAACTAGATATGTTGTGGCTTCCCTGCTGCGTAGAGCAGGCTCTCATCCATCCACCGCTCAGAGCAGAGAAACTCAGCTCGGGCCCAGAATCACCACCACAGATCAAAAAGCACCAGAGTAAACACAGAGTCTTCCCCGTTGCTCACTTTTTACACATGAAACTGCAGCCTCTGTTCAAAACAACCGAGCCTATGCGAATGGTGTGGTGGCGGTCCTGATCAATACGGGCTGCTCTGCGATGTGTTCTGCTATTGATTAGTGTCAGGCGGCGGGATGTGCCGCGTATTGACTGAGGAGGAAGTTTGTTTAATGTAGCAAAGAGAAGAGGGACAGCCGTTGATTGGCTCTTTTGCACGACATAATTAGAGTCAGACTCCGCTTCCTAACCTGATACCTGAAGACCTCGTGCATGCCAGTGCAGTTTAATCATACTGTGCTAATGGCTAATGCATCCTCTTAAGCGGAAAAATTCATCTGGCTGTACAGCTAGTGTGCATGCCACAGGCTCAAAAAAAAAAAGTCTGAAGACAATTAGAACTATTTTTGCTTAACACGGATTCTGGCTTTCTGTTTTGGGAGTGTTAAGTAACAGTGTATCCTAGAATGATCTTAGTGCTTGTGGCTTTTTATTGAAACCGATTTACCATAAAAAATCTTCGGTCATGGTTTGCATCTGAAGCCCAATCAGGAAATAGTTCTCTATGCCAACACCATGTTTCCTGTTTAGAGTTTTCCTTTGGCTTTGGCTTGTTTTTTTTGTTCATCTGCTCCCTTCAATTACCTCTACAGTGTCCATGACTCGGTTGTACTATTCTTACCTCCTTGTAACACATCTGTGCAGATGTAAAAAAGTGTCTGAGTGGAGTTATCCATTTCAACACTCCTAACCAAGATGTTCTAATTCGCATAACCCCATTTTAACCGGCATGTTTACTCTTTTACAATCATTTATCAAACATTGATCTCACTCCCTCAGTTAAAAGCTCACTAGCGGATGTGCAGGACATGTTCACCTACATTCATTCATTTGTTAATGACTGAAGACTTGCGCCCACTTCTGGCTTCCCGCCGGATTTCGATGAAGTCGAAAACGCAGAAGATCCGAGTCAAAGAGTCAGTGATTCCACATAACTTCTCCTAAAGTACAGTTAAATATTAAAAGTTTGGGAAGAGCCTTGGGTGTGGAATTAAGCTTTAGACGGGAGCTTGCTTGAAACCAAGCAGGCAGGAGGAGAGTTTGTGTTGGATTACTAGTGTTATGCAATGAAAAAAAAAAAAAAAGAACATCTGTTTCGGATGGAAATTCAGGGGTTGTGCTGGGATAAGTCAGCCCTGCCTCAGTGTGGTTGAGTTCGCATGCAGGGGAATAATTTGGGCTGACTGCTTTTCATGCAGACATATACAACTTGTGTGTCCTCTGAATGTCAGCAATCCATCTTGTCAAACATTAAAGCCCGAGCTGCATGAAACAAATGTCAGACTTTAGCTGTATGTCACACTGTTAGACGGTGTCGTGCACATTTCCTGTAATGTGAACAGGGAGTTGCTTTGCTTTTTTCCAATGAGCGGTTGCTAATTGTTGGTGATAGATGGTTACATAAGATGAAAAATGTGCCACAGTTGCTCTCTCATTTAAGAAAACTGTTTATAGCTTTACGCCACTTAAAAGCATGACTTCATTGATATCTTCCCTCACACCACTTATGCCATGTGTCGACAGGGCAATGTGACCTCGTTAATGTGGACCTCTAAAGGAGAGATTCAGAGAGCAAAAAACAAGACACAAGTTCAGGTCGGTTACAACCTGTCTCAGCCCGAGTGGTTTATTGCTGCCCTAGTGCACTATTGATAATGTGTAACTCTTTATGTATTTTCAGTTCGTGTCTCCATAACTATCACACAAGTTCTTGGTCGGATTTATTTATTATTGTTGAAAGGTCATTAGTGTGTCAGTTACTGATTTACCTGTCTTGCCTCTGTTAGCTCCTCGGGCAGATGCTGGTTACGCCTCGAATCACACATAATCAAATAAATCCTTAGCTAAGCCTTTGTATATCTAATGTAGCTGCGTTGACTGTCACACATTGCTTTCTATTTTTGCCCACACACTGTACAACATGGTGGACCTCTAAGATGCGGTCAGTGGGTTGACGTGATTGGGTTCTCTTGCAGATATCATCTCGGACACAAACAACTGCCCGTCATGCTCTGTCGACAATATATTTGAACATGCTGAAATGAAATGTTGCAAAATGATTTGTTAAAACGTTTGTTTTGGATTTGAAAGGGCACAACTGACACCCTGTTTGGAAGTTAATAAGGAGTGTTGCTAATGTCATTTTAGAGGTTGAACTGTGTTAATGGGGTCTGTCGGTCAAGGGTTAAGGGTCTGAGGTTTGTCATGTTCCAAAAAACAAGACATTAAATTGAAAATGTTTATGACTCCTGGGGCTGTTGGAGAGCCTGACCTTAAAGGGGCACTATGTAGTTTTGGTGAGGAAATTCAAATTCAGAATTTAATATTTACATTATTAATTAGATAATAAGACAAACTCAGAAATTATTTTTTTTCCGTAACTGAATAAACAAACTGTTCCCAGAGGGAAATAAGGTCACCAGACACCAGAACACTTTATGAAGCTAGAAAGGTGGCAGGGTCCGCCACATATAAACAAAGTAAAACAGTATGGCATTGTGTCAGTTTGTTTATTCACGAACAGAGTTTGTCTATTTAGTTTGTTTAGGCGTAAAAGATCAGTCACTGAAGATCTTTCACCTCTGATTGAAACGTCTTCCCCAAAACAACATAGTGCACCTTTAATCCATTTATTATATCAACTAAATCTATTTTTTGGTAAATTAAAACACAAACAAGCCATTCCTGAAAACAATGCTTTTGTTCTGAACAGTTGATTCCATCACTAACAAATTCTGTGTTGCCATTTTACCACGACCACATGAAAAAAGCATTTTAAATCCAATTTGCTTGTTTTTCCGAAAAACTGAACATAATTGAGCGATATTAAAACAACATGTACAGCTAGCATGCTAGTGGCTTGAGTCTTGCGAGTGATCACTTCGAGAACATCTTGTTTTTCTTCATGATGGTGTCAGCTGTGTTTACATCCCAGCTGATCAAAGCTACTTTAGGAATGCTGCCAGCTTAGGACATCTTATTCATGAAGACAAAAGGTCATGAGCCAACGGTTTCGGATTTACGGTGACTGCCCCGTTCATGGCACCAGTGCACAGCGAGAGCCTGCACATAACTTAAAGCCCTGCAGACCCCTCACCCTAACATGTGACACATGCAGGGTTAAAGGGGAGATGGTTGCATAACCTGCACAATACCTCCTTCACAACAGTGGTCACCAATCACAAGACTTCAAGTCCTCTTTGACTTTGAACATATTGAGACAACAACTGAAAAGAGAACTTCTGTCGTAGCGCTAATTGAATTTAATTAAAAAGTCCGTGATTTTCTATTTACAAAATCTAAAAAGGGGGCTTTGTGGTTTGGTTTTTCGGGTAGCTGAAAATGAAAAACCAATCGAGTGCAAGATTAATTTCTTTTATGGGTGCTGGGTGTGGCCCCTCATATTTCTCAGTTCATTTAAAAGCTCAGAGGGGCCACATTGTTGTTTCGTAAGCATGCCTCTTGATCTATATTTAGCATCTTGTATACGTGACGTAAGCAATAAGAATGCGAGTGAAACAAGCAACTAATGACAGAGGTTTTGTGTGGTTTTTTTGTATATACTAAAGATGAGGGTGGTTGCTGAGACTTCAGTAAAAAGACATACGAAGGCATCAAGGCGGTTTACAGTGTTTATGGAACACTTTACTGCAGCATGTTTATGCTTATATTACTTTTTACCGCAAATATGGGTTCAACAGTTATTAAGTTTTTTCGGGGATTATGCAACTCTCCCTCTTCTATTGTGGTCTTTTTGTGTGACCGTGCCCTTCGTGTGGTAAACATCCCCCATCCTCCGCTCCAGTTTTGGCCCATGCGAAGAGAGTCGTCAGGAAGTTTAAGACATAAACAGGCCAGGAAATGAACCCTAGACAACCTTGGGAATATGTTTGTGTTTTAAAAAGCCCGGAGATGGTTTCCCGTTGGGCCAATCGAATGATAAACAATATTAGCTTGTTAATAACACGATGCATTTTTGACTATAAAGAGATCATAGAAAAACGATCCAAAATTTTGATCCTGGTATGGTAAAAAGACTTTCAAGATATGACAGCATCAATTGAGAAATGTGATACATGTTAATGTGTAGGCTTTAGTGGGATCGCTTCCCTCCTGTGTGAGCCATTCTACCGCCTTGACATCAACACAATGTTCCCAGATCCTTGCCTAGTCTGTTTTTATTACATGCTGTAGGGTGGAGTTGACTGGGTGGCACAGCAGCAAGTTATGTCAGGACCGAGGCACGCATATCGGAATAAGAAAACAGATGATTATAATAAACTTCACACTGCAACTGCTCTATTCATGATCACACAGAGGGCTGGGAAAAACCTTCCTTTGCTGTGACATGCATGGCAGGTAAAACCCAAACAAGCGGGAGCGAAAAAGGCAATTCAATGCAAAATAGCAGGTGTTACAGATGCTGCTGTGACCATGTGTGACATTTACCCTCTTAACACTGTTGGTCGCTTGCCAAAATATGTTTTCGGGGATGAAACTCTTCAAGTTCAATTTCAAGTGTAACTTTACTTGTCCCCCAGGTGGTTTTGCAGCATAGAGTACAACAAACAAACAAACAAACAAACAAACAAGCAGCATAATCAGAATCATGGAGCAGAAAGTATGAATAGCATAGCTTTGCAATCAAAGTACAACTTGTAAAGGTGTTTGAATCAGTGCAAAATGTTCAGTTACACATGTTTGCTTTGCAAGTCAAATTCTTCTTTATTACATGAATTTACGAAACAAAAATAAAAGGTAATAAAAGTGAAGTATTAAGTAGTACCGTACTTGTTTTAAATTGCAATCAGCCTTTTTTATCGCAGACAGTTTGACTTGTCAAGCACAGGTGTTGGGTGTTTTTCCAGAAATGGCAGAGACACAGTACACTGCAGGGCAGTCAGTCCTGACCTTTTGACATTTGGGTTTGTCATAGCAGGAGAAGCACAGGTGCTAATTTGAATTTATGAATTTGAATGTTTACAGCTGTGCTTCTCCCGCTCTGACAAGTCAGATGTCTTCCGTGAAAAAGGCAATTTTAGGAAAAATGTGGGCAACAGTAAACTTTTTTTTTTTAAAAAAGAGTAACTTTGTGATATTTGTTGTTGCTTCTGTGAAGGCTATAGGTGTCCTAGCGGTTTGGTGAGGTGTTTATCCTGAAATGACAAAGATACAATCTTCTGGCATTGCATACATTCTAATGAATGAAATGTAGTAAAGTTTATTGACCTCTTCTAATCTTTTTTTTTTCTAGCAGTTTGATATGTATTTTATGAGGTAATGTACACACTTGTACTGTTATATATTCGTGGTATCCTATGCAACTGTATACATTCTGTATCTTCTGAAGTATTGGGGCATGATCAGCCAGACTTTGTTTTCAATTTTTGGATCTCGTTATCCTTTGTAAATATATGTTTACAGTTTTGCACAGTGGAATGTGTGGATCCTCCACCGATCCGAACCCGATTATTAAAGAAACATCTGTTGGCAGTTAAGCACAGAGCAAATCTGATGAAGCAGCATGAGAAACGCTTAGTTCACTCTGTTGTTTTTAATGTAATTGCTAATAAAAAGGTGTCAATGCAATCCTGGATTGTGCTGGAATATTGTTTTTTGGTCAACAAAACTTTTGAAAGTTTTATTATAGCATGAAAAGAAACAGGTGTAACTAACACCACATAAATGGCTCCATTCCTTCAATTGTCAGTGAGCCATGAACAATACCAGGGCCCTAAAGCTGCCTGAGTGATGTTACTAATTAAACCTGTGCTTTTCCAGCTACGACTTGTCCAATGTTTGCCACATGAAATGTGGTCGATTGAGGAGGATGCTCGCGATGTCAAAATGGCAGCGATTTATTAAATACAGTACCAAAAACGTGCAGGCTAACAAATTATCAGCAGGTTTCCACGAAACATCTTGTTTGCCGGACGTCGTGCACTTCAACTGACTGAGTTTTTGCTGAACAGAATTTACAGTTATAGATAAGATTTCTGTCTCGTGACTGTTTGCGCTCAGTCTGGAACAATAGTGTCTCAGGCTCTAGTGTTTTTAAAAAACACAATCAATCATTGTTCAGTCTGAGACAGGTGGGAGTAGGAGAGTGATTGTTGTCACAGCCACATTTGTCACTTTTTCCTTGTTGGTGCAAGGAAAACAATACGAAATTAATATGTTTTCCAGTGAATTTCTCTAAAGTTTAATAAGAAAACAGCTTTCAGACATCTGCTCAGCGTGTCACATGATCTGCAGGTCCCTTCTCTCCCATGGGTTGACAGCGTCTGAGCAGAGTCCTCTCAGACGGCAGTCTTGTGAGCACTTACAGTTTCCACATTCATTTCTTGGAAACTCACAAGGGACATGTTGCGGACAGAAGCACAGGCTGACTCAGCAGAAGTGTTTTTCCCAGCGCTTTCCAGTTTCTCAACTCATCTTGCTCAAATAAGTTTCAAAACGGGAAATAATAAAAAAGAATGCGTGACCTGCTCCTGTTTGTTGCAGTATCATAGCTGTGTGAGGCAGACAGAAAGCGGCCCAACAGGCTGAGGACGCAGACAGTATCAAAACAAGTCAGCAAGGCGAGTCCGACAGCTGAACTCGAGGTGACTTGCATGTCAAACAGGTGATGCCAAAACCTTACGTAACATCGAGTCTGGCACCTTCTCAAACTATCTTGGAAAAATAAAAGACTTTTACCAATGATCTCATTTATTCGGTCACACGTTTAATTCGATTTCATTTTTTAATTATAGCTAAAACACACATCATATTCCAGTAGTTTCACCAGAGGAATAAAAATAAATCAGTATCTGTTTACACTCTGCCACACGCTGAGTGTTGAAAAAACACAAATGGGAACACATAATTGAATCCTATGACCAAACACATATAATTAAATCTCATAATTGCATGCAGGGCAACAAAGTGAGTTTGAGGTATTCTCAAAGTTCACACCTGTCCAGTCCTGCTTCCATATCGGGAGCCCGCCTCCTTCGAGCTCATTTTGGATGGCAGAACAGCATGTTCTCTGATGGTTTATTGCCTTCCTGCGGTTTTCCGGGGTTGTGAACTTTATGAGGGTTGCTTTACAGCCGTTGAACCTGTCTCCAGCTGTGTGGCGCTATTGTGGATCAGAGAGGATTGTTTGCTAGTGGGCCAAATCTTTATTTTCCTATATTGGCGGTTGAAGCTATTATGTTTTTTTTAAATTACAAGTTAGGCCGCCCCTGTTTTTTTTTTCTTAGCTTACTTTATACCGCTGTTGCGTAACGAGGGCTCGTCCCAGATGCAGCTTCTTTGAGGGATAACTACAAGTCTGTACTTTTATGTAACATTCACCCAACCATCCAAATTAAAAGTTTCTTGATTGTCAGGAACCCGGCCGGTCATCTCTTTACTTTGCACTTCACACTTCAGAAGTCACATTTGAGGAAAACACAATCCTCTTCGTTTTAAATACTGTAAGCTCTTTTGAAATTTTAACAGATATATTTTAATTATTTTTTATTGTAAAATTCTGTTTACAATTTGTTCATTGTGACGGCTGAGCACCAAAATACCAAAGCAAACTTCTTGTATGTGAGAGCCTTCGTAATAGTAATGAAATCTGTTTGTGATTCTGAATGCTGAGTTCTAATCTTATTAAGCAAATCAAATTAAAAACAAATATATCGCTATGAAATACTGGCCTGATGCTGATTAATATGTTAGGTAACGTTTGCATAATTCACATATTCTTATGTAAGATTTTTTCTAATTTCTTTTTCTTTTTAGCCTTTGTATTGACATCATCAACACAACTCAATAATGTCTGATCATCAATCATGGAAGCAGAACATTATGACAGCTGTCTCTTTGTTTCCCCTTTGGGATGAAGCGCTAACTGTATCGTTATGCCTTTAAGCTACTTTTGACATCTCTACTTCTCACTTCTGAATGTGATTTTTAACATTCAATCCCACGAGTGCCGCCACCTCCTACTAATGTGGCGAAGACCAAAGTGAACCTGATATGGTGCGAGACGAATGGTGAGGTGAGTCAGCGTACAAAATGAATTTCATTAGAGACAATGTGCGTTTTGGGAGAAATGTGTCATGGCTTTCATGTAATTGTTATGAAAGTTGGACCTGTAGAGACATGAAGGACATTAATAACACTTAATAAGAATTTTCATTTAGTAATAGTGTCAAACCGTAACACTACCACACATCCATCTACAATTAAATCGGTCTAGTATTCGTAATAATTTAGTCATAGCTTAATGAAGTTTCGAAAAAGTAACAAACTTGCCCTAACTGGAGCTCACAGGTGAAGTCAGTGTGTTTCAGCAGAGCAGTTCACACTTTGCGTTTATTACATAACACGTTTTATTGCCTGCCACACAAATTAACACACATTCTGAAGTGCTCCGAAGTGTAAAAGTTCATGTAAACTGTTTGACTCACACGCAATTAAACTGATATTCTACTGGCAAACACAACACCTGCTTAGCTCCTACTGACACTGAAAATAACATAATTACATCAGTTCATCTGCATACTGAAGGTAGTTCAACTGAAGGTAACGACATCAGAGACACGCAGATGTGCAGTTTTTAAAAAAAAAAAAAATTCTCAGTTGCTGGATTAAAATGTTGGCATTTTATGTTCCCTCAAACCGTAGAATATGTTCAAATTTGTCTATTATGTCTATTATATCTATATACATTTATATCTTTGTAGTATTCTTTGTGTTTTAGTCATAATAACCTACACTTAGCATAATAGAGTTTCGAAAAAGTGATAAACTTGTCCTAACTGGATTTCGTACAGGTAAAGTAAATGTGTTTCAGCAGAGCAGTTCACACTTTTATTACATAACGCATTTTATTGCCCGCCACACACATTAACACACATTCTGAAGAGCAGGTAAGCGTAAAAGATTGTGCAAACACACCTGAGACTATTTGTCTCACACGCTACTTTCGAGCAGTTACACTGATATTTTACTGGCAAACACAAAACCTGCTGAGCGCTTACAGGCACATTGAAAATTACATAATTATGTGAGTTCATAAGGCGAGAACCTCTGCAGTCTAAAGGTCGCTCGGGGATGTGGCGGGGATGATTTGCAGCCCATATTTATTCTGATGATTGGGTTGTTTTTCAGTCATGCTCCATACATGCTGCAATAATCAAATTTTCATCAAAAATAGTCATGAGAGAAAGACCATGAGTATATGTTTTAGTGTTTCTGCATATAAAGCAATTTAAAGAATGTGTTCTATCCAAATACACAAACAAAATGACCTAAAATAATTATAAAGAATTGCATGGCAACTACGGCAAAAATGAACCAGTGCCATTAAAAACCATTCAGCTTTCTAACAGTGAGAACAAGAACAGAAATTATCAGATTCGTCAAAGTAATCTATACCGATATTTATCGCTCCAGAGGTTTAATAGCGATGTGGACTGTGCTATTTATCAGTCATAAACATGTGCATGTCCACAGCCTCTTCGATCCATAAATCATTTGTCATCAAGTGGCGTCGGCGAGCTTTGAGGCTGCGAGGTGTCGATTCTGCAGAGGAGGCACATCATCACACAACATTCCCAGCTGCCCGGGTTCAGGTGACTGACAGCCGGAGAGAAAGAAGGCCAGACAGATAACAACCCGTTAGCGAAGCGGAGTGTGAGATGCTCACAGCGCCAGCGTGATGGGTTTGACAGGTTTCCAGGGAGGAAACTCACGCAAGAAGCACATTTTGTACATACCCCAAATAAAATGAAACGCACACCCCTGCGCTGCAAAACAAAACCTGTCACTGGGTCAAAGATGAGACGAACCTGAAAATCTATTCACACTGAGCTATCAATGTGTGGTGTTGGGGGAATGTACAGAAACGGCAACAATATGTCTGTTATAGCAATAATGTCTATAAGCCCATGGTATTATTAACTCTGCCTGATTTAGTGTCATTGTCTATTTAGGTGATGTTGTGGTCATCCCATACCCTCCCAGTTGAAGGAGTGCAGAACATTGTGATCTAATTCTTGGCATCAGTGGAGCCACAGTTGCAGACGAAAAGGTTAAGAGTATACACATATCTCGGCCTGGATTCAAGTGTGCCGTCCTGCTGTGTCGCCCTGCAGAGATATACGGGAAAGCAGGCGGCAGCAATGGCATGGAAATCAAGGGGAGCACTCAGGCAGTCAGTGAAAATAAACTTTAAAGTGTTTTTCTGCACATGCATTCAACTCAAACGCACCACATGCAAACCGCATATAAGCAAACACAAACAAACAAAACTCTGCTGGGGGACATTCTCTTGGGCACTCACGCTGAGGCTTATGCAACGGAAAGGTCACCGACACACAGCTCGTTTTCTGTGGTGTCAAGGTTTGACCTTCACCTTTGGTCATTAGTCTTGACTGTGAGAAGGAACTCACTCCCCTGCACATGAGAATGTGCAGAAGTATACTGTCTGTCTCATTGAGTAACTAGCTTAACTTTTGTTCCTCTGATTTTAATTGAGATTAAAGCTGAGATGAGAATGAGAATTGAGAATGAGAATGATAATTTCAGTGTCCTCTTACATACTAAATAGAACTGTTCACTTCCCAGAAAAAAAAAGGAAATGCGTCTTTGATAACCTCACAGAACGCTTTAAGACTTCATCCGAAATGTATGAAGGGCGCCAGAATGCGCTTCAAGGAAGACTCACTTATGAAACTAGAACTGCCAAAAAAAAAAAAAAAAAAAAATCCTGAATGGTCTGGCTGTTCAAATGCATATGAAACGCAAACCCACTGACACACACACGTATGCCCTTTAGGCTTTTTGCGAGCGTTACATAAATGTGTAAGATAATTCCCCGCGGCACATTCTTCACACCTTTAGTACACTTGAAGATGCTCCTTATCTTGATGAGGTAGATGTCTCCTGGATGCTACATACTGCAATGTGTGTGTGTGTGCATGCCATGTTGTCCGCCTGTCAAGACAAAGCGCCATACTGCGCATACTGTTGCTTTTTGTTTTGTGTCAAGTGGTTATTAGGCACAGTGAAAGAACACAACATGTAAAAGTAAACCATTTAAACTGACAACCTGTTTTCATTGTGCTTTCAAGTGGTGGTATGAGATTAAGTCTGACAGAATGGGTGTCATCTATCGTTCTGTTAGTTTGCCGGCTAATGCATTTAAAGACAGCTTCGGTGTGACTGGGGTCATGTCTTGCAGTCATTTACTGAAAACAGTTTGCCACTGTTTTTGCTTTAATTTCTGTTTTCAGCTGTTTTCATTCAATTGTTGAGATCCAATTAATATCCACGTAGATGTATGTGGTACTGTTGTTTTGGGTTGCACTTTACATTAAGGTCCTTGTAATACGTGTTAGTTCAAAGGTAATAAGGCCCTTATAAAATGCTTGTTAACTTTATTAAGACTATATAACGATAACAATAGCATCGTTGTTAGTTGAATAATCAATTATTAATACGTGCATAATAACGGATGTACTCACCATAACGAGACACTGGTCTCGCTTTAGATGCTGTGGGTGCAAAAAGCATAGTTAACTCTCAATAAGTGCTTAGTTAACTGATAATAAATGCATAATACAGTATTATTAGTCTCAATAAAGCAACAGAATAGTTTAGAAAAAGTTTAATAATCACATAATTTGTTTGTAATGCTATTATAAACCTTTTATTAATGTCTTATATGTCTTATATTCTAACAATAAGCATGTTTATTATGCTGTTTTTAACACATAAATAGACTTATTAATGTTAATAAGTACCCAATCAAAAATCACAATCAGATTTTTAAATCACTCAAAAAGCTATAAAAATGCTATATGGGTTTTACAGTCAGGAAATAATACAACAGCCTCTTTCCTGAGAGACCTTAGATACAAAAACAACTCAAAGCAGCCTGAGATGTTTGTACGAACGAACAAAACTCAAATCACACCGGAATTGCAGAAGGCCTCGTTGATTAATTATAAATGACGCATTGTGTATTCTAAATCATACGACGATGCAGATGCTAAATTATTTATAAAAAGTAACTTCTGCCTCACTCTCAAATTAAAAGTTTGAAACCAAGTCCATATTTAGCGTGTCAATATTGCCACTTTGACACATACGTAACCGAGTTTAACCGGAGCACAGTATTTCTAAAGGTTAAAAGGAATCGGTAAGGCTTACAGATTATTAAAAGTAAAACAATTTTAACAGTGAATTTTAATGATTCTTTACAGTCCCTGCAAAAAAGCTATTTGAGCTGTGGCTGACCTTATTAATGTTCTGTTGTTGTGTAGGTCTTAATGCAGGCGACATTGGCAGGTCAGACCTTGTTCTCTATTTTTAGGTTGAGTGTTCCTGAGGGGGAAAAACAAACAAAAAAACAGGCTGTTCAGAGCAAACAATACTCATAATGTACACACACAGCTGACCAGTCATGCACGTACGGAGGCTCGTGAGTCAGCATGCGCTGCAAGGAAAAAAATAAGTGCACCCACAGGAACATGCATACCTACACATATTCCTGACTCCTCCGTCGGCTTGCTATCTCTCTCCTGGGTCCCTAATAACTCACTGCACACCTTATACACCGTTTGATAACACGGTGCAAAGTTATTATTCATTTATCTTGTCACCTCGTAAATAAATACACAGATATAACCTCGGGGCCCCACACATGAATTGGACTATTCTAGCCTGGGGCATAAAAGTGACAGCTGAGTGTGAGAATATGATATATGCTATATGTTGCCTGAGAAGGTCCTGAGTGTTCCAGCACTCGATGTACGTACCGAACACGTTGGGCACAGACGGCGCTTTGTGTTTGGCAAAAGTCACACAGCATGTTTGCTTTTCTATATAATCACTGAACCTTTTTAACCCAGAACTCTTATTTAACCTCTTTAGGCGTGCCAAGTGCCACTTCAGCAGGTTGAACGGCTGAAAGGATTATGTATGATTTTCAAAAGTAAAGCATGTAAACAGTTGTGACAAAGAAAAAGTCCAGTTCTAAAAAAATCTGCACAAAATATTCAATTTTTCCTCGCATAAGGGCTTTTGGACAAATTCTTTTTGTTGGGGTTTTTACTAATTAAAGGCACAGTATGTAATTTCACAATCAAATCTAGACAAAAAGACGTAAGTAGAATGGAATCATGGGAGTCACTGTCCTCCAACATCCACATCCATTGCTGATGGAAATCTCTCTACGTGACTCAGTCAGAAATTTTCACCGACAAGCTTATTTTTTAAAAGTTTTATTCATGTTCTGTTTTGTCACCATTGCCGACTTCCTCCCTCCCTCACTCTCTGAAGTATCATAAGTATCTGATGTTTCCCTGGAAGTTATAACGACACGCGACTAAAGGAAACTCGCCATTACTTTGAGTAAACTTCTGGATTTCTATGGGTTTGAACATTGTTGGAAACATTTGGGATCATGTAAGTACACAATTTGACATCTTTTATTTCAAAGGTATAACTTTAAATGTCAATTTTGAAATGTCTTATTAAACCAAAAGCAAAATACCACTGTATGATACAAGTAAAACATTACTATGCATCATATTAACCCTGATATTAAAACCACATTTATTTTTTTTTTGACAATTTATGATACACAATTTTTCAAGTTATCAGGAAAGAGCTCCAGATAGATTAACAGCAGTTCACTGAATGGCCTTGTAATTCTTAAGCGCTGAGAATCAATACGTGATCCAGTTTCTAAGAACGTAGCCTCGATAGCGCAGACAACCTGTACTGGGAGTGATGCCAAGCAGGTCGCTGCCCTCAGACTTTATCATGTACAGCTATGTTTGGCATCAAGCATAGATGCCCTGACAACTGGTGCTGTGTTTGTTTTAAACGTTGACTCACCTCTGGACCACAGAGAGATGGAAAGTGACAGGGTTTTTCATCTGATTCATTGTGCCACTTTCTCTCCCTCGCGCTGAAAAGGCCAAGCCGGGCTGTTTAATGCCACGGAGGGACACTGACATGTTGACCATTAGAAGGACAGCAGGTCAGGGACGACGGAGGCAGAGATGTTGCGAGGTCACATTCGTCTCTGCTTCTCATGCCTGTCAGCAGAACCGATGTGTTTGTTTCCGTGGCAACATCACCCAATGATAAAAGATAGTGGAAGTGCAAGGTGAAGCGATCTGCTGACACAGTTGATGTTTGGTTATACAACACTTGTGGTTGTGGTGATTGAGCAGAGGGAGAAAAACAACTGAGAAATTCATGTGCAGGTGCCAAGATACAAGCAAGAACTAAAGACTTCCTCATGCTGTTCTATAACAAATATGCGGTTAGTGTAACATTAGTGTGCGTGAGTCCGAGCACTTTGGAGTGAAACTGTAGTGAAGGGTGTGGCTTCTCTCCTCCTTAATGAACAGCACTTGACATGGGTGTGTGTTGTTTTCCTCTCTTGTTTTAAAAGTGCACCCGAATCGTGTCTCACCATGCTAAACAGAATTAGAATCAGAAGATGAAATATTACAGCTTATGAGAGAAGCTTCGCAGAAAAACAGTCAGTCATCTCTCCAAGATTCATCGCACGAATTCTGAGAGACATCGTGTCTGCATCACAAAATAACATTCTCCAAGCGTGTTTGTCTTGCTTGCTGTCTTTGTCAGGGGAAATGCAGCGTGAAATAGCCGGTGCAGATATTTTCATCTCCGGTGGTCCGTGTTGTTTATAAGCTGTAACGAGAATGAGATTTTCATTTTAATGGTTACATAGTCGAGGACATTGCTGAGGCTTTGGGCTTAGCTTTGTTCACTCTATATTTGGTCCTGGATGAAGGGGGTCAAACAGAAAAAAAAAGAATGTCTTTCCCATGCATCTCATAGCAGGAATAAGTGGAATTCAGATTCTTACGTAAGGCAGCTTTTTCATTTTTTCACCAGTCACGCTTTGGAAGTACCCTCCCATATTTGATTACACTAGTGAAACGAGACCCCAGAGGAGGTTAGGTTTGTTGATTCAACTTCATGCTTCCCCTCCTTATTCCCTTCTATCAGTTCACTCGGTTCACTCTCTCCCATAACAGTTTAGAAATATTTTTTTTTGCCTAAGATCTCCTTGCCAAATAAAGAAGAAAATTAAGCCTTCAGAGAGATCTTTTTTTTTTTCAGTGCTGTGGATGTTCTGAAATGAAGTACAGTAGTTCATTCCAAGCAGCTCTGCTCTCAGTCTGTTGAACTCCAGACAGAAACCGTTTCGGGGGAAGGATATTCAAATCGCACAGTTCCCTGAAGCCAATCAGAAGGTAACGTGTGGTGTGGCCGAGCCTATCTTGCATAACCTCTGAGGCAGACAGCGTAGAGCTGGGTCTGTCTACCAGTGCAGACTCAACAACCTTCACACGCAACACTCCCTAAGCAGAGGGTTTTGTGTGTGCATACAGCATATGTGTGTGCTTAAGTCTCATTTACTTTGCTTTGTTCGCTCTGCTCTTGCTCCCTGACCTGCACCACAGCATAATCCTATAATAATGTCTTTTATGTGGCCATTATATAGGTCAGTGCAATATAAATGTGTCGAAGTCACATTAATATGTTTTAAGATTTTATGTGCCAGTGATAATGAGAACATATAAAACCAAAGAGGTTAAAGGATGAGAGAGGACAGATGAAACTACTTTTAGACTGACCACATTCATAACATGTTCTATTATTTGAGTGTGATAACCTTGTGAAGTAATTACATAAAATGATGGAAAACATAGGAAATAAATAACAATAACTATTCTCATATAATTTTGGCCAGAAAATACAAAACACTTCAACTAATCAGAAATTGTAACATTTTTGCACAGATCCCTCAAACAATAGGCCAAAGGTTGTAGACTCAGTGGGTTACCAAACTAAAATACAAAATTAATATATATATATATGTCAGTTACATACCTTTGAAGCATGCAGATGTTTTTCTAATTGATTCTTCTAGCTAAATACATTATATATGATACAGATCAGC
The DNA here is from genome assembly GCF_040436345.1 of Pagrus major. Lineage (NCBI taxonomy): Eukaryota > Metazoa > Chordata > Actinopteri > Spariformes > Sparidae > Pagrus > Pagrus major. The sequence goes on along the minus strand of NC_133232.1, from coordinate 27,795,386 downwards.
AAGTGTAGCCACAAATCAAACACACATACACAGGATGTGCTTCATTTTTCTGTTGGTCAGGATATAGAGCCATTAGATTCAGCATATCTGTAATTCATTATTTATACTAAAAGCCCTGATGTTCCCTACAGTGATTGCTGGGTCAGGATCCAGCTCCCTGTGACTAAAATGAATAAGCAGATAAAGACATGGAATGAATAAGTATGCTGTATATGTAACACTGACACATAAGATGCACTTTGACACCATATGGAAAACATGATCTGATTCTGCGGCCTCCAGCTGAAGAGATAAGAGAGACAATTTAAAACCATTTGCTGTCATGATCTAAGTAGTGCACTTACACAAATGTACATACACAAACACACTGTAACCAATATACTGAGTGTAAGAAGTTATTACCTTTGTTTTCAGACTTGCTGCTGTATGCTGTTAACATTCACTTTAAATGAGCATTACATAAAAATTGGCCACTTGTCAAATTCATAATCAAAACAATTAGGGCACAGCATTTCGCCAGAATAACTGCTAACTGCTGCTAACCTTAGCTGCCCTTAGCTTTTTAGCTGAGGTAGCTGAGCAGCCAGGTCTGGGAGCTCAGGGACAAGGGAAGTGTTAGCATTTACCCCTGCTAGCACAGTAGCTTTGGACCAGGATGAGCCAGGCCAGCTCGTTGGCATACTAACTTCATCAGATATCTGTGCAATATAATACATCGGCATTAATGTCAAACCATCTATTTACTTATATTCTGTTGATAATTTGAGTTTTTTTTTTAATTCTTACATATTGCCCCTTTAAAACTATATACATGTGGATTAATCCTTATTCCTAAAAGGTAAGGGAATGAACATTCACATTAATTCAGTTACCGGTGCTGACATTTTCATTGGAGGAGTCAGTGTGTGGGATCTTGTCTTTATCATTTACCGGAGGTGTCTGTGGAAGTGAAAACACTGGACGGCCGCCAGCTGGAATTCAGACCACAGTGTGAAGCATCGTATGACAGAACTCCAGGTTTTGTGTTCCCTGTGGGTCTGAGCGGAGGCTTTCACACAGAAATAGACCAAAGGAAAGTCATGTTTGTTTGTTAAGCATTAAAAAGAAAACAGCGGAAACGATTGGGGGCGCAGTAAAAAACTTGGAATGGAAAAATACAATGGCTGGTGATATTCCCCAAAGAGCAGGTTTTGTCTGTGCTGGAGTCAAACAAGGTCAAGGAAATGTTAATGGCTCCACTTGTTTGTCTTGGTGGCCCACACTTCTTCCACATCATAGTGGTGGTAGTAAACAAGTTAAACAATATGTATTTTTATGTAGATGTAATTGATTAACTGATTTTAGGGATTCATGTGCGTGTGCGTTAAATAGCCAACATGAGTGCCCTCCGTCAGCAGGCTTGTTACGGTGTGAGGAAACTGTCGAGGCTGTGGTATAAATAAAAGACTATTTTAAACCAGAACACTTTGTAGCAAATATTAAACCCATGACTGAGAGCTCAGCGCCAGATGATTACGTTTCAATTGCTCGATTCCGGTTATTTCCTGCTATCTGAGCTATCTATTAACAATAGGTTCTCACAGTATCACAGAGATGAAAATAAACTGAGGAAAGATTTGAAATCCTCCTGCCTTTTCCTGGTGCTGCCTCAGCTGCAGTGTGGGACTCACAAAGCACTATTCAGGTCTGACTGTGCGTTTTCAAGGAGTTTCCTGAGGGAAAGCTATTCTGGCTCACTGACAAGACTAACATGCTCTCTCTCTCCCTTTTCTGCCACAGGGACTTGTGGGCCTGTAAATTGGACAGGAAGGATCAGCAGCCTACTTCAGAGTCATTTCCTCTCAGCTGTCAAAGCAGCAGTCAGCCACTGAAGAGTGGGTTAACTCCTTTTATAATGTGGAGGTAGAGCTGTGCTAGCTTACGGCCCAGCTGCTTCCTGTGTCTGCTAAAGGACAGGGCCTGTGCATCCGAGCACGATGCCATCGCTCCTCAAAAGATATGTGGATTCTTAGTGATGTAGAGCTAGCATTCGAACAATTAAGGAAACAAACAAATATTTTTTTTGCTCAAGCCCTTATGGCTTCATGGATTGAAGACAGGACTCTCACTCAGGAAATGGTCAGATTTTGGTAAGAAAATTACTTGGTCAAGTTTAGGCAGCAAAAGTACTCAGTTAGGTTTAGGCAACAATTACTTGGTCAGATTAAGGCAACACAAATACACAGTTAGGTCTAGGCAACAACAATACTTGGTTAGGTTTAGGCAACACAAATACCTGGTTAGGTTTAGGCAACACAAATACACGGTTAGGTTTAGGCATCAATTACTTGGTTAACTTTAGGCAACAAAACTACTTGGTTAGGTTTAGACAACACACATACTTGGTCAGGTTTAGGCAACAAAAATACTTGGTTAGGTTAAGGCAACACGAATACATAGTTAGGTTTAGACAACACACATACTTGGTCAGGTTTAGGCAACACAAATACTTGGATAGGTTTAGGAAAAGATGGCTTGGGTTATCTTGCTCTCATTTAGCTGCAGTTATGTGACATTGTCTACATCAGTGACATTGTGATTTGATACATGTGAACTATATACTGTAGCTGTAAATGTGTTAATTCTGGATAAACTTTTACCCCTCCCCTTAAAGTTATGGCATGTGACCGTCTGTATAGTTGGATCGACTGACCTACATTCATTCACATGTTAACCTCACACTAATCTCTGGCTCCGCTGGTTTGTTTTCAGGTCATGTGGACCACAGATGAGAGAACATTCCTGCTGACCGTCATTAGGTTAAATGTGCTTGAAGGGTGCCGATGCAGTGTGGATGGGGGGAGTGTATTTCTTCTGTACAGCACAGATACAATAGACAGATTAGGGTCATGGTTTCATAACTTGCTCTTTTTTATCCTCTTCAGTGACCCTGCATTACTTCCTCACCCCATTGCTCTGGTCAAACTTTATCAGTAGTTGGAGTTAGAAGTGGTGCTTTCCCAGAATTAGCCTCCAGACTTTAATAATCCATTTACCAGAAGAGAGATCAGTTTCTCTCTTTATGTGTGAAAACAAAAGTGTGTGTATATAGTTCTCTTGTTCTTGACTAATAAATGATGATGAAACAATTCTATGTCTCATCAAACTTACTGGATATGACACACTTTAAGTCCTTTTATATCTGATCTGCTCTACTCTGCAGCCACTTTTTTCTGTCAATAAAATACATACATGGGGATGGATAATGTATTTTGCTATATATATATTATACTGTACTGTACTTATAGTGAATATTGCTTCCTGTAAGAGTTCACTCACTCCAGATCTCTGCCAGGCTTACAGTCAAGATGGTGAAGATAACAAATACTGGGGATGTATTCATCACGCATTATGCCTGCTTAAGTGGATTATAACATATCAGGTGTGGAATATTAATTTTTTGAGCCACGACAAAGATAATACAAGCCTTGTTTTTTCAGCCTGGCCGATTGCCAGAGATGCCATTTGCTATGTTGTAATGCATATAGTAAAATGGCGAATACGGCCAAAAAGAAGAAAGTCTTTTAACAATTTTTATTTGAATTCACAACACAACCTGTTTTCAAGATATTTAAATTTGGCAAAGGTTAGTACGCGGTAGTGCTGAAGGAAATCTGTTGGTGCCCTTAAAAGTAATGAAAATAAGATTCCAGTCTGAAGAAGCTGCTGATCACTTGAGGAGTGAGGAGTCAGCAATTAATGGCGGTTGAGACAATAAAAAAAAAAGTTAGTCATCGCAACCACGACTGGTCCTTGAGCACACAGTCATAAATGTGCACCAAAAATAGGCCGATGGGTCGAGCAGTATGCAGACAGACACACGCGCACAACCCAGTGCGTGACTTGGCTGAGATAATTATACTTTATGTTGACTTTCAGTGATCCAGATCAGGCTTTTAGAAAAGAATTACTCCGTAAAACTAATCAAGTTCATTTGATAAGCAAGGCAAACATTTTGACTACTTCATAGGATGTAAAGCAGCTGATATGGATTTGAGCTTCCCTGCTGCTGGGGGGCAGTAATTACATGCTGGCTCATGGGAGTTCATTCCCAATATTCTGTGCTTCTGTGCAAAATCTAATCCAAAACTTGAAAGCGGATCAGAGCAAAGTTTACCTCTTTCTAAGACCCTGTGTAAGACGCTCAAATGTGCTTATCACTGCAAATAAGTTCATTTGTAAATAACTGTGACACTTTCCCATGGTGCTTAAGAGCAAGTCCTGTACAGCGTTTAACCAGACGAACACCCTGAACTTCACAAGCCTGTACACAGATGGATATTGATGATTTTGGGAGCAATACATTCATCTGTATTCTGGTCGTTTTACATGAAGAAGGGTAATTGAAACACCCTGATGGTAGCACTGTTGTAAATCTTTCACAGTTTAAAGCATGTCCTCAAGACTGCTGCAGTTAATTGACTCTGTTTACATGCAGAGCAGATATCACTATGAAAGGGGGAAACATTCTGGTTTAATTGGCACAGAAGATGTGTGGGGAGTTTTATATCTCCATTTAAATTATTTCACCGGTTGCGGAGGGTAACACAACAAATGTTAAAAGATGACGCCATGCCTTTTGGATTTAACTCAACAAACCTCAAAGTTTCAAAGCCCTAAACTCACTGACATGCATCCCATTTATACACCAATAAAGCTAGTCAATGAAAACAGCTGCTGAATTGGCAGAAAGCATTTTTAATGGCGGCTGGATGCAACACGTGCACAGTAAATTGTTTGTGTGCAACCTAACTTGGAGGTTTAAAATTGTAATTTCTCATCAACTTTACAGCTCTTTTACTATCCACCATATAACTAATTGCCGAATCCAAATTGAGATGCAGAATCCAACACAGTCAAACACGCTGTGGTGAAAAAATAAAATAGAAATCCTTATAAAAATTCCTCTCCCGTGGCCTACATCGAAGATGCTGGAGGGATTCAGTGCAGAAGTTTTCATGCTATTGACCAAATGTGTTCACAGACAGAGAATGTCATCGTTGTTGGAAATGGCATTGCATTGTGCTGGCCCCTTTCCCAGTGCCTTCATAATACAACAGTGGAGGCTCTTGTTCACACTTGCTATGACTGCATCATTGGGAGGTACTGATAGTTGTCTGATAATGTCAAATGCTGGCTCAAGAGTCCCGTTGCGTGAGCAAGGATGAGTCACTGGCTGACCATGTATGAAATGTAGCTTTGTCTTAACAAACAAATAAACAAACAGAAAGGCAATAAATTGAACAAGGAACGCGTTTGCTTTGGTCACAATATCAACAAATAAGATTTTGTTGCAGGAATGCTGTGGACAACTTAATAGGTCAGAGACAGTGAGAGAAAAACAAACTGAGTCAGCCGCCTGGATGGCTTGTTGCTGAAACTGCTAATGCTAGATTGAAGCATAGTAGTGCCACACTAAGTTTACATTGATATTTATTGGCATTATAAGTGCAGAATGACCAATGTTTGCTGATATCTCACTTATTAGCTGAAAACCTTTGCTTGATGTGTTAAGTAACTGGTGGAACATAATAAATGTCAGCGTTTCCTGTTAATCACTTAGACTGTAGCGGCCTGCCTTGATCTAATTTGTTCCGCCAAAGTTTCATAATGAACCAGAACATTTTTTACACTTCTCATAGTAGCTTTGAAGATCTCTCAGGCTGTTTTGCACCGTTGCCTTGAGCTTTACCAGTGCAACACTGTGCTTTTATAGCTCCTCTGGTGCCCCCACGTTTGAAAGAAACACTGGCAAAGTGCCCTCTTGGATGCCCCTTTGGTAGATAAAACATGATAAAGTGGCCTATAGGGTGCCCTTCCAGTGGAGAAACTGTGGTGAAGTGCCCTCTCCTCAGTGTAAATATATCCCAACTTTCTGCACGCTGGTTCCCCGCAGCATACAGCTGGTGTCCTTTTTAATTTTGCCCTCACACCACCCGAGAGGGTCAGAGGCCTACCTACCATAGTCTCACGACATCATGTGGGAAATGCCACTAATCAATAGCATGGAACATCTACAGTAAAATGTTCTGTACAAATTGCCCTACTTAGTCATGCATATTTATATAAAAAAGCCTACTTGTTGACTTGACTGCACATTAATTATATAAGTTAAGATATGTAAACTCTAATGCACAGTTGAGGACTAACTATCCCTATGTTGACAGGTGAGGCATGTATACTTTATTTTGAAATGAGTATAACCTCTTTCGATTACATAATGGCTTCTATTTCTACCCCTGAAGCTGTGAGGATTAGTTAGGCAAACAAGTCTTCTGGACTGGTTTCCATACTAGTTTGGCGCTTGTCAGAGGCTGGTGGTGTTGGGGTTTTAGCGTTCACCCTTTTGTCTGTGGCCAACGAAAGAACAACTTGCATCACGACCAGCTGTTCAACCTGCTTGACACAAATCCGGATTGATCTGGATAAGCGTAAAGATTACAAAGCTATTGTAATCACAAATGTATTTTTATTTTGCGTCATTGGTCTCAAAATAAGATGTTAAACACGAAAACTAAACTGAAAATAATTAATGTTAATTTTCAAAATGTCATAATGTAACAAAAATGGTTATACCTTGACGTTTTAAGTGACCTCAGGTAACACTTGAGCTTGAAGTCCACATTGTGTGTTGGGTTTTACACTTCAGAGATTCTTTTAAACTAATACAACTCAAACCCAAATAAACACAATATAAAATTCAGAGGTCTTGCTGTTCTCTCTCTTCTTTTCCCTTCAGGGGGTTTCAGGAGTCAGACTGGGGAGCAAATCAACAACTAGAAAGAAAGAAAGAAGACACCTCATCTCTGTAGCTCCGCTGATCTTTTCATATGTACGCAGCAGCAGGATACCCTGTTATTTTTGGTTCATATTTTCCATAACAAAATCTGCTGAAAACGATATATACCCTGTTCGGTACCATCATTCCTCACCGCAAAGAGTTCAGTTGACACATGTCTACTATTCTGATGTAACATCTGGAGGCCTGGCACTGAGGGAAATCCCATAACTCTGTGCAGAGGAGAGTGCCCAACGCTTCCTCCAGGGCTTTGGTCTGATGATCTAGCAGGGATAAATGTTCTCTTTAGATCTGTAATTAAGAAAATGCTGGAGGTTAATTTTAAACCTCACTTGTGTTTTGCGCGCTGGTGGCCCAAAACAAGAGTGACATTTTAATTGTTTGAAATTTAAGGCCTTTAAAACCCCAGAATCATGTACTGTGACACCAGTCGAGTAAATTGCACGCTGTGCAGTCGTGCCAGTCTTTCATCATTTAGGAAGTGCAACACGGTGATCTGACCTAGCACGACCCAGCTTTCTCCGAAGATAGCTCTCACTGCTTTTTGGGAATCAGTAGCTATTTGTATGGAGTGCACTTTGTTTATACAAGTATTACAAATCAGCGCCGTAATTACTGTTTTCTGTTGCAGTTTACGGTAAAAAGTCTTTAAAATTAAGCTTGTGTAAAACAAAAGTGAAGCTGAGTAACGCACCCATGCCACGTTTTTTGTTTCGTTTACCGAAAGAAGGTCACATTGTCTGTAAATTGTAATTTGTGGATTTTATGCCCACTGCACAGGAGATTACACGAAAGCTCCCGCAAGCAAGAATGCTGCTACATTTATGTATTGCACACTGTTACATCTCTTTTTCCCATGCAGACCGCAGCCTTGTAGATCCCCCTGGAGTGGCACACAGAGGGAAATTGCCCTCCATGACTGCTTTAAGGCCTCGCCGGCTATTTAGACAGCTGCGCGCATCAGCCCGGTCTTCACTGTACTCCAGGGTTATAGCAGATTAAATAAATCCACTGCATTTGCATGGCTTATTGCATAACAGACTTCTGATCGCGGGCACATTTTGCACCAGGTTTTATTTATCATGGGTTGATTACAGTGGTGGAGATAATCCATCTGCTTATTTCAACGAGCCTAAGTGGAATTACTGTGTTTCTGGGCACCAGCACGGCCTTACCGACACACTTTGGACAATAGCCACCAGGCACTGGGTGTATCAACTTTGTCCAGCTTTTCCATTGAAAGAAGCCGTGCCAGGACTCCTGGTGACACACATCTGTGCTGAGTTGGATTTCCACAGCTGACCAGGGCGTGACCCACTTCCCTCTCTTTTTATTTCTCCCTCAGTTCAAGGCCTGGGAAAAAGTGTTTGACTGAATCATGTTCCACTGTCACTGTTAAAGACAACACCTCAACTTGCTCCCTTCCCCCCTCTGTGCTTCAGTACACAAGAGAACAGACCAAGCCTTGGTGCTCAGTAACTTCTATTCTGGGACACTGCTGGTTTGCTGTCGTGAGCAGAGGAGGAATTTCTGAGTCAGATTTTGTCTGATGATTACGGGTTTCCCTCCAACACTGTTACCATGGGGATAAAAAGCAAGCTGAGACACACAAATGCTGCTGGCGACACAGAGATGTGAGAAATTAAAGGAAATGAGGACTCATCCCCGCCTGAGTCAGTAGTCCCAAAATAGCCGACCGCAGGAATGAGTTACGGTTTAATGTCACACGCCGAAACTAGTTGTAGATGAAGGAGAGGAACCCAAACACTGTGTTCATCCCAGGATGAATTCTCCTTTTCCCTGGGTGTGTTTCATCAACAACTGAGTTTCGCTCCTCCTCGCCCTGTAAGTGCAGACAGACGAACAGAGTGGAGTAAACCAGGGATCCTCTTTAAGAGCTCTCCTGGGATGATCAGCTCGACAGATAGGCGCATGGCTGCCTATCGCTAAACAGGAAGAGCAATGAGCTCATATGTCTAAATGGAAACCAAGAGCTTGAGTCTGGTGTTTGGTAAGTGGGTGACTCAATGTGCATACGTTGCAGCGTTCAAAAATACCACAGATATCTCTGCGCTGTACACTTGGATGTATATACATACACTTTAACTGACATTGCATAAGTAGTAAAGAACTAATTGGACAAGCATGGACCTGTTTTATGAGTGACATTAAAGCATGAAATTGAATCAACTAGAAGATTAACTGTACACATACGAGGATCCTTAATTACATATATATAATATCATACAGTCAGTGTCGGCCCCACTCATGCTGAATACTTTCAAGATCTACAAGACCAGATATAGAGTCATGCTCTGGCCTCAAGTTAGAGTTTTAATGGAGCACATGTTGTGCCTCATGTAACTCCAACATGACATCGACCACCACATGATAGAAATAGATCTTATTTAAAGCTCAGACACACATGAGCACACAAACAGACTCGTTTAACCACGAGGACAAATCCATACACTTGTGAAGACATACAGGACATGCATTTGTATTTGTTTGCACACACAAAAGCAACAGTATGTGTTGAAATAGACTACATCGTTATGCAAGTTAGATTTATAAAAAACAGCACGCAATCACCAAGCATCGCTACTCAGTTCACTCACTTATCATGCACTGGCAACATAATCTGCTTGCAGAGTTTATCAGCAGCCGAACTAGGGCTGCGATAAAGCAAATGATTAACCAATAATGACTGAATTTTGGTCACATATCTCCACACAGTCTATTCTGCTGTTTGTTGATTCTGATTGCAAATTCGCAGTCAGCACTCAGCAGATGTTTTGTGCATATATGTTTGACCCACATGCAGCTGCTGTAAGTAACATGAAGCTCCAGATATCCTGCCTGACAGAGACTCCAAAAGTTACTCATACCAGGAGGTGTAGACGCATGTTTGACAGTCTGTGTACCTAAACCAGTGTTTCCCACACATATAGTTTACACGGGCGGTCCAAGTATATTTGGCAACCAATTTTAGCATTTTATACTTTTATTTGTTTTATCCATTCAGGGGGGACAACGCCATCCGCTATTGATTACCTAGTTGACAATCTGGCCTCGCTCTTCCCCTGCCGTCTACTGTCAATCACACATGCCCTGCAGACAGAGACAGAGACGCTCTCTGTTATTACGTCCCTCCTGCAAACACACTGATTGTGATGCGACCTCTCCAATTTAATGTACTACTTACGTTGTTTTGTACAAAATGTAGGTGCACCTGGTAGTTGCGTGTTGGTTTTGATCAGCTACATAATTAACAACAAGTTTCCCCCCCGCTGTGAGGTAAACGTGAGGTGTTTTTATTGGGCAACTTTACACGTAACATTGCTTATGAAGAAAGCAAACAAGCCACAAGTACACAGCCATTCTGTGGGGAACGCTATAAACTGTTTGTGTGGATTCACCTGCAGTTGAAGAAAAAAAACGGGTTGTTTTTTTCAAAAAATATGTTTTATATAACATTTCTCTCCAAGACCGAAGGTTAATCATATTAGAAATAATCAGTTGACCTCCAGATTGTCAGGTACGAGTGTGTATATGTACTTAAAGTCCTGATAAGAATTAGTCGGTAATGATAACTGTGTCCTGTTTTGCTCCCTCATGTATCACCTTATGTAAGTTGTCACATCACCTTGCATTCGAAGTATGTGAGCAGATAACCTACAGCACATAGGCGTTAAATGGTGCAGAAAGACATTTTCTCAGTTTAACAAAATACACCTGCTGCAGAAAGATGAGCAGGAATATGTATGACTGCCGCTTGGCATACCATTAGTTATGCAACAGACACACTTGTCAAAGTGCATGGCCTTGAGCAGGTCTTTGCCTGTGTGTGGCGTGTCTGACTGCAAACAGATGGGAATGTAAACACACAGGGGTAATGTCTAGCACTAAACACACAACAGGATTAGTGCGGTCGCCTTGAGAAAAACACAGGGTTTGCGAGAGAGGTTGCAGTTTAAGTTCCTCTACTTTGGGAGGAATGGATGGGTAATTAGGTAATGACAACCACGCAAGCGAGGAATCAGCCAGCTTCATAGCCTGCAGTCATTGAGGCAGATCATGTATAAATAAAAGAAAAACATTTTCTTTCCTTTTCTGCTTTTATTCGCATTCACACAACAGAACTCCAGTGCTTAGTTTACTTATTTTCTACTGAACCTGACAGTTTCCTTTGATTCTGGTGCTATTAACGGGGCAGCAGCAGACGTAAGGGTTGCATTATCCAATGTTAAGTGATGTATGAAAATAACACACCATGCCAAGACCTAATCAAGCAGTAAGACACTTCTAAGAACCAAATTGACATGCAGATGCCAACATGCATCCAGCAGATACGGTGTTGTATAACTGTCCTGGCAAGCAAATACTGGAGAAAAATCACAGAAAATGTTTTCCTCTGCCCTCTGCAAGAACGCAACATTTCTTTCCAGTCGTGGCTTAAGAGACAGTGTGAGCTGAGCCCTGAGCTCTGATGTCTTTTTTTTTTTTTTTTACCATACAGCATCTTATGTAAGCAGGCACATTGCCCTAGATTGTGGTCGACCCAAGCAGACCGCAGCCCTAGAAAACACTCCAACGAAGCTTCCTTGAAGTGGAGCAGTGTAACAGATAACGTGTACATACTGTAGTACACTGGTGTCATAGGTGTGACTGCGCACCATATGGCCTTCACCTCTACACGCTGCTCCTACTACTCCTCGGTAAACACAGTCGGAACAGACTCCCGGAGGAAAAGTTGACACATTAATATAACTAGCATATGTTGAAGTCTTGTGGATGCAGCTTTGCAGCAGCGGTAACACACTGTGACAAGCTGACCTGTGTGTTTAAGAGCCTGTTTCCTGAGCGTGTCTCATTTTGTTTTAAAGTGTTCTCAGTGCCGGTCGCTGCTCATGCGGGTAGTGTGTTGTCAGGGCCATCTGGCACAGTTTACTCTGTTCAGCACTGGCTGCTGACATGTACAAGTGTGTTATGTTTACTCTTTCATTTGTGTCTATTCCTGTTTGATTGTAAAAAGGCTAATTTTCAAAAATGACTAGGCACAAACCCCACTGGATTGTTTGGTATTTGTCAGTAACTGTGTCACTTCTAAGGTTGATGCAAATCAGGAGTCTTTAGACACCATCACTCATTGATGAAATCATGAAATTACAGGCGTCATACTTCAAGAAAACCGCACAATTTCCTTGCAACCACAAACTGTATTTACACCCTGTCACTATGGTAACTATGCTAGATGTCACAGTAGAAATTGTGATGTTCACACTAATATATAGACTGGTGATGCACTAGTTACATCATTTCTACTGTCAATCGTCAGTCTGTACAGGGTAGAATAGGCGAGCCACTTTCTGTATGAGTCACACAGCCTGTGTTGTACTCTCCCTCCATGCCTGGTTACCAGTACCAACAACAACAGCACCACGCTTCTCCACGGCAACTGTGTGTGCCCAGGGTGGTGTGACATTTACATTGCAAATGTAAGGAGGTGACACCGTTTATGATGAACGAATAATTAGACAGACAACCTCCAAGAAATCAGCTCTGTTAGTGTGTCTGGAGCATCCTCTTATCATATCTGTCCTGTATCCTGAGACTAAATTCTCAGGGCTCTCATTCTTACACTTATCTCTCTCCCACGACTCCACCCCTCTTCAACCTCATACCACGCCCTCCCCTCCCCCTCCCCCTCACACACACACACACACACACACACACACACACACACACACACACACACACACACACACACACACACACACACACACACACACACGCTCGAGCTGTTTGTTTCCTTTTCTAGTATGTTCTTGAGAGCACCACTCCTCTTTGCTCTCAGCCTTTCTGAGCCTCTCTCACCGAGTCGGCTCCCTCCAATACTTCACATGAATTTTACCAGAATTTCTTACTTATTCCTTTGCCCACAAGTCCTGACTGCTTAGAAAAGCTACTCGGAACCATAACCACAACATCAATGGGATCCAAAATACAGGCAAAAGGAAAATTCACGAGAAAAACATTTTCATATGGTGACGGACATGCTTTCAATGAAACAGACACTCACAAAGACTAATACTCAAACAGTGAGGTGTTGCATTCATTTGTCTTAAATTATTATTATTTTTTACTTCGAAATATGTCCGCAAAGAAAACTTTGTCAGCATCCGTTGAGTCTTACAAGATAAAGTTTTCAGTCTGTGCCGTTGGCTCACTTCAGTTATCTTTATTGCAGGAAAATGGGATAGTCAAACAGACAGACTGACACACTGTCATAAAAACCTGTCATAAAGGTTGCATGCACCTGACAAACTGAACAGTTTGTTCAACAGTCTACACAGTCCAACTTAACTGAAATGTGAAATCATGAATTATCACAAAAAGTAGAATTTGGAATATCAATAAACAATGGATACTTGGCGTATACAATATTACGATACAATATTCCCAAAGAAAATATTGCAGTACTATGCTGTATATATTTTTTCCCTCATCCCTTGTACACAGTAGAATATATGGCATCTTACTGGAGGACGCCTTAACCTAAAGGTTTCCATCATCAGCTGTCGGAGATGTTGCTGTCATCAAGTGGGTCATTCCCTTCCACGTGAGAAGGTCAAATCCTCTGTGTGGCTTTTCTATTTATTACAATAGATTAGGACCTCCTTTCATCCTCTCCACTTAGCACACGGTGCTACCTTGAGGGAACAGATGAAACATAATCAAGGGGAATCAAGGGATTTCCCAGGGGCTCTTGTACACTTAGATATCTGGGATGCCTGGTAATATTCATTACATGGTAGGCACGTGTGTCTGGTTCAACAGAGACAGGTTTGACCGTGAGGACTCGATGTCCCTACAGATGTTATATGCATTATCATAAACCTTGTTATTGCATAGTATTGTAATGTTTGGTTTTCTCTGTTTTCATTTTAACTTAGTATTGCAATTTGTTTTTGTCGTTTTCTCTGTTATTAGCTCATTAGCCTTTGTTACCTGTTTTTTTTTAGCATCCTGACCTGTTGTCTCTGTTAAAAGAAGTGCTTGACTACAGTACATGGGACTTACAGTCTCAATTTAATACCAATGTCTATAAAAGCAAACAGGACCATCAGTGATAAGATTGGCTATTTCTGCATAAGATAAGATAAGATAAGATGTTCCTTTATTGATCCCCCTTGTGAGAAATTCGCAGGTAACACAGCAGTACAGAGGGAAATAGTAGCAGCACAAGAGTAAGTCTCAAAAAGTACAGACGATAATAAAGAGAATATTTGAAGAATAAAATAACAATTTGAATAGAAAATATAATAAAAACTAAAGATAAACATACTATATACAGTAACAGACTCAACAAAAATTGAAGTTGTGGCTGCTTTAAATAAAGGTTAGACAAAAAACAAAGTAAATAAAAAGTCAGTGAAAATATGGATCAGTGAAATGATTCACAGTTTTAAGAGACATTTTATTCCTGACAGTGCTGTAGTCAATATAGAGATTCTGTGATAGGACTTATCATATTATCAGTTTCTCTTTCACTGTCAATGCCGTGCCTATTTAAGGGCTTCATAAACAAAGCAAACTGAAACTTGAAGCGGTGAAGCAGAGAGAAACTCTTTTAACACGTGACTTCTTGTAAATATTCTGAAAGACTTTATAATCCCAAGGAAGTAACATGCAAATCTATTGGCTGGAGAAAAATAGTAACAATCCAATCCGATTTAAGAGAAACCTTAAATGTGGGAGATCTTGGGAGACACTGGAATTAAAAACAATCTAAGTGGAAAATCAGACTAAAGTGAAATTGAGGCATATTTACTACTTATCCACATTACGTTAACCAGCAAATAATGTCTTCTGTTAGGCAACTCCGACACAACATTGCCTCGTCTCACCTGCCATTATCATGTACGAACACATTCTAATGATGGTAATTTGAGCCAATAACACTGCCAGAAAAGCTTTGATGCCAATCTCACAGGCTCCAAAGAGAAACAAAGAGACAGAAAGAGAAAGGAAGAAAAGAAAGAAAAACAAGGATAAGATCATTCTGTGTTGAAATCACAGGCCCACTCTGCTGAGCGAGACAACTTTTTGTTTGTAAAGCCTCCACCTTCCTCCAGACTGTCGTAACAGACAAAACATCTCCCAACTCTTTCACCTTAGAAGAGAGTTGGAAAAACAGATGATGATGTCAGCCCTCGGAGCTCAGCAGCTTTTTTATCTGCTTCCTGTTTACTCTCTTCTGTGTCTGCGTCTGTCAGCGGGACCGTCGGGAAACACCTAACGCTCGGCTCCCCGGGAGAGGCAGGGAACAGCAGTGAATGTCAGCTGCAGGCCCATTGTCAGCAGACCCCTCACCAGGCCTTATAAGGACAGACCCCTGTTGGCCCCCCACCTCTGAGTGAAAGCAGAGGGAAGAGAAACACAGAGGGTTGTAGAGGAAAAAATAGAGAGGCTGATGATGAATTGGTTGAAGAATGACTGGAGAAAAGTAGCATTAACATGGGGGGGGGGGGGGGGGGGGGGGGGGGCAACAACATGCGCGGCAGACTGGGGAAACCCCCTTTGGTCTGAGTCACCATCAGGAAGAGAGCCAGACCCAGACAGCCTTTCCACCTAAAATCCTCCTGAGCCCCCCCTCCCCTGCCCTCCCCTCCACTCTTAAAACTTCTGTCTGGTCCATAAAACGTCAAGTGGAAACTGCCCCTTGTTTCTTTAGGAGGCAAACAGCTGAGTAAGAAGCTGATTTTAATATTATTGTGCCACTCATTATTTTTGTGTTTGTTGTTTGAGGCTGTGCTTGACGCATTGTTGTCAAGTGGTTGCCACGGTGACGGTTAATTGCCACAAACAATGATGTGAAAAGAGGAAGTGAAGTAAAACTGTACTTTGGGAACACGGTGTGACTTTCTTGTGTGAAACTGTAACTGAACCAGAGGGCACTAGTCGAAATATGAATTATATCCGGAGTTAGGAGGGCCATTTGAGAAATGCATTCTGATATAATGACAAATTATCTGTTACATAATGTAGTCAGTAACCCAATCAAAGTATCACAATATTTGAGTAAAGTTACTTGATTACTGCACTGATGTTAGTTTACTTTTCAATTACTTCAATACCAAATACAACCAAATGAAGATGAAGATGATTATGTTAAGGGGAAATGCACATGTAGATTAATAGCACTATTTATGCACATTTAAATGTGTTGTTAAGTATGCTATGAATTGAGATACGGGGCTTGTGTTTTCAGCCATACACCATCTCAGTGGAGACGCTGTAATATAGCAGACAAACCAGTTATACACATATCCTGCCCTTTCCCCTCACAAGCCAGGGAACCATTTCAGCCGATTGTGTTGTTGCACTGATGTTAGTGCACAGTTGAGTTTCACGACAGTTCCAAGCAATTTGGTGTCTGCAGACGCCCTCGTAATAATGGAAGAGGAAGAAATGACACAAGTACACAGGACAGATTACATTTGCATTTGTTCAAGTACTCTGGTGAGATGTTGCCATGGCAATGATAATTTGGCGTTGTGAAACAGTGCGCAGGCACAGCAGAAGTATAACGTGGGGAAAAAAAGTGTTTCAAACCTTATTTTTGGATAAATTCCCAAAATAACTGCCTAGCCTAGCTGAGGTGGCTAAAGTAATAACCCTGCTAATAATCCCGATTTTTACTAAATGTGTTTAATTATGTCTTTTTTCCTTCAGCTTCAACGGACTACAGTTACATAACACAGATATTTGTACAGTATTCTGTTCCTCTTCAAGCTTGATCATCTTTTCCTGTTTTTTTGTGTTGTGCTGATGTATTTTGAGAATGCCACATCTTGTATGAGTAAAGTATCAACTGATCAACATCAACTGATTTTTGACGCATTCGGCAGAAAATGTGGTGGGTTGCTAAGTTACAAAGTTCCTCCTTTAAGCGGTGACTGGAGGTGAAAACTGCTGAGACAGTGCACAGTAGCACAGTGATATCATTTTCACAGCCCTTCCCTTCTTTCACTATTGGCCATATTGGGTAGGGAAAAAACAGAATCTGCACAAAATGATTGGCCGTTGAAAATGTCATGCCACCCTGTCGTCACAGGCTCACACATCAGTTTCTAAAGTGGGTGCATTACGTCGTGGACCGCTTCTATATTTGGTGTTAACACCAACACCGCTGGTTGTCAATGAAGCTCTTGATGCAGAGGTGGTGGCACAAGAGTTTCATTCATCTACTCACCCTCCCGCTCCACCCATCGCAACCAAAATGACCCATTTCATCGTCACAGGAGGTGCAGGGGTTCAAGGCGTGTCGGTCAGCATAAACACGCTGAGTTGATGCTATAGCTGATGAACTGTTTGTGTCAACTTTGCTGCTCTGCCCCTCAGAGGAATTCACCTCCACATTTCGTTTTAGACTCTGGACACATCAAATCAACAAAATGACGCACAGATAATGGAAAATATTAAAGTGAGGCTGACCGCTGCCATTGTATGCCAGAGCTATATGGGCACAAGAAGTCATTTCTCTTCCTCATTACAATGATTCTCATCTACAGCCCTGTTAATGTTTGTTTTCCTTCAGGGAGGGGAAGAGGCACCCATTATTAGTGTACCAAGAGGGTTGGGGGCCCCATAATTTCTTTTTCCAGCAGTGACCTCACCTCCTCAATATGGCCCTTTCCTGGCCTCAACCTCAACTTTTCCCCACTTATCTGAGTCAGCCACTTCTCAGATTCATGTGCTTCTATTTTAGGGGCTCTATTTTCCATCATTCCACCGGGAGGCAGACATATATAATTGTGCTTTTTTTTTTTATATGGAAAAAGGAAAAATGACTGAAGGCTGAGCACGATGGTTTGGGTGCTCTAGTTGGATAAAAGCACAGTGAGCCTTAAGAGGTCTGACGCTACAGGTCAGCAGGATTAACTGCACGAAGATGTTAGAAGTGGCATCAGGTCAGCAGCTTGGATTCAAGTCGCCTACTGTAGCTGCCAGGGTGTGTAAGAGACAAGCCATGTCTGAAAATGTGGGTCAGACTCAACACCCTGTAAATCCATGTGTCTGCAAATGGAATGAAAGGATTCATTAGAGCCTCCCCGGGCACACGTAGAAGCACAGACACACGTAGCAAATGTTCACAACTAGTTTAGAATATAAGTGAATACGCTTTTTTATGTCACTGACATTACAAAATATAAAACTGCAATTTTCTC